>NC_040906.2:118964718-119626294 GCF_004126475.2 Phyllostomus discolor
GGACTTTTTTGAAAATTAAAGGAAGCCTTGTAGTTCCTTTGGGAATGGAATGTTTTAAATCATTATAATTATTATTTAAAAATTTAAATTATCAGTAACTAATTTTCCTAATTCGGTAAACATGAATTTCCATATGATGTTTTTGCAGTAGTTTGTTGTCTGTTGTTTGTTTGTTTGAGGTAGAAAGGACAAAACATTTGTGTACATGACCTCACTCAATCACAGCTGCCCTGTGGAGACTATTACACTTAACACATGAGAAAATAAAAATTATGGAAATGGTTTACCTAAGACACTTAAGGAGTAGATGAGTAGTATTTGAATATAAGCCAAGAAGATCTGAAATCAAAACTCACATCCTTTCTGCCACAATCAATTCCTACTTGTGATATTAGTATAACCTAACAGTTATTAACAGAGGAAAAATTTAGAAGCCTCAAAAAGTGACTGAGTCAACAGGACCCTTATGTCCCATTTTGTAACCATGTGAATTCTCTCTGAGTCTTTGCACTTAAGCTCCCTTTCCAAGCTCTGGGCAGTGTATCTTTTTACATAATCTCTCAGGACCTTAAGTAGGTACCTGCACCACCTCAGAAGTAGTGACTTCTATATTCCTGACACTTACTGTCTTCCTGATGAATAATGCCAAGAAGTGTATTTCATTACATGGTCACTACAAAGGGAAGATAAAGCCAATAAAAAAGCTGAAGGAAACCAGGGGCAAGAAGAAGATAAAGAGAAAAAGGCAAGTTCAAAATAACTTAAATTTAGAAATCCTTTGGAGTTTCATTGTTCAAGTTACAAAATTCATCTTGTTTTCTAACTGTTCAAGTTCTGCAATAATTTGATGAGTGGCATGACCTTATCTGGTCTCTTTGCCCTTTTACATCTCAGGTTGATGACACCATGGAGTATGAAGCCAGTCCTGGACCGCTGACCTTGGACATCATTAATGTGAGCTCATGAGCCCTGGTATATTGACATTACCATTGGTTTGGAATTTTCTGTTACATGCAGCCAAATATAATACTAATTGAGACAATTGGTGTGCACTTTTAGTATTAAACAGTACATCTTGAAAGTATCCCTTGAGACCTGACTGAATACTCAAAGAACTGGTAAAGTGGCAATGTAAATAGTGATGTGGAAAAAAATAATCTGAAAGAAAAAGAGAAAGCGATGAATAGAGTAGGGGTGGGGTGGAAGAGGGAAGGGAAAAAAGAAGAGGAAGAAAAAGAACACAGGAAGAAGAAGGGGAGGGGAGGAGAAAGAGGGGGAAAGGAGGAGGAAAGGATGAAGAAGAAAGAGAACAAAAATGGATTGGGAATAACAACAAAACAACAAACAACAAAAGAAGAAGATTCCCTTCAAATATAGATTGAAACTCTTCAGTTGACATTCAAATAATAGTTTCCAAACTTTGTGTAACTTTCGAGCTCCCCTGCCTCATTGAATATAAGTTTTCCCAATGATCTCATTATTACATTCTGCTATCATTCCCATTAAAATCCATAAAACCAAGGTTCAAAGTTCCTATTGCATATAATGGGCAGTAACCTGGTCAAACACACAGCTCATTCATTAACTAAATTTAATCAATTACCACTTACTTATCTTAGAATTCTGCCAAGGTTTCCACTTTCCTCACTGAGGCCAAACTCTTCCTAGGGTTTGTATCTGACTTCAACATTTCTTTCAAGTTCTGAATCAAAATCCCTTCCCTTTGCCACCTTGGTGCTCCAGGCTGGAATAGGTTGGCCTCTGACTAGTCTACAGATCCAATCTTGTCTACAGAAGACTAGCTGGAACGAGCTGGTGGCAGGATGACTATCGTTCCCTAAAAAAGGACTATAATGCTCCCTACATCGATATTCAGCTAGGGTGTATGAATTGCTTTGGCCAATGAAGAGGAAGAAAAGTCAAACTTGAGAAATATAAAGCCTTCTGTTCACCCCAGATTAAAAAATAATTCTGAGGCAGAATGAAAGGAAACATGAAGGAAAAATAGCTAAGAGAGGTCACTAGGGAAAGAGGAAAGAGGTGGTGGCATGATCTGAAAAGAACTAAAGATGGCACAGCCTCTATTCCTCCAGTACCTTGCATTAGACACAGCTGGGGACCAAAAAGGAGCCAATTCAGTGGCCCAGGCCCCAACCTTGTGAGCCCTGTATATCTCCTATACTCAAGAACCACACTAATTTTTCTCTCTGAGGCATAAAATATTTCCCTTAGCAGTAATCAGCATGATGCCTATTTATCAATTAGTAGGTGTGATACTTATTTGAGCCCTGTGTCTTTGCTTCAGCCGAATTTGACTTGCATCATGTGGATAATCTACCCTTCTCCACCTACTCGTGTCCACCACTCACAACACTCAAAAACCCCATGGGGTTCATTAGACCTGCAGGGTAGAGCTAAATGGTAAGAGGGAAAAGCTTGGGACTTGGGTGGGGTAAAAGCATTCAACCTGAGATTCTCCCAGCACTGGCATCGAGGTCACATATATCTCTGTGAAGTTTGAACTTCTCCATTGCTCAATCTTTCCTTTGGCAGCTGTCTTCAGGCTCATGCACCTGCATGTGTCTCTCCTGCAGTAACTGATCCTTGGCTTCATTTGCAGGTTCCAATACCTGAAATGACTACACCAAGTCATTTTTTAAATTTCTTTCATATCTGCAGTCAGCCCAGTGCTGGGTCTGCTTTCCTTCTTTGCTTGCCAGCATTTCCCTTCTGCATATGAGCTTTTTTATTTTTAATTGTTGACACTATTACAGATATCCCCCATTTCCCCCCACCCCATGTCCCCCTCCTACCTTCACCATATTGTTGTCTGTGTCCATGGACTATGCATATATGCATATATGTTTTTTGATTAATTTCTTCCAGTCCTTCAACCTCCTCTCCTCTGAGATCTGTTAGTCTGTTCCATGTATCCATGCCTCTGTGTTTATTTTGTTTGTCAGTTTATTTTGTTCATTGGATTTCATATATGAGTGCAATCACATGCTATTTGACTTTCTCTGACTTGCTTATTTCACTTATCATACTGTTCTCCAGGTCCATCCAAGCTGTCATAAAGGGGAAGAATTTCTTCTTTTTATAGCTGCATAGTATTCCATTGTATAAATGGAATAAATACAGCTTTTTATCCATTCATCTACTGATGGGCACTTGAGCTGCTTCCAGATCTTGGGTATTACAAACAATGCTGCCACAAACATAGGGGTTCATATATTCTTTCAAACTCTTTTGGGATTCTTAGGGTGTATTCCCAGAAATGGAATCATTGGGTCAAATGACAGTTCCATTTCTAGTTTTTTGAGGAAATGTCATACTGTTTTCCACAGTGGCTGAGCTTTTTTATTTCTAAGTGTAAGAATTAGAAAGGAGTTAATTAACCCCTGAGCCCTGAACCACAATTCTGCATTCATATGCCTGTCTTTAGTCATAGAGGCCTGTACTAAAGAAGAAAAAAGGAAAAGAAAAAAAATTTTTTTAATTGTCATGGAGTTTTTCATGTGAAAGCTCCTTGTTCTTCCAAATTAGAAGAAAGTAACCCTAGTATACTCCCTCCCCAACACCACCCTGTTTTGGGCTTTTAAAGCCAGTGTTGGTGTTATTATTAATTTGCAGCAAATGGATGCTTAGCAACAACCAAATATGCTGTGTTAAATATAAAACTACTTTCTGAAGTAGCTAGAATTATAAAAACAAGCTTATTGGGACATAGCTCTCAAAGAGCCATATAAATAGAACATAAAAATTTGAAAAATATGTAAAGAGATTTCATCACATTCCATTTATTGATGGATGAACTACAGTAAATTAAAGCAGATAGTTTTAATCTGGTTTGAATTAATTTTGTTTCATTTTATTTTATGGTGCTTGCACTCAAAAGTGAGAAAACTCAATTTGGTTTTCATCATAGTACAGTAACAAATAATTTTGAAGTGATGTTAATTTAAAACTTACTTAAATCTGACCCAAAGGACAGCACAGCATTGAAATTATGTTACAAAACTCTTACATAAACATATAAGGTGAATTATCTGTTGGAACTAAAAATCCCCAGATTTTAGTGGCCTAACATGGTCAAATTTTATTATTCACTGTTTTTACATTTCAATGTGGATTGGACTGGGAGGAGATGACCACTCTCCACACAGTCGTTCAGAGACCCAGACTTCTTGCATCTGTGGCTCCACAGTCTCCTTGGGCTTCAGAGCCATTCACTGAAATCCTGATGGGAGCAGAGGACAGAGTGGTGTGTGGAAGGTGTCTTATCGGCCAGACCTAGAAGGGGTGTACCTCATCACTTATCTCCACATTGGTCAGAACTCAGTTGCACGATCACATGTGACTGCAAAGAAGCCTGCACAATTGAGGCAGCGGTGTTCCTAAGAGGAAAGGGGAATCAGTTTGGTGAAACTGTTTCTAGAGGTCCCAGTGAAGACTGGAAAAGGCTCCCTCCTCAACGAAGGAAAATCAAAGACAGAAGAAAGTGGCTCTGTATAAAAGGGAAAAAACACAGGCAAGGGATCTGCAGTTTCTACTTTTGTTTTTCAAGCATGAAAGAAGAGGTGGATTGCAACATTAAAAGGAGCTGAGAGCTTGTCTTGGATGATGTAACCTCCTCTGGGTCCTGGAAGGTGTGGATATAATGCCCACCACTGAGTAGTGACTCAACTCTTCAGCCACCCTTACTTAGCTTTAACAACAGCAGCTGTTTCAGCATCCATTGTGTTTAATTAGGCTCTATCTTCTATCTTTTGCTATATTTAAATTTATTTACATAATCTGTGATGAAGGTGCATGCCCTGTATTTCAGGAAGTCCTGGAACATACATGTGGTCTCTCTGTCTCTGTCTCTCTCTGTATGTGTGGGTGTTGGTGTGAGTCTTGGGTGACCATTGAGAAGGGAAGCAGATAGTGGGCTGAAATATAATAGTAAGAGCAATATTTCATGGAAACTAATGGTCTGGAAGAATTTGTGAAAGGTTGAATAGATATTTCCCTATAACTATAATATCAAGCATTATAAATGCTATTTATTGACTACTAGTGGTTGTTTTGTTGGAACTGTCTTCGAATTCTGTAGCATCTATTGCACTTGTCATTTACCATACATTAATCTCAGCTGTTGGTTCTGTTGGTTAATGGAATCTTGGTGGAATGCAGTAAATATTTTCAGAATGAAATCACTGGAGCATCTTGATAACATGGCTAACAAGCTAGACAAAGCAAATGCTTTTTATTACATTTTAAATCCCTTTTCTCTGATTATATGTTATTCTTCCCAATGATGGCATTGATAGGAAGTATGAAAACATTTAGAGAGAACATATTTTTAAAGTAAGAGCTAAAAATGCACTAAATCATCCATCTGGTGGACAGCGCTGCTCCAAGATATTTTAAAAGTCTCAGCTATGTTTGGGCTTGTAAATTACTGGAAGAGCTGACTGCCTATTTAATGTTTAGAGATGTGGGAATTTGAAAGGCTTCAATGTAGTATCTGAAATAACTGTATGACTCATTGCTTTGAAGTAAAGCTCTGACAGCACCTATAGAAGAAGGAAAGACAGAGTTAACTGCACAGATCCTGGAGCCAAAATGTCTGGATTAAATCTCGGCTCACCACCTACTACCTGTGTGGCTTTAGGAAAGCTACTCAACTTTGCCTCAGTTTCTCTTTTGAAAAATGGGGATAATGTTAGCACCTACATCATAGAGTTATCATAGGCACCTGATGTTGGATGGGCTCTTGGGAGGGAGATAGTCTAACTCCTCCACTAATAGGGACATCCTTGAGGGAGTCTCTCTCTCCATCTCTGTCTCTCTGTCTCTCTCAATGTCTTGCTCTTCTACTCTCTTTGCCCAATGCCTGGACTTTTGTTGATTCATTTTGGATGGATGGATGGATAGATGGATGAATATTCTCAAAAACAGTTTTTGACTTTCCATGAAGTCATCTTGAATGACATATTATGATACAGCAAAGGCTTAACAAAGCCTCAGTGTGTAGAATCTAACACATTGAGAAACATTTTTGAAGTTTAGTTCCTTTATGTTTCAGACCTTGACCTATAAAAGATACTACCGTATTTTTATTTTATTTTATACTTATTTTTCTTTTTGGCCAGATTACAAATGAACACAGCATGGGAAAGAATTCTGGGAATGCAACTTGGGGGCTAACAAGCGTTTTTATCTTTTATGTTTGGTTTTGGTCTTTATCTATCCCCAAAAAGTATTTCCATGGAAAAGGCAGTTCCAAGATCCATCGTGAAACAGGAGAAAGAAGAGGAGATAGAGATCTCTAGAAATTAACTTAGGAAAGAACTGAAGTTGCTCAGAGCAAATTGATTGAGAACATGAATTACATGGTTCTCAGAAAAGAGGATTTTTGTCTAAAATTGCAAGTAAGACTCAAGAATCTGCAACAGGAAAAGCAGCATGGCCGTGCTCACAGCTACTGGAGAAAAATGCAATTGGGTTTTTGAAAAAATGACAGCTAGAAATGTCCTAGGTCTAATAGCGCTGAGAGCTGCATCTCAAATATTTATTGACTCTAATTTGTAGGGAATCATAGGGGGTTGGAAAGTGGATCCAGACATGGTTTTGATCATTATTGTATCATAACTGTGTGCCACTGGTTGGGTTATAGAGTTTGTGAAGTGATTACATCTAAATACTAGGGTGAAGCAGTTATTGTAATTATTCCCGTTTTATAGACTAGAAAACTGTGGTTTGTGAGAGGTCAAATGTTAACAGAACTAGTAAATGCATGAACCAGAGTTAGGATGTAGAAGTTTTGAACTAAATTCAGTGTTCCCTCCCCTTCTCCAAACTGCCTTTGCTTTCATCCCCTGCATGACAAAAGATGCAGAAAAACCTAGATCTGTGACTCATTTATCCCACAAATGCTGTGTTAATGAGCACCTACAATGCAATGTTCGATTCACAATCACACGGGTGTAGCAGAGTATATGAGGCTAGAAGAACGGTAAAGCATGGGAAGTGCTTACACAACGCCAAATACAAAAAGTCAATCAATGTTTGTTATTATTATTAGCATTAAATTTTTATTATCATTTTTATCTTTAACTCATAGCATCACTGTATCAAGATATATAAACCTTCAGAATGCTCTAACAGTGCAATCCACCCACCTATTCTGTTTCTTGTTTCCCTTGCTACACTACAAGGACGAAATATAATTATTTCTCATCACTTCCTGGAAAATTTGTAAGTTTAAGCCATTTCTGTCCTTAAAACTCTGCTAGGTTGTAGGTTTTGTGAGACATCAAGGTCAGCTCTTAAAGAACAAGACTTGAGTTTCAGAGGCACCTCAGCAAAGCCTGGAAAAGTAGAGTGAAGAGAGGCCCCCCTAACTAGGAAAGGCTTCCACTGGGCTGCCAAAGAGTGAGATGGCTGAGCCTTGGAGGCTGAGTCTGATGGAGACCTGAGACAGAGGGAATGTGGGCAGAGACACGCAGGCTCCAGGGCTTCTGGCTGTGATGAACAAGGCACAAGCCATAGTACAACAGCTAAAGTCAAATTCTGAATGCAGTTATGAGTTTTTAATTTAATTTTTATTGTACATTTTCCATTACCATTTAGTCCCCTTGTACGCCCCTCCTATCCCCACAGTCACCACACTGTTGTCCATGTCCAAGACTCCTTTGTCCTTTTTGCTCAGTCCTTCCACAACCTCCCCTCCCCTCATCCTTAGCTGTCAGCCTGCTCTCTATCTGTGAGTCTGTCTTTATTTTGCTTGTTAATTCAGTTTGTTCATTAGATTCTACGTATGAGTGAAATCATATGGTATTTGTCTTTCTCTGGCTGGCTTATAAATGTTATTGTATATTGGGTATCAAAAAGCCATTTTAGTAGAATCCAGTCACACTCTTGATCTGGTATGAAGCATATTGGGCATATGTATTCCTGCTAATAAAGTCAGATCAAAGAGGACTAACGGCATAAATGAGAACAGGAACCAGAGAATTTCATTTCTGAGATTGTGTAGGTTGCCTCATTTCTGCTGTGGTCACAAGCATCAGTGTCTGTTGCTCAAGCTGTGAGCAGTGCAGAATGTGGGAAAGGCCTCTTCTCTCTGACACTTGGGGACCCAGGCTGATAAAAGCTCTGCCTTCTCGTGGCTGCAGAGCTCCTCTGCCGCAATCAGAAGAAGAGGGAAATAACAACAATCTATATCCAGATATCTGTGTTTCAGCTTGGAGTTGACACTTAACCATTTCTACTTACAGCCCATTAGCCAAATGGGTCACGTGATCCCGTGTAACTGTCCAGGCCCTGGGAAATTTGGGGAAGCACCTAACATTCAGAGGGTAGTAGCTGTCCTTGCTGCACAGAGCTGGTCTGGACCAGTGCTTTTCAAAATGTGCCTCTTTGACCCCTGGGCTCTGCAGAGGTATGTAATTAGTTCTGCAAACAAGGAAGAATAGTCAACTAAATGCTGAGTTGAATTTATCATCTTTTATTTGCTTTTTTATTGGGTGATCTATAAATTAATGTGCTATAGAAAGAAAAGTTGTGCTGCCAGAAGAAATAAAATTCAATCATGTGTTTCATTTTTTGTCCTCAAAGAATCATTCAGGTGAACGGTCTCACCCAGAGGGATATGTTTTTACTAGTCACTGAACACCCTTCAGGGGTGCGTGACCTGATGCTTCAAGTCCAGCTTGGACCTCAGCTTCTTAGGCAGTAAATCCAGATGTTAGGCTGGTGGTATCTCTACTTACATATTATGATTCTAATCATGCTTATCTTCAGCAGCAACAATGAAATCAAAGGAGCATTTGCATTGTGAAGCAAACACTACAGGCTCTCCTTTAGGTTCCTTTTTAATAATTTTTCCCAGAATTTCAAGTCCCTGGAAGATAAAGCTTAAACTAAGACTATTCCCTATTCAGCAAGTTCCTGTCTCCACCAGAAGAGAAAATCCATACATCTTCCTTACCCTACGGCCTAGCGAGTCTCTAATGACCAGGGCTATTTTTGTGAAAGAGCAAGGTAGAAAACTGCTCAAAAAAAAAAAATATATATATATATAAAGCCAATTGCTAGTAATAGACAATGCATACTATATCATCAGAACTTATAATATATTCAACATTTACATTTATATGCCCTTACTAAAAATATGCATTTTTATCAGGTATTTTTCTCAAACAGTCATCTGGAAGGTTTTGTTCTAGGCCAGCCTACTGCACAGTTCCCACAAAGGGGAAGGGGTTAGGGGCTCCTGGAGAAGAAAACTGATGAGGAAGGGAACTGGTACACAACAGGAGTCTTTGTCCTCTTAATTTGTAACTAGGCTACACAACAAATTAGCTACTTCCCCCCACTAAAGAATTAAGAGAGAACCAAGAGTGTGGATTATGACAACAAAGTCAAAGCTGCTGTCTCTTGTGGGCAACATGTTCTCTTTAGGAAGTATGCAATGTTGTTTGCTGTTAGGAAGACATGTTTTGGAGCCAGACTCCCTGAGTTCAACTCCTTCTTCTGCTGCTCACTAGCTGTGTGACCTCAGGTATGTCACTCAGTCTCTCTGAGCTCCCCTTCTCTCATTTGTAAAGGGGGGACTCTAATAGAAACAAACCTTACGAATTGTATTATTGTTAGAATAAGTGGGTGGATGAAATGGGCTTAGCAAAGTTCCAGGCATACAGTAATTGCTTAAATGACAAAAGTTCATATCATTGGTTTCTAGAAAGTAGGCATTTAGTTAAGAAAACAAATAGTTTATTCATAAAGTTGTACTCTTAAATTTTTTTTTATTTTAGAGAGAGAGAGAGACATCTATTTGTTGTTTCACTTATTTATGCATTTGTTGGGTTTTTTGTTTTTTTTTTTTAATTTTTTTTATTGTTCAAGTACAGTTTTCTGTCTTTTACTCCCATCCCAGCCCACAACCCCCAGCCCTCCCCACCTCCCTCCCATTTCCACTCCCCACCTAGTTTTTGTCCATGTGTCTTTTATACTTGTTCCTGTAAATCCTTCCCCTTTCCCCCTGAAATTCCCTCCCCTCTTCCCTCTGGTCACTGTCAGCTTGTTCTCTATTTCAATGTCTTTAATTATATTTTGCTTGTTTCTTTGTTTTGTTATTTAGGTTCCTGTTAAAGGTGAGATCATATGGTATTTGTCTTTCACTGACTGGCTTATTTCACTTAGCATAATGCTTTCCAGTTCCATCCATGCTGTTGCAAAGAGAAGGAGCTCCTTCTTTCCTTCTGCTGCATAGAATTCCATTGTGTAAATGTACCGTAATTTTTTGATCCATTCATTCATTTACTGATGGGCACCTAGGTTGCTTCCAACACTTGGCTATCGTAAATTGTGCTGCTATGAACATTGGAGTGCACAGGTTCTTTTGGATTGGTGTTTTAGGGTTCTCAGGATATAATCCTAGCAGTGGAATTGCTGGGTCAAAAGGCAGATCTATTTTTAGTTTTCTTAGAAAATTCCATACTGTTTTCCATAGTTGTTGTACCAGTCTGCAATCCCACCAACAGTGCACTAGGGTCTCCACAACCTCTCCAACACTTGCTGTTTGTTGCTTTCTTTATGATGGCCATTCTGACTGGTGTGAAGTGGTATCTCATTGTGGTTTTCTTATATGTGCCCTGACTGGGAATCAAACCTGCAACTTTGGTGCATTAGGACAATGATTTAACCATCTGAGCTACCCGGTCAGGGCCATAAAGTTGTACTTTTGTTAGTAATAACCTACAGTCATTTATTAAAATACAAAAAATGACTGTAAAACAAACAAAACTCAAGTAAGTTTTTAAAAATTATCCTAAGCCCAATATTTAATAAAGATAGAGACTTTTAGTTCTAAAACCATTTTTTAAACTAGAGATATTGATCTAGGGAAAGCCCGGTGTTGGCCCACACCCACTTGCAGACTTTCCAGCTGGTTAACCAGGAAGAGTGGGGCCCCTGAGCAGAGGGCTCTCCTAAACCCTGTGGGTGAGAGCTGTCCAGGGTCCTCCACTGGAGCAAAACACATAGTGGACTCTACTGAGAAAGTAAAACTGTGGAAGATTACTTCCTGCCATGGTCTGAATGTTTGAACCTCCCCCCAACCCCGCAATTTATGTTCAAATCTTCATCCCCAAAGTTGATGGTATAAGGAGGCTATGTCTTCAAAGGTGATTAGGTCATGGGGATGGAGGTCACCTAAGGAGTATCTGTTAGAGAGAGGAGGGAGTGAAGGCAGAAGAAATCTGATAAGAAATAGTCAGTTGGAGAACTAGGCTTCCAGGGAAGCTAAAAAAGAAGTGTTGTGAGAATAAATGAGTGAGAGAACTAGGAGGGTAGAAGGCTCTGGAGAAGGAGACTGCCTTGATTTCAAGTTTCAGAGGACAAGTAGTTAGGGGCGGAGTGACAAGTCTAGCGGGGGAATGTGAGGGTGGCTGCAGTGCCAGCCAGGACAAGAGAATGGAACCCTGAGTATAGTTTTGATAGTGTTTTAACACAATGTGAGATCACCTAGATGCAGAGCATCCTTGTGGCGGTAGCTGTTGTGGCACATGTGATTTAAAAAAACAAAACAAAAAATCCTCTTCCTTGTTACAAGGAAGGAAATGGACACAGATTATATCTTCATCTATATTTGGCAGCCTGGAACAAAAGAGTTCATGTACTTACTGACAGAATTACAGAACCAAATGGTGTTACATTCTTTTTATAGTGCATGAACTTGTCAGCTAACATTCATCCTGACCAAGCAATAATGATAGAAACATAGCCCTGAGTGGTTGCAAATTCAGCTGAAGTGTGTATCATCTGCAAATACAGTGTTTTACTGTGACCCTGCCCTGGGAACACACCTGCCATAGTTAGTGGAGTTTGCCAGATTATAGTCTACAACTCTCAGATCTGCTGTGGACTTCTGCACTTTTCTTCAGCCCCTTTGGTCTCCAGACCCCTACACCTGCTAAGTTGAGCTACAAGCTGCTAGCTAAGCTTCAAAATCATTATTAGTCTGGAAGAGTTAATATACTCCAAAGTACTTAATTTTCTCCTAGGGAGTCATCAGCTCGTTGGTAGGAAATACATGACTAAGCAATCATTGCCAGCCCCATGAGATAATTCTAGCACAGGGAGCAAATAATCCAGAGGACAACATGCACTCACTACAAAGCTTACTTATTGTGAAATAAAGGAGGCAAGCAGCGTTTTATTGCATATTAGAGGACAAACCATGACATCACTGATCACTCTGTTATTATTGTGATATACCTCCCCTGAACATGACACAATTTCTTTTCTGGGTCTCGCAGTAAATATTTCAAGCATAAGGCAAGTAACAGAGTCAAACGTTGCTATTCGTCTTGACACATCATTGTATTCCCACACATTAGCAAAGATGTCATCTTAAACTGTCATTACAAACACCTTGCGTTAAAAGAGTGCTTTCATCTTAATTAAAATACAAATCAATATATCAATCTACATACATTTATTAAACATGCCTTATAGACAGGTGCTGTCCTCGATGCAGCTGAGTGTAGAAACGACTGTGAGACATGTTTCCTGTCTTCATAGGTCTTAGAAAGCTATACTTTGAACATTAGACCTGTTTACAATAAAGAATTATATTAATAGAGCTTAATAATTCCAATTGCTAATTAAGAATTATATTAAGAAAAATAGACAGTTTCCAGAAATCCCCACTGAATATTTTTTGATGCTAGTCTTTCCAAAAACAGAAATTTAAGTACATTGTCTTCACAGAATTAATGTATTAAAGTTTTCATTCAAATGGCATTATTTCTATGTAAAGTTAAAATATGGTTTTGCATGAACCAAATTCCAACTTCTTAAGAAATGCCTCTTGCTCTTGATCAGTTAATATTTTCTGTAAACCACATATTCAAGTTTTTCTATCAGTGAGAGTGATGTCAGATTCTTGGTCTACCCTTGAGATTCCAAACATAGGCACCATGTGGACATCTTCTGGAACTAAATACTAAAGCAAAGTTCAGCAGCCTGTTTTGGTCGTGCTCAGGCCTAGGTGCTGCCAGGCTAGTGGATGAGGGGCAGTTACTCCTCCAGAAGGCCTGGCTCTCCTTAGCCCAGGGGTCATTTTCTCTGTTTATATTCAATTCGGCATTGTCCTTCTGGCTGCTGGACACCCAGCAAATGGAGAGAACGCTAGAAGCAGAAAGGCAGAAGACATGTGGAAATTAGAAGACAAAACCAACAGTTTTAGACCTAAGGTTTACCCAATTATATTAAATTAACCCTAAAAAGTGCAGAATTTAGATTTACAATATTGGGAGTGTTTGCTTGATGAGTTTCATCAATGTGAGTCTCCCATTCAAGGGACAGAAAAGAAGGCAATCCCTTATTCTAATGGCAATCCCATCACTGTTTCACCTGCCACCCTCCCTTCACTTTGTCTGGCTAAAGAGAATACCACAAGTAAGGCTCTTCCTACATTTCTGTCCCGGCACTGTGACAGCTCATTTATAATTGCTGGGTGAGACCTCTATGCCACATATTGTGGATGTTTTAAAAGCAACGAGGTGTTGGTGGTATGAATGAATCACTGTTACAATATGCCAAAGATTATAACTTCCAAAAGCATATTTTATGGGCTGTGAATGTTCTAATTCTTTCTCCCTAGTTATGAATAAAGAATGAATGTATATGGAGATGAGAGCAGGTCAACTTACTGCAAATAATGCAGAGGTTCTTGAGACTTAAAAGCCTGAAAAGGAAAAGCAACCTGCTCTGTCAACTTTGAGGGCTGAGGGGGAGATGCAAAGTGAGGAAAGAGGAGACTGATCCAATTTAAGACATCAGTCTACTGTCCAGTTTGACTGCAACCAGGAACAGAATGGGCTCCTTAGCAAGGAGACTTTTAGGGGAATCGAGAGAATTAGTGCAGGGTTTCCACAGACTCCAAAATTGCAGCCACAATTTTGTGTGTAGGAAGAGGAGTGTTCAGAACATGCCCCTGCAACCCATTCCCTCCCAGGCCCTGCAAGAATTTGGTAATTTGAAGATCATTTCCCCAGTTTTTGATGACCTCATTTTACAACTTAGTATTCCAATAAAACAAGTCTAATAATTAAATAATTTTAATTGACATTTCTCTTTCTAGAACAAGAATTAATGAAATAAAATGTCCTTCTGAGATCATGAGAATTCACTGAGACCTATACTTTTGACAAAATGAGATAGCATTTCTTTAAAAAAATGTTCTTGGTAGTAACAAAACAGAAATAGGACATATGTAAATGGTATAATACAGCAAATAATGGAATTCTTAGCTAGGAAGATAGTGTTGGGGGACTTCTGGCCAAGATGGAGGCATAGGTAGACACACTGTGCCTCCTTGCACAACCAAATAAGGACAACAATGATTTAGAAACAAAATAACAACCATAACTGACAGAAAATTGAGTTATATGGAAGTCGGACAACCAAGGAGTTAAAGCAGACACATTCATCCAGACTGGTAGGAAGGACAGAGTTGGGCAGCCAGGAGGAGAGGGGTTGCAACACAAAAAGCAGTGGCACCGGGTGCCTAAGGCAACCTGGGTGCACAAGACCACAGAGGGTGGACCCTGGGCACACAGGTAGTGGCTGGCAGACCCCGGGCACAGAGTGGTGATGGGCAGACCCAGCCAGGTGGTGATTGTGAAGCAAGGTACTGTGTACAACCTAGGATCCCAGCACTGGGAAATAGAGCCTTGGGGCGCTGATGGAAAACACTTGTGGGAGTTGAGGTGCCGGCAGAGACTCCCAGCCTCACAGCAGAGTTCGTTAGTGAGACCCACAGGGTCCTAGAATGTGCACAAGCCCACCCACATGGGAATTAGCACCAGAAGGGCCCAGTTTGCTTGGGGAAGCAGCAGAAGCAACTGAAGTCTGACACAGAGCAGAGCAAGAATCATTATTCCCTCTCAGAACCCGCCCCCACATACAACATCACAACCCAGCAACTGGGGTGCCTTGCCGTGGTGAACACCTAAGGTTCTGCCCCTCATGTAACAGACACTACAAGATGAAAAAAAAAAAGGCTCAAACAGAAGAACATATCATAGCTCCATAACAAATACAATTAAGCGACCAAGAGATAGCTAACCTATCAGATGCACATTTCAAAGCACTGGTGATCAGGATGCTCACAGAATTGGTTGAATTTGGTTGCAAATTAGATGAAAAAATGAAGGCTATGCTAAGTGAAATGAAGGAAAATGCACAGGGAACCAATGGTGATGGGAAGGAAACTGGGACTCAGATCAATGAAATGGACCAAAAGGAAGAAAGAAAGAACCAAACAGAAAAGAGTGAAGAAACAAGAATTCAAAAAAATGAGAAGCAGCTTAGGAACCTCCAGGACATCTTTAAACATCCGAATTATAGGGATACCAGAAGGAGAAGAGGAAGAGCAACAAGTGGAAAAGTTATTTGAATAAATAATATAGGAGAACTTCCCCAATCTGGCAAAGGAAATAGACTTCCAGGAAGCTCAGAGAGTCCCAAAGAAGTTGGACCCAAGGAGAAACACACCAGGGCACATCATAATTACATTACCCAAGGTGAAAATGAAGGAGAGAATCCTTTAAGCAGCAAGAGATAAGGAGACAGCCACCTACAAAGGAGTTCCCATCAGACTGTCAGCTGATTTCTCAAAAGGGACCTTGCAGGCAAGAAGGGGCTAGAAAGAAGTATTCCAAGTCATGAGAGGCAAGGACCTACATCCAAGATTGCTCTATCCAGCAAAGCTTTTATTTAGGATGGAAGGGCAGATAAAGTGCTTCTCAGATAAGGTCAAGTTCAAGGAGTTCATCATCACCAAGCCCTTATTTTATGAAATGTTAAAGGGGCTTATCTAAGAAAAAGAAGATAAAAAACATGTATAGTAAAATGACAGCAAACTCACAATTATTAACAACCACACCCAAAACAAAAACAAAACAAAGTGAGCAACTAGAACAGGAACAGAACCACAGAAATGGAGATCACATGGAGGGTTAGCAACAGGGGAGTGGGAGGAGGAGAGAGGGAGAAAAGATACAGAGAATAAGTAGCATAGATGGTAGGTAGAAAATAGACAGGGGGAGGGCAAGAATAGTATGGGAAATGTAGAAGCTAAAGAACTTATGACACATGGACATGAACTAAAGGGGGGAATGTGGGCAGGAGGGGGTGTGCAGGGTGGAGGGGAATGAAGCGGGGAAATGGGACAACTGTAATAGCATAATCAATAAAATATATTTAAAAATAAAAAATAAAAAAAAGAAAGTGTTGGGAAAAATCTTGGTTAAAGATCTGGTCAAAATTCCTCATCTCTTGTGTTAGGTGTCACATGGTTTTGACAAATGTCATTCTTCTCACCTGAAAAGGCATTTCTGTGCCTTGCTGGTGGGAAGATAGTTGAATGCTGAGTCAGTCCTGGGCAGAATTGTGACATTTAACTTGGGGGACCAGGGGCTAGTACTTGGTGTCTATAAAGCTTGGCTCTAATTTTTATTTTGCTAACAATACTGTACTCAGCTGAAAACCTTCATGAAGGGTGTCTTGATTCCCTTTTGCTGTAGGATTTTGAGAACTCCTTGTGACTGATAGTTACTTGTTCTCAAAATAGAAGTGCAAGAGAAATCAAGGGAAAGTGCTGAAATATGTACCTTTGTGACTAATATATTGTGTGCGTCATTTATGCACTTACATAATTTCTATTGAAATGTCACCTGGGAGTTTCATTTATCTCTCCATATATTAAGCTTTATTACATCAACCATAAACTAAAGCACAACATGCTATGTGAACAGCCCTGTGATTGCAATGCTTAATTTCTGAGCCTTACCCTCAGTTTAAATAGCTCCTATTCCCCAGAGTTTTCAAAATGACCTCCAAACATTTGGAATTAAATTGCATTTCCCCTTATTTTCTCAGACAGTGGTCCTTAAACTGTCTAGAGCATCAGCATCAGCAGCACCAGAACTGGTTAGTAATGGAAACTCTTGACCCTCTCCCCACTTACTGGATCAGAAAATCTAGGGGTGGGGCCCAGCAGGCTGTGTTCTAAGGGGACCCACAGGTGATTCTAACATTCCCACCAGTTTGAGAGCCATTGGTCTAGGAGAACAGAACTCTAGAAAACGGAGGAGTGAAATGGCTGGAACACTCAATGGTCAGAGGCTGGAAAATGTCACAGCCTTTTCATTTTTGGTTCACTGTTTTTACTGTTGGTTTAGATATAGCCCAAGGGCTACGACTTGCCTCTAAAACTGATGGTTCACTTTTGGACTCACATACATACCCTTCTAGAGACACAAGTTCAACATCAAGGCCATGTTTATTTAACCCAGGAAAAGGAGTTAAAGTTGGTAAATTCATGTAAGAGGCTCTGACACTAAGTGGTGGCAACACTGCTATTAGGTCCCAGTCTTGTGATGACATAGCCCATAGATTAAAACAGAATGAAGGGAGGGTCTTCTCAGCCTGCCTCAATGTAAGGCTCCTGTTAACATCAGACTAAGTGAGAAAATCAGTAGGTCATCTCTAGTAGTTAAAACCAAGAGATGAGAGTTTATATCAAATTCAAAAGTCATACTCTTCAAAATTCTGAAAACACTTACCTGTTTTGGCAGTGGATCTAGAAGACTACAGTCATAATAATAAAATAATAAAATAATACATATTTCAATCTCTAACAGAGCAAGCCATCTGAAAGAAAAATAGAAAATGGTTACTTGGTTATGAAAGGTAAATAAATATTCTATATTAGTGGAGAATATCTAGAAAGTACACATACTTCAAAGCAAATATGCTCTTCTTTGAAATATAAACTTTTACTATCAAAAGGATAAACGAAAACTTCTTCTTCTTCTGCAGGCACACCTCATTTTATAGTGTTCCACTTTACTGAACTGCACAGATGTTGTGTTTTTTACAAATTGAAGGCAAAAACCCTTCAATGGCAAAAAAAGAAACTATGACCCCCTGCATCACAGTGGTCTGGAACTGCACTCACGGTACCTCTGAGTGGTGCCTGTACAAAACTGTCTGCTCGGCAGGGCAGTTGGGATGAATGAATTGCCTAACAGTATATGTGACATGCTTAGCCAGTAATGCACTGAATAAATGAAAGCCTGGTGTCTCTTCTAAGTTTATATCTGTGCTTTCCAAAATGGTAACCCTTAGCCACATGTGACTATTTAAATTTAAATAAATTAATTTTTTCAGTTCCTCAGCTGCACTAGCCATATTTCAAGTGCTCAGTAGTCATATGTGGCTACCAGCTACTATACTGGACAGTACATATTTAGTGTTCCCATGATCACAGTAAATTCTGTTAGACAGTCTTATCTGATCTAGACCCTTATTGCCACTGGAAATTACTGCCTAAATGTTCTATAGGCACCTCAAGTTCCCCATAAATTATGTACAAATGCTACTGTATGAGCTTACTGTTTACTTTGTAAGACACATACAAATAGAAACTAAAAAACAGAAAAATATAAATGGCATCCTGTTACTTTTTCTTTCACTCCATTGGGTTGTCTTGAGCTCTCCCCTAGGTATGCAAACCCCTTTAGAGGTCATAGGCCCCAACGAGTACAATTAGCCTTAGAGGTCAGAAAATTGGACGTCATCATAGGCTCAATTCTCTCCATCACCCTGCATATCATCCAGTTAGGCACTGAACCTTCTAAATAATTCCCCATTCTGTCTCCTTATCCCTTTGTCTCCAGTCCCTTCAATTCTCCCTCACTGTGGTCCTTATCATTTATGCATTTATCTCCTGGATTACTGAATCAGTTTAGCTTTTAGGTTGACCTTTCTGTTTCTCATTTCACTTCCCTCCATTCTATCACTGGAGTGAACTTCCTAAGACATAAATCTATCACTCTCATTCTACACACACACACACACACACACACACAGTGAGAGCAAGAGAGAGACAGAGAGAGAGAGAGGGAGGGGGAGAGAGAGAGAGACTGACCATTTTCTTCCAAATGCTATAGGAAAACACAACCAGCCCTCAAAGGCCTGCCCCCTTAGCTATTTACCCAATAGTTGCTCTTTGAATCCCATGCTCTTGTCACACTGTGCACCTGATGGTTCCTGAATAGTGATGCTCTCTGTCACAAGCCTTTTTCCTGTATGGGGCTCAGTCTCACTCAGAGGCAGTCCCTGATCACTTGCCTCTGGGCTGAGGTGCCCTTCCTCTCCATTTCTGTGGCTCCTTGTGCACATCTCAGCCATAGCACCTATTGCACTGAAGTGCATTATTAGCGATGTCTCTCCTAGAGGAGGAATTGTATTGTTGGGCCTTAGCACAGTGCAGAGCACACTACTGGTGCCTACTGACATTAACTGAATAAATGAATAGATGATGGGAGGTGATGTCTTTTATTAATTTAATTTCCTCCCCTTCCCAACTTTTTCTGTGTTTCTGTGGCACTTTATATATCTCTCAGCTAACGTCCTTACCCTGCAATCCTACTATATCCTACCATATTACAGTTAATTGTTTGTATGTCTATTTCCTCTTATAGACTACGACACAGGAAGCAGAAACTATGTCTTTTTTATCTTTGAATCCTCAGTGTTTGTGGATCAGATCAGTAAATGAATATAAATGATCTGATACTCATATCAGGTAATTAGATTTGTTTCCCACTGGTATTATTGAAACATCTTGGCTACATTTTATTTCAAATGAAATCTGGAGCACTCCGGGTGTTGTTATAACCCACTTGGATACCAAAGCAATTCTTCATGAATATTTATGATGCAAATTTAACCCTACTCACTTGTAAATACTAAAAATAATTTATTCTAATAGAGTATCAATGTCTGTGAAATAGAACACACCCAATCTTTACTGATTCAAATCAAATTAAGCAGCAATTCCAAGAAAAAGCAATTTTTGTAATTTGTGTACAGGTTCAGAATTTCTTACAACTAAATTTTTTTCTAACTTCTTACAAATTAAAATGTCCACTTGTGGCCATGACGGAGAGACAGGAGTCAAGGCTATCCTACACTCAAAAACTGGGCAAGACACACAGTATAGGATGAAAAGGCCCCAAGAGAGGAAGAGAGGAGCTGAGCCCTATGATGGCCCCAGCTTCTGCCTATGGCTGTTTCCAGGCTGTGGTGCAAGAAGGAAAAAGTCCCCACAGACCTGAGAGTCTCACTAAAGTAAGTAGGCAGAGATCAAAGTTCAGGCAATTTAAAGAAACTAGAATTTTCAGGAATGACTATCAGAGAGGATGAGGTCTCACAGGGAGAGCAAGAGTGCTCCAGAGACCTACCTACACAGGGGGCGCTTTGAGTATTTTCCTGAGTCCTGATCTCTGCATGAGTGAGAAGAGACTACTAAGGCTAGAGAAGAAAGATGAAAAAGAAAGTCAAAGAGCAATAAGCTGAAAAATGCCCAGGGGGTCATACAAGACATGGAAGTCTGCATTCCCACAAGCCAGAGTGCAAAGATCTTATAACGCATGGACCACTGGGTAGAGTCCTTAAAAGGTATTGCCTTAGTAGTGGGATTATATTATCTTAAATTAAATGCCACCCTGGATTTACCTTAAAGCAGGGGCATCAAACTTATTTTCACCAAAGGCCACATCAGCCTCTGGCTGGTTGCTTCAAAGGGCTGAATGTAATTTTAGGACTGTATAAATGTAACTACCCTTAACAGTTAAGGGAGAGCTCAGAGATGCCGCCAGGTAGAAACAAGGTGCCAAGCCAGATAAAACAAGGAGGAGGGGTGGATTCCTCCAGCAGGGCCACGGACCTTGTGTTTGCCACCTGTGCCTTAAAGCCTAAGAACAATAAAGCCTAAAACTAAAGGAATACAATATAATTTAGTATCCATGACACTTAAAATTTATGTCTTGTGCCTATTCAAAAATTATTAGGTCTGGAAGAAACAGGAAAATAAAACACATATGCAAGAGAAAAATCATTAAAAAAACAGATCCAGAAATGAGAAGATGGGCATAACAATTAAACCTACTCCACATAGTCAAAAATGTAGAAGCAAGGTGAGGAGAGAAGTGTGTGTGTGTGTGTGTGTGTGTGTGTGTAAATTGAACTCCTAACAATGGCAAATACAATGTCTTCAATGAAAAGTATACTGGATGCACTCAACTGAAGATAAGACACTGCAAAAGAAAAGATCATGGAAATTAACAATGGAAAATATCCAATCAAATATCCTATATTTAATAGGATAATATTATTTATTATCCTATTAAATAATAGGTTAAAAAGACTGAGAAAAGAACAGAGTATCAGTGACCTATAAAATAATATCAAGCACTCTAATATAACACATACTTTGGAGATGCAGATGGGCAGGAAAAATATATGTGAAGGAGTAACAGCTGAGGCATTTTCAAATTTGTGAAAACTACAATTTACAGATTCAAGATGCTTAATGAACCCCAAGCAGAATAAACATAAAGAAAACCATGCCAAGGTAAATCAGATTCCTAAAAAAAAAAAAGATTAAAAAATCTTAAAAGCAATACAGAAAAAAAGACACAATAAAGGAAAACAAAATTAAAAATGATCACAGACTTCTTATCAGAAACCATGAGTACCAGAAGAAAATGGACTAACATCTTTAAAGTGCTAAAAGAAAAAAAAATAAACTGTCAAGGTATAAAAAAAAGTACTAATATTGTTTTTTATAACAATGTACTAACTACTATGAGAGAGGCCAGCCTGGATAATCCTGGGATAAATATTTAATTTCCTTTTTATGGATTTAGATACCATCTCAAAAAAATAATTGTTTTGGGGAGCTATGTGAAAGCAAAAGAGAACGATATGGAAACGACAGCCAGCCATTCATCAGAGAACACGGAGAACAACCCTATGGACATGTCCTATGGGAACTGGACATGATGTGCCATCATGGGCTGTTTTGCAAAGTTCAAGTCCCAAGGACAACCACAGACTGTACTGATGAAAGGGCCCAGCGTCACTCTCTACTCAGACTTTGAGAAACGTACTTATGGAGGATGGATGACAGATACTGGAGTGAAATAAACTCCTCAGGCAAGTTAAAGAAACTAGAATTTTCAGGAATGACGATCAGAGAGGATGAGGTCTCACTATGAGAGGAGGGGTAAGGCTAAAATGAGGAGTGTCTTCTCCGAGGCTGTTTTGCGAAAGAGATAAAATACATCCATGTATATAGGAGTAAATGTTTAGGAATAGTGACTTTCTGTGAAGTGTTCAGCTTAAATAATTTTCTCCTGAACTTTGGGAAAAGAAATATTTTATGTGCAATTTTAATGTTTCCCAGTCTACACTGTAACTTTTGTTACCGGGAAAATTTAGTCAAATCTGGTGCATTTACACTGTCTTGTGCGATAGTTTAGTATATAACAAAGAGATGATATAATGGCAGAAAATGTGATGAGCTTCATTTTCCCCCTGTGTTGGAGAAAGTGTGAAAGAATAAATGTTGAGGATATAAATATAATGAAATAGGATTTCCGTTCATTTATTCAATTGATACTTACTGTTTTTATGTGCTGTATATTGTTCTAAGTGCTGAAGTTACAGCAGCATGAAGTTACATTCATGCTCTCATAAAGACTGACTTCTAGTAGAGAGGTAATGTAAGTGGGTAGTGAATAAATAAACAAGAAATTCATATATCAGGTGAGAGAATAAGCACTAGAATAATAAATAAGACAAGATGAGGGGAAAGGGAGTGACCGAGGTCACTTACCTAAAGTATATTAGGTAAGGAAGGTCTCGGATGAGGTGACAGTTTTAGCAGACTCTGGAATACAGTAAGAGTGTGGCATATGAACATCTGGGTCCAGTGTTCCATGCAGAGGTAGGAGAATGAGGCACAATGAGAAGGCAGGTATTTCTGGAGATGAGCAACAAAGGGGCAATGCCAGAGAAATACCCCAGACATATGGAGAGAGAGCCCTGTGGGACATGTTAGAGGCTTGCTTCACTGTATTCTGTGAGATGAGGAGCTACTGGCTAGCTTTGAGTAAATTTGATTTAAATTGTAAAAGAAGCCTCTGGCTATTACATTGTGAATAAAATACCAGATGATGTAGGTGGGAGACAGTAGGCTGATTAGAAAGCTATTAAGATTCTCCAGACAAAAAAGAACAGTGACATGGACCAGGATTGTAGGAACAGTCATGAGCCATTGTCAGAGTCTGAATATTCTCTGTAGGATGGGTTTGCGTTATAGATGTGAAGACACAGAGTCAAAGATGACTCCAAGTTTTTGACCTGAGGAAATGCAAGGATAAACTGCTATTCACCTCTGCAATGGGGAAAACTGAAGGAAGAACAGGCTGATGAGTTGTTATATGAAGTTCAGGTTTGGACCTGGTAGATATGACTTACTGTACAGTGCCATGAGGGGTGGAAGCTGAGAAAATGAGCCTGGTGTTCAGAAGGTATTCAGTCAGGGCTAGGGATATAAGGGCTACAAAGGCAGAGTCATCATTATTCAGACAATTATTTAAAGCCAATTATTTATAGCATGTGGGGAGCAAGTTAATGGGAAAACATAAGAAGTCTGAGGAGAGGAGCCAGAGATACTCCAAAAGGTCAGGAAGGTGCAGAAGACGAGCAAAGGAGACTGAGAAGAACTAGCCAGAGGGAAAGAATAACAAAAACAGAAGGATGTCACCAAAGCCCCTGCAGAAAGTGTTTCAAGGAGGGCATGAGCCCCTATCAAACGGAAGGGGTCAGGACTACAGACATGTGAAACTAGACATTAAAGTTCCCACTTATATAAAATGACTGATTCCCAGTACTTAGCTCCCTTCCTGGAAGTAAATTAGATGAGATCACTCTTTCAGATAACTTCTATGTTCAGTAAAATAAGCAGTGACTCCCCAATATTTAATGTTTGTCTAGCAGCCCTAGAAAAATACTGGCTACATTTACACTGATGAATTATAAAACAGTTTTATAGATTCCACTTCCTTCAAACAAATCCTGTTTTCTTACAACTCTGCTTTTATCTCTTCTCCGACATTAGCTTGCTATGGGCCAGTGCACTTCCCTGAGCTCAGCCACTGGGGTAAAGGCAGTGCACAACAAAGACACGAAGCAATCTGGACAGGCGGGGGCGCTGTCCAGTGAAGAAGGCACTAGGCAGAGAAGCAGCCTGTCCCAAGGCTATGCAGACTTAGAAGGGACCTGCGACAGCTATGGGCCTGCGAGTTGTTGACTGCCTGCAGGGGAGGTGCTGAGACGGAACTGAGCAGAGCAGGAGGAGCTGGTTGGTGGAAGAGTTTGAAGGTGCCATACCACAGTGTGGGGGCTTGGAGCCTGAAAATGCTTACAGACCTAGTGAGTCATTGTACTTACTGAAAAATAACACCGACGTTTGAAAACAAACTTTCTTTAAGCATTATTACACATAGGAGGCCCTCAATAAGCACTTCCTCTACCATGCAAATGAGGAATATAAACAAGACCAGTGTTCACAAGCTATTTACCAATACAAATTTAAATGTTTTAGAAATACTATGTGCATTTTGATTAGAAAAAAGTTATTAGTGTTTATCAACTCATTAAAAGAATTTTTCTACTAGAATCTGTAAGAAAGCATTTCTTTAGTGGTAGATCCTGTGATATTCTTAAAAAATTGAAAAATTGCATTTCTTATAAGGTGAAACTATAATTCAGCTTAACTGTAATTCAGCTTAAAATACTGAAGAATTCATATTGTGCATTAGTAAGGCTTTAATATTCTTCTTTTAGTGTTAGTTTAGTTATTAAATTAGTATTAATTATGACAATAGTATTAATATTACATTCTAAACACTTTGATATTATAAAGGAAAAATAAGGTGAACTAATAACACAGATAACAAAATAGTGTGTGCTAGAAATTGTATTTTCTCCCAATCCAAATATTTCAAACTTCTTGCAGAATTACCTCAATTATCTACTAAATAAAGTTGTTTTTCAATGGCAAAAAATATGTGTTTTCAAGCCTTTACTATGTTATTGAATTTTGTTCAATGTCTAAAATATGAAACTAACATATATGTACCTGTGGCATTAAAAGTTTTTAGGTCAAAGAAAATGGGTTTCATAAACTTGTATTTTTACACAAGCTCTTCAAAAGCAAGCTGAGCTATGTTCATGTTGGAAAGTTTTCTTAATACTACTTCTGATGTCAAAACAGTGAAAATAATGAGGCTTATTATTTATAACAGATTTATCTTTTACACTTACAAGAACATTACACATGCACAAATAAAGCTCATTAAAATATAAACATGTTGAAAAATCCTTAAATACTTGGTACTTGCGTATTTTCTCCATTTGTAGATGGATGTTCACGGAGCACAAGCAGGCACTGAGAACACAAAGTCTGACAAAACACAGACTGTAGCCTCACACAGCCAGTAACGCATGTGGAAAGATGGCAGAAGTAACAACTGAAGATAAAGGTCTTTGTTACCTTTTAAAGACAGAATGAAAGGCCTATGGAAATTTGGAGTCTGGAGAGAGTACTCCAACTTGGAGTAATCAATGTTGACTTCATGTGGAGGTGAAACTGGAGCTAGACCTTGATGGAAGGACAGGCTCTAAATAAGCAGACCTGTTGAGTGAGGGCATTGCTGACCCAGCAGATAGCATCAGCCAGGGGAGGAATGGCTACTGCAGTTAGGGGACAGAGAGTAGACCCTCCGGGGAGGGCTCTCCCAGACAGTCTGAAAGACCCAACTGGTGTCGGATTTTGGAAAGCCAGTGTGCCAGGCTAATGGGTTTGGCCTGAAGGCAGTGGCACCAGAGTCTTAACAAGAAAATGGCAATCAGAGATGATTATTTAAGGAAAATGACTCTGTATGTGGTGAGTAAGATGGACTGAAGAGACAATAGAGCCAGGGAGAAGGTTTATGACATCACCTGATGCTAAGGTCCAAGATGTGGTGTAGGAGGCAGAAATGGATACAGAAGGCCACAAAAAGGAGTGAAGGGTGACCCTAAAAGCCCTGCAGTCCAGGAGTACAATGAACCATTGAGAAGGGACAGAGAACTACAGGAATGAGAGGATTGGGGGACACTATGATTTTAGTTTCAGATGTCTTGGTTGTGAGGCTGAATCCCTCCTGAAGTCATTGAGGGCAACGCCAGCATGGGCTGGAAAACGGCCACTGTTGCCAGGAACAAGGGCTCTGAAGTATATTCCTAGTTGCTACCAGCTGCAGCTTATGAAAATAGAATGATCTTGCCCTGGAATTCAGAGAAGGCAGCATGCACACATACTTTCACAGGCACCCTTCCCTGAAGCGTGGCTATTCAAGTTAAAGGAGAAGTACTTTTCCCACAACCTCCTCCCCCTGAGACATTTTTTAGGAAAATATAATCAATTTGGTAGCAGGAGGCAAAATAATCTAGACCAGCAGTCCTCAAACTTTAGCACGTATCAGAATCACATGGAGGGCTTGTTAAAACTTTGCATACCACTCGGCGCCACTCCCAAAGTTTCTGATTCAGTAGGTCTGTGGAAGAACCTGAGAATTTATACTTTTTAAACAGGTTTACAGGCCACATTACTACGGTGGTATGCGAGGGATCATAGTTTAAGAATCACTGATCTAGAGGACCTTGAAAAGGAGAAAGGGGAAAAATGGGTCAAAAGATAATAGAGTATCAAACCTTTCGGTTTAAGCGCACAAAATTAATATTACATAGGATATCTCAGCTATACTTGAAACACTATGGCTAGCCAAGGTACCAAGCTTTTGATTGGGAATGATGGTGTGGGCATCATCTGGTAGAGTGAGCAGGTAGATGCTCACATTAAATAAGGGAGGACAAAACAGAATAATGTGGGAAGAGAAAAGTACAACAGGGTAAGGTGGAAGAGAAAATAAGAAATAAACACATGAAAGAGAGAATGGAAAAAAGAAAAAAGGAGGTGAGAAAGCAGATGAGAAGGCGAACAGGAAAGGACTGGAGGGCCTCGGCCCTTCTTGACTTGACATCCTGTTTTCTGTTTCACTGGGAAGGTCAGAACAGACTCCCAGAGGGAGGTCACTCTCTGAGGTCACTGTTTTTCAGAGCTGCACCCAGGGCTGTTCCAATGGCAATGCTACAGTTACCCCTCCTAGAAGTGAAGCTCCTGTATGTATGAGCAATGAGCTAGACATGTGAATACTCCTTCTTCAGGAAAAGAAGACAAGGCCAAAGGAACAGTATTAACTTAAGATCAAGTGCTCACCAAAGAGAAATTATCTAAATATATTTTGAATTTCAGAACTTCCAGGAAAAATTTAAGAAGTGGCATTTACTTTTGTTTTGTGATACACCCAGAGTAAATGGAACTCAGCCTCTCACAAAGCACAAGGCATTTAGAAAGCTATTAACTGATGTGGTTAGTATATATTATTTCGTGGAGTTCAATAAACCTTGAAAGAAAAACTTTTGTTTAAAGGAAATTATATTACTTTGGATGCTTTTGGTTGCAAGTGACAGAAAAACCACATCAGACTGGTTTCTGTACATAAGGGATTGCACCGCTTTGTTCATCCGAAAAACCTAGAGCTGGGGATGGCCGTAGGAAGAGATCGCTGCAGGAGCTCGGCCGTGTTACCAGGAAGCCAGGTTGCTTTCGCTGCTCGGCTCTATGGTGCCAGCTTCATCCTAACACTGTCTGCTTCTGTAGTCTCAAAATAGCTGCCAACAGTTTCCAAGACCAAGCCATTCCTTATTCACATCCTATAGGCAATGGTTAGTTATTTTGGACCCAGAAGTCCCAACAGAAACCTTAGCAGTTAATGTTGCTGCTTAAAACATAAGCCGACACCTAACCTGAACTCTATGGGAAGGGAGGGAGGGCACAGTGATGGGATGTGAGGATTGGCTTAGGAACAGTGCTCCATGGCGACAGAGCACTTATGGGCACATTGTGTTGTGATGTGGTACAAGTTTTCATTTCGGTCTTCTTTTCCTGGAAGCACAGACACCTATTGGAGAGGTGGAACTGAAGTGCAGTCACTGAGTTGGGTGAGGGATGAAAGCCTGTCATAAAAGGGGGCAGGGGTGGAGGGACACACCAGTCCAAAGTCTCCTTTCTTTCCCTTCATTGAGAAATCCTGCTCAGGTATTCTGGGCACTGCAGAGGGGCTGGAGGCCTATTTTGTAAATAAAAGGAAAAGAAAGTCCTTTTTGAAATTTTGCTCAGAAATGAGCATGTTTATTTTAGAAGCACTTTGGCCTCTCAGACTATCAAAAATCACTCTTGAAGTGCTTCTTTTGTTCTTGACAGACTTAAATCTTAGCCTCATAATGAAGTGTCAAAATAAAATGGCTGAGAAAAGTAATGGCTGCAATTTTGCCAGTGATTTCTGGGCTCCTCTGCATGAGTCACTACTCCTCAGTAGAGCACATGAAGAAAGAAGCATGGCTAGAAATTAACAAAGGATTCTGGTATTAACTGGATCTCCCCTGCCCTCCCTCATCCTGACCCTTTCCCATACCCTCCGGGACATGCGCACACCATGGTGAACAGGTTAGGTAACAACTATGTATGCAAATACAGTTCTATATAAGTAAATGCAATTCTATTTAACAACTGGAATTGAGGGGATGCACTTGTTTATGTAATAAATTCCTCAGAATATGGGGTGGGCAAAAGTAGGTTCATAGCTGTAATACAAGTAGCAGAATAATTAATAAATACTAATAATACAAGAATAAGCTCTGTTTTGCAGACTCACAACTATAAACCTACTTTTGCCCACCTCGTACATTGAATTTGCAATATCTCATGAAATCCATAGGGAACTGGGTTGGTTCACTCCTCAGAAGTGATCAGCTATTTCTAAGCATAAAAGGAAAAGCTGCTTAGAGTACTTTTCCAATACAAGATTGTGCGGAGATATTTTATTAAGGCACAATTATTAAAATCACATTATCTTTAAAATAAATATATAGACAGAACTGTTCTCAGAGCCCCACAAACCCAAATGTATAGTTGCCTTGCTCCCATTAACATACAGGTCCATGACGTTCCTCTGGGCATTTCACTTTTTGTCCCCCCTCTAAGTTTGATACCACTGCCTGTCGGGAAGGTGTGCTTTCTTCTATGCTGTTTATCGATCATTCCCATTTGGCCATAAAGCCCCTTCTAATGCCCCTTCCTCGGAACTCCTTGGCAATTACAATGTACGTGACTCCTCCAGCCTTTCTCACATGCTATCTTATGCTGTTAAGCAGGGCTTGTTTTTCATGTTGCTATGTCTCATCTCCCCAGTCACATAATAAGCAATTCAGGAATGTCATGTGTCTTTGAATCTCCTTGGTATTTACTAAACTGACTTGAGTTAGACTGTTACCTCCTTGAGAGGAGGGACTTTCATCCCTCCTTTTGTTTTCTAAGATAACTACTAAAGCCCTACCCTGACATACAGTACACATTCAATAAATATTTACTGAATGAAATAATAATCATATTAATACCAGGTGCTCAAGAGGTATTTGCTAGGTTGAATAACACTATTACCAACCTACTATCAGCTGGACCTGTGTTTGGATTAATTTTCCAATAGCTGTGTGATTTTCATTAGTAATTTAAGACCAGTGCCCTGGGATGCATGTGGGAATCAAATATGGACAAAAAGGTGGAAGTCAGTTTCTGGCCCCAGGGAACCCATGCTTCATTTCCACTTCTCAAGTACTGCAGCCTTGCTCTTATGTAACCTTTTTGCATCCAGGCATGCCTTTGTAAGCCAGCTAATCTTGCCAACAATCAGGGTGATTGTTTTACACTGGAATTTAACCCCTATCAATTAGCATAATGACACAGCCACCCAGGCATCCTCTTGCATGGATGGGAACCAAGGAAAATCAAGGCTGTTGGCTTTGGTGTTGATTCCAGGGGTTGGGTCTAACAGGCACATCCCTTTCTGCTAAGATCATCAGCCCTCTGAGACACTCACACAACATTAGAAACCCGTGTCCTGTTTCTCCATTTAAATTCATAGTTTCAGAGGACAATGTCCACTACAGTGCAAGTCTTCGTTCTGTACACTACCACTGCCGATGAAGTTTGAGAGTTCATGCTGCTTTCTCCTGTTTTTCTGCAAAGCCACCCTTCTTCTCCAGCAACAGAATTACTAGGAAGAGCTCCCTTGCTGTGTGTACCCAGGAGCTTTCCAGCTCCAGGGAGGTGCCCAGCAGGGGTTCTTCCTCCAAATGTATTTTCACAACTCCCACTATTTGGAGGAGGAACAACAGCTTGGCCATTCTGGTTTTCAGTTGGCAGTTGATGGAAGCACTCAGTACTTATCTAGTAAGTTCAGCAAAATCTTCCGTGTTCACTCGTGAGAGGGGTTCTCATGCTGCTTTAGTGACCTGAACTCCAAGGTGACAGCTGCAAGGCCACGAGATTCTGTTCAGAAGGAACTTCGATCGTCAGCGACTTTACAGACAACTCTCTGACTCACTGATTATTTGGTACACAAGACAATAAATTGGCTCCTGGTACACAAACTAAGAATGAGTATAATTTTCTGGGGATTATACTAAGGGTTTGTGGGATTAAGATTCTAGTGCAAAAAATTTACACATTTTCTGTAAAAATGAGATATTATTGATTGAGCTGAAATGTCATGGTTTTCTCTATCGTACCTGCTACTCTCAAAACCAAGCAAATGTCTCTCAGCCTGGAGATATCACAGTAATGTTGTCACAGCTCTTCTTACAAACAGTAGTCATCACTTGACCACTGGGGCATGTTACACGCTTCATTGCCAAGCATTTCAAACCTCAGATGAAAATATTTCTAGGTCCATTTCAAAGATGGTTCTAATAAACTCTTTAGTTGCATTTGGAAATATATGTTAAAAGGCACCTGAAACAACTAATATCTATTCTTTTTAGAAGAGCTACTCTACAACATTGATACTTAGTAAGTGATAAAAACAGTAAATGTGTTCATTGGTTTAAGAACTGCTTATCTAAAGTAAATATAATATAAGAGGCAGGTTTTGGGGCTTCTGCTATTACTGCTATTTTTGTTTGTTACACTCAATTACAATGTTCTACTCTGAAGTTTTTCAGTGGATATGACAGCATGCTTTCAGCTCCAAACAATAAAACCTTCAACTCAAACTGCCTTAAAAATAATGAAGATTTATTATAGATAATAAAGATATATGCTATATTATTATTATTTATAAAATAAAAACACTTATTATCTAACATAACCAGAAGTAGATGAGATCCTCAAAACCGATGACTCAGTGACAATGACATCGCGTGGACCAGTGCTTTCCACACCTCTGTTCTGCCCTCCACACACTCCACACCATCGTAAGGCCTGTTCCCCTTGAATCTGCCGCTTGTAACAACTGGGGCTGCTTGCTTTCTTGTTTGCATCTAATGGGAAAGGACAAAAGAGGCCTCTCTCCTAACCATGGGAGAGAAGTCTCTCTTTTCAGTCTGATTGGCCAGTTTAGGTCAACCATTTACACCAAACAGTATCTCCAGGGAAACACTAGTCAACAATTTGCTTACCCTTAGGCTCCTACAATAACTTCTAAAAAAGGAAGACAAAATTATCCTGACTGGCTAAGACTAACTGAAACCATGTGGGGGGAGGTGTATATTACTGAAAGCATATTGATACCGTAAAACACAAAACGAAGGAGGTGTACGATGAATGCACGCTGTGGAGTAAGACACAGCCGCAACTATGGACTGACATTCCTATTCAAACAAGAAAGACAACTGACTCCTTACACTAAGAAACTATAATTTTCCTAAATAAGATTTAAAAAAATTTTATTGATTGATTTTAGAGAGAGAGAGGAAGGGAGGGAGAGGGAGACAAGGAGACAGGATGAGTGAGAAAAAGAAAGAGAAAGAGAGAGACAGAGACAGAGAGAAAACTATGTAAGATTTTTAAAGGATTTTGCACATCCACTGAGTAAGATTTTGTTACAAACAGGTACCAACAATTCTCTAACAGAGTCAGCAGCAGTGAAGAAATGGGACTTATTTAATGTCGAGTGCAAGTTTTGTGAAGTCAGGGACCACGTCCACCTTCCTCACAGCTTTATCCCTGAGGCTTAGCAGAGGGCCTGGCACAGGCGGGATATTCAGAGGAGTTTCTGCGTGAATACCTAAGCACCAACTATCGTTCATTAAATGATGAACATCTGCCCTAGAACCGGGCATCACACTGAAAAGAAGTCTTGGGTGCCAGATTAATTTAACTACAAAAGGTATAACAGAAAAGTTGTGATAGAACCAGACCAAACCAATAAACAAAAACCATTTAGTAAGCTGCTCCTATGTTCCAAGCTAAAGACATTCTATAATCCCAACAAATGTCCATGGTCAGGTTGCAGTTAAAAAAAGAGAACATACCTCTATCTTAATATTTGAAAAAGGTAAAACTCAAATGACTTTGAACTATCGGTATATGAAAGCCCAGCACTGGAGACATAACCCTGCTTTCATTTGGCAGCTGCAACTGTAATGTTTTGTTCTCAGGAGTCTCCTATCAGAAGCCACTTTAGACATTCTCACAGAGACATGGCACAACACGACCAGCCAACCAAACAAAATATGGTCTCCTGGCTTTCCCTGCAGTCTGCCAATAAAGAAGAGAAAGCCGAAGCTCTCCTGCTCTGAGCCATCATCTTTCTGCAGACTTTGTGGATCAACGCGGCCCAGCTGTCTCACTGACCTTCCAGGACATTGGTACTTCCCGCTTCCAAATGCCACGAAGTAGTCCAAGAAAGCATGCTTCTCTAAATTTGCTTCTTTCCAACGTTCCTGTGGGAAGAAAACATTTTTTTTTCCAAATCAGCCTTATATAAATAAGCTTAACTTTATTTCTCTAGGCTAAAAATGACCTTGTACAGCTAATCCTCGCATATAAAGTTGCAGGGTTGTTGGTAATTTTTTCCAACCTGTTATTAATATCAGCCACAATTATGATTTGGGAACATAACTAGTAAATAAAAAGGCTTAAAAAGAATTCTGTTAAATGGCAAGTGTAAATGACGATGTAAATCGACCACAGGACTGACCTCAGAGAGGAGGAATATTTACAATGGGCCTCAGCCTCCATCATAACCCTGCCCTTGGTTATAAATTTAGTACTAAGACGCTGACAGCCCTGCCGCTGGAGAATGCCTAGGACTCGGAATGAATACATCTGGATGCCATTTTTGACAGTTCTACCTAAAGGCAGAGAACAGACCAAATGACCTCTTCAGATTCTGCGCAGCCCTGTAACTCCCCAATTCTAGGAAACAGCAGAACACAGTTTTAATTTGCTTCATTTTTATTTTTTGTACTCCTTGGAAACCAATAACAGGAATGACTGCCTGAAGAACATAAAATAAGTCTTCTATCAGAACCAGGCATATTTACTTTAACACGCCCTGCTGGTTTCAGATAAAAATGTATTTTAAAGCTGATGAAGCTTATTCCAGAAACCTCTGCATCCAAATTGTTGTGCAGGTTTATATCATCTTCATTGCACATCTAGTCTGTATTCTGTAGCCTTAATTACTAGAGAAATATAGCTGCTCAATGACATAGTCATAGTTAATTTATTAATTCATATTTCAGCATAAAAATACTAAAATCAAAGGACAACGTATACTGAAAGAAGTAACTTACAGGTTTGAACAATTCAGGTTCAGGAAAATACTTTGGATTTCTATGTAGCCAAAATGGAGACAACATCAACAAGTCGCCAGAAGGAACAGTATAATTCTATGATAGAAAAATATAACCAGAGACATTGAAATTAAGAACAAACTGACAGAACAAGGATAAAGGACACATAGACAAAACCAAGGTGGGCTGGAAGCAGGGGAGGGAGGTGGAGATGGCTGGGGTAGGGGGGAGTGGTGGAGGGTAAATACAGACAACTGTACTTGAACAACAAAATAATTTTTTAAAAAAGAAGAAACTGACAATAACCAGAGGGGAAAGGGGAGGGGATAATGGGGGGAAAAGGGGAAGAGTTGTCAGGAACATGTATAAAGGACACATGGACAAAGCCAAAGGCGGGTAGGATCGAGGGTGGGAGGTGGGGAAAGTGATGGGGGGAGAAAAGGAGACAATTGTACTTGAACAACAATTTAAAAAAAAAACTAAAAAAGAAAAAGAAAAATTGGTTCCAAGTCATTTTTTGAAATCTGGTTTAAAGAGAGTTCAGGTCATTAAAAATAATGTTACAACTATATTGTGGTGAAGGCACATACATTTTATAAGCAATAGTGATGAAATCTAACTCCTTCCTGGCGGGAGAGTTCTGTTTTCCAACTTAGGCAATGATTGAGTCGTGATCCTGATGATCAGTTACATGTACATAGAGAGTTAGTTACACACCGGGGCAAAGTATTAGATAAATGTGAACATTTTAGAAACTAGTATCAGTTTACTCTAATGCAGCTTTTGCTGTTCAATACTGAGGTTTGCAGCAAGGGCTCTTGGTGATGGAAACCATAGTAAATCTCCAGATCCTGACACAGAAGAATCTAACTCTGAGACAGGATATGGGTCATAGCACTGAGGACAGGAGCAGCAGGTGTCCTGCCCCTAGGACACTCATGAGAATGTCAGGGCAGGGTCAGTGGATTCTTTGTTTGTTTTTTCACTCTAGCAGCAGCTGTTAGGGCAGAAAGAATATGAAGACAACTGGTTAGGAAGGCACAAAATGAAGCAAGTGTTGTATGTTTATTTCACTCATTTCGTGTTTGCTGCTGCAGTGGTTATGGAGCTGAGGATAAGCAGTGTGATTCTTCAAACAGGAAAGGCTGCATGATCCTTCTCCATTCATGTGGAAATAGGGTTTTCATGGTATATAAACTATATACCAAGCCCTAAAAGCCATTTCATAAAACTACCCTTATATCACCATGCTCAGGAACCACACGGCAAAGAGCTGTCTTGCAGCGTGGGATCACTAGGTAGCTACCGACTTTACTGAGAAAAGCCATTTGATCAGCAGTTCCCATTGCCAGCCATCAGAAGCCACGTCTATTCAACCCCACATAATTTTCAAGTGTCCTCAAGCTATTTGCAAAACACCAAGTTTATGTATCCAGAATTAGCACCTTACAATTAAAAACATGTCTTTGTATGGTAGCAGGGAGTGGGGGTAGGGGGAGGGGCCATCATTTGTTCACCCAGGAGAACCCTTGTTGGCTCCAATGGGAGCTGAGTATTGCTTGAGCTTGCTAATTTCAGTTCCAGGACAGCTGGAGAGTCAGATCCAAACCTGGGAAGAGGGCAAGGCTTGCTGGTGCACTTGTTACCCATTTTTAAGGTTGAAAGAGACTTGTGAGATCCCAGTCCTGTGCGTTCATTCTCCCTCTGCTAGAACTGACGCCAGAGAGGTCACGACTGATTCTGATCAGGAATCAGCTGGGGAGGGCCTGACGTGTGTGGCGGCAGGGGGAGAGGTGGCTTGTAGAGAAAGACGCCAAACAGGGCCTCAATAACACCATTAATATTAGCAACAGGGAGGAGACCAGAAAGACATGCCTGTTGCAGCAGCAAACGCCAGGCTGACAAATGGCATAAAGGATGTGAGAGCTGGTTGTGTTCACAGGACCCCTCGGAGTGAACAGATGTCATCATGCCTCGTCTAAACAGTCCCTGTCACTGTTTACATGACAGATGAAGAGAAAGATCAAGAGGGAGACAGAACAGTCATAGTCCTGGAACACAGACCACCAGCAAAGAGAAGTCACAACTTGTTGCAATTCCTGCATCTCTCTGGTAAACAGACTTGACCCTGGCCAGCCCACCACACAGGGATGCTGTGAGGCCAAATGAGCTTCATCTGCTTGTCTGGAGATGGGGCTTTCTTAAAGAGGAAAGAGAAGGAAGGGCTCTGTCCTACACCCTTTGAGAGAAAAGAGGGTACAAGGAATACAGAATCTTGGAGAGAAAGGAGTCCTACAAAGGCAAAGAGTATCTACCAGAAAAGGTCTGAAGCACCCAGTTTTTCTCCTAGCTCTTGGCCAGAAGCTCGGTTGCTGTTAGTGGCTTAAAAAAAAAAGCAGGTACTTGAAAAGTTAAAGACTATTTTTTCTTTATATTGTACAGTCATTGTGAATAATTTTCTCTCCAATGGCTGTTTAATCTTTCATTGAGTAGATTAAACCATAATTAATCTAATCATTTTCTACTATTTTTTCTATTATAAATGCCATTGCTAGAGTCCTCTTCCTCAAAGCATTTTTCATATAAAATCTTTTAACACAGATGTTCAGAAGACACAAGACATGAATATTTTCAAGGCTATTAATACCCATTGCTTAACTATTTCTTCATATTTTGTAGCAAAATGTTTCTAATTATAATATGAGTATGTCAATTTCATTGCCCCCCTTATCTGCTAATCTGACATCTTTAATGGACTATTCTAATTGCTACTTAAAATTTGTTAAGCAGTTATGCTATTTTCTTCTATAAACTCTTGTACTCATGTCCTATCCACATTAATGTAACCTTAGTGCTTACCGATCTGTGTATTTTTGAATATAAAAATTATTTCTCCTTATGCTACACACATGTAGACATTTATTCTTAAATTTTGGTTTACATTTAATTTGGGTTATAGTTTTTAAAATAAGACATTAACCTTTGATATGGTACATTCAAATCTGTTCATCTGTTTTGTGGTTTCGCTGATTAATCCCTAAACCTAGGTAGCCCTCTTTTCTGGACAATAGTGGCTCTCAAAGGTGGTCTAGGGATTTCTCGAAGTTCCCAAGACCTTTCAGAGGGTCTGCAATGTCAAACATCACTACTGAATAAAATACTCTTTCAAAGTATAGGAGAGATGAGTGGGTTTTAATATAATTTAGTACAAAAATTCACTGACATATTTTCAGAGCGCAACGGACTTTTAAGAAGGTATCACTGTTGAGTTTCAGTATAGAATCAAAGAATAGCCACAAATATCTGAAAAGGTGACTAAAATATTCTCCTTTTTTTGGCTACATGTCAGTGTGAAGCTGAATTATCTTCATTTCCATCAATGAAAACAATCTATCTCAACAGACTGATTGTATATATATGAATTCAGTTATCTTCTATCGGCAAGGCATTAGATTTGCAAAAACCTAAAAATGATACTATTCTTCTAACACTTTTTGTTTTGAAAAATGTTTCATAAAACCATGTTATTAATTTAACATGGAATAGGTTTCTTGTCCTTTAATATATTTTATTGATTATGCTATTACAGTTGTCCCATTACCCCCTTCATTCCCCTCCACCATGCACGCCCTCTCCTGCCCACATTCCCCCCTTTAGTTCATGTCCATGTGTCATAAGTTCTTTAGCTTCTACATTTCCCATACTATTCTTGCCCTCCCCCTGTCTATTTTCTACCTACCATCTATGCTACTTATTCTCTGTATCTTTTCCCCCCTTTTCTCCTCCCACTCCCCTGTTGCTAACCCTCCATGTGATCTCCATTTCTGTGGTTCTGTTCCTGTTCTACTTGTTTGCTTTGTTTTGTTTTTGTTTTAGGTGTGGTTGATAATTGTGAGTTTGCTGTCATTTTACTATACATGTTTTTATCTTCTTTTTCTTAGATAAGTTCCTTTAACATTTCATAAAATAAGGGCTTAGTGATGATGAACTCCTTTAACTTGACCTTATCTGAGAAGCACTTTATCTGCCCTTCCATCCTAAATAAAAGCTTTGCTGGATAGAGCACTCTTGGATGTAGGTCCTTGCCTTTCATGATTTGGAATACTTCTTTCCAGCCCCTTCTTGCCTGCAAGGTCCCTTTTGAGAAATCAGCTGACATTCTGATGGGAACTCCTTTGTAGGTGGCTGTCTCCTTATCTCTTGCTGCTTAAAGGATTCTCTCCTTCATTTTCACCTTGGGTAATGTAATTATGATGTACCTTGGTGTGTTCCTTCTTGGATTCACCTTCTTTGGGACTCTTTGAGCCCCCTGGACCTCCTGGAAGTGTATTTCCTTTGCCAGATTGGGAAATTCTCCTATACTATTTGTTCAAATAAGTTTTCCACTTGTTGATCTTCCTCTTCCCCTTCTGTTACCCCTATGATTCGAATGTTGGAATGTTTAAAGTTGTCCTGGAGGTTCCTAAGCCTCTCCTCATTTTTTTGAATCCTTATTTCTTCATTCTTTTCCGTTTGGTTGTTTCTTTCTTCCTTCTGGTCCATTCCATTGATTTGAGTCCCAGTTTTCTTCCTATCACTATTGGTTCCCTGTGCATTTGCCTTCATTTCACTTAGCATAGCCTTCATTTTTTTCATTTAATTTGTGTCCAAATTCAACCAATTAATTCTGTGAGCATCCTGATCACCAGTGCTTTGAAATGTGCATCTGATAGGTTAGCTATCCCTTAGTTGCTTAATTGTATTTGCTGTGGAGCTTTGTTCTTCCATTTGAACCTTTTTTTTTTTCCATCTTGTAGCGTCTGTTACATGAGGGGCAGAGCCTTAGGTGTTCATCAGGGTGGGGCACCCCAGTTGCTGGGTTGTGATGTTGTATGTGGGGGTGGGGTCTGAGAGCAGACACTGATGCTTGCTCTGCTCTCTGTCCGACTTCAGTTGCTTCTGCTGCTTCCCCCAAGCAAACTGGGCCTTTCTGGTGCTAATTCCCATGTGAGTGGGCTTGTGCACATTCTAGGACCCTGTGGGTCTCTCCAATGAACTCTGCTGTGAGGCTGGGAGTCTCTCCCAGCACCTCAACTCCCACAGGTGTTTTCTATCAGTGCCCTGAGGCTCTATTTCCTGGCGCTGGGACCCTGGGTTGCGCACAGTGCCTTGCTTCACAGTTGCTGCCTTGCTGGGTCTGCCCATTGCCATTCTGTGCCTGGGATCTGCCAATCACCATCTATGTGCCCAGGGTCCACCCGCTGTGGTCTTGTGTGCCTGGGATGCTTTACACACCTGGTCTCACTGCTCTTTCTGTCAAGACCCCTCTCCTCCCAGCTGCCCGATTCCGCCCCTCCTACCGGTCTACCTGATGAACGTGTCTATTTTAACTCCTTGGTTGTCTGACTTCCATACAGTTCAATTTTCTGTCAGTTCTGGTTGTTATTCTATTTCTAAATTGTTGTTGTCCCTATCTTGGTTGTGTGAGGAGGCACAGTATGTCTACCTATGCCTCCATTTTGGCTGAAAGTCTGTTTTCTTGTTCTTTTAAATAAATTACTAAAAAAGTACTTTAACAATTTGTCAGCTTTGGTTGCTGATACAGTAAGTATGGGTAGATAAGACTCACACAAGTGAAAGTTCTTCAGGATATTCAATAACTTTAAAAAGTATATAGGGATATTAAGACCAAAAGTTTGAGAATCACTACATTAAAAAAGAAGGCATATGTTAGTATCTTCTCTCTTCATTAACTTATGATTCATGTACTCTATATTAAATTCTTATGTACAAAGGATTTTGTTTTCTTGTTATCTATCCATCCTGCTCTACTGGTATGAACTGGTCTGATACCAGGATCTTGTCATTTTATTTGTTGTAGTTTTATAACATGTTTTAATACATTGAGAAGATAATTAATATTACTAACATTCACATTTTCCAACACTTCCTTACTTATTCTTTCCTTGGTATTTTTGCAGATTAACTTTGTTCTAAAAATATCAAACCTTGAAGACAGAGTACAGGTAGAAGTATAAGAGTTTTCAAAAGGTGGCATAATAAAGAGAAAGAAAAATGGAGTAAATAAAAGAAAACAGATAGTGTTCATTTTAATTGATTCCAAAAAATATAGGAGCAAAAATAAACGATGCTTCCCTGTCCAGGCTACGCTGGAAAGGGCAGTGGGAGACCACTCCCAGCATCCATAGCGGGACACCTTGATTGGCCGACCGACAGAAGATAAAACACGGACGCGCCTCTGCCACTGCTCAACACAGATGGCCCCATACCAGATACTTTCCACAATCCAAGTCCTAGGAACACGTGGTGTATTCAGCAAAGACATCCACCAAAATATATCAGGAAAATTCCTAAAGCTTAAAATGACCAAGTCATATGAATTTATACTAATAAAATAGTAACATACAAAAAGATTTAGCTTTAAGAATGTTCATCTTCATGCATGCTGTTTATAATAGGGAAAAAATGGAAGCCATATACATAATGAAAAATAAGGAACTGATTTAAAAATTTATACTCTGTCCATGTATTAGATTACTATGCTGCAATTCAAATGGTTTAGATGTTCTTCATTGATATATAAGATTACTTGTGATCTATTATTAAGTAAAATAAAAGCAGGTTATTAAAAAATTAGCGTAGTACGACCCCAACTGAATTTTTAAAATGCACATTCTACAGGGAAAAAATCTGAAATTACAATAATACCAAAGTGTTCACAGTAGTTAGATCTGATGTGAAATCTTAACCAATTTTTAATTTCTTCTTTCAGCTTCTTTTTATGGTCTCTTTTTTCTAATTACCATGTTTTATTTATGTAATAAGAAGAAAAGTCTGTGTAAGTTATTATTTTTGAAGTTAAAGTCTTATCTCCACAGGGAGAATTCATGGTGATTAAATCAGTTTGGGTCCCTAAGAGGAAAGGCTGTGTTTATAAGTGACACAGAAAGTACAGGAAACACCACACCTTTTACAGATATGAGAAAGATGTTGTGAGAAATAATGAAAGAGGAGTGTTGGAACAGTCTCGGCAGGTGGCAGCCTATGCACCGGCCCCTGAGGCAGCCATTGCCAGCTGCTGGGCTTGGAGGGAAATGACCAGAATGAGTCTCACGTGCTCTGGGTGGAAAGTGTGAGTGAGTGTTAGGAAGTGGAGATATGAGACTATTAATTTTTAAAATAATTTCTTGGCTCATTTTGGATATCCATTATTTCTAATTTAAAAATTTTATTGGTCAATTCCCAGTCAGGGCACATATCTGGGTTGTAGGCCACAGCCCCCAGCAACCGCACATTGATGTTTCTCTCTCTCTCTCTCTCTCTCTTTCTCCCTCCCTTCCCTCTCTAAAATAAATAAATAAATAAATAAAATCTTTAAAAAAATTTTATTGGGATCCCACAGATGTTGGACTTTGTAAGAAAACTGTATGTTGTGAATCATAAGTGTGTTTATACTCTTGGACCAGTAATCCACAAGTAAAACATAACTCAAGGATAATCACTAAAAAAATAAAATGTACTCTGTACAAAAATGCAAGTAATTACCACATTTAAGTAATCACAAAGGAAAACAAACTAAATTCTTGAGAGTCAGGAAATAATTAAATATTTAAGCTATTAACTCAATGGACTCTTATGTGGCAATTGAAATAAATATGAAAACTCCAGATTCATGAAAAGTGAAAAATAATGTTAAAAACTTTTTAAAATGACATTTACACTATGATGAGACATAGACTTCTGTGTTGATGTCATAGGAAAAGAAAGCTGGGTAGTTGTTATAGTGCATGATGGGGGGTTGTATGTGCATGAACGTGTATGTGCATGTGTTTTAGCATGGGTGTTTCTCGTGGTAAAGTTGTTGAAGTAAGTAAAATTAATTTTGAAAAACTAGGTGATTTAACAGCCCCAATAGTTCTGACAAGGATATGATGTTAAAAGCTCCCTGAGGGTTAACTGCTTAAAGGCAGAAGCGGGGTTCAGCAGGGAAGGGGGGGTGGAATACCAAGTGACAGTGTCAGTACCAGCCATCAGACGAGTGAGTTGCTGGTCAAGAGACAAGAGATAGTATGCTGAAAAATAAATACATTTGTGCCAGTACCTTATGGTAAAATAAAAATACAAGAAAGGAGGAAATCAACTGAGTCATCTTAAGAATCCTAAAATGAAAAGTAAAATGAAATAAGCAGGAAACCAACATCGGCCCAGTGGAAACTCCCACTGCTAGAAGGGAAGCAAAGGGCCGGAGGACACACAGGCTGCAGGTGGCTGCACAGTGAGAGCTGAAGGAAAAGAAAGGGGGCAATGACAGAACCATAAAGACAAAGCAGTGCTCATCTGAAGGAAGAAGTATTGGAGTATAATCAATCAAATCAAGATAAATGAATGACAGAAGATTATCGAAAGTATGGACAGAAGGAGCCAAAAGGAACACAGTTTCAGAAAGAGTGCACTATATGGGTTGGAAAGTGGTATGTGCCTAAGAGTTTATAGTTTGTGACTGGGAAGAAAATCTACTTATATCATAAATTAAAAATTTCTTATTAAAAAATTATCCCGTGATGATCTTAGATATTTAGCTAAAGAAATAGCATCGCTAGACCCGAGAAGAGGGGTGCAGAGCTGCCATATATGTGGCAGGCAGAGCAACCAGTTAAAGCAGCACAAGATGGAATGTGTTAAAACCATATGGGCCACACTGAAACTCGTAAGAGAGAAGAATCCAAAGGCAACAGGAAAAACAATTCATAAGAATTTAGATACAAGAATCTTTATGGTGTTTTTCTTCCTCGGTTGGTGGTGGGTGTGGTTAGTAGACATGAAATGAGAACTTTAAAAAAGAAAAATTACAGGTAAAATATAAAAAACCTGGAGAATGAGACCAGAAATAAGAAATGAGAGGAAAAGAAAAGAATTTAGCAGGAAAAGAAGGGAAATATATTGCAGACCTTTTCTTTATTGTCTTTTGTAAGGAAGTACATGCGGTAGGAAGGAAGGGAAGAAGAAGAAGAGAAACGATAGAAGGAAGAAGAGTGGAGGAAAGAAAGGAATCTGAGTGTTAGGAGAAGGAGAGAGGATAAGTACGAAACACCTTTTAAGAGACTGTCATGGTACAGAAACCAGACAAAACAACACACAATAAAAATTAAAGAAAACTACAAATGAACTTAGACACAAAAATCCTCAACAAAATATTAGCAAAACAAATCTAACAATGTATTAAAAAATTATACACCACGATCAAATGAGATTTATTCCAGGTTTAAAAGGACAGTTAAATACTCAAAAATTGGTCAGTGTAATCCACCATACAAACAGGTTAAGGAAGAAAAGCATTGATTACATTAGTTGACAGAGACAAAGCACTAGACAAAATCCAATACCCATTCAGGATAAAATTCTTAGCAAATTAGAAATAGAGGGAAGTTTCCCCAACTTGATAAGGAACATCCACAAAAAACCCTATAGCTAACATCATATTAAACAGTGAAAGACTAAATGTTTTTGTATTAAGATCAGGAACAAAGCAAGAATATGTGCTGTCACACTATTATTCACCACAGTGCTGGAAGTTAGAGCCAGTGCAATAAGGCAAGAAGAAATAAAAGGCATACAGATAAGGAAGGAAGAAATGAAAATATTATTTACAGATAAACTCCCAATGAATCTACACAAACATCCTTAGGGCCACTAAGTGAGTTTAGTAAAGTTGCAGATACAAGGTCAACACAAAAAAAATCAACTGCATTTCTACAAACAAGTAATGTACAATGGAGAATAAAAACTTTAAAAATATACCATGTATAAAAGATCCAAAATTACTGAAATATTTAGGCATAAATCTAACAATAAATATATACAGGGTCTATAGGCTTAAATTAAAAATCAAGACACTTGTTGGCAGATAATAACAGTTATGTGATTCAATTAATTATCTACTAGCCAGAATATAAATGAGGCTATAATATAAAAAATACAGGAATGGGCAAAAGTAGGCTTATATTTGTTCATAAGAAAAATAATAATACAAGAATAAATTCTGTGTTTCACACACAACTGTAAACCTACTTTGGCTTCACCCTGTATAATGTAAATATAAATATATTATAAATATAGAATATAAATTATATAAATAAAAGTTCAATAAAAATTATAGTAACATTCAGAGTAATAAACACATTGTTCTACTTAATTGTACTGAGCTGTTTGAATATTTCCTCTCAAAGCACAGTCTTTTATACTCATAGTTTAAAGTAATTAAGAATTTGATTATTAAAAAGCAAACACTAATAAAATCCCACTAAAACTAAATGCTCTAATTTATGTAAGATCAGTTAAACAAACAACGTCTCCTCTGACTTTAGCACATTACAGTCTTTATAAAATTTAGACATTTTGTCTCTTATGTTACACTACTACAAAATTTTCTTGGTTTGAATCCATGCACTCTGAAATTGTGTATAAAAAACCCCAACAAGAGTGAGCATCTGACTTAATGTGATCTTGCAGGCGCTAAGTCAAATCATTCTGAAAAAACATTTTGTTCTGCCTGATTGATTCAGAAAATGTTCAACTGAAATTTTGCTGTGCACACATACATTTCATGATGTGCTTGAGAATGGTCCCCTACATGGCCCACAGAAAGGACCTCTCCCCTCATTCACTTGCGGATTGCTAATATCAGTTGCTATTACCCATGATATTCCTGCTGTCTGTTCCCATATCTGTAATCTGTGGCCTGAAAATGTCTTCCAGTTGGAACCTCCCTCACACATGAATTCCTCAAACTACGGCTGCTCAGGAATACTTGGCTGGTTCATCAGAGGAGATATTATCTAATCTACCTGCTTGATTGAAATAGGATAATACTAAGTCTGATACAGGTTATTAAAAGATAATATTGTAGCTAAACCTTCACCAATGGATAAATACCTACATTAACAAAATATTGCTGCCCTGGCTGGTGTAGCTCAGTGGATTGAGTGCCAGCCTGTGAATCAAAGGGTCGTGGGTTTGATTCCCAGTCAGGGCACATGCCTGGGTTACAGGGTGGGACCCCAGTAGGGGATGCACAAGAGGCAACCACACATTAATATTTCTCTCCTTCCCTTTCTCCCTCCCTTACCCTCTCTCTAAAAATAAATAAAGAAAATCTTTAAAAAAAACAAAAACCAAAATATTCCTGTACAACCATTATTAGTAACCTATTCCAGGGCCATTGAGTACTTACTAGAATTTAAGGAATTATCTAATAACATATGGGTAAAATATATACTTTTTTTCCTAGAAAGATTATTATTTTAAAACCAAAGCAAAGCTTACCAGAATTTTAACTGGTTTCATCACTTTTCTAGTAATGGCACCTGGGGCTCTTAAACGAATGGTTTCCAAAATACACCATTTAATTAGAGGGAGTTTCTTCAAGTCATCCTCAGACACTTTAATCTTATCTTTACCTGTAAAAAAAGAGAAAAAAATGAAAGGAAATGGACTTAAAGAGGCCAGAAAGTGATTTTAGGTAAGTTCATAAACATAGGTTAGATACTACCCTCTAACAGCTAGTGCTAATATTACTATTACTCTTGACATACCAAGTTTAGTAGTTTATTGCCTCTTTTTGGCTTTTTCCTCTTACCAAGATGAAATGTATGGCATAAAAACTAAGCCAATGTTGATCACTGCAACATGACAGATGGGTCCCCGACCTTGGTTATCCCAGTCCTGCGTCTGTCAAATGACTACAATAGACCCTGTCAGAAATGTGTTCAATTTTCACCCTTTTTGTTCTTTCTTGTTTAAATTCTCATTCTTCTTAAGGAAACAGCAATAAAAGACCGAGCATCAAAAGTACAGAGTAAAAGATCTGAGAAGCCACTTGGCTTACTTCTTCTGTCTCTTCCCTGCTGACTTACTTTGGTTTTGCTTTTGTTTTTTTCAGTCATACATTTCAGCAGCTAATATTAGGAAAGTTAACAATATTAGGGAAGGGGTGATAAGACACATGTATTTCATGTGGAGTGACGATTTCTCTAAACATAGGTGCTCCAAGCCTTCCTAACGCAACATGCGTAATGTAGCTAATACTTAGACAGAAGGCAATTGAGAAAGGATCAGGGCCAATCTGTTTATGACCCAAAGAATGGTCAGGGCCTTTAGTCAGATTAGACAGTTTGGTTAATGGCGGTATATCAAGTAAAATATTTCCATTTTGAAAATTACTTTAAAACAACTCAGCTTTCAACTTGCTTTTGGCAGTATTTGCTTAACAAAAGTCAACAACATTGTCAGTTTAATTAAGTCTACTTCCATATTTGCTTCCCAACTGTCCTGGGAATGAGTGGGTGAGAGTGGAATGTAGGGTCTCCCCCCATGTCTCTCCTGCATTCTGGGTGAGGCTTGCTCTAAAAGCAAGTCCATTCCACAGGAGGGCTGGGTGGGTGCCGCCTGGGAAGCCCTCTCCGCCAGCACATGTGGAATTCCTGGGGAGTCAGAAGCAAATCTCTTTGATTAATGGAATCTAGGATTCAGAGTTTTTACAATCCAGTTCTAATCTGCATAGGGGTGTCTATACACTCCACTAAACTTGATAGATTCCTGAGTACAAATAACGGCCAGGAGTTGAGTTAGGCTCTACCAGGGTTATAACAATTAAGATATTCTTGCAACACACTTAGTCCAGCAGGAGGTAAGAGACAAGCTCATAGTTAACTGGTACACCAGACAGGCAAGGAAACTTCTGTGAGACGTCAAATATTCTGGTAGTTAAAAGCAGGGAAGATTCACATCCAACTACAGGTAAAACAAACATTCTATGACTATTTTCTCTAAAACTACAAATATAATTAGTTCCTTGTATAAGCAGACCTCAGTAAATACCTATTGAATTAACAAATGGTCCAACTTCAACATGGGGAGATGAATAAGTGGAGATTCTAGGCAAACAAAAGAGGAAGGGCAGGCCCCTGAAAAAGTCTGGACTCTAGTAATAGTGAAGTTTCTGACTTCCTTTTAGAAAAAAAAAAGAGATTTTATTAAGAGTTCTTATTAGAGTAATTGAATTATACAGTGCAAAAATGTTTTATATTATACAATACAGACACAAAAACTTGTTTTGAGTTGAATATATAAAATCTATTCTAACCCATAAATATGTAAGAGATGCAGGCTACACTTGGGAAACGAATGTTTTGATATAATATTTTTAGTTTCTGAAAACCCAATGTAATGTGGGAAAAATAAGGTAGTATTCTTGGATTAGACAAAGAAAAAGAAAAGAAAATATGCAAAGTTTTCAAGCAACATCTTTAGGTTAAAGACCTTTCTTATTATAACTCTTAGAAAAGGCTCCATACTCACACTGTGCATATTTCAATGCACATCTGCGGTTTGTCCTCCCAGCGTTTTGACTCTAAATTTAGAAAGCTCCCCTTGGAAGAATGCCAAGGCAATCATCAAATGGGCCAGAGCCTGGAGTCAGCCAGGACCAGTGCAGAAGGCATCCAGGAAAGAAACGATGGGTGATTTGGGGTAAAATTCAGAGACCAGTGTTTTACTCGGCATAAATGCAGTAAAGGTCAGACCAAATCTTAGGATGTTTGAAACCAAATAAAAGAAAAGATGATTTTTGTATTCAGAAATAGCAAAACATATTTCTAAAATATTATATATAATTTTGGGATTTCACAGGCATGATGTCATTCATGTTATAACACAGTAACTACGAATTGCATTTGTTAAGTATATATAGTAGGTTGAAATTCTGTTATTTCACCCATTTATTCATTAATAGAAATTTGCTTCATATCTGTTATGTGCTAGCCCATGCATAGGCGCTGTAAGAGACAGGAAAGGAATAATACTAATTTATTGACCATTAATGTCACACATACTTTGGACCACTTCATTCATTTCTCATAACTACCAGCCAGCTAGCTGTCTGGCCTCTGAGAGGTTAACATGGCGGAGGAGACAAGCTTGAAGGTGTCAGAGTAGTCTTCACACCCATGTCTGTCTACACTGAAAAAAAACATCTACCCTTGCTTACTGTGTCCCATCACTTCCCCTAAGAGGAGAAAGGAAAGATATAGCCATTGCCTTAAAGGAGCTTGAACACAAGGACACAAAATCATATCTAGATATAAATAACCATAATATAAGTGTCATAAGAGAGGGTTCGAGCGTCAGTGGTGTTCATCCATCCTCTCTCGCCTAAGGCTGGAATTTCAGCTAAGCTTGGAAGGATGAGTGAGATTCACCCAGGCAGAAAGAAAAGTCACTTACATACCAAAATTAATCATAAAAATGATTTCTTGAACTTAAAAAAAAAGACACACAAATCAAACAATCTCCAAAGTCAGTCCTTTGAGAGATGGCTCCTCTGGTGCCTTCATACAGAAGCCCCCTTTCCATACACACACACACACACACACACACACACACACACAGAGTAAATAAATACATAAAATATAAAATACAGAAAATCTGTTTCTATAGTCCTGGGATGACATCACATAAAGATTCAACTAATAATTTGAGGGAAATAGTCCATGTTTTGACAGAAAAGAAAAAGAATGGTAGGTATTTGTTGAGTCATTCAGACCTTTTGAGATGTATTCTAAGGAGACTGAATCAGGTGAGGCTGCAGAGGGTGGTGAACATGGAGGGGGCACTGTACTTCCCCACAAAAGGAAGACAGCTGTATGGGGTATGCTACCAAGGGACACGTGGAAAGATGAAGAAAAGCAAATAAGTTCCACTGAAATTAAACAGTGCATCCCTACACATTCCTCCACCTCTTTCTTTACTTTTAAAAGTGTGGATTCTCATTGTTTGTTGTTCTAGCTATGGGTTAAGCTTTTCTGCCCAGAAGCTGCCTTTTCATATTCAGAGAACAGCTTGTTGGAAATACTTAGAGTTAAGGTGTGTGCAAAGGTCACAGCACATGTGAAGGAGAATGAACCTGGGATAAAAACGCATGACAGAAAGGTTGAAAAATAAACTGATGTAATAACCTTAAACAATGATTCCTCCCAAAATTTGGTCTAGAAATTTGCTTCCAAAATTTTATAATAATTTATTTTAAAAGTAAAAATCAAATAATAAATGTTGGTGTTTACTTTAGACCATTACTAGGGAAATTATGTGATAGCTCTGACAAATACAGCATTTCTATGACTTCTACTCGAAAATAATGAAGCAATGACATTAATTGCTGAAAGAGATTAAGGGCAAGAAACTAGTTTCCTAGCACATTTTTTGAACTGCAGATCTCAAGATAAACTTCTGAAAGAAAATTTCAGTGTTTAGAGAACAGAAACAAAGATAAAGAGAAACAGTAAATAAAGAATTTATAGTATTCCACAGGGGAATAAAAGCAGTATCTTACATTCTTCCCTTCATTTCAGGAATTTAAAAAACTTCAATATTTTAAAGTATGTTCAAAAATGCAATTTTAAAAAGTTATACCTCTGTTTTATTCTAGGACTATATTCTTATATTTACAACATTGCTCTTTCCTTTTCAGAAGAAACCTACATTCACTGGAAGAGGTAAGCACACATCCAATAGAGAGAGTAAGAGTAGAGAAAATGCCCTGAAGTAGATAACATCACTTACAATAGGCTTTGTATCCTCAAATGACCCTAGAACAGTTATTTGTCAGTAGTGAGAATATGCTGGTTACAGATTGCTGGAAGCCTTCAACAAGATGACAATTTGCTTGTGGACTTGTCTCCCAAGCAGAAAACAATAAACCCATTTCTACAATTACTCTTTTAAATTTGAAAAGCAACACTGTGAAACTAAATCTTGGATTATTGAAAGGAAAAAGTAATTTTAAATTCTGCATAAAGACTCCCAATGACCTTTCCCTTCTCCAAACATATATTTCCCCCTGTTCCTGATGACTAACAGGTGGTGAGAGAAATGCCCAGGACAGGGTAGACCAGAACTGAGAAATAGGAGTAGCAAAAATAGGAAGAGAGAAATGATTTTAAAAAATAGTGAGTAAATAAGATCACAGAACTAAGTTGGTTAAGCAAGGTACAAATTTGAGGGATTTAATTATTCTGCACAATAAGACCCAGGTTTTTCCTAATGTTGCAAATTATGTCTTTGGGCTGAAACTTCTTCATCGATATCAGCAGTGTGAATATTCAAAAGATTCTGAAGAGTGTGTTAGGAAACAGAGAGACTGTTTAGAGAACAAACTAATGGTTACCAGAGGGGCAGGGGTGAGGGAATGGATAAAAAAGGTGAAGGGATTAAGAAGTACAAATTGGTTGTTACAGAACAGTCATGGGGATGTAAAGTACAGTACTATACAGGGAATATAGTCAATAATGTAATAACTATGTATGGGGCCACATGGGTACTGGAAATACCAGAGGGATCACATTGTAAAGTATATCATTGTCTAACCACTACCCTGTACATCTGAAACTAATACAAAATAGTGAATGTAAACTGTAATTGAAAAATAAAAATTTTTAAAAATGTACTTGTTTCAACTTGTTGAGTTGAACCATGATTCCTATCTCTAATAATTAAGGGAATAATAAACTAATAAACCACAGGGAGAAAGAGAGAGAGAGAAAGAGAGAGAGAGACTGTTTTGGTTTTTAGAAGGGAGGGGAGTGACAGAGAGGACACTAGGCAGTGAGGCCTTAGGAATAAAACAGACCTTCACTTGTGTAGGAAAGTTGAACATTTTAAGAACGCAGCCTACCAGAACAGAAGGTCTTCCAACATCTAGTCTTCCCCTCCTCCCTGCCTCCTTGCCTTTTTCCTCCTCCCTCTTGCAGAATGCCCAGATTCTCCCACTTACAGTAAGGGGCGACTCTGGGTTTGTGGCATCTGAAGATACAGAATGGAGTTTATTGGGTACCTCAAATAAACAGAGACTATATATAATTTTTTAACACACGCACAAAACCAGAGGGAGGGAGAAGATAAGGGGAGATGAAAAAGATAATGAGCTGAAGAAAGAGCAGAATGTAGAATGGATCCCTGTCTCACAGACACCCCTGGAGTGTGAAGAGAGGGCTGACCGAAGGAGGCACAGTCCAGGCAGCTCCAGAGGTGGGAACACGCATGCAGAAGATAAGCCAGACCAGCCTGCCTGGGAACACAAAGCCTGCATGGCCATTTCAAGCAAATGGTAAGCTTATTGTGCTGAAACCTTCAAAAATTCAAGTTACAAAACAATATTCTGTGTTATCTCCCAAATGTTTCTTCCACAGAGAAAAAATATACTCTTTGGGTTTTTTTCTTACAAAATATAACTTCATTATTGTGCATGTGCATTACTGTACAGGATCTATGAGAAAATTTTGTAAGAAAGATACTAAGTTAAATTTATTGCAAATTCAAGAGAGAGACAAGGTGAGTAGATGAAAGATTTTGATGTATAAGGTAGCCTATGAAGTTAAGAGCCTTTTAGTTCACTGCCGTTCCCTGTGAACTGCGTACAGATATAGTCTCTCCAATGACTGCAGGTTTCTGGAACACAAATTTACTGCAAATGTTGATTGCTTAGAAAATTTTGCCTCGAGAATGTTAAACAGAATGAAGTTACTTTTCTCCTCTAATTATTTTTAGCTTTGAAAGAAAAGATTGTGAATTTGCTTTCTGTTGGCCAATAGTGGACAAATACAAACTGTGCTGATCCACTGTTTTTTTCTGTAACAATTGCATTCTCTTTTAATAGCAGCACTACAATCAGTTTTAATACCTGGTAGGGCAAACCTGGTCTTACTAGTTTATACTTTTAATAATTTTGATATCTAATCACACTTATCCTTCAAATAATATTTATGTCACTTACATCCCCCCCAAAAAACTGGAATTCTCATTATAATTAATTAAATATATATGAGTTTTCAAAAGGTTGGCATTTAAATTGGTAGGCTTTTCTTTTTTATTTAGGTTTTGTTAAAATATATGTTTTTATAAAATGCTGTAATTCCTCCATAAAGGCTGTATTCCAACCAAATTTCTTTATGTAAGAGAAATACCAGTTAGATGAATAAAAAGGACAGACATAAATGGGAAGAAAGGCTTAAAAGTCAGCTTAAGGTATTTGTAGTGGATGAAAACTGGGGAAAACAAAGCACACACCTCTAGACCATCCACGTGCTATGAATGTGGGCACTGGGGCTTAGGGACTGTAGCTGCGGCCTGCCGGCCCACGTCTCCTTCAGTTCTTCCCCTCACCACCAGCTTCCACCAAATACCTCAGTCATTTCTGAGCTTCCAACTCTGGCTCTTCTGAATTTCCCAGGGATGGATGTGGCTTTTTGGCATTTGAATGATTTAGCTTAAAATTTTATTTACCGAAGTGACAGATTCCTATTGTTGGGAAAGACAATGTCAGGTGCATCTCACTGAGTCTTTGAACCCCAACTCAATCACCTAAAAATGGGCCTTGAGCCTGGAACACTTCCTTACCAAGAGATGAAGAGCCCACATGGCCTGAGCAGGGCTTACCCCCTTGTGTGGGACTATTCCTCCTTGTTTCAGGCACAGTGAGTACTCTTCTGTGTCTGCTTAAAGTGTGTGCAGCATATGGCAGCTGTCCAACCCCACAGTTTATCTGTCCTCTGAGGGAGGGGACATGGCTGCATCCACTGCTGCATTAGCAGGGTACAAGTAGAACTGCCCTGCATAGGCCACAGGAGAGACCCACTGGCCATGGAGAACTAGTGCCCACAGCTGAAGCTGACCTTGCTCTGTCTCTTCTCTGTGCGAGCATAGCACGGTTCCACCCAGTGCTTCACCACACTGGGATTTCCTTCACAAGTCCCGTACCATGATGCAATGGGCAGATGTGTTTCAGGTCTCCCCTGGGACTGATGACCAGTGCACCATACTCTGTCCGACACACTTATTAATAAATTATAGGCAAAAATCTTTAAAAAGAAGACTCTGCTCAGCTGCTTCAGTTTGTCATTTCTAACTGTAGACCCAATATGAAAGAGGCAGTGATAACAATGGATTGAGAAAGATACCAAGGGCTGCAATATTGCTGAGAACAGGCTAAAACTAGTGGAAAAGAAGGAGTTAAGACTTGACAGACTGACCCTCCCTACCCCTTCTTCCATTCATACATGAACCTATAAAAATATACCAAATTTTATTTTATCATGTCAAGAAAAGCTTAATGCTACTATACCAAGTCAACCATGTATGATTCCCTTCTAAAAAAATCTCTAGTTATTTTAAGAAATACTTCTCTCATATATTAAAAGAGGTTATTGACATGTCCTCTAGAGCAAGGGACATCAAGGAAAGAATAAACAAATGGGACTTCTTCAAAATAAAAAGCTTCTGCTTGGCTAAAGAAAACATCAGCAAAATGAAAAGGGAACCAACCATATGGGAAAACATATTTGCAAATGATATCTTGGGCAAGGGTTTGATCTCCAAAATATATAAAGAACTCATACAACTCAACACCAGGAAGACAAACAACCCAATTAAAAAATGGGCAAAGAACCTGAACAGACACTTCTTCATAGAGGATATTCAGAGGGTTCATAGACATCTGAAAAGATGCTCAGCATTACTAGCTATCAGAGGGGTGCAAATTAAAACCACAATGAAATATCACTTCACAGCAGTCAGAATGGCCATCATAACCAAATCAACAAACAACAAGTGCTGGCGAGGTTGTGGAGAAAAGGGAATCGTAGTACACTGTTGGGAATGCAGACTGGTGCAGCCACTGCAAAAAACAGTATGGAATTTCCTCAGAAAACTAAAAATGGAACTTCCTTTTGACCTGGGAATTCCACTACTGGGATTATACCCTAAGAATCCTGAAACACCAACCCAAAAGAACCTATGAACCCCAATGTTCATAGTAGCACAATTTATAGCAGCCAAGTGCTGGAAGCAACCTAAGTGCCCATCAGTAAATGAGTGGATCAAAAAACTGTGGTACATTTATACAATGGAATACTACACAGCAGAAAGAAAGAAGGAACTCCTACTCTTTGCAACAGCATGGATGGAACTAGAGAGCATTATGCTAAGTGAAATAAGCCAGATACTGAAAGACAAATACCTTATGACCTCACCCATAAGTGGAACCTAATCCACAAAACAAACAAGCAAGCAAAACATAACATGAGACACTGAAATAAAGAATAAATTGAGAGTAACCAAAGTGGAGGTGGAAGGGGATAATGGGGGAAAAGCCAAAGGAGGGTAGGATCGAGGGTGGGAGGTGGGGATGTCTGGGGTGGGGGGTAGTTGTGGGGAGAAAATGGAGACAACTGTACTTGAACAACAACAAAAAAAAGAGGAGAAAAATAGAAGTCCATAAAAAAAAGAGGTTATCAGTTTCTCTATTATGGGAATACAAAATTAACCCTGCTTTATAATCATAACACTTTTAAGGATATAGTCCAAGATATGGTAAATAAAAGAGTGAGACATTGACTAAACAAGACAATAATGGGTAGATAATAAAATGTAAAATAAATTTTGATCTAGAAATACCCCTTATTTGTAAACTCTGCATAATGATTCTATTGGGTTGACAAAAAAGTCCATTAAACTTTTTCCATTCAATGGCTCTAATAGTGCTTAGTTGTCTTTAACTTCATTCAAAATAATTTTGTTAGATTGTATTGTGACAGTTGTCATATCAGCATGCATTTAAACAAACATCATAATTGGTGAATTTTTGTGCAGCCACTTTAATATTGAAAATGGAAGAAAACATGCAATATTTTCAGCATATTATGCTTTATTATTTCAAGAAAGGTAAAAACACAACTGAAATGCAGAAAAAGATTTGTGCAGTGTATGGAGAAGGTACTGTGACTGACTGAACATTTCAAAAGTAGCTTGAGAAGTTTCTTGGTACTATTGACATTTTGGCCAAATAATTCTTTGCTGTGGGGCTGTCTTGTGCATTGCAAGATGTTTAGCAGGACCCCTGGCCTCTACCCACTAGAAGCCAATAGTGGGAGAGAGCTGACATACTCAAACTATCCAAATCAATAAAGTCGGCGAAAATGAAAGATGTGTCTTTTATTTTATGGAAAAAACATAATGGACTTTTTGGCCAACCCAATAAATTTGGATTGTGTTCTTCATTGACCCAACTTAAAGACCTTTACCTCAATATTCTCTAAAGAGGAAAAAAGATTATCCAAATGCCTGAATAATTCTTCAACAGAACACTCAGAAAAAAAGAACTAAGTGAAAAATGCAGGCAATAAATGAAGCAGATTAACTGTGCTGCACTGGGGTGAGACGGTGGAAAGATTTAATAAAATGAGAAGTGCCAGAGTAGGACCTTCTCCAGGCCTATAAATTTGAAGAGGGATATCAAATAATCTACAGCTACCAGAGATATCTCTTTCCATCTGTTGAAGCTATGCAATAATAAAGGAGAGAGAGTTATGGTGTCCCAAGATACATTTCAGGTATTAGGGGCAGGAAATGGTGGAGGAAATGTAGCCTCCTGGGAAATCTCTTGTGGGCCAGATATCACCATGCAAGTTTTCCCTTGGTCTTTGTGGCTGGCTGGGTTGGTGGACTGGAAAGTAATGAGTTCTCATTTCAAAGTGACACCATCTTGGTCTTTCAGGCCAAGTGGAAAAGAACAAAACTACATACTTGGAGTAAAAAAAAGTTTCAGATGAAATCTCCTGTGTTTACAAATACTTTCTTAAGTAGTCTACATATGTTCTTCAAGTTTGATGAATGAGAGAAGTAGTTTGTGAGAAGCTTTGAGATAATTTACCATTTTCTGGGTCCATTCCAGGATTTTAAACGCTGGGCTAACAAAGAGAAATGAGACTATGTAAGAAATTTCCTGTACAGTGTTGTAACCTCCAAAATATCCATATTAGGTTCATGTTGTCGGGCTACCAGAAAAATAATTTTTTTAATAAAATAACTTCCCCCTGTTCATAACTCTACTGGAGTGCCCTGGGCTATGCTACTTGATCTGTTTCCTCAATATTTTGGTCAGCGTGCTCCACAAAGGGCCAAGAATCCATCAGAGACACACTCTGGCAATCAGCCATCGAGCCCTGGCAGGCTGCAGAGGCGTAATGAGAGTGAGCTTCTTCAGTTAGCGGGAGGGACCCAAGTCTTTGTGACGCCATAACAGAGGCCTCCAAAAATGTTATCAGTTGGCAAGGTGGTACTAGGACACAACCAAGTAGATAAAAAGGTGCATACTTTGGATAATATGGATAAGATACAACTATAGACCAAGTTTCAAGATAAATACAAGTGTTTAAATGCAATGAAGTAAAACTAACAGACTAATTAATAATGCAAATTGATATGGAATTTGCCTAGGACATTAGTGTAGATTTGAGCTTCATTTATCATTCTGCTGGTTTTTATACTTATTATAATTGTGAGCAGAAACAGGCTCTTTTCTCACCCATCTGAGTCAATGTCACCAGGTTATAGCATCTGGCCTCTTGACAGTGTTAGTATATCCCCAGCCAGGGCTGCTGCTAAATCAGAACATAGTGGTGTCAAAAAGTATTATTGGTTCATTCTGAGTAAATTTTCTCTTTTATCCAAAGTCATACAATTAGTAATAGGACTACAACTCATGAATCAAATTTCTGAGTCTTATACAATGAAATTTTGTAATGTACCCTTAATGATGTACCCTTAATCATGACTTTATATATGAATTATGTGCAGAAAAATTAATTAATTATTTTCCTTAAATACGGGCACAACACCAACCCCTGTACCTCTCACTGAGTGGCCCCAGGCCAACACTAGCAGCAGCCATGTGCAAGTCACTTTATAGCTTATGTCAAGCAGCCCCAGACAGAACCCAGCTGGAGGCTGACCTTGGCTTGCACCACCCAGGAGACCCCAGAGCCTGCCCCACACCCAGGGGGCAGTTACAGACCAAGTTAGAATACCACCCAACCACTTCTACAAACCATGGAGGGAGGTGGTTGCTAGCCAGGGGTCACTGCCAGGCCTACCAGCTGTCTGGCCTGGCCAAATCCGTCCATGGGACTCACTGACCTGCTGACGGCAATCAAGACTCACCTACAAGAGGAGGGAGTACTCAGCCCACATGAAGGTGCACCTCGAGTGCATAGCTTGGGTGATGGGGCGTCTGTGCCACTGGACCCTACAGGATACCTACTACATTAGGCCACCCTACAAGACATAGAATCAATGCAGTTCTACCTAACACATAGAAACCAACCCAGGAAGACTGCCAAAATGAGGAGACAAAGAAATATGGCCCAAATGAAAGAACAGAACAAAACTCCACAAAAAACAACTAAACAAAATGGAGATAAGCACTCTATCAGATGCAGAGTTCAAAAATGCTGCTTATAAGGAAGCTCAAGGAACTCAGTGGGTACATCAATAGTATAACAAATACCCAGGCAGAAATGAAGGATATACTAATTGAAATAGAGAACAATTTATAGGGAATCAACAGTGGAGTGGATGAGGCCAAGAATTAAATCAATAATTTGGAAAATATTGGAATTTGGAAGAAAAAGACATCCAATCAGTACAGCAAGAAAAAAGACTCCAAAAAACCAAGGATAGTGTAAGAAATCTCTGGGACAACTTCAAATGTTCCAACATTTACATCATAGGGGTGCCAAAAGGAGAAGAGAAAAAGCAAGAAATTGGAAACCTATTTGAAAAAATAACAAAAGAAAACTTCCCTAAATTGGTGAAGGAAATAGACATATAAGTCCAGGGAGCACAGAGAGTCCCAAACAAGATGGATGTAAAAAGGGCCACCCCACAACACATCATAATTAAAATGCCGAAGGTTAAAGATAAAGAGAGAATCTTAAAGGCAGCAAGAGAAAAGCAGATAATTATCTCCTTAAAGGTGTTCCTATAAGACTGACAGCTGATTTCTCACAAGAAACTTTGCAGGCTTGAAGGGTTTGGCAAGAAATATTCAAAGTCATGAAGAGCAGGGACCTATAGTGAAGATTGCTCTACCCAGCAAAGTTATCATTTAGAATGGAAGGGTAGATAAAGTGCTTTCTAGACAAGGTAAAACTAAAGGAGTTCATCATCACCAAACCATTATTATATGAAATGTTAAAGGGACTTAAATTTAAGATCAAAACTATGAACATTAAAATGGTAATATGCAACTATCAACAAACTAAGCACAAGCAGAATGGAAACAGAATCATAGATATGGAGAACATTGGAATGGTGGCCAGTTGAAAGGAAGGTCTGGGGAAATGGGAGGAAAGGTGAAGGGATTAAGAAGTACAAATTAGTAGTTATAGAATAGGCAGGGGGATGTTAACAACAAGTATAGGAAATGGAGTTGCCAAAGAACTTACATGCATGACCCATGGACATGAACAAAGGAGGGGGGATCACGGGAGGGCGTGGTGGTTGCTTGGTGGAGGGGGCAAAGCAGGATAATCGGGACAACTATAACAACATAATAATAAAAAAACATGTGCTCAACAAAACTTAACGGCAAAAAAAAGTGTGCTGTGTATGCTACCCTATAATACAAAGAATAGGAGGACTGGGCTAAATGCAACCGGTTAAAACATTCAAGTGCATTTCCATTTGTTTTTTATTTGTTTTTAAGATAGAATGACCTTCTGTTGGTGGCCTCTCACTCACAGTGAGAATCCTGAATTAGAAAAGAACACTGCTTTAATACACTACCCACACAGGACCAAATGTCAGAGCCTGGGAGTATGTTAGGTCAACTGCCCATAAATATGACTATTTATCCTGTGTTGATTAATATTTTATGATATAGTAATCCTTTAGTAGTTATTTTGAGAGAGCAAGGGGCAATGAAGCTAAAAATGCAATAATCATCTAAATATGTTTTCCTGTATTTTAACAAGAATAAAAAGAAAAGTAAAGCATAATGGTAAGTTAATGGAATACTACTTAAACAAATTAAAACATAAATGCTTAAGAAATAAAACTGAATGCCATAAAATGTAGTTTAGTGTTAACATAAAAATTTGAATAACAATTTTCTTCGCTTTGTGGATATAGCAATGTTCGCTATATTGAGAATAGATAAAATCCTGTGGAAAGAGAAAGAGATTTAGGGGGAAAAAAACTAATCTTTCTTTGACAAAACATATAAAACAAAGTTTGGTTGAACTATCAGTGAATAGATTGTGAAATAAACAGAATAAAGGCAATGAACATTTGTCCTTGGACATAACACAAAAGGCACTTCAGTTAATTATTGCACTGTCTCTATATTTTTAAAGATTTTATTTATTTATTTTTAGACAGAGGGGAAGGGAGGAAGAAAGAAAGGGAGAGAAACATCAATGTGCGGCTGTCTCTCACGTGTCCCCTACTAGGGACCCAGCCCGCAACCCAGGCATGTGCACTGACTGGGAACTGAACCAGCGTCCCTTTGGTTTGCAGGCTGGTGCTCAATCCACTGAGCCACACCAGCCAGGGCTGCACTGTTAAAATTGTCCATAGTTTATGCAAATGTGAAGTTTCATGAGAAAAGTGAGGTGATTCAGCTATACTTACTCTATTTTCATGGAATTTGCAAGGGTCACCTCACCCAAGAATAAAGAAGGGATGTACGTATACACACACACAGATATATAGATACAAAGGTATATAGTTACATTTATAAAAACCTTATGTAGTAATACAATGAATATACTTTTTATACTCACATATAGTATAAAAATCTATATTGTATTATCTACACACCTTGATATTTGTAAGTGTTGGCTACACAGTATATGACCCTGTGTTTCAATGGAAGCCTGGCTACCATCACAGAACAGGAAAATGGCAGAATTTTGCTTTCCTGGCCTCCCTCGAAGCTAGGATATTGCCATGAAAATAAGACTTTGCTGATAAGATATACCTACGCAGCATTAGTGATGCAAAGAAATGAAGGCTGAAAGAATATTCCCTCACAGCAACTTCAGTTTTTACAGGATGAAGTTTCTGGGGACCCAGTGTCATTCAGCACCTGGCACCAGTGGCCACAAGTGCTTGGCTGTAGTGGCAGCGTTGTGCTTTCCACACCAGGTCTGCAGCCTGAATTAGTGCACTATTTCAGGACATGCACCCTCCATGCATGGCTGTTCAACCATCCTACAAGTTTTGCAAACCACCAACAAATGTTTACTACACTGGGTTTTTAATTAAATCAGCTTTAGTAAGGTTCTGCTGCTACTTCTAGAAAGGCTTGCATATAAATTACAGGAGTAACCAGAGTGAACAATGTGAAAAAACAGAAGTGACAAAACCCAGCCACTGGGAAAGTAAATGGAGCCATGAAGGGGGTGGGGCATGATCACCAAGGATGGTCAGAGGGGGTGGGAGAGCCAGAGAAGACACATCTACCCTTATTTCTGTTGTGATCAATGTGCAGTGGACATTTTACACTGGAGACATCTGCAGGGCGCGGAGGTCAGGTACAATGGAAGTCTGAAAGCCATGAACTGGCTGGCTCTTATGGTGGACACTAGGAAGGACACTAGGGGATGTGCTTGTTCAGAGAAGGAGAAAGTCTCTTCTACAGGTAGACACCACCACATCGTCCCTTTGTATATTCTCTCCAAATATGTTAACTCGGGTTATTTAGAAGTAGGCTCACATTCTTTGGAAAACAATGCTGCAGAAATGCCATTATGGTGATGATCTCAGAGAATTCTGAGAGGGCACAGTGAGGCTGAAGCAGGAGACAGCATAGGAAGAACTCTGAGACTGCAATACTGTCACTGGCCAGCATTTAGCACCCTGGTTGCCAGGAAACGCCTTTTACCAATTAGGTGGAATAAATCGTAAACCGAGGCAGAGAGGAGGAAGGAGACAAGTCTCACATGCTAACTCAGCAGTCCTGAGCCTAGTCTGATAATCTTGCCAGGTGTTCCAATATCACAAGAAACACTATATTAGCAAGAAAGAAAGAAAGTCCTTGAAATTTTAACATTTCCACTATCTGGGAAAGAAAGCCTTGAAACTGTGCTTTCATCCCAAGGCCTGAATGTGGGAGAGGGTCCCCGGTGTCCAAAGAAAGAGCCCATAAAACAACTTTGGTTAATTGCCTACCTCTGGTCACTATCTGTTTTACGAGGGAGTCTCTGATGCTTACAGAAAGTGCCCATAAATAACTTTGGAAAGTGCCCCAATTTTAATTAACTGTACATATTTGTTTTACAGCAAGATGACCAAATGGGACCCGGAGCAACATAAGAATTTGGGCTAGCAAACCCCCAGGAAAGCTGGCGCCACATTTATCTGTTAATCAATATATAACTTTTTTCCCTCCCATCCCCTCAACTATATAAGTCCTGAGAACAAAGGAGTTGCTCTCTCTCGGTTGGGGGCCCAGGGTGCTGTTGGCTCTTGGGCCATAGGGCCTCCGGCCACCCAGCCTCAGGCTACCCAGGGACTTGCCACTGGGTAGCCTGAGAGCCTGGTTTCCAGCCTCTCTTGCTTTTCTCATCCTGCTCTGCCCTGAAACTTTGCCTTTCAACCCCTACTCTACCCAGTCCTGTTCTCTTCCATGGAAGCGAGCCACTAATAAACTCATTACATACTACTAGATTTGCTGATATGTAATTCTTTACATGCATCAGCAAGAAGAACCAGGTCTCTCCCGTCAACAAGGCCACATCTACATACGTGATCCCAACCTGCTCTTCCCTAGGTATCTGCTTGTCTCACTCCTAATCATCTTCCAGTCCTTGCTCAAATCTCACCTTGCCGATAAGGCCAGATCTAACTACTTAATGCTACCACCTGCCCCCATTCTTGGCACTCTTGATCCTCCCTACTCTGCTGGGGTTTTTTACACAGCATTTATACCATTTAATACTTTTGAAGTTTCCTTATGTATCATGTTTATTGTTAATTATGTGTCTCCCTTTACAAGACTGTAAACACCACAAGGGAAGTAATCTTTGGTGGGTTTGTTTTTTTTTTGTATATCCCAAACTCCTGAAACAGTTCCTGACACATAATAGACAATCAATAAATGTTTGCTAAATGAATGAGTGAAGGTGGCTGGGGTGAAATAGAAAAGGAAAAGGGTGCCAGAGAGATTGTTGAGAGGACAATTGCCTTCAAGGCTACATGAAGGCTTTAGATTTTATTCTGAGTGAGATGCAAAGCCACTGGATGCTGCTCAGCACTGAGATCTGACAGAAGAAGGGAGAAGAACTAGTAGGGGAAGAGAGGCTGAAGCCACCAAGGGACTCAGGATGAAGAGGACACAGGGTCAGAGGTCATTAGAGAGGCAGGGGTCCAATGCCCAGGTGGCCTTGGTCAGAAGAACACATTGGTGTGCAGTAAGTGAGGGTGATTCTACATGTGACCATAAATCGGATCTCTTCTATGGTGTTTAGTATCATCGCCATTATTCTGTTTGGGTAAGTTTTGTTGTCCTGACAGTCACACCATATTGTTTTAGAAAACAGTTGGGTTATAAAGATGGTAATCATACTTTGTAAACCAAAAATGAGGTATATATTTTAGAAAACATTTTTTCTAATCTATCAGCTTACTTACAAATGCAGTCTTACAAAAGTATCAAAATTAACTCACATTTAGTATTACAAATGTCACACATAACAAAGAAAATAAAGGGTGCTTTTAGAGAGTAGTCAACTGTTAGTACCTTAGTTAGGTGGTGACTCTGCAGCCAAAGGGGGGTCAGAACCCCAAGGCCGGGGCATCAGGCCCAGGCAGGAGAACAGAACCCCGGGGAGATTTTCTGAGTACACATGGATAGCTAGGGCTATGGTTTACAGAGCTTAATATGTAAGCAATTAGAAATGGAATTAAACTAGAAATTGGATCTAAGCATCTTCAGACATTCCGAGCAAAATTTCACAAGATTTGTTGATTTGTATTATCAACTCTAGAGCCAGACAAACTCTGGTTCAAATCATGGCTCTACCATTTATTAGCTGTGTAGTCTTAAGTAAGTTACCTAATTGGTACTTCATTTTCCTCATGTTTAAAATGAGGATAAAGAATATCATTTAGAAGGGATGATTCAAAGATTGAGTCAGGAAGAAAAGCACTTAGTATAGGGCCTGGTACTCAGCAAAGGCTGTATGAGTATTAGCTATTCTCATTGCTACTGTTTCTATCCCTTAGGATAATAATAGATATAAGTAGCCTCATGCTATATTTCTGCTGTACTTCAGCCTCTTTTCAAGATAGCCAATTTATATACAAGTGATTTTCTTATTGCTGTAAATATTTTTAAAAGTATTATTTCAAAAAACAATGATGAATATTTGGAAGGAGAAAATCTGAAGTAGTAATAGTTACTCATTTCATGATACGGGAAGGCTACAAATTTTCATATAACTGATATGGTTATATCAGTTTGAGCATAGTTAATATTTATAAAATGGGCACTGTGCTATCTATGATATATTTGCTATATCTCCTAATAATTCCATGAGGTAGGCATTCTTATTTTGCCATTATCTCAAACAGAAAATAGGCTTAAAAAATTTGGTAACTTACACTGGCTGGTGTGGCTCAGTGGACTGAATGCCGGCCTGCAAACCAAAGGGTCACTGGTTCAATTCCCAGTCAGGGCACATACCTAAGTTGCAGGCTAGGTCCCCAGTAGGGGGCACACGAGAGACAACCATACATTGATGTTTCTTCCCGTCTTTCTCCCTCCCTTCCCCTCTCTGTTGGGAACCGCCCTGACTGGTATCAGAGGCTGAAACCCCCACCTAGGCTAAGGCTAAGGGAACGCCCTTGGAACCGTAAGCCAGCAAGGAGACAAAAGCTTATCTCCCTGGCAGGAATGCTGCTTCTGCTGCTTTATTCATAACTGAACCCCAAAAAGCTTGGTCGGTTAGCCAAAGACGGGTAAGATTCCCCAAGGGGGGAATGACCTAAGACAGGCACGATCACTTTGGGAGGCCCCCCAAAAGAAGGACCTGGGGGGCTGCAGCAAAAGGGGGTGATGGACCCTTGCTCCTCAGCTTTGACATAGCCTGAGTTCCCATCGTCTGGGAGAAAATCTCCTTATCTCTTGGTTGCCTTAGTTCCCTTGCTCCACCTAAGCCTGAAACAATGACAGGGTGGTGCAGCTCTGTGCTGAAAAGGGCAGATTCTCCGGGTGATCAGGCCTAAGAAAGAATATGTAAATTACTGTGAAACCTTCTTTGTTTAGAATGCTCTCAGTTGAATGAGAGGGGTCCAAGGAGGAAGTTAGTTTGTTCCTCAAAGTCTTACAGCTCTTTTACCCCGACTCAAAATAGACCCTCAGACTTCTTTGTTTTCTATGGTTCCTTACTTCCCCCTAATGAGTACTGTACTTTACCTGAATTATTATGCAAAATGAGCCCAATAAAAGCAGGTATGGATGGTAAATCAGCGCGCTCCCCACTAGGGGGGGTGGCCATTTCGTCCCTACTTCTCCACAGAAACTAGTTTGTCTCTGTGCATGTTTTTTCTCGCGTGTTTTTTGTCAAGCCATCCGCAGTGTTCCGTGATCACTGCTGGCCGGTGACCCACACAACACCTCTCTCTAAAAATAAATAAATAAAGTATTTTTTTAAAAAAGATTATAGATTGACACCATCCCCATTTAAGAAAACTATTTTTTTAAAAAAAGAATGTGGTAACTTAAACAAGGATATACCATTAGTAGGTGTCTCAGACTGAATTTAAACGCAGGAAATCTGACCTCAGTTCTTGCACTGTTTTTTGAGGCTATGACAGGCTATTGAAATAATATGTTGTAATTCACAAATTTGCCCTGGCTGGTGTGGCTCAGTGGATTGAGTGCCGACCTGCAAACCAAAGGGTCGCTGGTTCAATTCCCAGCCAGAGTACGTGTCTAGGTTGTGGGCCAGGTCCCCACTATGGGGTGTGTAAGAGGCAACCACACATTGATGTTTCCTTCCCTCTCTCCTTCCCATCCCCTCTCTCTAAAAGTAAATAAATAAAATCTTGTAAAAAAGTTGTGATTTACAAATTAAAAGTTAAAGCTAAATGACTATTACCAGGAATAGTATTACAAAATTCTGTAAAGAGCAAAGAATTCTTTATCGCATTCTCTATATGATAATGTAGACTGTACCTAAGATCAAGGAATAAAGTAAAATGTTAGGCAAAAAAGTGCTTTATAGAATTCAAAGCCCTAGGGCAATGTTAGCGTTCATTACCATTCATAGGGATTCTTGGTCTTGAAACTACTCAGCATCTCAAATTAGTGATCAGATATTATCTGAGACCAGGGTTCTGCTAACTCAAATATTAATTGCAGAAAATTGTCAAATACTTCTTTACATAAAACACTTACTTCCTATACACTGTTTCATGGGATGGGTGACACAGCTGCAAATGAAAGCTAGACCAAGACACTCATCTCTTAAGATATTAGTCTTATATTTGCTCATTAAATCCATTCAGAAAATTTTTGTTGAGTAATTTTGGGGGGGTCTAAGCTATGGAGACCAAGACAGACAGTGTTCCTGTTGTTGGAGAGATTATGTTCTGGTGAAGGAGGCATAGGATAAATAAATAAATATACTAATAAATAAATATCATCTGTGAAATAAGAAATGAGATGAGTGAGAGAATTACAAAGGGCAGAGTTAGCGAAAGGGTAGGGTAACTCTAAAAGTCCCACCTCAGAAAATGGCATCCAAGTTGACCGAATGATGAACAAGAACAAGGAAAAGTTCCAGGCATTGAAAAACTACAGAATTCACCAGCAGGTACACATCTCCAAAGAAACAATATAAACATTCCATTTTCTCTCCTAACAACCTCTGGACACTTCCCTGCCTGCTTTCAGTGTTACAAAAAGAACTTCATGAGCTTCCTTGACAGCATCATGCACCCCACCTCACCACCCCCTAGCCCTGGAATTTCACACAGTGCCTTGACATACAGGGCACTCAAAAGATATTTGAGGGCCAAATAAGTGAACAGATGAATGAAGGGTTAATTCACATGAATCTGGGAGGTTTTCTAAAAGAAATTTTAAAATGTATGGCTCAGGGTGATGTCAGCGAAAATGACAGAGTAAGGACTCCAAGAACTCGCTCTTTAAAACCAATGAGAAATCTGGAAAAAATGGTCAGACTCAACCTTTTCAGAACTCTGAAAATTAACCAGAGGCTTCCAGCAATTCAGGGAGTGTTTATCCAAGAAATGTGGCTGGTTCTTGGTAAAAACAGCAAGCTTAATGACATTTTAATTTGCCCTGTGCCATCCCCCTCTCACAGCTCCCCAGTAACCCTGGAGACCCACAGCCCGCAGTCATATTGCAATCAGTAGCCCAACAGCCACCAGAGGGGGTACAATAGTTGGAACTCCTCCAAAGCCTCATTCCTAGAAAATTCTCACTATTTGAGCTGCCTGACAGTTCCCTGGAAAATCCCACTTGCAAGATTGTCTTGATCTGACCTGATTTGGATCTCTCAGTGGGGTAGTCTTTCCTCGGGTGCAATGGCTGAAAACTTGAAAGATTAACTGTTTAATCTGGCAGCTACCTGAGGCAATAGGTAACAGTTGGGACAAACAACAAGTCAAACAAAATCATTAAAAAGCTAGAAAATGAGATGCCCTATGGGCTTTGAAGAGGCTTATTGCATTCCTAGAAATATTGAACACTAAGGTCAGTACTGAATAAATGCCCAGGGCTTTACTCATACCCAGAAAAAATCAGATGAGGTCCTCACCAAAGGCTGGCTTTGAGGTTATGTGCAAGCAGGAAGTGAAAGCTAAGGCAGAGCTGTCACTGCCTGGTGGAGCGTTCAAGGTGTGCTGCAGCATGCACACAGAACCCATTGGCAAGGACTGGGAGACATGTTGGTTCCCAGAGTAAAGGGATCTCTGTCCAACCATTCCATGAAACTAACAAAGCAGAGACATTAAGTGGCCACACATGATAAAAAACACAAATGTTACAGAATTAGTTTTAAAAAGTCACTGAAGAACAATAGTAAGCAGCAAAAACAAATCCTGAGAATCTAATTTCCAGAGTTGCCACATTGTAATATTAAAACTATGTAGTTTCAGCAAAAAATTACAAGGCATAAAATAGTATGAAATAAGACATGAAACAAGAAAGTATAGACCATTCACTGAGGGGAAAAAAGCAGCCAATAGAAACTATCCCTGAAGAAACCCAAATGTTGAGCTTCCTAAAAAAAGACTTCAGATATTTTAAATATATTCAAAGACCTAAAGAAATCACATCAAAGAACTAAGTAGAGAGTATCAATACAGAGATAGAAATTATAAATAATAAGGATTAGAACAGAAATAAATTAAATAGAAACTAGAATATCAATAGAAAAACTAAAATCAAACAAACTCAACAAAACCAAAAGTAAGTTCTGTGTAAACAATATTAGCAACTCTTTAGCTACACTGACCAAGGAAAAAAGAAAAGAAAAAGAAAGGGTACAAATTACCAAAATGAAAATGGAGACGTTCTCCTTGTGATCTAACAGAAATAAAAATGGATTATGGGGAATGCACTGAATGATTGTATGCTGACAAGTTAAATAACCTACATTCAATAGGCAAATTCCTAAAAAGGTACAAAACTCACACAAGAAGAAATAGATGATCTGAGTAGTCCTGTAATAAATGGAGAAATCAAATTTAAAAAACAACAACAAAAAAGAAAACCTCTCAACAAGAAAATTTCTAGACAAAATTACTTCACTGGTGATTCTACCATATGGTTCATGAAAAATTAACATCAATCCTTCAAAACTCTAACAAAAGATAGAAGAGTAGGGAACATTTCTGAAATCATTCTGTAAAGCTGGAATTATCCTAATACCAAAACTAGACCAAGATATCACAAGAAAACTATAGACTAATAACCCTTATTTTTTAAAAGATTTTATTTACTTGTTTTTAGACACAGCAAAAGAAAGGGAGAAAGAGGAGAGGAACATCAACATGAGAGAGAAACATCAATCTGTTGCCTCTTGTATGTGCCCCAACTGGGCACCAAAACTGCAACCCAGGCATGTGTTCTAACTGGGAATTGAACTGGTGACCTTTGCAGTAAGATGCCCAACCAACTGAGCCACCAGCCCAGAGCTAGACTAATATCCCTTATTAATGTCAATGTACAATTCCTCAACAAAATGCTAGCAAACTGAATCCAAAAATACGCATATATAAAAATTATGCTTTATGGATTATTCACCATGACTAAGTAGGATTTATCACAGGAATATGTGGATGGTTCAACATATGAAAATTAATTTCTTAAACATCATGATATAAAACATTATGTTAAGTGAAAGAAACCAGACACAAAAGATCAAATATTCAATAGTAGTCTTTACCCTTAAATTCGTTTTATAAGTAAGTTGGGCAAAGTGTCTGTGATGGGCTCTAGGAGTGAGTTTTGAAGCCAGAGAGATGCAGAATTGGAAATTTACAGAGATTCTCCAAGAAGGAATCATAATCTTGTAAAAGAGCATAAAGCCTTGGCTGGTGTAGCTCAGTGGATTGAGCGGGGGCCTGCAAACCAAAGGGTTGCCGGTTCAATTTCCAGCCAGGGCACATGCCTGGGTTGCAGGCCAAGTTGCCAGTAGGGGGCACGTGAGAGGCAACCACACATTAATACCTCTCTCCCTCTCTTTCTCCCTCCCTTCTCCTCTCTCTAAAAATAAATAAATAGAATCTTTAAAAAACAAAAAAGAAAAGGACATGAAAATGGGAAAATTGCCATACTGACTCAGATTTTTGTTCCATGCACTCTAATGCTCTTCTTTGACAGGATTCTTGTGCAGACGGACACATGGATATCTTCGTCATATCACCCTTCAAAGATCTGTGGTGTCCTCTCACAACATCTAAATTCCTGAGCTACTCCCTGCAATGACCTGAATTGCTTCTGTAGAATCATGGCAAGAAATGGTTGACATACTTTTTATAAACTTTTTTCAATTCTACAAGTCTTATATACTGAAAGCACTGATATAAACATAGTTATTACACTGGTACTACAATTTGAAGGAGCAATTTTCTGCCAAAAGAGAACAATAGGTTTTAAAAATAAACCAGAACAAAGAGAAAGAGAAAACATTTTCTCTTTCTCCATTAAAACTGTGTTAAAAAGCTCAAGATTCAAACATTGTAGAAATTTAGATTAAAGTAATACTTGTGGTCTTCCAGCCAGATAGATTTCCCACATTATTTCCACAGCTCCCATCTGTACCTTATTATTTTCTAAAGAGCAAGAATTTGTGAAGCTCTCCATCAGAAGGCTCTAGAAAGGGAATGGTAAGGGAGACTTTGTGACAATCAAGGATGCGCTCACTCTTGTCATTTGTAGACACGCAGGCACACACATTCCCATTAGCTTTGAAGATGTGAGCTCCACAAAGGCAGTCTTCTCCCAGATGCACCACAGTGCCCCACATCGACTTGTTAGCATTGTCGGTACTCAGTGGTTCTAATGCTCACCATTTCTATGAGGTGAGACCAGGCATCTGCTCATCTACACTCAAGGCTCAGAACAGTATGGCTCAGATATTCATGTTGGTCTAGCCAATTCACTTTTTGGTTTAACTAAGTAAGAAGCACTTGAAAATAAATAAAAAAAATTCAAATAAAATGTTTTCAGCAATCATGAAGTGGGGAAAGGTAAGTGTTCACTGTCATCATACTTTTTGCCCTACTATTATATTGTTTTCTTCACTCCCCCAAAATAAAAATACATAATTTGACATATTAATTAAAGTTTTCAAAAAATCTACTCCCAAAACAGGTCAAATTATGCTGAATAGGCAAGTAGTTTATCCCGCTTTGTTTAAGGTTACCTCTGCTTTTTAAAACAAATGACAAGGAAGGAGCTTAAAATCTGAACCAGAAAGGGAAAGGCAACAATCCTTATCTGTGGTTTTATCCCACAAAATCTCTAACAATGGTAACTTTAAAAATAATTCCTTTGGTGGTAAAATGTTCCCTACTCCATTAGTACTGTTACATAGTATACACAATATGGACCATATTACTTTTGTTAAAGGATTTTATTTATTTATTTTTAGAGAGGGGAGGGAGGGGGAAAGAGAGAGAGAGAGAAACATCAATGTGCGGTTGCTGGGAGTCATGGCCTGCAACCCAGGCATGTACCCTGACTGGGAATCGAACCTGTGACACTTTGGTTCACAGCCCGCACTCAATCCACTGAGTTACACCAGCCAGGGCTTGGACTATATTGCTTTTATGAAATGTGGAAAATCCTGAATTCCAAAACTATGGACTTGTAGCTCAGTTGAGGTAAGGGGCCAAGAGCTTAGCAGAAAAAGCCTTGCACATTAAATATTTATGTTTATGTTGGGAAGTTAGGCAAGTCACCATCTCCCCAGCATTTGTCATCATTTGGAAAACAAAGGAGTTAGGCAAGATGACCTCTAAAACCCTTGACAGTAATTAAATTCTAGGACTTTGCCTGATCCATGTATATCCTAAAACAACAAATTACCGGTATGTTCAATTTTGGACTATATTGAATTTCTACAGAATTATGGACATTTGAATTTTCCTAAGACATGTAACAAGCACACATTATTAGATGTCTCTTCAACTATGTAATTTAATTCAGTTTAGTACCTGGTATGCCAAACACAGATGATATGCCTTCCATAATGGTCTTGTGGATATTGGGTTGAGAGAGGACAAATCCAAGTGTCCAAAATACAATCTTAAAAAAAAAACACATATCAACAAATACAACTTTATTTGAAAGTAAGCAAAAGCATACTTAGTAATAGGCTCAAACATTTAAAAGAAATGAGAGTATTTAAATTAAACTTAAAAGCATGTTAGTAAAGAGCATTTTTGAAAACAGGTAGATGTTATGAACAAGAGATGTTATTTATCTCTAAGAGGTCCAATTTATGATTTTATTCTCACTATGGTTTCACTATATTATTTATATAGATTAATCTATATTCACTAAAAATGCAAAAAGTAAGATATTTTTACTAATACACAATATAAAATATCACATAGGCATACAGTAAATATTTAGGAATAAGAAATTATGCCACTCATGAATGTTAATCCAAATCCAAAACAAAAATATTTTTCAAGATTTAATTTCCTTGAAATACAAACCAATTTTCAAATCATATATTCTGCAAATGAAACATGGAAATTTTAAATAAGTCGTAGAAACTACACCTAAACTCTCATGAACCAAATTCTGAGAGTACTCAAAACAAAAACAGGGTCTTTCCACGCCCTGTTGAACATGAGAAGGTGCTCAGAGGTCCACGGGGCGTTACTGAATGCAGTGCGCTTGCCCGTTCCCTCTCTACACCAAAGTCAAGTACTTCTGATCTCTCCTCACTGTAATATTATAAAATAAAATGCATTTCAAAAATTAGCTTTCCCTTACTCAGGTAAGTGTTTTTACTTCTCTTTTTAGATTTCACAATAAAGGAAACCTATATAAAATCATTAAAAGAAGCTTGAACTTTGTTTTCTTTCTTTCTTTCTTTTTTTTTTTTGGTGAGACAACATGTATTATGAAAGAAATTTCATCTGGGAAAACTAGCCCTAAAATGACTCAGACAACACATCCTTGTCTTCTTGTCCCTTCTGCAAAGTAACTTTTGGTACCAGTACTCCCCTCTGTGGTCAAAACAGGAAAAGCAATTGTGTGAAGGTATTGCTTTAGGGCAGCCAAGTTCAGTGCTGCTTTAGTGTCTTCCTCTCTGTGACATGAACAGACAGTGAGGAAATAATTGTGGTAAACCCAAGCCACTACAATCAGAGGCCTGCTTTCTGCAGCATTTTCCATATTCAGAAAAAATTACGCTAGATATCATCTAGTATATTTTTACAGTAGAGGTAAGATGCTCTGGGAGCTCCCCATTCAGGCCCTTTCTACTATTTTCTATAGATAGAAGTACTGACTTGCTGTAATTAATCATTAATGACTCCACATGCAATTCACCTCATTTAAAGAGTCAGAGATCATGTTGGGGGGAAAATCTTAGTGACCATACATAGATTTTCAGTTACGCAAAAGAGGGGTCTAAAGTTTTATGGGCTTCATTAGTTTTAGAGATTCACTAAATTTGGATAATACTTATTTTTATAACAAACACAAGGAATCTGACTAAACTATAGCTATATAATGGGCTAGTTATCATTTTAATGCTTTTTAAAAACAGATTTTGCTTCTAAAATCTTTATTTTCTACTTTAGAAAACTACACTTGTTAAAAAGAAAAGAGAGTAAAAAGTAAGATGCTTATAAGCAACACTGAATCAACAAACAAGAAGAAGTGACCTTGAAGTCTTTGTTCACCCATATGTAGGAAAGGACTTAAAAAGTGCTCCAAAAAGTACCAATTAACATTGGCCCAATTGGTCAAGTCCATGGTGAAGGCTGGCAAAAAGGGGAAGGGCCACATGTCTCAGTGAACTTCGGAAGCAGCTGCTACCATGCCCTTCCGTTGTTTGGGAGAGGCAAGAACCAAGGTGAGAGGAGACGGAAAAGCTGTGCCTTGCTGTGTGTCATAGAGGGTGCACTGAGTGTGCTCTTCAGCATTATTTATTCATTCATTGACACAGAAAAGATTTAACAAACATTGATGGAGTCTCTATAATGTATTAGAGAGTCTTTGACTGATCATGGCAAACACAAGTCTGTATAAGACATAATTCCTGCCCGAAGAACTTCCGCCTCCAGTTGGGGGTATGAGATGAAAAAAGAGCCAAGTAGAGAGGAACTGGGTGGCACAGACGACAAATGCCGTGGGAGCTGAGGGTGGGAGGGTGTGGGTCAGGGCCTGAGGGCCACCAGTGACAGTGTTTAGAAAGAGCTTCAGGGAAGCAGATAAAAAAGGGAAAATGTCAGTTTTGAGATTAGATGCAAAAATGTCCTTAAAAAGTTTATTTGGCAGTCAAAAATTTCTGGGAACTTGGAAGTGGTGTTAACAGAGAAACAATTTCATAAGTCATGGTTACTCTCTGGGGCCAGTCCACCCGAGGTGGTAACAGAGCCTCCCAGCAGCCTGCACCAAGCCTCTCTGAAGCTTGAACTCTGAGTCCCATGGGCCTTGAGGCAGAGCACAGAGGAAAAAAGCTACGAGTGTGATGTGGGTACCAAGAAATGTCAGCCCCACCACCTACACTTCTGGCAGGATTTTCAGCAGCATCCTGGGCAGTGATGGGTGGTCGCAGAAACCGGGACAGCAGTGACTGCTCCTACCCTGGTGTGGTCAAGTTTTGGAAACCAGGGAAGTTCATTACGAGTGGTCCAGGGGAAACAATGACTGACTGAAACCATGGCTTTACTTTTGTAAGAGAAGAAAGCTAACCTTTACTGAGCACCTATTTTGTGCCATGGACTGTTAGCCACTTTCCATTTGTTCCCAGTATAATCCTCCCCACCATCCTTTGAAGTAGATATCATTAACCCTATGTTATAGATGAGGACTCTGAGGCTCAGAGAGGTTAAACAATTGGCCCACTGTCACCCAGCACTGGGATTCGGCTTTGGACCTGACCTAAAGCCTCTCCAGGGTCCCTGCCCACCCACCAGCTGCCTCTTGGAAGTGCCAATGAGTCAGCGGGATGGAACTTTGACTAATCAGATACTTCCTTTCTGAATTTAATGATTTAAATCCTTTCAAACCAGTGCCAGGAACAAATTCCAAAGAACTGACTTACCCTGTGTCAGATCAATGGGGCTTTGTGTCCTTTTCTTCTGGGGGGCCTTTTTAACGGGATCTTGAAAATTAATCCTGTGACAGGAGTGACTGTTCTGTTGCTGCTTTGGGAGTTGTTTTGATGTTTGCTTTTTAATTTTGCTATTTTTTAAATTTTGCTATTGCTTAATTAGTTTCCAAGAAAATTATGTAAAGAAAGATTGGAGATTAGTATTAGTGGGACATAAAAAGGGGGAAAGGATTAAACTATTTTATATATTTTAGTAGTTGATATACATTTGGGCAGAAAGGCTGGAATTTCTATTTCTGCTCTTTACCCAATAAGTCTGAAATCAGGTTAAAGGAAACTAGAATATTAGTATTTAGAAAGCCTTTAACAACCCTGACCTGCATAAGAGAAAAGAGATATAAAATAATACACATCTTATTTCTCTTTGTTAGCAGAAAATGAAAAAAATGCTCAAGTTTATCATTAGAGATAACTTGAATGTTCCTGTTAAGTAGAAAACAAATAGATGAAAAAGTCCGCCCTTTAATTTCTTAGATACTGTAAGTGTATCTCAGGTTAACGTGAAATCCTCCTGACACAGGAAGCTGGTACGCATCAAACATGAAGTGGCAGATAAATCTCAAGGCTTTAATCTAGTTCATGACAGCTTTTTAAAAAAGTTACAAAGTCTCCAGTCTCTTTAGAAGTATCATGAGTTCCAGTGTCATCAGCTGCATTCGTGTGGAAGCCTTACAGGATGGAGATGCCAGGTCACACAAAGAGAATGGGGCACAGAAGGGGAAGAAGCGACAGGGGAAGATGAAGGGCTCATGTGCACCAGGTATCAGACGGGCTTATCTCAAATCCTCACAACAACCTTGCAGAGAAATGAGAGTCACTGTGAATAAGTGCCCACGTTCAAGGACCTTACTAGGAGTTTCCTTATCCCCTTTTCGCCGATAAGGAAATGGAGGCTCAGAGTTTTAATTACCTTCGTGAGATTCTACAGCTGTGACAGGGACATCTGGATTCAAGCCCAATTCTCTCTGAAACTATTCAATTACTTACTCTCTCCCCAATAAAAGGTAGGGGTCCAGCCTTACTCATCTCTGCAGCACTGACACTAGGCACACTGCCTGGCAGAGAAAGTGCTCCATGTGTTGTCACAACTGACTCCAGCATGCAAACTGCTCCCTTCACCTGTGACATTTCAGACACAGGATCCCTGCAGATCTCTGCTTTGCCTCCTCTGTGATTTTATCTGATTACATTGGATATTATTTTCTTTTTCTATCTCACAAACAACTCCATTGCAGTCTTTTTCTTCCCTGTAAGTAAAAAAAAAGAAAAGGGCGGGGGGATTGAAAGTGCATAGGCAGAAATGTAACCCTTACCTCACTAATATACTTACAGGGACAGCATTGGACAAAGAAGCCCAAAGTAGTAGAAGCCCGTAATTTGGACTTTGCTCATTTGTTTCTGTCTCTATGACATCCAGCAAAGCCTGCATTAGTGTCTGTTTAAAAGAAATAAATATTGTCAAACCACAGCTATGTGACAGAGATTGATATTCCCCAACAAAAGACCACACCTTTTTCGTTAATCCAATAGGTATTATTTCTGCCACTTCCAGGTTTGCAGTTCGAGGCATGCTAAGGGATTCACATACTTACTCCTCCTACATTAATTAGGAGTAGGGATTCCAGAGCTCAACTCCCTCACCATAATTGCTTCAAAATCTGCCTTAGTTTTTTTTTTTTTAGGCTTTGTGTTTAGGTTCACAGTAAGACTGAGAGGAAGGTACAGAGTTTCCCCATCACCCTTACCCCACACAAGGCACAGCCTTCCCCATCATCAGCATCACTCAGCAGCGTACTACGCTCTTCACCAAGGAGGCCTTATGTCACGCTTGGTGGTGTACACTCTATGGGTTTGGACAGAGCTGTAATGACATATATCTGTCATTACAACCACTCACATACTGAAAGGTACCTTGGTTACTTCCAAGTTTCGACAATTATGAACAAAGTTGCTATGTGCACTGCTTTTGCTACATCCCCAAATTTGGTAGGTTGTGTTTTCATTTTCATTTCTTCAAAAATACTTTTAATTTTTCCTAAAATTTCTTCTTTGACCCATGAGTAATTTAGTATATTGTTTAATCTCCACATGTTTGGGTATTTTTCTTTCTGTTACTGATTTCCAGTTTAGTTACACTGTGTTCTGGAAGTATTATACGACCTCTATTTTTTCAAATGTATTAAGGTGTGTTTTATAGCCAAGAATGAATAGGCAGAGCACAGAGGATTTTTAGGGCAGTGAAAATACTCTATATGAATTTCTTACAAGGAAATTTATACCATTGATGGATATAATAGAAAAGAAGAAAGTTCTAAAGTCATTTAGAGAAATAAACCCAAAGTAGGCAGACGAAAGGAAAAACCAAGCAGAAATCAATGAAACTGAAAACAGGAAATCAATAGAGAAAGTCAATGAAATCAAAAGCTGTTCTTTAAAAAGATCAACAAATCAACAAGCCTCCAGCCAGGCTCAGAGAGAGAGAGAAAAAAAAAAAAAGAGAAACAATACAAATTACTAATGTCAGAAATGAAAGAGGGGACATCATTATAGAGCCCATGAAAATTAAAAGATAATAAAGGAGTACTTTCAACAACTCCTTGCCCACAAATGTGGTAATCTAGATGAAATGGACTGCTTCCTGGAAAGACACAATCTGCCAAAACTCTGACGAGAAGAAACAGATGATCTAATTAGGCCCATAGCTATTAAAGAAATTGAATCCATAAGTAATAACTTTCCAAAACTGAAAGCACCAAGCCCAAATGGGTTCACTGGTAAATTCTATGAAACATTTAAAAATAAAATTATACCAATTCTCTACAATCTCCTTCAGAGAATAGAAATGAAGGGAGTACTTCCTAACTCATTCTATGAGGCTGGCATTACCTTAATACCAAAACCAGACAAAGACATTATAAGAAAAATACAGACCCATATCTCTCATAAACACAGATGCAAAAATCAACAAAATATTGGGTATCCGCAGGGACAGTGGTTTGCCCTGTATCCTCCCTCTCCTATGCACCCAAGAAGAGTTGTTGATTATTTAGTCTGTTCAGATTTTTACTCATTGTTAGGACCAAATGGCAATTTCCAATATTTTTGCACGTAGAACTAGAACTTGGCTTAGTTTTTTAAGAACTGGATAACCTTGAACAAGTGACTTTAACTTCCTTGTGTCCCAGTTTCCTCATCTATAAAATAGGATTGTTGTGAGAATTAAATGAGTTACCATTTTGACAAATGTTATTAAAAAAATTAAATAAACCTCTATTCTTAGGAAAAGGAACACAGATCTCTGAAGCATTCAGGAGAAAACCCTGCCCCCATCCGCCATGCAGATTCTTGGGCTGCACAATGTGGGAGAGAAAGCAGCCCAGCCAGTGCCTCATAAACACTGTAATTCTCTAAAACCACGCAGAAACCTGACTTTTAACTTGAATGGTGCCAGGTCAGATTATGGCCCCATCAAAGTTTACCTGCTATAGTTACTCTCGGGCCATCACACAAATACCATAAAGGTATTTTCTTCATTGAAAAGTTTCCCCAGATTTGCCTATGCCTGATCCCTATCGTGAGGAAGAAATTCAGACACTATAACATCTTCATTAAGTTACCTGTGCACTTAGAATCTTAAATAACTCAGGTTTAGGTGATAGAAGTAACAGGCTAATGTCTGGTGGCTGCTTGGTAAGGCAAGTACTGTTTTAGGTGCTTTACGAGTATTTAATCCATTCTATCCTCACCCAGCTCCAGGAAGGAAATACTATTATCTTCACCATTTTACATTTGAGGAAACTGAAGTATAACTAACCCAGGGGACTTTGCCAGGGACATATCTCTGGTAGACAGCAGGGCTGAGATTCAGACCCTGTGAACCTGGCACTGACTCCAGGCCCCACAACTCAGCTGCACCTCCGCTTCCCCGCTGGAGGCACAGTTGTGCCTCTCGTGCGTGAGGGGCTAAGAGAACTGCACTGTACCGTGACGCAGGAGTTCTGCTCCAGATGCTACAACACAGAAAATAACTACTAAATCACTATCAAAAATATATATGTAATGAGAGACAGTTGCTGTTACTTACTAAGGCGCGTAATGCTCAAAAGCTTAGAGTGATTCACCACTCTAAGCCCCAGCTTTCTGGTTTTAATAATCCCCAGTTTTCTGGGTATAAAAGTAGTTGTGAAAAATAAATGAGTAATTAATTTGTGAAATGTGTCACACTATGCCTGGCCCAGAGTAAGCAACCCATAAATATTAGCAATGCCTTATGATTACTGTATTTTATAATAATGAATTAGCAGAACTGAAAATAGTTTAAGCATAAATTTCATTTAAAGCTGGTTTTTATCATACTTACAATGGAAACTGTTACAACACAAAGTTTATATCTCTTGAAAAATCCTATAGGTGTATTTCATTCTTTTGATATGCTATTCTGTGAATGGAAATACTTGTTTAATATGTATCTAGACTCGCATGGAAGAAATCACCACACTTGATATTCATGATGTAACAAACGGGTGTATAATATTAAAAACAAAAACAAAAACTTCTTTCAGTCTTTGGCTTAAGTAGGCCGCTGAAATCTACTTATGCAGAATACAGCAGAATCTTTTATTAATTCTTAGCCCACATTTTAAAAAAATGTGGGTATCAAAACAGAAAACTTCTGGAGGGAAACAGAAACAAAACATACCAAAATGAAGTTAAACTGCCCATGAATGTTCACACTGAGTTCTGTCCCAAAGTCTTAAACACTGGATGAGCTTCAGCAAAGCTCAAAATCTGTCTTGATTCATATAGGGAGTTCAAGCAGCTATGATTTAAAAAGCCTAGTTTCTTCAGAGTAAGAAAATAGGAGTTTTAGCTGAGGCATTCAAAACCCTTTTGCTAGGTCCATAAATTCTGGATCTGAGTGTAGTTTTTACATGCACATGGCTTTACCCCTAAATCCTGGAAAACAATGCAAACAAAACGTTTGTCTGGGTCTGCTTATGAAACAGAATCATTAGCTGAAACACAGTTTGTCAATGCAGGCCCTTCCAGTACAGCTTTCTATTCCCTTGATTCAGAAGGAAGATGCCTGAACATTCAAGCTTTCCTTTGTTTCCTAAAGCTGTCTTCCACTACAGAGTGAAGCAGAGTTGTTTGTGGTAACACTGGCTCTACTGACGAAAAACAAACAAAACCTTTTTGATTTGATCTTTAAATACTAGAAGATCTGAAGTTTTTTTTTTTTAATGATAATGACAGTGATCAATTTTCAGGTAGCCCTTACTATGTCCTAAGTGCTTTACAAACATAGCTCATTTAATCCCCACCACTCTGAGGTAGGTAACCAAGCTGAGGCCAAGAGATTCGGTTTCATACCCAAGGTCCTACAGCTGGGGACCAGATTTGGGCCCAGGCATTCATACCAAATTAATCTCAGTGTCTGAGGATGGGTCTGGAGAATCAGGTCGTTCTCAACAGCTCTCAGAGATTCTAGTGAGCAGCCAGGGCTGAGGACCATTCATGAGCAAGCACTGGAACCACCTGGAAGACTTACTAAACCACACATGGCTAGGCTCCACTCCAGTTTTTGACTGCATGGTTTCCAGATGATGGTGGCACCACTGGTCTGGGACCACACTTAAAGAACCACAGATCTAGGACAATTAAGACACTGATTCCTAGTGCCTAGCATTAAAATTATACCATACAACCCCCTTGCGTTTGAAGAGAGAAACAACTAGTGGCACCAAGAACGAAAAACTGTGGCCCTGGCTGGTGTGGCTCAGTAGATTGAGCGCCAGCCTGTGAACCAAAGGGTCGCTGGTTGGATTCCCAGTCAGGGCACATGCCTGGGTTGTGGGCCAGGTCTCCAATAGGAGGCACACAAGAGGCAACCACACATTGATGTTTCTCTCTCTCCTCCCCTTCCCATCCCTCTAAAGATAAAAAATAAAATAAAATTTTAAAAAGAATGAAAAACTGGTACATTTACACAATGGAATACTATGCAGCAGAAAGAAAGGAGCTCCTACCCTTTGTGACAGCATGGATGGAACTGGAGAGCATTATGCTAAGTGAAACAGACCAAGTGGTGAAAGAGAAATACCATATGATCTCACCTATAAGTGGAGCCTAATCAACAAAATAAACAAGCAAGCAAAACAGACCCAGAAACATTGAAATAAAGAACAAACTGACAGTGACCAGAAGGAAGGAGGGAGGGGAATAACAGGGGAAGAAAGGCAAGGGTCAAGTCAAAGAACAGGTATAAAAGACTCATGGACAAGGACAATGGGGTCAGGGAGGAAGATTGGATGTGGGAGAGGGGGGTGAGTAGGGCCGGGGAGAGCAATGGGGGGAAAATGGGGACAACTGTAATAGAGCAACAATTAAAATTATTTTTTTAAAAAAGAATGAAATCCAGGCCTGGCTGGCATAGCTCAGTGGATTGAGTGTGGGCTGCAAACCCAAGTGTCGCAGGTTTGATTCCCAGTCAGGGTACATGCCTGGGTTGCAGGCCATGACCCCCAGCAACTGCACATTGATGTTTCTCTTTCTCCCTCCCCTCTCTAAAAATAAATAAATAAAATCTTTAAAAAAATAAAAATAAATAAAATCTTTTAAAAAATTTTTTTAAAAATTAAAAAAAAAATGAAATCCATTTTGTAGAGCTTTATTCTCCTTGCTTGCTTTGCCAAAAGTAACTCCTACCTGTTACCTTTGACACAGACAACTGTATAATATGTGAATAAATAAAGAACCTTAGAATTCTGTTTTGTTCAGTGGACCGTAGGCTCAGGTGTTTTTTCTATAGAACAGAATTAATACCTACCTTGCTACTGCAAGTCTGTAAAAATAAAATAATGTACGTAAATATGTCTAACAACAATGCTTGGCACAAAAATGGTATCTAATCTCCTGAATGGTAGCGAAAATATATATATATTTAACAATCATAGTTAGATAATGTCCTCAACTCATGTATTTTAGAAAAAAAAAAGGTATACTTACCATGGAATTATCTTTTTCAGATTTGTATGTTTTTATATCTGGAATGTTTTTCTCAAAAAATGCTAGAAACCACCTTTTGGATTTTGACCAGTTTCTAGGTGAGAAAAAAACAGTATGTGTAAAAATTAATTTGAAAGCACTTCAGGAGTAACAAGTCACAGAGTGAAGTGGGAGATGGCTATGGAATTAGAATTATTTCTCCAAACTTTTCATCTTGAGCTAGAATTTCATGAAAGGGCTGCCCTCAGACTTATTATTCCACAAGAAAACTGAGAGGGGGCAATTTTAGTGCCTTTTACAAACAAATGTTTGAGTTCCTGTATGACTGACATCCAAGAAGAAAATAGTACCCAGAATCTGCTTGGTCTACTTTTACTCTGGGCGTTGTTGCTGAAAACTGGCCCAGGGACCCAACGCCAGACTAAGCCAGGCATAGCAAACTAGCTATAATGTTTTTAAGCTTTTCTGACCACTAATCATTGCATACCAACTGCCAAGAAACAAAAAACCATGGGTTACTTTGCATTCAAGCCCTTTTATAAACATTTATCTGGGCCCACCAAGAGAAATGCACTTGACCGCACCTACTTTTGCCTCAGAGAGAAGAAGGGCAACAATGTCTGGTTCTGAGACTAGCCACACTTGACAATTTAACAAAGGCCAACGCTGTAGCAATGACCGAAAGCTAAGTAAGTAAATAAGTAAGTAAGATAAAAGCTGCAAGTAAGATAAAAGGCCTCAAAATAAGTTCTTCATTTCATTCTAATATTCATGTTCATATTCTCTCTCTCTCTCGTTTTTGCTCCTGAAATTTGTAAAACAAAAAAAAGAAAGCATGGGTATGTCTTCTGTTCCTCCTTCAAAAACACACTGGTCATGGGATGTAGTTCTCTCTCTTCCACTTAAACTGTTGTTATATCTACTTAGAACAGAGAAATGAGAGACCTATGAATTGCTAGGAGGAGTTTGGTCAATGAATTAATTATAGGAAACAACTTCTACCTTAGAAAACATTCTGGCATCTGGGATCCATGCTCAAAGCCTTCATCATAAACTTGAAAATGCTGATGGAACTCCATGATTTGCCTCTTGTTTGTGGGAAACAAACCTTTTTTAAAGAGGATATTCACACTGACTGGATAAAGGAGATGCCTATAGAGAAACATAAAACGTCAGACCCAATGACCAAAGGAGAAGAAAATAATCAGGATACGAAAGAGGGAATTATTTAATAGCTACAGATAGGGAATAGACATAGTACACGACAGATTTCTTGGGTGGGGAGAGAAAGTCACCTTTAACAGATTTTAATGTTTGCCTATAGTTGTCAAGATGACTTAGGGATGACTGAAATTGTAGTCTTATTTATCTGAAAATTTAAAATGCTTTCTAAGCAAGCATTCTCAGATCCTGACAAACGTGAGATACACGAAAGTAAATTGGTTCAATGCAATTTCAACAAGCATTTATTTAGCAAATAATAACTAAGATACAGCCCATGCCCTTATATAGCAGTGAAAAATAACCAAAGGATCAAAGGTAATATTACTCACCAAATTGTCTAATGTCTCACAGGATCCTGCAAATGGGAACTATTGCATATTGAAATATAGTGTATATAATGAAGTTTTACCATAAGTGAATAAAATGATTACTGCGGCATCCTTGGGTAAAAGAATATCAATGGTTGCTAATATGTGCTAGCTTGGTAACACTAAGTACTATTTATTTCAATTTTATTTACTTTCTCTAAAGTTGCAAAGATATCTGAGAATTTGCTGTTTTGTTGTAGATACCGGGCAGGCCAGAAGTTTAGTTGGTTGGTTGTCTTTGTTGCTTCTTTTTCCCTTTCTAAACTGCTAACAAACCATTAAATGTTGTTCTGTTTTATGAGTCTAAACTGTTCAATCCTGCATTCAGCACCCCAGAATCCCACTGAGATGGACAACTACCTAAGGCAGCTTCAATTCCTCACACCTCCATATGCAGGTAGGGAATTTCTGTCATGGTTCCCATGCCCAGACCTTACCTTTGCCAGAAAGCTTTAAAACATAGCTGGCATGCTGCCTGGCTACCCACTGCCCCTTCCTAACTCCCTGGCCTTTCAGCACCTCCCCTCTGCCAGTCTGAGTGAGGCCCACATTGACTTTGCCTCAGTCAGCTTTTCATGTCTCGCAAACATCTTCTGGTCCCTCGTCGTCTACTTGATGACTCTATCCTCTCCCTTGTCCTCTCAATGTCCACTTGTTACAATAATCACAAACTGCACTGAACTTTTTATCAAAATTCTGATGGATGCATGGCAATTCTAGGAGGTAAACCCACAGAGCACACACAATTGTATGGAATGACTAACAAGAAATTACTGTCAGTGTATTAAAATGTGTTGGCTTCTTTGCTCACCATAAAATTGGAGTGCTAAACTGAAAACTTGGCCATTAATTACAATTTAAAGTATTAACATAATTTCTTAATTGCCTAATCAGCTGGACTTCACTAATCCACCAGATAACTTCTTAAGTCCGATGTATGGGCTTCGAATTGTTTTATTCCAAAGAACAAGATGAAATAATACCAATGCATCTTACCTTACTAAGATGTTCAGGTCCCTTGAACCATGAGTGCCTAGGTTCTTGAGCTGTTCATGTAATTCTTCTGTTAGTTGTTCAGTGAATTGACATAGATTGAAAATCCCTATTTTCCCTTTCATCAGGACATAAAGTTTTTCATGCAGTGCTAAAAAGATATTCTTTGGAATTGATGCTATAAACAAGAAAACTATTTTTAAAAGAAGCACCAACTCCTTAAAACAGTCAATATAACTCTACTATAATTCCATCAGTATTGAATATAGCCCAAGTTCAACGAATACATAAAGTAACCCCCTGCAAATAAAACCAGGTAAAGATTCAGCTTATATTGTGAGACAGTAAAAGTGTGCAGAATAATTTAGTTTAAGGGATAATCTGTTAGTGAATGATTAAGAGGACCTCTGGAAACCACAGTTCTAGTGATTTTATTTTCATGCTAAAATGTTTTCTTTCTACCAAGAAAACATTAGCTTTCTACCAACTTTCTGGCTCTCTGGTGATATTTCTAGCCCCTTCCCCCTCCAAATCTGTATTTCAGGTATATTGAAAACACACATCCTTTTATATATCCCAGTATTTTCATGAGCTTTCCTATCTGCTCAGAACATTTTCTACTTGACCAACCTCATCCCCACCCTCACAATCCCAAAGCCTAAGTTTCTTCTGCTAATTTCCATTCTTCTTTCAAGCATCTTCTTGAATATTACTTCCACCAGGAGTCCCTTCCTAACCCCATTAATTCCTTTGGCCCCACTATTTCCTTTATATTAGCATTCACGCTTCTTCTACAATACACACTTGCTGTTGAATTGAGGTAGTGAGAGTATGAGTGAGTTTTTTAACTCACTATTTCTTTATATGTTTATTTAATCTTATTTTATTTTCTTTAAAGTAACTTTTCAAAAACTAATTTTTAGTTTTGTATTTCATCATCCTATTATGTATAGATTACAATTTATGTAGATCAATTAAAAATAATTTTTAGCCCTGGCTGGAGTGGCTCAGTGGATTGAGTGCCAGCCTGAGAACCAAAGGGTCGCTGGTTCGACTCCCAGTCAGGGCACATGCCTGGGTTGCAGGCCAGGTCCCCAGTAGGGTGTGCACAAGAGACAACCACATATTGATGTTTCTCTCCCTCTCTTTCTCCCTTCTGCTCTCTAAAGATAAATAAATAACATCTTTAAAAAGTAATTTTTAGATACTCTGGAGCATTCATCTCTGTGGTAGAGAAACACATGGAAGGAATGGGAAGCTGGCTCAAAGGTAAATGTTAACATATTTCATTTGTTAAATAGAAATATTTAAACATGAAAGCCCCCATGAGGGGCAGATATAAAAATCTTGATCACTTCCATATACCTGACAGGAGAGAAAGTTGGCATATATTTCCAAAGGATTTACAGATCAAGAGATTTCAAAATATTTATATTCTTTGATCTGGAATTCCATAGTCCAAATAGCAAGAAGTACTAAATAGTCACAAAATGTAACCCACATGTGATTTTCATAAAAAAAAAAAAAAAGAGGAAATCATCATTCTATTGATCACTGAGAGCTTTTGAAACAAACTTTCTTTTCCCTTAATGGCAAGGGAGATGGGGGAGAGAGAGAGAGAGAGAGAAGCCACATGAAAAGGAACCTAAGAAAGAAGCAAAAAGGGAAACAAAGAGGGGGGAAAAACCATTGACAGTAGAAGCAAGCACAGACATGGTGAAAACAGAAAAGAACCAAACACAAAATGAACCAGCCCTGCATTCTCGGGAGGACAAACAGCCTCAGCATGCATGTTTGTGACCAGGGAAGAAACAAAGGTAGAGTCACCCAGGGAGCATGCTGACCAGTATAGTCCAGCAGTCCCTAAGGATAAAGAGTTGGTGAAAGGACACCACTTACCTTAACAGCCCTATGGAATATGTCAGGAAATGCCATTACTACAGGGCTTACTAAGCAGTGGAATTCTACTTTCAGGGAGCAGAGCAGCAAAACGTGATCAAGCCAAGAGCTACAGCCTGAAGAACATTACATACACAGTAGCAGAAGAGTTAGCCACATTGTGGGAGCTATAACAGGATACATATTCCAAATATTTTCCAAAGAAAATATCAGGGAGCTAACCTCATCTTTTTCACTTGTCTAAGTAAGACCTAACTGTATTAAAGCTGCCAACAATTTGCTTTTCAATGACCAAACTCATCATATACTTTTCTCCTTCTATCCCGATTCTAAAGAGTAAACTAATGGGGCCTCATCATTCTTGATAAAGGGGTAAGAATGTAACTGTTACCTAAAACTACTCTTAGATTTCAATGTTGTGTTTCAAATGAACTATAGGAAAAAATTCTTTACCTGTGCGATAGACCGGAGTTTGCACCGCAAGTTCAAAATCTACTTCTTTGGATTTTAGGAACACATTAATGCCCTCTTCTTCAGTAACAAAGGTCATTCGAGTTCCCATAGCAAAAACTGTAAATACTGGTCCATACTGGGAAGAAAAGCACATAAATACAAATCATATTAGTAAATACTCCTGATAAATAAGTTACTGGGCCATGGGTTAGGTTTAAGACAGTGTTTCTCAAGAACCACAATGCTGAAGTTATAGCCAAGAAAAAATTATTATTGTTATATGTGGTAACTAATTCTAACTTTTTTATCATCACCTGAGGACATGCTCATAAATTTTGACTGATTTGGTCACCTCTAAATTATATAAATTCTAATTTATTCTATCCTAATACTTAACTTTCCTTCTGATCATGTTATTATTTACTTGCTCCTTCCTTTCTTGGGGTACGAAATAATAATTAGAAATCATTATTAGAAATTTTATTAAACACTGTGATATTTGAACATTGTTTTCAAAATTCGATAGCTTACAAGCAACCTATAATTCAACTTTGTTCAAGAAAAGAGATATAAAATTGCTGACTGCTTTTACCATAAATGCATAGTCACTCAACAATGTCCTGCAATCCTAAAAGGTTCTCTAACTGTTCACTTTCTCACTTTCCAAAATGACTATTTTACATGTACAACCTGCCCAGCCCTCTCCACTGTGAGAGTGCTCCTGCTTTGTAACTCACTGGGAAAACGAAAGCAGTCAAGTAAGAACACGCTCAAAGTAGACACGTTGGTGCCCATTTTCCACGTGTCCCTCTGGTGAACACAGGCGGAAGGTCCTGCCCCTGGGAAACACCAACACTCCTTTACTTGGGTTACAGACTCTGTGCTCTCTTACCTTCTCTTTGTTCTCCATTTCTGCCTCCTCTCACCTACATCATCGGCTGGCCCTCTCTATCAGATCTCTCCTAGTAGCCTACAAACGCACTCTGGTGAGGGGTCTGATTCCAGGAAGTCCACGACGATATTGTTGGGAAAATACATTATTTTCATTGACCTCTAATGGTGATTTACTCTTTTCCTCGATTGTGGATGTAGTCAACTAACCATAATCTTATCCACTGTCTATCATTAAATGAACTCACTGTTCCAACTGTACTTTGTCAGATCCTGTTTCTATCTGGCATCAATCATCACAGACCCAATTGTATATGATCTATATTTTTCTCACTGTTGACACTCTGGCATCGGTAACCTCAGTACAGGGAGAGGCTGCCCTCCAGGGCTAGCCAGTTCCCAAAGGGCTAGCCAGAGAGGTGCACACCTTTCACATACAAACCAACCAATCTACCCTCCAACTACCACCTCATCTAATTCTCAAATACCAGGCCAATAATTCCCTGACTAAGTCATCCCAGGGCCAGGTACCAGGCAACTACAGAAAGCCCTATAGCCCACAGGAATTATTTTAAAATAGCCAATCCTAAATTGTTTGCCCTGCCCTGCCCTGCCCTGCCCTGCCTTTCCTGAGGAAGTCCCAGTAAAGGGTCTGGCCTAGGCTTTTCTCTTGCAGGAGCTTCCCTCAGGATCTTCTGCTTCCTGAGGGACCCTGGTGCTTTCTCCCGTGGCCCTGCATGACATGCAGTGACCTGCTCCCAGAACTGCGGGTATAATAAACGGTTTCCTTCCATGCCTCATTTTCATTCCCTTGTGGCCACAGTGACTTTACCAATTTCATCCAGCATACGAGTATACATTCTTAGAGCCACCACCCTTACTTTTCCATCCCATTAAAGTCATTATAAACATCTCTAAATACCACTCACACTCCTCACTACTTCAATATCACAGTCATTTCTCTCCCTGCCAGGCAACAACATGTGACCACTCCTGTGACACACTGTTGGGCTCAGCACTCACAGAGCCAGCAAAGAGTGAAATCCCATGCTCTTCCACTAGTGACGCAGGCATCTACATGGCTTTCCAGTAGTCCCTCTCTGTGACTGCTTGCTAGTCAATGCTTAGGAGATGACTGATTTTCATTGTTTGTTAAACTTTTGTCCACATGAGAGTTCTTCAGTTCCCTTAGGAAAGTGTCCTTTTGTAACACGTATTGGCACCCAGGCCACAGGGTAGAACAGCCAAGTTCAAAGACACTGAATGACTGAGATAACTGTTGACAAGTGTCATTTAAAGTAACTTATTACAAAATGACTGAACAGTGGGAATGATCATGTTCAGTGTTATAAATTCTGTAACAATGATTTTTTGTCTTACTTGCTTTCCTTTTGCTCTCATTTTTGTGCAATGTCAGCACTGTGAGTATTGTGAAGTAAAGGCAAGCACAGGCAGCATGGTGCAGATGAAATGCTCGTATTTTAACTGTTTAATTTGAGATCATGTAGACTAACATGCAGGTATAAGAAATAATCCAGAGATCCCATGTACCCATTACTCTGCCCCGCCCCGTGTTAACACCGTGCAAAGCTGTAGTACAGTATCAACCCAGCTATCGACATTGATAAAGTCAGGTAATATTTCCATCACCATATTGCATATGTCCCTTTTTCAGCCACATCCATTTCCCTCCCATGCCCACCTCCTCCTTAACCCTTGGCAACTACTAATCTGTTCTGTATTTCTAGAGTATTGAATTTTAATAATGTTATAAAAATAGAATCATATAGTATGGAAACTTTGGAATTGGCTGTTCTTCACATGGCATAATTCACTTGAGATCCATCCAGATTGTAATGTGTATCTTGCTGTGTGTATCGATAGTTCATTCCTTTACATTTTGAGTAGTATTCCATGCTATGAATGTACCATGGTTTCTCTAAACACTGCTGAAGGCCATCTGTGTTCTTTTCAGTTTCAGGCCATTACAAATAAAGTTGCAACAAACATTCACGTGCAGGCTTTTGTGTAAACATAAGTTTTCATTTCTCTAAGATAAGTGCCCAGAAGAGCAATTGCTGGGTCATAGGGACCAGCATTTTCATCAGCAATTTTACCATTTTACATTTTATATTTCCACCAGCAACATATGAATGATCCAGTTTCTCTGTATCCTTACTAGCATTTGAGTGATGTCATTTTTTTAATTTAGCCATTCTGATAGGTGTGTAGTGATATCTCATTGTGGTTTTAATTTGCATATCCCTAATTGTGAATGACGTTGAACATTTTTTCATGTGTTCGCTTGCCATCTGTGTATCCTCTTCAGTAAGTTGTCTGTTCATAATATTTTCGCATTTTTAAATTAGATTGTTTTTTTTCTTTAATCTTGAGTGTTGAGGTTCTTTCTATATTCTAGATACTAGTCCTTTGTTATACATGTAGCTTGTAAATATTTTATGGAATCATTGACTGTGTACCTTCATGCTAAAATATTTATATTTAACAAATGAAATATGTTAATATTTATTCTTGGGCCAGATTCCCATTTTTCTCACGTATTCCTCTACCACACAGAAAATAAATATGCCAGGATATCTAAAAATTAGTTCAGATATAAAATAATTAAAATTATTTTAATTATTTTATATATTAATTATATTATATATAATTATATTATATTATATATTATATTATATATAATTATATATAATTAATTATATATTATAAATTAATTTAAAATAATTAAAATTATTTTATAATTATAAAATGCATAAAATGCAACCTAGACATAATAGGATGATGAAATACAAAATTAAAAATTATTTTTGAAAAAGTTACTTTAAAAAATACAACAGGATAAAAGAAAAATATAGAAGAATAATAAGTTTAAAAAAACACACTCTCACGACCTCAGCCCAACCAGGAGTGTGTGCTGTGGAAGGAGCATAACACTGACATAAAGCAGAGAGTGGGGCCAAAGCCATCCATGGTGTTAGGAAACCAGACATGTTCATGCCTTTAGAATACAAATCTATTTGAAAAAATAACTATTTTTCAAAGAAGAAGATGAACTTCCAATTTTGATAATGACATCATGGCTACTTCTTTCAGAATTTTTCCCCTCCTTTCCTGGAAATCACACCAAGTCAGATGGAGAATGGAACAAATACATGTATAAGCAACAGACTAAGCTAAACAATAAGGGGAAAATCTACAAGCTACAGAAGTGTGGCCCACGGCACCCGAAACCAGCAGGACTGGCAGTGGAAGCTCTAACAATATAGTGGGGGGTAATGAGGAATAGGCAGGGGGTTCAACACAGAAAGCTCAGAAAGCTCAGAAATACACTCTCTGAGATATAAGAAGGCAAAACACAGAGTTGGAGCCACTCTGAGATGGGCTTAAATAAGCAGACCAGCGATATTGAGGGAGGTAGCAAAAGATCACACAGAAACTATTTACAGAGTTCCAGAATGCATCATTTTCTACAACTGAAGAGACACCATGAAGACAAGAGTTGTGTCTCTTAGTAGCAGCAGCTGTTGAAGAAAGGCAGTGAGAGTTCATCTGGAAGATGAGATCCTGAAGGGCATAGGAGCCACACATAGATTGTGTGTGCACAGGGGCACTATATTTTTATGGCAGCAACAGAGGACAGAAAACTTAACCTGAGACACCTGGAAAGCAGCTACTTCCAACCAAAACCTTTTGCTGATGCCTGGTCAAAGACAATTCAACTCTTTAAAATATGGTTAAACAAACGGGAAAAGTTGAGCATTATTAAAAAATGCTTTTTTAAAAAAGAGAATTTCCTGATAAACTCACTGAAAATATTTTGCTAAAGAGTACATAAACACTGAAATGCAAAATTATTGTAGTGAATAAAAAATTAATGTAACAATTGCAGTTGCAAAGAAAATAAACAAAGCAGACCTATAAGAAACCATGGGGAAAAAAGTCCAGACAAAAGAGGAAAATTAGGAAATAAAGGAACTCAGGAGAGGAAAAGGGCATTTCTGAACAAGCAACAATAATTACATGAAGTACAAGGGAGACTATACATCCCACAAGAAAAAAAAAAAAGAAAGAAAAAGAAGAAGACAAAGAAAGTGTAAAGAAAAGAGAGTATAGATAGAAATGTGAAAAATGAAAAATAGAAATACACATGAAAAAAATTGCAAGGGAAATGACAGCTATAGAAGACAGGCCAAGGAGATTAACCCTATGCGTAACTGGACCTCTTTCCCAAACTCCAAATTCATTTACCCAACTACTGAACTCAACCTCTCCACCCAAACTTCTACCTCTTCTAAAGCTGAACTTTCCTTCCAATGGGTTCTTCTTACCCCTATCATTTAATGGCAATCTACTTTCTAGTTTCTCAAGCCAAACTTCTTGGAACCATTTTTGAGCATTTTCATTCTTTCACATACATTTTTTTGCTTCCACTTTAAAAATATATCCAGGCTCAAACTTCCACTGCTATCACCATGGTCCAAGGCACCAAGATCTTAAACTTGAATTATTACAATAATCTTTGTATTATTTTCCTTCTTTTACTCATATGTCCCTGTTTTTAACAAAGTAGCCAAAGTGACCCTTTATAACACTCAGAAATTTTTCTGTATCATCCCAAATTACAAACCCATTTACACTTTGAAACTGATCATTTACAAATATACTTGCACACGCATAAATGACATTTGTTGCTACATTATAATAGCAAAATATGAAAAAATACCCGTCATTAAGTGACTGCCTAAATGAACTATGGTTCAGGGAATACTTTGCAGGTTTTACAATAAATGTAAATTTCTGCATAGGATGTGGTAGAACTAGGTGAGCCAAGGATCTCATTGCCAACTAGAAAAAGGTGAATAAATTACAAAGATCATATTTTTAAAAGCAACAGAGAGGTGGGGAAGCAATAAGAACTAAATGAGCTAAAACTCTACCGAGGAGAGAGTTGTGCAAAAGTGAAAAAACAATAGGTCATTATTGATTTTCCTGATGAATTCTGGGTATGGGCTGAAGGTCAGGAGTGAAATAGGCACCTTCGAAGTATCTATAGTTATCATACTTAATGGTGAAATATTGAACACAATACTCGCTTGTCTAGTCCCACAACTTTTATTGCACAATTTATTAGAGATCCTACTGATTGCAATAATGCAACCAAAAACATCATGGGGAGAAGGGGAAATAAATTTATCTCTTTGCAGAACATGCTATGTTTAAAAACTCTAAGACATCTACAAAATAACTATTGGAACTAATAAGTAAACTTAGCAAGGTCACAGGACGCAAAGTTAATATACAAAAATAAACAGTATACAAGAAGGAGACAAGAAGGATACAAGAAGAAAACAAAAGTGAAAACAATTACAATAGCCTCAAAAATATAAAATACATGAGAAAATAATTATTAATCACAGGCAAGACTTCACTAAAAAAATTACACAATATTTCTGAAAGAAATTAGATAGCTAAATAAATGGAAAGTATATACAGCATTCATAGACTAGAAGACAATATTGTTAAAAAGCTACTCATCCCTAATTTTTCTACAAATTTAACAAACTTCCAATCATAATTCCAGCAGTCTTTCTAATAGAAATTGACAAGCTAAGTTTCAAATTTATATTAAAATTCAAATTTAAATAATCTTGAATGTCAACACAAATACAAAAAAAATTGTAGAGCACTTTCACTACCTGATTTAAAGACTTACTATAAAACTCTAGTACCTGAGACAGTGTAATGCTCACAAAGGAGTGATCATATAAGTCAATGGAATAGGAAAGCTAGAACTAGTCTACACATATATAGTCAACTACTTTATGAAGAAAAGCTGTAAAGGTGATGCAGTGAGGCAAGGAAAGTCCTTCAAGAAATGATCCTGGAACAGTTGGACATCTAGATAGGGAATAAAAATGAATCTCACCCCTTATACTACACGCACAAAAAAAATTAATCAAAGTGGATCATAGATCAAAATGTAAAATCTAAAACTATAAACTTTTTAGAAAACACAATAATCTTTGTGACTTTGCTTGACCTTTTCAGACAAGCTTGTAAAAAGGTTCCCTAAACATTATCAAAATCATAGCCTAAGGAAGGCTATAGGAGACAAAGGGGAATTTCTTTTAAAGACAGTATTTTCCATCTATCAAACTTGCAAGAATTATGGTTCCTTGTGTGGGCCAGGATATGAGGAGCAAGGCGATGCCCTAGCTACACTCAAAAGAAAAGAAAAAGCGTATATTGTTAAATCCTTTTGCAAGGACAACACGGTAACATAAACAATTTAAATGTTCCTGTTCTTTCGGCACATCCATTTTTAGGAATTTATTCTGAGGAAACAATCGGTTAAGTGCAAAAAAACACAACCACACAATATGCATACACATGGAATGTTTGGTGAACCATTGGTTGATATAGAGAAGAAAGTTGGCAGTATTCTATACATTCTTTTTGCAAAATATGCTACATTTTTGCAAAATGTGCTACATATTTTAAGGATGAAAACATCTACTATAACAACCATTTCTAATCTCCTTAGTGTCCAATAAAAATGGATGTCAACATCATTAAATGATATCACCAGTGGAAAATACATGGCCGGCTAAATCTGTGAAGACCAAGTCTGCAAGCAATTTTTACAACAGCCTGGTGTTAACTCCGATTTGGATACTAATTTATTATGCTTTTTTCACAAACTGAAATTATGCTTGTCTTTCCCAATTATTGCAAGCATTTTACTCAGGATTTTTCGGATGATAACATAAGCAACTAGCACTCTTAATGTCTGCTTCCAAAAAGGCAGTTAGTAACAAACTGCATTGTACATCATAACTGATAAAAATTTATTTCTTTTGAAAAACCTTGCATAAGACAGTTGTTGAGGAATTCACAAATGATTAGATCGTTTAATTGAGGATAGCAGGCATTAATATGTTCCCCCTGTTCTAATATTAAATTTGAGATGCAGTGAAAGAAAATAAAAAACATCACCTTCTCTGGAAACCACACCTGGTAAGGCCACATACCTTGAATCTTGCTTTCTCTATAAATTCTAGAGGGGCTTTCCCAAAGTCAAATGCAGCTCCAATCCAAGGAATCCAGCCCCTTATGCACGGGGGTCCACGCAAGTTCTTCCACTGAAGGAGTAACAAAAGAGCAATACAACCTAGGATTATAATCACTGGTGGGAAAATTAGTTCCATGTTTTTGTCTAGCACCTTCCAGAATCAGAGAAAGAAAAACCCTGCCGCCGTGGCACTTGATCCTTCTCTCTGGGATAAACACTCGCCTGATCTCGCAAAGTTTTTGCTGCAACTTCTGCAGCTGTCTTCGCTTTTTTAACTGTAGCCGCCTTTCCCCGCCCCAATTTTTAGATGACTTTTGCATCACCGGTCCCTCCCACTTCTCTTTAAAGTCGTGGCCAACCGGGACCCAAGGCTAGGGCTGGAAGGCGGTGGGAGGGAGGGTTCCGAGGGCCCTGGAGGAAAGAACCCTCGCTGATGCGGAGTAAACTGGGGGCGGTGGCGCAGAGAGTACCCCGCTCGCAGCCAATCAGAGAATGCGACCCAAGAGGCGCAGAGTCCCGAGGACTGCATTTCCCAGAAGCCTTGTGGGCTCGGTGTTGTTTTCGGCTGCTAAGTCCGCTGGACCACAGAAGCCTGGGGCTGCTAGGAAGGCTGCGGGGTCGCAGGGCCCCGACTGACGGAGCAGGGCAGGGGACATGGTCTCTGCCGCTCCATTCGTGGGTTGAGGAGAGACCGCTCTGGTAGGGTGGCAGGCCAGCCACAGCGCAGGGCGCCGGCCAGAAGGGGTGCGTTGTCGTCCTGTACTGCTGCTGAATGTCGGCCCCAGAGGATGAGGAGGGGCTTTTGCCACTCACCCAGAGATGGCCCCGAGCGAGCAAGTTCCTACTGTCTGGCTGCGCGGCTACCGTGGCCGAGCTAGGTACCCGGCCGCCCACGCCTGGGCCTCTGCAGCGAGCGGTTGAGGCTCTGTGCTGGGGTTGGGGTGGGGTCGGGTAGGGAGGCGAGGGTTGGGGGAGGGGAGGTACGTGGCAGGTGGCTTCGTTCCCGTTGTGTGCGGTCTGCGGGGCGGTGTCCTGTCCTTTGACACGTGTCCGGCAGATGTGACAGGGTCAGGGTAAGGCCAGCTTTGTGTGGAAGGAGGGACTGGATGTCACTAAGATGTTTGCCTTACAATTTCTTCTTCCTAAGAAGTATGCAATATTGCCCAAACCCGTACTTTTGGAATCTTCACGAGCTGACGTTCCTCTGCAGGAATTGTTTTCCTTTTCATGAGGATGACCTTTTGAAAAACACAATCTACTTTTCACCCTTATTGAAACAATCTGTGTGATTTATATCCTTACACACCCTCATTACATCATTGTCTTTTGGGTCCAAATTGTAGACCCAACTTGTGGAACTTCAATTATTAACCTATCCCACTTCTGAGCATCTACTCGGCATTTGCCAGTTTTATCACTCTGAGCTTGACTGTGTTTACCTTGCAGGTTTCTGAGAAACCAATAATATATAAATGCACAATCCAAGGCAGGGCACCCAATAATCTTGCCATTATAATAATTACTGCAGTCCTAGGGACTGTGGAGATATGGTTAAAAAGACTCAGTCTTGACTTTACAGGGTGGTGGGGAGACATGCAGAGACAGACAAGTGCATTGTGCTCACTATAATGAAGTTATTATTAAGTATCATAAGAGCATAGAGAGGAACAGGTACATCTGAAGAAGCAAGTGAGAGAAAACCTGAGAGGCCACCTAGAGCAGAATGATGACACCCTCGCATGAGCAGGTGGTGTTTCTTCCAAGGATTTTGTGAGTCTTGTCTACTCGAAGCCTTCTCTGTGCGTTTTTAAGATTACCCTTTAATTTTCTCTCCCATTAAAAACAAACAAACAAAAACCAACAGCCCCAATGTGTTATCATTTGTAAATGTTTGTCCTGTTCAAAAATGAGTTTATTTTGTTTTTCCGGCAGAGCCAGCACATGATCCCTTACTTTGCCCTTTGTGCTCCCCCACTCTTGCCCTTTTGACTCTCTCCTTTTTTCTCTGTCCTCCCCAAACTGATGGGAAGTTATTTTTATTCATTGTTTTTACTGAAATACAAATGACTCACTTTTTAAAAATTTAAAGAGCAGATTTCTAAATGATTACATGTATTTCCAGTGTTTTTTAAACTTATGTTACCAATGGTTTTTGTAAAGGAATTTTTCTTGTTAAAAATCCGTGGAGAATCATGGGGTGTGCCGAGGTGGGAGGTAGGGAGAATCAAAACATGAGATGGTTTTGAGTGCAAAACAATTTAGGATCAGAAGCTGAAGCATTACTTAAGTAATCGGCAAGAAAAAGTTACTTTGAGAGGCATGATTATGCTCATATAGAGGCTTCTATATCAAGACTTTTCAAGTTTCATATTTCAATGAAGCACTGCTTGAATTCTCTATATGTAAACTAGTTCTGTTTTAGGGAAACTATCAGCAAGATACAAACTTTTCTAAAGACCAGTGGTAAGGTTTCATATTCTCTTCCACTCCGTTTGCTCTTGGAAAAGGCATAGCTATGGTTTTGTATCAGGTAGTTGTCATTGAATAGATTTACGTAATGTGAAAAATGTTTATGAACTTACCTGAATCTGATTATCTCAGTTATTTGGGAAACTGTAATATAAAGTTATGAGCATGATCTTTCTAATGTGGACTAGTTAGCTTTATTCTATTTCAAGGTAAAAGGTATATCTCTAATGCAAAATGTAATCATTAGAAAAAATTTTTTCAAGTACAATTGACACTTGTAAGGAGGTCAGGCATAAGCCTTATCAATGCTGGAAAAACAACTCAATATGTGCTTTAATAGGACTATGAGTATGCCACCTTCGTATGTAAAAGATGACATTATAAACTCCATATTGCATCTTCTATATCTCAAGCAACAAGTTAGTGATTCATCTGCATGTGAACGTCACCAATGAAATTAGAGAATTCAGCTTCATCTGACATTTAAGAACCTAGTATAAGTACTACAGTATTGCAAAAGTCACCTTAGATTTTAAGCATAATTGCAATCAAGAGGACATCACAGAATCTGTATACCTGAAATTATTCTCATTGGAAAGCACAAATTAAGGAGAAAAATAAATTATAGGCTCATATTTCTTTTTCTAATACTTCATTTCTTTATGGTATTCCTTTCATTAGTATTTATCCTCCCTAAATCCTCTTCCACCTCCACCCAACCAACCCCCTCCCCACCTCACAGTCACCACTGTTATCCATGTCCATGAGTTCTTTTGAAATTTCTGAATTAAAAAAAAAAAAAACAAAAAACAAGACTTGTCACATTTCCCCCCTGGTGATTTGGAGGAGCTCTGGTATAGTGATTTGTAAATTTGGGTGTGTATAATAATTAACTGATTTCTAACCTCCTGTCAATCCATAGGTATACTGAGAATCCATAGGTATAGCGTGCAGAATTCTGTAATTTTTAATAATTTCCCTAGCTGATCTGATGTATTCTAAAATTTGAGAACCAGTGCCCTTGTGGCAACTAAACTATGAGTCCTATGATTTTAGAATTTCTTTGTTTCTCTGAGTATTATGGGTTTCCCCCTCGTTTTGTTTTGCTTTGTTTTTGTTAGCTACCTTTCCCCTCGATCTCATAAAAACCCGACTCCAAATGCAAGGAGAAGCTGCCCTTGCTCGGCTGGGAGACAGTGCAAGAGAAGCTACCCCCTATAGGGGCATGGTGCGCACAGCCCTGGGGATTGTCCAAGAGGAAGGCTTTCTCAAGCTTTGGCAAGGAGTCACACCTGCCATTTACAGACACGTAGGTATTTATCTTGATTCTGGCTGGTAAGTTTATGATTTCTGTGTTTGTGCACTCTGCTTTCTGTTGAGCTATACCCAAAATCCAGTCAGCTTTTTCTACTAATGTGATAAATAAATATATAGTCTCTTAAGAAGAAGAAAATTAACTACCAATTGTTAGAAATGTGTATAGAATTTTTTTTAGGGATAAACTTCATAATGTCTGTAATATACTTTAAAATAATTAACCAAAAAATGAAGCAAATATGGCAAAATGTTAGGGATTAATTAATCTTAATAATAGATATTGAGAGAATTATATATTGCTTTTTCTACTCTGTAAGTTTCAAAATTTTCCTAATTTTTTTCAAGTTTAAGAAAAAATATGCATAGTTGACATTTTTCTCCCCTTTGGAAACTTTAAACACAAAGTTAAAAGTTGTTGTGTTCTTTGAAAATTAAAATGTATTTGACCACAATGCCAAATCTCACCAATCTGTGTCCCATATGTGAGAAGCCAGGCTATTCTGAAAGAGAGCAAGCAAGAATGGCCATCTAATCCAGCTCTGGTAGGAGAGTACATGGAAAGCAGGTGCTTTTTTCCTCAGTTCTCCAGGCTGCCTAATCAGCTGTGTGAGCCTTTAGTCACTCTTAAAGGAAAATAGTCATCAGTACACTACAGATAATGAGAACACTTTTCTGCTCTGCTTCTCAAGTGGTACAAAGATAGGAGCTGTTGGGTTTTTAGTTTGTGGACAGGAGAACATAAACTTGGCTTCAAAAGGTGGTAGGACAGGTGTGGCATTTTTCTCTATGTTCATAATGTTACCTCACCTGTGAAGGGACCCTTTATCAGAGAACTGCCCAGTAGTAACTACCATCTTATTATTTTTAAAGCTTTGGTTCTTCAGATGAGTAAATTAGAATGTGTTCATTAAGAACAATCCAGAAGTGTACAAAAAGACTGCTATTATTTTGGTACTTTGTATGTTTTTTAACATCTTGAATATGTCATCAAACTTCCTGAAATATCAAGAAAAATTCTCTACGTGGATATCATGTACTGATTTTAATGATTTTTATTTTCCATCCTTTTTTAATACTTCTCCTTTGTTTCCCATTATTGTCTTGAATTTCATTTTTATTTGTATTTGTTGACCACCATATACAGTTTTACACTGAAGCTTAATTTCATATGTTTGACATTTGACTGAAAAATCCCTGTGCTATGATAAATTATCCAGTGAAGACATACATGTTTATGAACGAAAATGTCTGCTGTGTACCAAGCTTTGTACTATGGCATATAGAGTAATGAAAACCTACCTTGAAAACCTCATGATCTTATGAAAAGATGAGCAAGAAAATCAAGTTACTCTCTAATCTATATGACAAATGCCATATTAGTTGTGCCCCTATGTAGTTCTGTGGGGACAGAGAGGAAGCATAAGAGGTGCGATGACAGCCTAGCACACACTAGAGAAAAGGTCAGAGAGCACTCACTGGAAAAGCAGTTCTCTGAGTAGAGTTTTGAAGAGTAGGAGAAGTTAGCAAAACAGAGAAGGGAGAATCCATTCAAGAAAGATCAGACAGCATGTGGGGAGGCCTGAGGCTGAACGAGGCATCCCACGTACAGAAACATCAAGAAGTCCATGTGCCAGAAGCATAGGCTGCATGAGAAAAAGACGCAGCTAGAGAAACTGACTAGGCCAGGTCAGAATGTCCTCTTATTCGACATACAGCTGAATTCACCTTTTCCTATGATCTCTTTGCACAGTGTACTCTGGAGGTCGAATGGTCACCTATGAACATCTCCGTGAAGTTGTGTTTGGCAAAAGTGAAGATAAGCATTATCCCCTTTGGTAAATTTTGTTTTGAAAATAATATGCTGTTGCTCCTAAGGCTTTAACGTTTTATCCATTAAATGTATATAAAATCATGCATTTGTACCAAAATTGCCTCAAGTTACAGGCTTAAAATAATAAATATTTACAATATAAATCCAAATAATTGAGCATTCAGTGCACATGGTATACAAATATTTATATGTATGTAAAGATTATGTATATATATTATTTAATATTTTAATGTTTAAAAATTGTTATAGAGCACCTTCTGTATTCCATTTTCTGCTGAGAAATCCTGGGCTTTAGAATAAGACAGGGATGGACTCAAATTCCTACTCTGCTAACATGTAACCTGGGCAGACTACTCCACCTTTTATATCTTCAGTTTTCCCAGCTGTGGAAGTAATGCCTATCAGCGGGCTTTAGTTTTCATAGGATTAGAAGAGATGATGATTAAAGTCATATCACTTATCATATTTATAACAGAAACAGAGAAATAGTGGTTATTATAAGTAATATACATAAAACTACAAGTCAGTAAAATATATAAAGAATACAAGTAAAAATAGAGGAAGGACATCAACAGGCAATTCACAGAAGAAGAGATATAAATGTTCATTAAATATTTAAAAATGTTCAACTTACAGGTAATCAGAGAAATTAATTAAAATTGTCTTTAGCCATTGAACTGTTAATGAGAATGTAAGTCACTTTTTGGATCATAAATTACCTGTTAAAATTTTTAGATGTGTAATCCTTTGACTCAGCAACTCTTTCTTTATGATCACAATCACTACAGAATCCTTGGACCTGTGCATAAAGACACACACAGATATTAAATGTAGCAGTGTTGCTAAGAGAAATTTTTAAAAATTTGAATAATTAATGCCTGGCTGGCGTAGCTCAGTGGATTGAGTGCGGGCTGCGAACCAAAGTGTCACAGGTTCGATTCCCAGTCAGGGTACATGCCTGGGTTGCAGGCCATGACCCCCAGCAACCACACATTGATGTTTCTTTCTCTCTCTCTTTCTCTCTCCCTTCCCTCTCTAAAAAATAAATAAATAAAATCTTTAAAAAATGTTTAAAAAAATTGAATAACTAATAATTTGGAAGTAGATAAATTGTGACATAGATATATAGGGAAACATAACACAGCTTTGAAAGTGAGGTAGGTTTTATATGACATATAAAGATGTTCATAGTATCTTTTCTGGGATAAAAAATAAATTCAAGTCACAACTACAAGAAAAGGACAATAAGAGAATTTCACCTTCTAGGCAAAATCTCTTGGCCTTGCTTTTTGAAAAATTATAATGTACTAAGCTATACTAATTGCTTTCCCAGAGTTAGTGATTTTCTAATTCCCTCCAGAAGGGGAAAGGAAGGTAAAAGTTTCAAAGGAAATTACTTTCCCGTGAAGCCAACTCTCAGGGTGCATTGGTATGATGTCCTTTGACACAGGACAATTAATTCAGTCAATAGGTATTTACTGAATGATTATGGTATGCCAATCTTGGACTTGATACTGAGGTTGCCGCAGTGGAAAAGATATATCCCTACCATCACTGATCTCATGGTAGTAAGAGATGCCTAAACAATCAGAATTATGTAACAATTATAGAGAGGTACTGGGGATGAGATTTGCAAGGGAAAAAAACAATGATCTACTCTGCTCATCATTGTGAGGAGAAATGGCACTCTCATAGGCTGTCTGTGGGAGTGTAAGTTGTTACAAGTTCTATAGAAAGCAGCTTGGCAAGATTTGTCAAATGTCACGTACATGTTTAAATTTCTTTGTGAAAACTTATGCTGGTTATATGAATTTTGGTGTACCCATAAAATGGAAGTCTGTGAGGCAGCTCTCTTGTGGACTGATAGGCATAACCTTTCAGACACACTATTAGGAAAAAAGTGAAAGTGTAGAACAGTGTACAGCCTGGCATTCCACATGTGTGCCTTTAACAAGAAATGTGTATTCATATGCGTGTGTGGGGGCCCAAACTGTAACTTAGTGCCTGAGACTGCGCTCTGCCCTCTGTGGAATCCCACCTGGGCTGGGCCACCCGCTCACTGGTTGTGCCATTGGAGCTGCCATTTCACTACTTCATACCTCGGTTTCTTCATCTGTAAAGAGGAAATAACAGTAGTACTAATGTCATAGAGTTCATATGAGAATTAGATATTTTTTAAATGCTTAAAACAGTGCCTGCCATAATGAGCATTCAGTGAATGTATAATTATTGTCTCTAGAAAGACCTAAGAAATGAGTCACTGGTCACTGCAGCTGCCTCAGGAGGGGAACTGGGACTAAGACCCATTGTAAATATCAGAATTAAAGGAAAGAAAATAGCCTTAATCCCCCAAGATACTATTGTAGTAATCTAGAAAAAACTGTTTGGAGCCTGGACTGAGACTAGAGCAGCTGGAATGCGAGTAAGAGGACAGATTCAAAGCATGTGAAAGTATAACGCTCCAGACTTGATCACTGCTGATGCTGGGAGGGCACAGGGTGCGGGGGTCCCCGGTAAGGAGAAGGAAGAGTCTAGGGACACGGAGAGATTCTTCAGAGAGCAAAAAGCTTTCAACCCTCCTCAGTTTGGGGAACTAATGATACAGAAGTTTATAAAATGTGACTTAGCAGCTGTTGTTATACCAATTGCATCGAGGCTGTTTTTATTCTCCTATGATCAGAGTTAAACTTCAGTTAGATTATCAGTTCAAATGTTTGTATCTCTGAAGCAACTGCCCTTCCTATGAATTTCAGGCCATGTAAGGCCTCTGAAACTTCAGATTTGAATTTCAACTCCTTGCGGTACTTGAGTCTTTCCATCTGTAAACAAACACACTGCCTGCTTCCCTCTGTGATTTGTTCGGATCTTTTCTTCACTTTGTCTTAAATCTTATGCAGGGGCTGTGCCAGCGTGATATTGTTCTTTGCAAATTTGTGAAATTAATGGTAGCCTTTAAAAATGTATCTCCTTTTATAATTAGGAAATCAGTGATTGGAGGGATGATGGCTGGTGTAGTTGGCCAGTTCCTAGCCAACCCAACCGATCTAGTGAAGGTTCAGATGCAGATGGAAGGAAAAAGGAAACTGGAAGGAAAACCACTGCGGTAAGTTCTCTAATTCACTGATAACCTTTCTCTTCCACTTTGCCACCATCGGACTTTGAACATTAACCTAATGGACATACACAGTTTTGTAATTCGACTCTCAGTAAAGACATGAGTTCCAACTTTTAATTTGTAAGTTGTATCCATTAAGAGAAGAGCTGAGATAGATATTTTCTTTGCATGATAAGGTGTATATCTTCTCTTCCAGACAAATTAGACATGTATTGCTTTTCCCAGCCAAGGCAGCTCAATATAAAGAGTTTGATCATTAAAATTTGCCCTGGTGTGAATCCCAGTTTTGCCATCACGACTTGGTGTTGTGAAAGTCACTTAACATTTTTCCTCCCAGTTTCTTTGTGTGACAAGGAGCCATCTCAAAAGGTTTGCATGACAGACTGCCTGGCTGATAAGGTGCCAAAAGTTTGGGTTCCTTCCCTTTCTCTCTGAGAGAAGGGAAATAGCAAAGTTGACCTTGGAAATGGCTTCCCTGTCTAATTCTGCTCCTCTTCTTTTTTTTTTAAGGTTTTATTTATTTTTAGACAGAGGGAAGGGAGGGAGAAAGAGAGTGGGAGAAATATCAATCAGTTGCCTCTCACATACCCCCAACAGGGGACCTGGCCTGCATCCTAGGCATGTGCCCTGACGCAGGATGGAATCGGGGACCTTTCAGTCTGCAGCAGGATGCTCAACCCACTGAACCATTACCAGCCAGGGCCTGCTCCTCTTCTTTTTACCAAGTTTAAGGGAGTTTTAAATCTATGCCTTTGTGATATAAAATCCTGTTATTGCGTTACCCTATATTATCAAAGTTTTCCTTTCTTCCAAGGGCTTCATGTTCAACAATTCATAAACATACTACTTTCTTCCAGAGAAATGGAAAAAAACTTGCAGCTAAATGTGGAGCCCTTGTCAGGAAAGAGGAAAAGTGCAGGATGCCTTGAGCTGAGTATGAAGGGGTCTGTTGCTGAGCCAGAGCTGAAGGAGTACTTGGTGCCTCCTTTGGGAGTTCCCCGCTGACCACTGCTCTTCCCTCTGCTGCTCCCTAGCTGACTCAGGGGAAATGCACCACAGAAGAGAAAAGAAAACCACTGCGATTTAACCAAGTAGTTTACAGAGCCCCAGGGCCTGTTCTGTTATCTGGTGACCACATCTAATCACTCAGTAGCTGGGAGAAGTACTGTGGCCTTCACAGGATACAAGGAGAGAACTAACTGTTGGGATCCAGAAATATCTGTGTTTTTAACTGATTGCCTCGGTTTTTTCCCCTCTCTTGTCTTTAATGTTGGAACTTTTAATTAAAACAACATTGAATGTTGTTGTAAAGAACTTGAACCTTGGGATCAGACAACCTGGGATTCAGATCCAGCCTTTACCACATTTTAATTCTGTGACCCTGGTCAGTTCCCTAACCTTTCTAAGCCTCAGATTCCTCAGTTGTAAATTGGAATAATAATACACACTTCATAGAATTTTCAGAAATAAAATGTACTTTATGTGTGTAAAAAAGTCTGTTGCTTAATAAATGCACAATAAATTTTAGTTACATTAACCGTTCATGAGCATAAAGCTCCATGGAGCATAATGGCAATGACTCATGCCTAGTAAACAGGTCATACTGTCTTTTTGGTGAAAGAGTGTAAGGCTGAGGAAAAGCCACACAGCTAATAAGTGGTAAGGGTAGCATTTGACTCCAGGTATTATATTAATAAGTATATAAAATTCAAACTTCTACTTTATACCAGAGATTTTCAGATTTGGTTTATGGCTCAGTACCATTTTTTAATCTGTATATAGAAAAATAAGCAAAATAAGAATAAAATAGTAAATTTTGATAAAGTGAAAATTACTCAGTTTTAAAACCTCTTATGATGAGGGTGTGCTTCCTACTTTTTGGCCTAAAAATATAATGTCTTTTTTGAGATTATATGAGAATCAATGTTTTTTTAAAATTATTTGGTGAAATTACAAAATTTGCAAGTCTCCTACAAAGTAGTAAAATGAACCCAGAGGTATGATAACTACTGTTCCCTCCTATAAATATCATGCACACTAATTATATAAAATATCAAGAAGATTAATCTCAAAAATCTGAGAAGAGGATGACACAGTTTATAAAGATCTCCATTAAAAATGTTTAATTAAATGTTGACCTTTTTTTATTCAAGGGTTATTAAATTTATCTGGAAAATAGACTTATGTGGATTGCTTTAATTTCTAACAATTCCAGATAATTCAGATATTATTTTACTCTGAATTATAACAGCTATAGGCAATGCTTATCCAGTTGCATTCGATATAAAGGAATTCATACAGTTTTTACCTTTTATTATTATTTTCCTTTAGATTTCGTGGTGTGCATCATGCATTTGCAAAAATCTTAGCTGAAGGAGGAATACGTGGGCTTTGGGCAGGCTGGGTACCCAATATACAAAGAGCAGCACTGGTGAATATGGGAGGTAATGGAAACTTCATTGGATTTTGAAATTGCCTTAATCATCTAACCACTTACTTCAGGGAAAATGAAAAATGTTATTATTTTTAATAATATATATGGGCAACAGTCTTCTTTTATGTTGTAATATCGTAATTAAATATTTCCCTGGAGCATTTTCACTTTTTTGTATGGTGATGTGTGAAAAGGATTTTGAAAAATAAGCAATCGTGACAATAAAGATATGACCAAATTATTTCTAAGGTTTCCTCTCTGCCCACACTTGTCTTTAAGATTCAGAAGACATTCATGTTGAATAAATAAATACTTAAGCTTTCTTTTTCATTCTATTGCCAGATTTAACCACGTATGATACAGTGAAACACTACCTGGTACTGAATACACCCCTTGAGGACAACATCATGACTCACGGTTTATCTAGGTAAGTGATTGTTTTGGTTCTAGACTTCTATTGTTTTCTTTAGAAAAAGTAAAATGGGTAAGATAAGGCAGAGTTGTTGAATGTTTCATATTAAAACTCCCCAAATATTTGCGCCTTGATGGAGCTCTTCTGGGGCCAGATTCTGATGATCTACTCTCCAAATCAATTGAGCAGGTGTGTTCGAGCACCTTTTATGTTGAAGGCACTGTGTAGGCCCTTATACTCAGTACAAAAGGTAAGCCCAGCTCCTTCCTAGGAAGTTCACCAAGGCAGAAAACAAGACAAGTATAAAAACACTGCACAGTAAATGCTAAAAGAAAGTGACTAATTACTGTGGAGTTCAGAGGAGGAAGAAAAAGTAACCCTTTGGAAGGGCCCGACAAAGGAGATAGAGTTAGATATGGGTTTTGAAGGGCCATGGCTCTTGGCAGAAACAGGGAAAAGAGCATTCCAGGAAGGACTTAATACGTGCCTTAATCTCTGTGCAACGCAATTTCAAATATCCACTAGAGTGAGTTATTTTATAGATGACTAGTGTCCTTAACATTATAGTGATTTTATTTAGCTTCTGATCTTGTTTCCAAATTCTAGAACACTTTGCTATTGAGACAGCCCCAAAAGTATATTAGTGGTTTCAAACCAATTATATATACATACATAAATATAAATGATTCATGTGTGTGTTGTGTGTGTATATGTGAGGTATATATATATATATATGGGATCCCATACATATATGGGATTCATAATTCAGGTTCACCTTAACTGAATATTCTGAGAGTAGTGTTTCTTCATTCCTCTCCTTTAAAAATAAGTGTTATCTTTAGTGTTGCTGGGGCAATCTTTTTTATATATCTTTGTCCACTGTTCTTTCCCATTCCAAGCCCTCACCCAGGTATGTGGGTTCACCGCCCACAGACACCATACCTCCTCTGGCAGTAGTCTGCTCCTCTTTCACAGAACACTGAGGATTTTAGGGGCCCTTCCACTTTTACCTCCATCTCCGTAAACATTTGTATTGTAGCTGCAGTCACCCCGACTTTATTTCTTCCACTGTCTTTGTGCATCCTGTTCCCTCTTCACCAGTTTCTATCTGGTCAAGTCCTTGTGAGACTTATCTTTCAAGATGCTTGTCTGTGCCAGTGTTATGCTGTACTCTGGGAGCTGGTTATTCAGGTCTATTTGGAAGTCCCACAGTGATGTTATCTCTCTCTCTTTTATATTCCCTTTCTACCCAAACGGCCTTTGAAATCCCGCACTTCTAACCTAAGATTCATGGGTTTCCCAGCAGGAGTAAATCTGCTTAACGTACACTATACCCAACAGATGTGTCTTTTATTGGAGAGACTTAAGATTTCCAGCTGTATATATTCCAGCTCTAATCTGAATTACTGAGCTTTATTTTTCTAATTCAGGTTTTGAGAAAATGGGATGATTGGTATCTGGTTCATTTTTGAGCTCCACTGACTGGATCAGGTTTTTAAATGGGTTGGTGTGAGTCTGTGTGGTATGTGAGGCAGCTCCAAAGTTGCTTGCCGTGAACTCAGATCTAAGTAGGTAAACATGCTCTGTGCTCTGAAGGTTCTCTATGCTGTGTCGTAGGATAAAACGAATGCTCACAGAGGCTAGAAAGGCATTGCAGCTCTGCAGTCAGAGAGCTTCATACATGCCATCAACACCTGAGGGAAAAGGAGTTTAATATGAAGAAGAATAAGAATGGTGTAAACACTGAACTTGGTATATGCACTTAAACATGGTGAAAATGGTAAATTGTATGTTAGGTATATTTTAGCATAGTTAAAAAAAAATGATGTAAGTAAAATGAAGTCTTGGGGTAGGGCAGGAGCAGTGGAATACTGTGGCCAGGATTTCAGGGACGTGGGAAGGCCGGTGACAAGGCATGTTGGTAGGGGGTGCAGAGGAAAGATAGGGAGTTGAAATAACAGTCAGGAAATTGTATGGAACAGAAAGATCAGAGTAATCCCTTTTTTTTTTTTTGTAAAATCATGAGACTGTTAAAAGGTAAAACTGTGAAAAAGTCAGTCTCCAGTGTGTGAAGATTATATGTGAGCATGGTTATGCAGTTGATCCTGAGGAGAATGGTTGATCGTGACTCAGTGTTGATGGCGTATTTTGAACTAGTCTTGTTGACAGCCACTGGTCTCCTGCAGAGAACAGAACACTTGTCCATTCACTCTGTCCATTATCACTATGGTTTTGTCCTGGGCGGAGGACAGAAGTATAAGTATGAAGGTTCCTAGTGCAGCTTCAACTTCCCTACAATAGAGCCTTGAGACTTCAAAAGATTTCATCAATCCTTATCTTTGTCACTTTTCCTTTCAGCTTTTCATTAGCCAAGCATAACCTTTTCCTCGGGCTCCCACAATTCCAGTCTGTCTAGGGACTCAGCTGCCCACTTCTGGGGGTTGAGCGAGCTGTTTTCTGTGACCAGGTCGACTGCACCTCTTCTCATCGCATGCTGTTCTCTTGGCAGCCTGGCGGAGTTAATGAGTTCTCTGCTTCTTATGAAATCTTGATTGTGTTTCTGTGTTGTCTCTCTCATGTCTATCCACATAACAAATTGCTGCCAGTGGTTTCTTAACTTTTCAGTCACTCATTTACAACTCTCAATTTATTTTGCAGTGCAGTAGGCTGACCACATCTCTTCTGTCTCTTTTGAGTGACGAGAAGCCTTTTACAAGAAGGTGAGACAGGGATAAGCAGACACTCATCAGACCTTGTGCCTCAGCATAGATTGAAGGAAAAACCAGAATTTTCCAATTATGTGGGGTGCAGGGCATTCCAAATGAAAGAATTAAAGGCATGGAGATGTTGGATAGTGTGGTAAGTACAGAGAACTACACTTAGTTTTATTGTTAGAGCATAATGGGCAGAGAATACCTAGAATAAAATCAGACTCCTTAAATAGCCCTCGTGGGCTGAGCTCTGCCCGTGTCTTCTGTCTTTCATCTGGCTGGACTCTCCTTCAGGGTGCTGCAGCCACGTAGGCTGCTTTCTGCCTCTCAAACACACCAAGACTATTCCTGACTCGAGGCTTTTACTGTGCAATTCCTTCTACCTGTAACACTCTTCCTCCAGGTCTTCACACAGACACTTCCTTCCCTGCTGCCATCCAGTTACCATTGTATTTTTTTCATAGCATTTATCAGCACCTGAAATTGTTCATTTCTCTTCTGCTGCCCCACAAGTAGAGTGTACGTGCCCAGAGGGCAGGATCTTATCTGTCTTGTTCATTGTCCAGAAGAGTACCTACCTCTGCTAGGTGTTCAATGTACAGTTGACTGACGTTTTTTGTTCTACTTCTTCAATGAATTTAGCATTGATTTTAAGCTAAAAGTGCATTGTCATGAAGAATATTAAAGTAATTTACTTAGTATTCTATTCTTTCTAAATATTAAATTCCCTTTTCTTAAAATTTAGAAACTGCTTGTTATCATTCAATTTCATTTATTTATATTTATAGTTTATGTTCTGGACTGGTAGCTTCTATTCTGGGAACACCAGCTGATGTCATCAAAAGCCGAATAATGAATCAACCACGAGATAAAGAAGGAAGGTAGAAAGTCTTCGGTATCCATGTGTTGAATGTCTGTAGTAACATTGTTCTTTAAAGATGTGTCCCTTATTTATTCTTGACAGAAATGTATTTTTGTGTTTATGTGTTTAACTAGGAAATTGTTTTTATGCAACTACTTGCTCTTTGATGAAAAAGTACTGTGCATTTGGGGAAATAAGCTAATTTAACAATCATATTATTTAGACACAAGATATTTATTGTGACTTTATTGTTTTCAAGGAGGTTTTGAAAACATACTCTGCTGAGAATTTACAGAGTACTTTCTTCAGAAGCTTATGACTTGCAGGTAACATGGAGAATTTGATTTGACATAAAACAGTATGTTCTCTCTGGAAAAGATCAGGTAGAGTGAATTCTAAGTATAAGACCAAGGGTGGGACAAATCAGAAGAGTCAACCTTGAAAGTATCTTTAAACTTAAGAGAGGTGATCTACATACAGCAAGTCCTCAAACAATGTCGTTCCATTCAGTGTTGTTTCCTTACAATGCTGATCAGGTGCCATAGGAATTTCACTCTTGTTTCTATCAATTAGCCTATGGTAAAACTGGTTTTGTTATATATCATTTTGCTTGAAATCACAGAACCTATTGATGACATTAAGTGAGGACTTACTATATATAGAACCAAAAATATTATTTGTTCTAAACTAGCAGAAAATATTTAACTTATAGTAAGTTTCCTAAGCTTATATTTTAATTTACATAATACATGTATTTATACATAAGAAGTGTAACAAAATTGTCTTGTTTCCTTTTCAGGGGACTTTTGTATAAATCATCTATTGACTGCTTGGTTCAGGCCGTTCAAGGAGAAGGATTCATGAGTCTCTATAAAGGCTTTTTACCATCTTGGCTGAGAATGGTAAAGTGAGGTCTTTCCTTCCTTTGTTTTGTTTCTTTTCTTTGTACTTAAATTACTTTTAATTTATAAATAGTCCCCCTTTTTTCCTCTGATTTTTAGTATGGCCCTGCCTCCAAAACACAGTTTGTTCTTTTTTATGTTGCTTTTTGTTTTATTTAACCTCTCCTCAGAGTTCTATTACCTTCTTCAGTAAAGTAAAATAATTAAGTTATATCCAGAAACTACTAGGTTGATACTTTGTTGGTATAAAGCCAGTGGATAGACTCTTCTGCAATGTAAAGCCTTTAGTACTGTATTTAGCCAAAATACTATAGTTTTGGACAGGTATAATGATTTAATACTAGAGATCACTTCTATGAAAATGCTATTGTTGCAAACAAAATTTGTTACTTTGATGGCAAATGTTGCATTACCCATTAATCTTACTACCACAAAGCTCTGCTCAGTAAGAAAGCATTGTGTCATTTTTATTTGGTTTAGATGTTATTTTTTACTGAAGTAAACCAATATGTAGAAGTAGATAGACTTATTTAAGAAGCATAAAAATATAATAAAAATGAAGTGCTCAGATATTTTGTACTTTAGAAAATATTTGAAAGAATGGGTGAGTTGTGGGGTTAAATTCGCAGAAGCAGTTCCTCACACAATATAATATTAATTGAGTGCCTGCTCCATGCCAAGCCCTGTACTCGTGCTGCGCTTTGGGGTGAACAGAAGAGTCTCAGCCCCTGCCCTCTGGCTGGAGCTTCTTCTCGAACAGGAAACTAGACGTGATGAGTGGTAGGGAGAAGTGCGTGGTGCTGTGGAAATATGTGCCACGTAAGTCTAGCTGAGGCTGAAAGATTAAGAAAACCTCCTTGGAGGGTGGACTTTCGAATTGAGAGTTGAGGAACGAGTAGCACTTAGCATAGTAAAAAGGGCAGAAAGGAATGTTCTGGGTAGAGGGAATAGTTGGAGCAGACAGAGAACATGAAGGAAAACCGGCAGGCCAAGGCCCAGAGACATGGAAGAGAGTGGCACAGGGTGAGACCAGAGAGAGGCAGGGACCAGACTCAGAAAGGTCCCGTGATCCATAAGAGCGAGGGATACCGCCTGGATGGTATGTGCATTTTTAGAAAAATCCTTCTGGCTGCCACATGGTTTCAGAAAAGTCTAGGATAGTGGTAGATGAAAGATAGTGAAAGCTTGGACTAGAGTCTAACAGTGGGGACAAAAGGAGGTAGATTCTAAAAATATCTAGGTGATAGAACCGTGACTGGGTGGGTAGAGAAATGGTTGGAGAAGATGAAGAGAAGCCGGGTCTCACTTGCAGACTTCTGCCCTGAGTAACAGATAATGTAATCTCCTCAAATGGGAATCTTTTGCAGGGAGGAAGATATTGTGGCACAATAACAAGCTTAGTTTTTAGATAGGTTAAGTTTTGGATGCTTGTTAGACATCTAAGAAAAGGTATCTAGATGATTAACTTCACATGTTGGTCCAGGTCTTAAGGAGAATACGGGGATGGAGATTTAGAACTGCCCACCATCCACGCATAGATGGTCATTGAAGCTTTGAGAATAAAGAGATCACCAAGGGATAGCAGATTTCTATCCATTAACATGAAATAAATTGCCAAAGCAATTTGTAAAGCATTGTACCCAAGTTGTAAAGCATTATTTTGACTGTTGGGATTATACCTTGAGATTATCTTAAATCTGGATATTTCTTACTGGAACGGGATTTGGTTTGGTCTGCCTGAATCAGGCACTATTATAAGTGCTGGTAACACTAAGGAATAAGATGTTTATTTTTTGCACTAGAGGAGTTTACAGTGTGATGGAGAAGATAGACATGTAAGTATTAAAAATTACAGAAATAGTAAAGCTAATATTACCAGTCACTTTGTATATGGCCAACATTGTGCTAATCATTTTTATGGCTTAACTCATGGAATTCTCCTAACAGTCTATTTAGTAGGTTGCTGTTATCTCTCTCTTTTATAGAGGAGGAAACAAAAACCTAAAGAATTCTAGCTAACTTGGCCAGGATGGGTGGTTAACTAGTGCAGTCAGGGAATCAAACCCGAGTCCTGCTCCAGAGGACATAGTCTTGTTAAGGAGGTTATATTAGTGCTTTTCCAGTGGTATGAACAGAACACTGGTAGCAATGTGAATGATGGATTAAAAATGGCTTTAGCTGTTTAGGAGGCCATAAAAGGTGTCACAGAAGTGATACCTGGTCTAGCTTTGAAGGATCAGTAGGCATTTTTCAAGAACAGCGTGAGAGAGCAGTGTGAACATGGGCATCAAGCCGCATGTGGACCTGGTGTTGCAGAACTGCAAGAAACTCAGAGTGGCTGGGGAGCTGGTCCTCAGTGGGGAGTGTCGGGAGGGAAGTCTAGGGAAGTACTGAAGGGCTCGGCTGAGAAGGACCTTGTTGGCCAAGTTTTGTAGTTTAGGTATCACCCGTAGTTAGCAAGCAGCTCCCTAAACTTGGGAACAATGTGCTAAGATTTGTTTGGGGGCAAGATTTCTTTAGCAACAAAGGTGATTTTGACAGTATAGCCAGCAGATGATTGTAGAAATAGAAGAAAAGACAGATTCTAGGGACATCTTATGGTTAATTCCACAGGACTTAGTAACTGATTGGAGGTAGAAAGTGAGGGAGGGAAAAAGGAAATGGTACCTTCAGGTTTCTAGTGTGGGAGACTGTGAGGATGGCTGAGACCATTGATGAAAAACAAAATCAGGGTCAGGGGGAGTGAGGGGCAAGAGAACATCCGAGGACAAAATACTGAGACTGTATAGATAACACAAAAAATGAGTACTTAATATGCAACAACCTCTGAGCTAAGCTGTTCATATGTGTTAATTTTTTAAATCTTATGAGAATCTAGTAAAATAGGTAGTGTTATCCTTACTTTTCAAATGAGGCAACTGTGGCTCAAAGTATAAGAAACTTACTCAAGTTTGTATAGTTAATATGTGGCAGAGCTAGGAATTGACTACAGATCTGTTCAGCTCTCAACCCATGCTCTTAAGTAAGGCCGTGTACTGAGTGTCTGAAGGTCCTACAGCTGGTGATAGAAATTTTAAAAGAAAAGAGAAAGTGCGTAGTGGTAGAGAAGTGTTACCACAGAAAAGCTGGCTAACCACCAAGGATCACCAGGGTGACGTTGCCTTGATGATTTGCTGCAGTGCATGACCGTGACCTTAGAAACATGACTGATGAGTGCTTCTAGAAAACTGGCTTGCAAATACAGATTCATTGCAGCTGAACTTATTGCAGTTGTGGAGCAAACTGCAGTGTCACCTCAGCCACATTGAGAAACACACTTGGCAAGTGATTCAGTTGCCGAAGTCCTCTGGACAGCATGCTTCCTTCTAAATTCAAGCTATATGGGGAGCCATGTTATAATCAAAGATTGCTGAACACAGAGTAACAACAAGGAGGAGCTATTTGTAAACTTAAGAATATCAACCTAAGAGCCCTTATATGTCTGACTCCACAGTAATAGGCACGGAAAAGGACTCTGCTATTTTCTCAAGCATTATGACAATAGGTAGGCCAGAGAAGAAAGCATGTGTTTGTACATACTTGGGTTATTTTCAGTGGTGCCACTGTGCCCATGAGGAAAAATCTAGTGAATACGCACTACTGACATACACTCCTGCACAGAGGCTCAGTATGTCCCATTTATATACTACCCATGTTTTTGGCTATGTGATCTCCCTCTTTAACTTCTATCCAATGCCAGTCCCAACCTCTTCCTCTACGTAGAGGCGGTATGACCTTGCTTTGCCCAATCCCTGATTTATATACATTTCATTTGCTTATAGTTTGGTTGTTGTGTCACTATCATGAGGAAGAAGTCTAATCATGAGAGCAATAAGGAATAATCACATAGTCCATTCTTAACTAAAACCTCAGCTGATGGATCTGACTACAGTTGTTCTTGGTTCACTTCATTGTTATTGTCACAAGAATATGATATCATCACAGCTTCACGTTCTTTATTTTGTCTATGTCTTCATACATTTAACTGACCCAGAGGTGAGTCTCATAAATCCACTATTTAGTAAATAAATTCTCAGTCTACCAATATAACATGCTCAGTATTTCCAAACACATTGATATATATATATTGCTTTACAAACTCTCTAACCAAATACACTTTATATTGTAATTTCTGAAGCTTATTTCTCTAACTGATAGTGTTTTTCTCTGATCAACATTACTTATCACCTATGAACCAAATCAGACAGGAATTGGATCCAAGATGCCCTTTTTTACAATGGTTACTTCCAATGTTTACACTGTGATTTCCCTATATCTTTAGTATTTATATCTTCTATTGTCAAATAACCCTCATCCTCTTACAAATAATTTCCTTTGACACAGTTATAACTTAATTCACATTAGTCAAATCTTACTGAGCTGGACACTCTTCTCTATTTAATGTGAACCTTTATACTGATCATTAGGTGTAGGTTTTGTGACTTAACTCTCAGAAGACACTCTTTCATCTTCCCTGTCAAGTCAAGTGCCTCCTTGTCATGCTTCATCTACAAACCGCATGTAGAGGAGCCCGGCCTGGAACCAAGGCACCCTGAATCTGAGCCTTCTAGGCAGCAGCATTCAGTACACAGAACTCCGGGATGCAGGCCAGAAGCCTGTGGCCTAGACCCACAAAGTGCTATTGTGCATCTAATTGCTAAGCCTCAGTGTCCTCATCTGTAAAAAAAGGCATGTCCATTATAAATTGTTCACAGAAAATACAACACTTGAAAATGTTCTGTGAGAAATATACCACATGAAAATGCTTTGTAAGTTATAAACTGGTTTACAAAGGTGAAATACCAAAATATTTGTTTTCAGCCTAGGTGGATTCAAAATGACTTTGTCATTCAAAAATTTGTATGCATATATGTAGAATATTTATAATTCTTGGAAATGTGCACTAACTTCTTTGGTTAATCTTTCAGACCCCTTGGTCACTGGTGTTCTGGCTTACTTATGAAAAAATCAGAGAAATGAGTGGAGTCAGTCCATTTTAAGCCCTTAAAGATACAGTGTTCAGTATCATTGAAATGTGGGCATCTGCAACACACCCCCCTATTATTTCTACCTCTTTAGGAAGACACCTTACTCTTCAGTGACTGTGATTTATAGGGGGCAGCACTTTATTTTTCTCTGGAAACCCAAGTTCTCTTTGACTCCTCTTTTTGTTCAAGAGTAATCTGGTTGGATCACTCCGGCCACCCAATGAGACCCAGCAGGGCACTTTCGAAAGAAGAATGCAATCCTGACCACTTCCCTTGGGAGCTCTGACCTCTGAGACGTTACTCTGTGCCGAAGAGCCTGCTTAGAGAAGTGCCAGGAGGGAGACGGCACCTCAGACCCGAAGTAGACAATAGGAATGGGGAAGGATGTGTACAGACAGAGCGATTAAGGAATATATTTAATCTGTTATGTCTAATTTACACTTGATAATTCATCTTTCTGTTGTTGTTCAAGTGAAAAATACTATAAATTAAAGAGAGGTGAATGAAAATTCATGAATAAACACTTTAAATTTCCCTAGTGTTGAAGGAAGTTGATGTACCATTTCTTGCCAGGAAGATGAAAAAAATCAAGTTGGCATGATGTTTGGATTTGAAGGAGAGAAGCTGCCTTCTGTCAGCACCCCATTTTTAGTTAGATCTGCGGTAATTGGTCAGCACTCCACCCACATGCTAAGGACTTGCTGACAGCAATGGACTCTGAATCTTGATGAAAACAAGAGTATTTACTTTGTTACACATCCCGCTACAACTTGGATTTGTTTCTCAAGAAATCTCAGTATGTTAAAAATCCAACTTATTTGATTTAAGTACAGGTGGATGATATTTTTTATAAAGCAATTTGTTATCAAAACCTTTCAGTGGCATTTTAAAAGCAAGGCTGAGATTAAGTCAGCCAATCTAACATGCATCCTTTCTCCTTTCCCCTTCCTTCCCTAACACTAAAGACTCTGGAAAGAGACAGAGAACTTACAAATCATACTGAAGCTATCTCTAGCCTAAAACTTACTCAGTTTGACAAAGCTTCCTGCCAAAAAAGGATAAATATGAACTGTCTATGAAATAGTTATGTCTCCCTCCAATCCCTGAATCACACCCATTTTCTAATTTTAGAGAGATGAGAGATTTCTTCAGATTCACCCATATTCCCCCTGCTCTCCCAGCATCAGACAGTGGGCATTTCTGCATGCATGGGTCTAGTTATGGGTAGAGGCTGTAACTGTCAAAATAGGAAAACTCAGAAAGCTCAGACCCAAGAAAGACCTTGAGGATGACCAAACAGTTGTTATCATGGGATGGATGCCATTGAACAGAAGAGTTTACAAGTGCTCTATGGTTCACTAATGCACAAACACTGCCATTTAAGAGGGGAAATGTACTTTAAAATATACTTTAATGTGATGTACTGATTTGAAGTTGCTTATTGTTTTTCTGTACAGTTTGCATGGAATCTTTAGGTGCTCTGGTTTCCCGTTGCATTTGTCATTCTGTATGAACTGAGTGTTAAATACATTTAAAATAATATGTGAAGTCCCACGTGTTCTGCATTAGAACTGCTTGGGGAACTTTTGTTTGTTTGTTTTTAATGTTTTGTAATGTTTAAAATTAAGTAAAGACTGGATCAAAAGAACTATATGCAAATTGGAGCATAAAAATTATTTAGCATTATTCTTGAGGGACTCCGGGGGGTAAGTACTGAGACTCTTTCTTGGTAACTGGATTCAACATGAATAACTGGAATTTTTTAACCTGAAATGACTCCCTGGGATCATCTGGTTTAGCTCCTTCATTTTACACATTAGGAAATGAAGGCCCAGAGAAAAAGAGATGTTCATGCTGATAAGTGACTTAGTAACAGAGCCAGGATAAAAATACAAATTAATCACAACTGCCAGTTACACAGATTTTTCTTTATGGCTTTTTTTGTCTTGTACTTGTTGAATCAATTTGAATTTCCTTTAGCATAAATTTTAGAATGGAGTCACCATACTGTAGCCCGAACATTAACACTTTCCACACTCGGACCAAACCTGTGTGTTCAACACACACGTCCCACCACATTCACGCTTCTCTAATGAACTCACATTCATTAATGCGTTTTGAACTTTTCTTTACTTTTACCTACTGGAAATCATCTTGCTCCTCTCCAAAATAATTAACAGTAAATAAAAAGGAATAACAATTTGAGTAGTTTTGTGTCCATACTGAAAGACTTCGCCATTTCTTATTATACTACTAATGCGTGTGGTACTTTTCCTCAGTTTAGTGTGAATAACACTTTAACAGCTGAGTTTCTTTTGCTTAACCACCACAATTTTTTTTGCTCATTGAAAAATATAAATTCTTATTTTTAATTATGGTTATTTGTTCTTTACTAGTATCAATGAATTAGCATATATATCTAAATAAAGAGATACCATTTCCTAAATTTGCTTTTAGTAAGGAATAATGTGTCTTTATCTAGTACTCCAAATCCTATTTTATTGTGAGTGACTAGTGGTAGGATTCGGTCTTGTTTTTATGCAAATCTCTAGTCATTAGGAGCAGGTTTTTGATGTTAGGTACTCAACAAAAGTTGAGTTTATGTAATTCATGTTGATTACAGTACAACATGAATCAATTAATTTTGTCTTCATTATTTTAAGAATCTGACTATCATAGACTAGTCTGAAATCTCTTTCACTTTGCTGAAAAAAAGGAAACAAAGGGAAGTTCTGTCATTTTCAAAGTTTTAAGCACAACCATTTATTAACAATTAAAATAGTTATGCACGTTAATGAAAATAATTCCCTCACTACCTCTACTGGGAAAAAATGTTTGGTGCTTCCTTCAATAGCTCATTTTGTAGAACGGAGGACAGTAGTGGAAAAGAATGTTTGATTTTAGTACACATGGTTTAAAAAAATGGGGGAATGAGAACATTCAATTTTCTTTCCAATTAAACTGGGACTCTTTAAAATGATTACCAAACAAGTATATATTATTATTAACTGCCAGATAATGTGGAAGAAAGATAATGTGGGTTCTAAAGACCTTTATCCAATTTGGAGCTCTAATTCTGACAAAGCATTGTAACTATAATCAGTTTCCCTCATAACTCTTGACTTCCATGTTTTGACAAGGTGAAATGACTGAACTCTAGAACCTTGAATTACATATACTTGAAGGGGTTCATTATATTTATGCCATGTGAAAAAAAGGATTAACAATATTGGGATTTGGTTTTCCTGGATTTAATTAATTTCTCACATTTCAAGATTGGGAAAGTGCTATTCAGGCCTTAAATTATAATACAGGCTCTGTATGGCCAGCCTGTCTCCCCCAGAGATCCACACAGCAGCAGTCACCTTCCTTCAGACAACCTGGACATGTCTCCATACTCTTACCTTTAATTACTGCTTTATACACACAATAAAATTAAAAGCCTTAGTACTATATTCAAGAACCACTCAACCTGACTTCATTTTTCTAATCTGCATTTCACTGCATGCCTGCACTCGACCTCCTTTTAAATGCATTGCTCACTGATTTTTCTGGCAGTGCTCTTGGCTGCTTTTCATGTAGTGTTCATGCTCTGCTCTTCATTTCGCTTTCCTCCCATCACCACCACCCACATTCCTCTTCACTTCCACTGGTTAAATCCAACCAGAACATCTAGAATGATCTCTGAGGACTTCCACATCGTCAATGCCCCCTCCCGCTCTGTTATTGCACCCCGACTGCAGATGCGTGTCTGTGTGTATGGATGCATGACTGCTTCCCTGTACAGAATGAACGGCATACAAGCAAGGTCCATTTTCTACATCTTTGTCTTACACAATTCAAATAGAAGCCAATGAGAAGGTATTTGTTGAATTCAGAGATTTTTGGAGGGTGGAGAGAGAACATTTATGCACACTCAATTGAATCATTTGTTTTCTTCTCACCTTTAGAATAATTACGTTGGGTCAGTAACAATTTCATGAGATTGTTGACGTTAAATGCTTAACTGCATTTCCCAAGATCACATGTGTTTACACATACGTAATTATTATAGTTTTAAAGGATTGATCGGTTTAATAGCTATTCCACAAAAATGTAAAATTTGAAAGTTATAAGTAATACAAAATATTTGGTTGGTTGATTAGTAGTTAATAAATATGTGATAAATGTATATTATTCATTTTAGAGTGTGGATGGAAACTTTATCACAATTTGGCTTTTACTGATGCCACACAAATGCGCATTTTACCCACTCAAGTGTTGTATTATTTCTGAACTGGGAGAACTATGATTGCTTTTCTCTCCCCACACTCTACCCCCAGCAGGCTGCTGTGACTGTCAGCAGCAGCAGGATCCACTTTGGAGGTTTGATAAAAGCAGATGAAGATGCTTAAAGATGCCTGTTTGCTGAAAATATCTGATAACAAACAGGAATATATGTGAGTAAATATAGTGCATTATTCTGATTTTTAAAATAAATGTTTTAAGACACTGAACTGGCTGTTAAGAGTTTTGTTTTGTCCTAGTATGTGGTTTTATTCTGGTGCAGTTTTCAGTTAAAATGATAATAACAAATTTAGAGATGATTTTTGCATCTTAATCTTTATTTTTCACAAGTAAAAAAGAAACTGGCTTGCCATGACTGGGTAGCTTAGTTGCTTGGAGCTTCTTTCTGTACACAAAAAGGTTGAGGATTTGATTCCCAGTCGGGGCACATACCTAGGTTGTGTGTTCCATCCCCTGTTGGGGCACATGTGGGAAGCAACTGATTAATGTTTTTCTCTCTCACTCCCCACCCTCTTCCTTCCCTCCATCTTTTTCTGTCTCCATTCCTCTCTCTCTAAAATCAATTAATATATCCTCAGGTGAAAACTTAAAACAATTTTTTAAAGAAACTGGCTTAATTTAGGATGTCAGATCTGAAATGTTTGTATTAGCACAAAGGATGCCCATACCTTATCACTATGCATTTATTAATAATGTATAATAAATCCACTTAGGCTATTAATCCTAATCCAGTTCTCCCTGTTAATCTATGTTTGGCTCTGACTACAAAGGAGGGATAACTATTAATTACAATAATGGACATGCTCACTGGCTGAGGATAGAAGAAAACAATAAAATGGGAATTACTTTAAACATTGTAGAATTAGTCCCTTCTTTTTGATACCATGTTCTGCTTTGATTTCCATAACACTTCTCCCTGCTGTCAGCTATATTTTCCATTCCTACTTTTTAGTCTCTATTGGCTGTTTCTTTATTGCTGAGTCCTTAAATTTGAGTTCTCAATTTTCTGTACCTGGCCCTTGTCTCAATTTTACTCTCTAGAGAGAGCCACATGTTTTTGTGAGTTCAGCTACTACACTTGGGCTGGTAATTCCCAAAATACAAAAAGACACTGAGCAAATGGTAGATGTTACCATACCTGTTTTTCTAATCCTTGCTCATTTCTCAAGGTTCAGTAGTGTTTTCTCAATTGCCCATTATGTATCTACACCCGGACAGCCCCATCCTCAAGAGCTCAAATTTCCCAATATTAAATCATTTATATATATTTTTTGTGCATCTCCTTTCTGCCTGCCCTTTAAAATCTGCTCTTCCTCCAGGATTCTCTGTTGCATTACACAGTGGGTATTGCAGCCAAGAAACCTCAGGACATCCTCAACTTCTCATTTGTTTTCTTTACTTGTTGTCCAAAAGGCTTAAATGCATTTATATAAAAAAAACTACAAATCAATGTCTCTTGTTAACATAGACGCAAAAGTCCATAAGCACCACTGCATCCTCATTAGGATGGCTATTATAAAAATAAAACACGGAAAATATCAAGTGTCAAAGATGAGGTGAAGAAATTGGAACACCTGTGCTTTGCTGGTAAGAGTGTAAAATAGTAGAGTATGGGAAGTTCCTCAAAAAATTAAACAGGATTATCATTATAATCCAGCAGTCCTACTTTGAGGTATATACCCAGAAGAACTGAAAGAAGGGACATGAACAGATGTTTGTGCACTAATGTTCATAGCAGCATTTTTCACATAGCCAAAAGGTGGAGACAAGCCAGCTGTCCCCTGAGAGAGGAATGGATAAGCAAACTGTGGTATACACATACAAGGCGATTATTCAGCCTTAAAAAGGGAGGAAATTCTGAGATATGCTACATCATGGATGAATCTTGAAAACATCATGCTGAGGGAAGTAAGCCTGATACAAATGGGTACATATTGTATGATTCTGCTTATACGAGATACCTAGAGTAATCAAGAAAATACTGAATAGTGCTTACCAGGGGCTTGAGTGGAGTCAAATGAAAAGCTAGTGTTTAACAGGGACACAGTTTCAGTTCAGGATGATGAAAAAGTTCCAGAGATGGTTAGTGATGGTGACTGCACAACAGTGTGAATGTGCTCGTAGCACTGAACTGTGTCTTTAGAAATGGTTAAAATGGTGAGTCTCATGTATATTTTACTACAGTTTTTAAATATAAAAAATTAAAAGTGCATGAGTATGGATGTAAAATATGTTAACAAATTGGATTCAGCATTATAAAAAGAATACAACATCATATCTTATCAATACATAAGTGGGGTTTATCCTAGGAATACAAGGTTAGTTCAACTTTTAAAAATCATTGAACATAATCACCCAATTCACAATAGAATGTGAAAAAAATACATGATAAAATCTAATATCCTTTCATGATTAAAGTTCTCAACAAACTAGGCAAAACTGCTTTTATTCATAGCTGATATAACTGTGTAGGTGTTCCCAAGGAATCTACAAAAAAGCTACTGGAATTAATGAATCTTAGCAAAGTCACAAAATGGAAGGTCAATACTATATATATGTATCTATATATATATATATATATACACACACACATACTATGGTATACAATATACTATACACACATACACACACACATACCTATTTCAGTAACTGAAAAATTGGAAATTAAATTTTTTAAAAATACCATTTATAATAATATTAAAAAACATGAAAAGCTTAGGAATTAATCTAACAAAGTACATGCAAGGCTTGTTCACTGAGAACACTGCTGAAGGAAAGTAAAGACCTCAACTAATGGAGAGAGAAACCATGTCCATGGATGGCAGAACTCTGTATTGCTCAGAAGTCAGTTCTCAAATTGATCTTTATCTACCATGAAATCCTAACAAAAAGTCCCAACAGGCTTATCTTCTTTTGCAGATTGACAAGTATATTCTAAAGTACATATGGAAAAACAAAGACTTTGAATAGGCAAAATAATATTAAGGAAAAAGAACAAAGTTGAAGGATTTATATTATCTAGTTCAAAATTGATGTTTAAGCCAAATAAGCCACTGTGAAGTGAGACACATGTAAACTCTTACAACCCAAAAGGTGACAACCCTTTAAAGGGGCAAGGGAGCTGATGAGATACTGCCCCACAGAAGATATGGGAGGGCACATAAGCACATGAAGAACGTGCAACCTCACTAGGAAAGCACAAATTAAAACCACAGTGAGATGCCACAATAAGATACCACTACAAAACACAACAATAGCTGAAATGAAAACAACCGGTAGCCCCAAGTGCCAGTGAGGATGCACAGCAGCTCATATGTTGTTGGTATGAATGCAAGATGATAGTTGTATGGAAAGTAATTTCTTATTAACATATATAGTGTGGGCAAAACTAAGTTCACAGTTGTTAGTACATGAAAGTTCTTCTATTTTATTTATTAATCATTGTATTATTTTCCATACAAACAAAAATACATCTACTTTTGCCCCACCCCTTTATTTACCATATGACCCAGCAATCCCAGTCCTGATATTCACCCAAGAGAAATGAAATTTATGTCCACACAAAGGCATACATGTGAATGTTTACAGCAGCTACAGTGATAATCACCAAACACTGGAAATTACCTGAAAGATCATTATCTAGTAAATAAATGTCTATACTATGCTACCCAACAATAAAACTATTGATGCAAACAGCATGGATAAATTCTAAGACATTACACTGCAGGATGGAATCCTACAAATTGTAGGATTTCACTCATACGATATTCTGAAAAAGGCAAACCTATAAAAGGGCTGTGGTTGCCAGAGACTGAGCCCGTGAGGGAGGGAGGGGGACAGACTGCAAAGAGGCTCAGGAGAACTTTGATACATGATTGATATTTGGATAATGCAAACGTTTTTACATTTTAGTTGTGGTGGTGGGCATTTACACATGTGCAAATGCATGCTGTATACAAGTGTGACTATACATTTGTCAAAACATCATCAAGCTGCACAAAAGGGCAAGTTTTGCTGTACAGGATTATGCCTCCATAAACCTAACTTTAAAACATCTAATTTAAGATTTTTTAATCTTTAACAGAACTAAGAATGTATTTTAAGTTATTAATTTGCTTATTATTACTAACAGCTGTAATTTATTAAATATCTACTGTGGTGGGTCCTTTAGCTAAATTGAGTCATTTAATCTTTCTAATAAAGTTAAGTAGAATTCCATTTCTATAGATAAAGAAACTATTTCACCCTGAGATGAGAACCAGAGACTTGCAAAGGCTAAAGCCTTTGTTTTTTCCACTATATGTCATGCAATTTATTTAATACAAGCATGTCAACTGTACTTACATTGATTACATGCCTCAGAAGGTTCTATCTGGTGTGTGCTCTTACACTCTTTTTCAGATGTGGAAACAAGAGGGGAAATACATAATTTGCCTTGGCTTGCTCTTTCTACTCTAATTGTGCCACAATAATGTCATAGTCTTGGATGTTTTGTATCTAGTTCTATGCAATTTTACCACTTTTGTGAGCTTCATGTAACCACCACTACATTCAAGATACAGAATAGTTTTATCACAAGGCTCCCTCATGCTACCCCTCTTTGTAGACACTCCTCCCCTCTCCTCTCATCCCTAACTACTGGCAACTACTTATCTGTTCTGTCTATACTTTTGTTAAGTCAAGACTATTATATAAATGGAATCATACAGCATGCAATTAGGGATTTTTCTTTCACTCAGCACAATTCCCTTGGGAACCTCCCATTGAAGGACATTTGGGTTGTTCCCAGTTTTTGGCAAATGGGAATAAAAGCTATGAATATTTTTGTACAGGTTTTTTGTATGAACATAAGTTTTCATTTCTCTAGAATGAATGCCCAAGACTGCAATTGTGAGGTCATAAGGCAAGTACATAATTAGTTTATAAAAAGCAACTACATCATTTCGCATTCCCACCAGCAATATGAGAGATCCAGTTTTGTTATCACTATTTTCCTTTCATTATCATAGGTTTGTAGTAATGTATGATTGTAGTTCTGGTTTTCCCTAATGGCTAATGCGCCCAATGTGGCTTCATGTTCTTCTTTGCTATCATATATCCTCTTCAGTGAAGTGTCTCTTCATATCTTTTGCCCAATTTAAAATTGGGTATTTTTTTACTGTTGAGTTTTAAAAGTATTTTACATATTATAGAGACAAGTCCTTTGTCAGAAGTGGTTTGCTGATACTTTATCTTAGATTGTCTCCTCGTTCTCTATACAGGGTATTTTTAATTGAATAAGTAAACCTATATTTATTGAATAGTAATTTCCTAAGTAAGCATCTTGAAATAGGGCTAACTAGTGATGTGGAAACTATGAACTTGTCCTGTGTTTCTGCTTAGAGCTCTCTATTTTAAAAGAGAGGTCTAAGAGAACACAGAATACAATGTCATCTGCTTTGCCCAATTTCCCTTCATCTTGCTTTCATAAAAATTATTGAAATAACTCACAATATAACATCCCTATACCTCTCAGGCACATTCTATTCCTCACCTCATCATTTTCACTTTTAACTGTTATTTTTTAAGTATTTTTTATTAAAAATTATGCTATTATGCTTAATTATGCTATTACAGTTTTCCCAATTCCCTCCCTTTATCCCTCCTCCACCCTGTCCCCTCAACCCTCCAGCATCCCCCCATCCTTAGTTCATGTCCATGAGTTATACATATAAGTTCTTCGAGTCCTCTGTTTCCTTTACCATTTTTTATTACCTCTTCCCATCTATTTTATGCCTACTAATTATGGATCCTCTTCCCCGTACCTCTCCCCCCCTATTTCTCCCTTCCCCCTCCCCACTGAAATCCCTCCATGTGATGCCCATTTCTCTGATTCTGTTCCTGTTCTGGTTGTTAGTTTTTGTTTTCATTGTTTTTCTTTTCTTTTAGGTTCATTTGTTGATAGTTGTGAGTTTGTTGTCATTTTATTATTCATATTTTTTATCTTATTTTTCTTAGATAAGTCCCTTTAATGTTTCATATAATAAAGCCTTGGTGATGATGAACTCCTTTAACTTGACCTTATCTGGGAAACACTTTATCTGCCCTTCCATTCTAAATGAAAGTTTGTTGAATAGAGTAATCTTGGATGTAGGTTCCTGCCTTTCATGACTCGGAATACTTCTTTCCAGCCCCTTCTTGCCTGTAAGATTTCTTTTGACAAATCAGCTGATGGTCTTATGGGAACTCCTTTGTAGGTAACTGTCTTCTTATCTCTTGCTGCTTTTAGGATTTTCTCTTTGTTTCTAATCTTGGGTAACTTAATGATGATGTGGCTTGGTGTGTTCCTCCTTGGGTCCAACTTCTTTGGGACTCTCTGAGCTTCCTGGACTTCCTGGAAGTCTATTTCCTTTGCTGGATTGGAGAAGTTCTCCTTCATTATTTGTTCAAATAAGTTTTCAATTTCTTGCTGCTGTTCTTCTCCTGCTGGCACCCCTATAATTCAGATATTGGAATGTTTCAGGTTGTCCCAGAGAATCCTCAGCCTCTCTTCATTTTTTTTTGGATTCTTATTTCTTCGTTCTGATCCAGTTGGATGTATATTTCTTTCTTTTGTTCCAAATGGTTGCTTTGAATCCTGGTTTCCTTCCTGTCACCGTTGATTCTCTGAATATTTTGCTTTTTTTCATTTTGGGTATCTTTCATTTGTTCTTTCATTTTTTTGACCAAGCTCAATCAGTTCTGTGAGTATTTTGATTACCAGGGCTTTAAATTCTCCATTAGATAGGTTAGCAGTCTCCTCATCGCTTAGTTCTCTTTCTGAGGTTTTGCTCTGTTCTTTCATTTGGGCCATTTTCTTTGTCTTGGTGCAGCTGACAGGTCATATGGGAGCAGGATCTTAGGTATTCACCCAGGCAGGGCAACCCTCTCTGCTGCGCTGCAGTTTTGCCTTTGGGGGAGGGGCCAGAGAGGGAACAGTGCAGCTTGCCTGCTGTCTCTAGTGCACTTTCCAACAGACTCCTGTGTCAGACTGGAAGTTTATCTCCCACTGCGGCAACCCCAGCCATAGCCCACAGTCAGCTCTGAGTCTCAGTTTTCCCTGTAAGTCAGTCCCTCCCGTGGGCAGCTCTGCCGAACCAGGCAGTCAGCTGTGCCCCTCAGCTGCTGTGCCACAGTTTTTCTGAGCCTGCCCACTCAGTCCAGTCGTCTTACTGTTTTAGTTGTTCTGATTGATTTTTTCTTTAAATCCTTGGTTGTCAGAGATCCATGCAGTTTGATTTTCTGGCAATTTTTGTTATTTATTGATTTTAGGTTGGGTTTTATCCTCCTTTTGGTTGTGCGAGGAAGAGAAGGGTTTCTACCTACACCTCCATCTTGGCTGGAACTGTCCACTTTTAACTTTTAAATATTTATATTAGAATAAATCATTCCCATTCTTACCATTCCTGAAGCCCAGGGCCTCTGAAGGCTAGGTAAAAAGTTTTATTTATCTTCTATGGAACTCAAGATATTCTGCTTAATAAAGTATGGGAAATATGTACCCAAAGCTTGATCTTCACATAATCTGCAATAGTCTGAGGTTTCTTATTTCACTTATTTTTTTAAAATTTTTTGATTTCTAATGCTTTATTAACTTGACATTTTTCCATGCAAATGGGTGAAACTACTGTTAACAGAAACTTAAGACTGTGTACTAAGGCAATCTCCAACTAGAGGCTGCTAACAGAGCCCTCTTGACGCATGGATATTACACAAGGTTCAGAGCAAAGAGACCAGTAAAGGCCTATCAGGAAATGCATGGAAAAAGAAAAACAACAGTGGGAGTCACATTATTCATCTCGTGGAAAATGACAGGAGTCAAAGCTTAAGGGCAAAGCTCTTCATGATGGTCATTGTAACAATAGAAAAAAACAAGTTCCCCCATAATGATATGCAGACGGTTCCTCAACTGCAGCTCCCTAAGTTTTCTCCTGATTTCTGTCATCGCTCTCTTCCATGAACATTTCCATATGATTTCCATCTCTACCCATCTCATCATTGACCTATTGACCTATTATTGACCCATTGGGTATGGCCCATCCGAAGCTAAGGGCCAGTCAGTGAGCTTGTCCCCATCTGTTGCTTCCTGCTGGCTGGTGGCCTCCACCCCTTCCCAAAGAGTGGTCTTCCTCTCCATTCTGCATGGACTGCTCCACTTTCTTGTTTCTGTGGCAGATATCTACCACGATGATACCTTTTTTCCTGGTTGTTTTCCTGGGCCTGTCCTTGCTGTCTCCTCCTTCACCGGGTTCTCACTGCGAGTGTACCTCCATGACACTTGGGCCCGCAGACCTGCTACTTTCTCAGCCCCGATGCTAGCCCATCATGTGTGAGAGTGGTATCCAGAAGGGAGTGACCTGAGGTTTGTTTTTGTTTTGTTTTAATTCCCTGTCCAGAAGCAGACGAAGACAGGGCAAAGTAGAGTTACCTACCCCAGACACAGAAGAGATGAGGCACTGGAAATGTCTGGGAGAATAGAGAGAAAGGGCTCTGATCAGCCCATAATGGCCATGTGATACACCTTGACACCCAGGATTAAAGGCCTTGAGAAATGGAAGGAGTTGGGGCAAGTTAAACAGAAAACGTAAGTCATTTACTGTATCTACAACCCTGTGGTCTCTGCAAGAATTCAGTTTTACTGCTTAAATTGAAAAAGAGGAGTAATTGAAATCTCCATTACTCCGTGTGATAATCAATCCCAAATGAGAGTAAGACCATTTTATAATAAATTCCTTCCCTCCACAATAAAGGACATAGTGCCAGACTATGTACTTATTCCTTTGGTAAGTATTTATTGTGTGCTGGCTGAAAGCCCAGCATTGTGCTAGGCACTGTGAATATAAAAATAAATGAGAAGAGTACCTGCTTTCAAGAAGATAACACTCTGGTAGAAAGGAGAAATAGTAAACAATTGGAAGACATGGTGGATAAAATAATGGAGGTGTGTAAAAGGAGAGGATAGTAGAGTCATGAAGAAAAGATGTTTCAGCTAGATCCACTAAATGTCTTTAAATCAAATGGTTTTCTTACACGATGAGTGAGACATTAATTATAGTAAATTTGAAAACAGAATTGCATTTTCAAGAGTGAGTGTATAGGTAAAAGTCTAGCTTTTCAGAGAAATCAAATTCATTTACTCATTCTGGCAGTATTTATTGCCTCAGCCCCAGACTAGATTCCAGGAATGCAAGAAATAGTTCTCCTCAGAAGGAGCTTTTAAACTGGTAGGATGACAAATCGCAAAAGTGCAAAGCAAGCTCAGGAGGCTAAGAAAGCACACGGTTGCCTCTAATCTGGATAGGCTGAAGACGCTGAGATTTACAGGGTTAATCTAGGGCTATATTAAGCACTGCTTTAATTTTGTCTATATTGTATCTGGTGATACTTCACAATGTGAAGGAATGAAATGGAAAAGTGTGAGACTAAGAGACACTCCGATGAATGTGTCTCACTTCGAACGAAGAGAGATCTGGTGCAGAAACATCTGTGGGAGCAGTCACAGTACCTGCACTTCGTCACTGCACTCCCTCCTCCGGACAAAGGGAGTCGCCAAGGGCTCCCTTCTTTAAGACCTAGGTCTGGAACAAAGAACAGAAGTCCGGCCAAAAGGCCCTCGGTATCTACAGAAGTAGATACAGCAAGAGTATGAATTCATGTTTCTTCCATTCTTCTTGACCTCCTTTTATGAATCCAAGTTCTGTCCTAGCCGTGGAGGCAAATGAAGAGTAAATGTCTGAAAATTTAGGATGCCACAGTTAGGCAAACGAAACAGGTAAGAGACTCCCACCGGTAACTGTGGGGAAAGAAGCATTTAAGTCTCCATATAGTCTTGTAACAATTCCGGTGATCAAAAGGGTTCACAAAAGAGTCAGCAGCTTGGTGGAGGTCATAGCGAACCCTGTCCCCTGTGGGGCACGAGTGCATTGGCACCCCACAGCCCCGGAGCCCCTGCGGGCCTGAGGGTTCGGGCCCTGGAGCCTCAGCAGAGCGCGTGCGGCTGGCGCATCGCCTCTCCGCCCCTTTCCCCACCCGCGGCGGCGAGCCCGGCTCTCGAGGCTCGTCAGCATCAGTTGGACAGCCCTCGCCTGGGCCTCTCCGAGCCCGTGGCCAGGGCTTCCCACGGCGTCCTCCAGGGTGGAAGGTGCTCCAAGGACAGGCGGGTTGTGTCCCTATACTGCCGCCTCCTGCGGCCCGAACGGCCCTCGGAGTCCCTCGCGGTCTCACGCCAACCCAGCCCTCTCTCCAGGGGCGAGCCCACCTCCGCAGGGCCCCTCTGGGGAAGCCCGGGCGCCGCGCGCTGCCAGCGCCTGCGCGGCCGCGCAACCGTAGCTCCAGCCTTGGACGGTTAGGCGAGCTGCCGGGTCTGAGCCGCGGTCGCAACGCCGCCGGGGGAGTCTTCCCACTCCTTTCTTCCCGGGACTGCCGCGCTCCACCCGTTGGCGCGGAAGGTTTCGCCGCCCTGACCGCTCAGCAGATCGCGGCCGCGCCAAGCCGCCGACATGTGCTCCACGCCCGGGCTGCCGACGCCGGGGTCCTCGCTGATCCTGCGGGTGTCCTTCGTGGACGTGCATTCTGAGATAATCCCCGTGCAGCTTTGGGGGCTGGTGGGCGAGCGGCGGGACGAGTGCCTGCGCTTGAGTCAGGACATCCAGAAAGCGGCGGCCACGCGGGGCCTGTGGGCGCTGGGCGGCACCGCGGCTTTGCCCGGCGAGCTGTGCCTGGTGCAGGTGGGGCTCCTGTGGCACCGCGGCCGCGTGCTCAGCCGTCAGGGGCCGGAGAGCCGCGTCTTCCTGCTGGACGAAGGTCGCACCCTCACGGCCGATTCAGGCTCTCTGGTGCCCGGACGCAGCGAGTTCTTCCACCTTCCCTCGGAGGTGCTGGGCTGCGTGCTGGCCGGCCTGGTGCCCGCGGGTGGCGGCGGGGGCGAGTCCCAACTGTGGTCGGCTAGCGCCTTGGACTTCCTTGGCAAACTGCAGGGCAAGGAGTTGCAGGGGCGGGTCCTAGACGTGCTTCTCCCGCACCGCCTGGTCTTTCTGGAGGTGCCCTCTCTCTTCCAGAGGATGCAGGAACTTGGCCTGGCCCGGCAGGTACCCCACAGCCTCTTCCGCTCGCTACTCAAACGTTACCTCCCAACGGGCTCCGCTGGCCTGGGCTCCGGGGATGTGGTCTTGCAGCGAGTCCTGCCCAAGCCAGAGCAGCCTGGCCTGGATTACTTCTATCCGCAGCTGCAGCTGGGCGTGACGGAGCCTGTGATGGTGACTCAGGTGTGCCATCCCCACCGCATTCACTGTCAGCTCCGGAGCTTCTCGCAGGAGATCCACCGCCTCTCTGAGAGCATGGCTCACGTATACCGGGGTTCCACGGGGACAGAAGATGAAAACTACACCAGTGCCACTGGGGAAGGAAGGGAGGAGAGCCCAGACAAGCCGGGCTCTCCGTGTGCATCCTGTGGTTTGGATGGGCATTGGTATAGGGCGCTCTTGCTTGAGACATTTCGGCCTCAGCGCTGTGCCCAGGTGCTTCACGTGGACTTTGGCAGGAAGGAGTTAGTGAGTTGTAGTAGCCTGCGCTACTTGCTGCCTGAATATTTTCGAATGCCTGTGGTGACCTACCCCTGTGCTTTGTACGGCCTCTGGGACGGGGGCAGAGGCTGGTCTCGGTCACAGGTGGGTGACCTAAAGGCACTGATACTGGGTCAGGTAGTGAATGCAAAGATTGAATTCTACTGTTCCTTTGAGCACGTGTATTATGTCACCCTGTATGGAGAAGATGGGACCAATCTTAACTGTGTATTTGGACTGCAGTCCTGTTGTTTAGCTGACCGGTTCCTTCAGAGCCAGGGAGCAGAGGAAAAGGAGGAGGAGGGAGAGGAACCAGAAACGGCTCTTCACTGTCAGTCCACCGCTGAAGAAGCGGATGAAGAGCTTTCACTCCCAGCCTTAAGATCCATCAGGTTAAAAATGAATACTTTCTATGACGCCCAGGTAGAGTTTGTCAAAAATCCTTCTGAGTTTTGGATTGGGTTGAGGAAACACAGTGGCACCTTCAGCAAGTTGATGAGGAAAATGTGCAGTTTCTATTCGTCAGCCAGTAAACTGGATGGTGTAGCTTTGAAACCAAAGCCCAATGGCCTCTGCTGTGTCAAGTGGAAAGAAAATGGTTATTATCGGGCACTGATCACCAGATTAGATGACAAGAGTGTGGATGTATTCTTAGTTGATCGGGGCAATTCAGAAAATGTAGACTGGCGTGACGTGCAGATGCTGCTCCCTCAGTTTAGACGGCTGCCAGGACTGGCTCTGGGGTGCACGCTGGCCGATATTTCGCCTTTAGCAGAAACTTGGAGCCAGGAGGCAATTTCCTTTTTTAAAAAGACTGTGCTCCACAAAGAATTAGTTATCCATGTCCTTGATAATCGGGATAATCGATACATTGTTGAGATTCTTGATGAATCAAGACTAGGGGAAGAAAACATTAGTAAGGTGATTGCTCAGGCTGGATATGCTAAGTATCAGGAATTTGAAACAAAGGAAAGTATTCCTGGCTGTGCCTACTTCCCAGGGCATGATAGTGCTGAGACTAACAAAATATCTTCTGCCAGGAAGGAAGAAGTAGAACAGAAAGCCAAGAGAGAGAAAACTAGATCTGTTTCAGAGGCTTTGACTGACACAGTAGTTGTTACAAATGTTTCAACTGGACAAGTTGTGCAGGAAAAAGAGCAGAGAGTGCCTGTTTATTCTCCTCTTATACAGACTTTCTTGGAAATGAAACCAGGCTCTTCTTGTAAAGGAGAGATAAAAGTGGGAAGTACAGTAGAAGTCAAAGTGTCCTATGTTGAAAACCCCGGCCATTTCTGGTGCCAGCTGACCAGGAACATGCAAGGATTTAAAACTCTCATGTGTGATATTCAGGACTATTGCAAGAACACCCCCATTCCTTACCAGGGAACCACTCCTGCTTGTTTGGCAAAGAGAACAGTAAATGGGAAATGGTCCAGAGCTCTGATCAGGGAGACACAATCTTCAGAGCATGTCCAAGTAGTATTTGTAGATTATGGAGACAAAGATATGGTGTCTGTGAAGAATATTTGTTCAATTACTGAAGAGTTTCTCAAAGTTAAGGCTCAGGCTTTTAGGTGCAGTCTTTATAATTTAATTCAACCCACCAGTCAAAATCCTTTTGCCTGGGGTACAAAAGCAGTACAAGTTTTCAGTGAATTTGTAGGTAATGCATGGGAAGACAATCTAGAATTAAAATGCACCATATTTGCTATTGCATCAACAGCTGATGAGGAACTGTTCTATATTGTGGATTTGCTAACACCGTTTCAGAGCGCAAGCCGTATTTTGGTGGAAAAGGGACTTGCGAGAGCAATAAAACTTCCGAGTCCGCTGGGGTTCCCTCTGCAGCTATGTTCTTACTACTATTCGACACATGATGTGAAAGTTGGAAGTGAAGAATCAGTGTACATAACACATGTTGAGGACCCTTGGACATTTTATTGCCAGTTGGGAAGAAATGCACATATTTTAGAAGAGCTGTCATGTTCTGTTTTACAATTAAGTAAAACTTTGCTGAATATAAACAAGTCTCCCTTGATCCCTGGAGCCTTGTGCCTTGCCAAGTATACTGATAGAAATTGGTATAGGGGCATAATGATAGAAAAACACCCAAACAGAGTCTTTTTTGTTGATTTTGGGAACATTTATGTGGTAACAAATGATGATCTGCTTTCAATACCCGGTGATACATGTGACGATGTCTTATTTTTGCCCATGCAAGCTGTTAAATGTTCATTATCTGATATTCCTGATCATATACCAGAAGAAATTACAACATGGTTTCAGGAGATTACTTTAGATAAATCATTGAAGGCTATGGTCGTAGCAAAAGATCCAGACGGAACACTGATTATAGAACTATATGATGACGGTATTCAAATTAATGAGAGCATTAATGAGAAGTTGGCGCTACTTGGTTACAATGGTGGGAAAAGAAAACAAGACGAAAGTGAAGTACTATCTATAACAAAAACTCTTGATATAAAAAAGGACAATACAAAGTTGTCAGCTAGGGGGCATTTAAGCGAATCGGTAGAAGACAAATTCTACAATATGGAGATCTTGGCAGAATCACACAAACCTAAGGTCAGCTCAGCATGTAAGGAACTTACACTTTCACAAAGTTCAACAAGGATAAACTTAGTCACTCAACATCAGGACTCTGTGGATTGTAAAAACAGTGAAGTGCCTTCTTTAACCACAGAAAAGACAGAAGAAAGTTTTGCTGAGCCACCACTTTTGGAAGTCACAAAACTAGAGTTCACTCCTTCAGAGAGAGAAACAAGAGATTCATATAACAAAGATTTGCCTCTAAAATTTTCTGAGTTCCCTCAGAAGACTATAATGCCCGGCTTCAAAACAACTGTGTATGTGTCTCACATAAATGATGTTTCAGACTTTTATGTTCAACTAACAGAAGATGAAGTGGAACTTAATCATCTTTCGGAGAGATTAAATGATGTTAGTACAAGGCCCGAATGTTATGCAGGTCCACCTTTGCAAAGAGGAGATATAGTATGTGCCATTTTTCCAGAAGACAATTTATGGTATCGTGCTGTGGTTAAGGAACACCAACCCAATAATCTTCTCTCTGTACAGTTTATAGATTATGGCAATGATTCTGTGATTCATAATAACAAGACAGGTAGACTTGACCTTATTAATGCGCTGTTACCAAGATTGTGCATCCACTGCTCCCTAAGGGGACTTTGGAGTCCTGAGATTTTGAACTGTAAAGAAATGACACGTTACTTTTCCCAAAGGACAGAGGAGGCTCAAATAAGATGTGAATTTGTTAAATTTCAAGACAGATGGGAAGTTATTCTTGCTGATCAACATGGGATCATAGCAGAAGATATGATTAGCAGATACGCTTTCCATGAACAACCTGAAATAGGACCTTCCACCCAAATATTGAACGGTACCTTTTCAAGGTCTGCCAACAAAACAAACATGGACACGTCAGTATTTCTTAACTGGTATAATCCAAAGATGAAAATGATAAGAGCTTACGCCACTGTGATCGATGGACCTGAATATTTTTGGTGTCAGTTTGCCGATACTGAGAAACTTCAAAATTTAGAAGCAGAGGTACAAACTGCAGGAGAACAGGTGACAGACTGGAGAAGTTGTGTCTTGTGCCTTCACATTGGGGATCCTTGCATAGTGAGATACAGAGAAGATGGGCATTACTACAGGGCACTCATCACCAGTGTTTGTGAGGATTACTGCGCCTCCGCCAGGCTTGTGGACTTTGGAAACATGGTAGACTCTGTGGACCCAGAAGCACTCCGGACCATCCCTTCTGAACTTCTGCTGGTTCCTATGCAAGCCTTTCCATGTTGTCTCTCAGGATTTAACGTTTCAGAGGGTGTGTGCCCTCCAGAGGGAAATGACTACTTTTATGAAATAGTAACAGAAGATGTCTTGGAGTTAACAATATTAGAAATCAAAAAGGACATTTGCGATATCCCATTAGCAATCGTTGACTTAAAAAGCAAAGGGGAAAGTATTAATGAAAAAATGAAAAAATATTCTAAGATTGGTATTAGTAACAGCAATCTGCCCTATAAAAAAAATGGGCCAGAGATAAAGGGAGCTCTGGGACCCCCCAGCCCTGATGTTGGACTTAAGAAACTGATTAGCAAAGCTGGACAACAGAAAACACTGTATGTGGAACCACAGACAGGTGAGCTCTTGGAAAGAATTGGAAAAGACTTAAACATGATGGAAACCAAGCCAAATAAGTTCTGTGATCCTGAAACTGATAATGTTTTTGAAGCTTTTGAAAGCCCATGCAAACATAAAATGGACACCGAAGTACCGGAAGGTAAAGTAGAGTGCCGTTTGGTCGACACAGCCACGTTTGAGAATACATACCTGATTCCAGGGTTGAACACGTTACTACTGCATGCCAGTGACACGAAGGAGATGCTAGAACTGAATTCACTTGAGGTGCCACTTTCTCCTGATGATGAAGCAGAAGAATTCGTGGAACTAGAATCCATGGAGTTACAGCATTCTCCAGTCGGCAATGAAGAAAAAGAGGAGCCGGGCCTGGTGCCTCCGGTCTCACCACTCCCCCGCGGCTGTGACACAGAAGTCACCCTGGAGCCATTCACAGTGCCGCTTCCCCTCATCTGTGAAGCCGAGAAAGAGCCAGAGCTAGAATTACCTGCAGCCCAGCTGAGCCTAGAATCCACGTATGCTCAGGACACGAGAATGTCAAGTTGTGTGGAGTGTTTTGATGACCAGCATAGGTTGCCAGTGCATCTACATGGAAAGCCTTGTGATCCCAAAACGCAGATTGAAATGGATATATATAAAGGATATTCAGAATATAAAAGCAGAGATGTCATTTCCTCATTGATGCCTTTGTTCTCTGAAGAAGAATCTACAGATGGGGGGAAACGGGGTGTTTTACCAGACCATGTCTCAGGTATGTGAGTATTTTTTCATTCCCTTTCACTTGAGTTTAACTTAGTGTCTTTCAAAATTACTTATTTGTCTTAAAGAAAAAAATTAATTCTTATTTGAATTGTTAAATTAATTGGGTGTGATTAAAACCTGAAAAAAGAATCAGATTTGGAGGGTATTTTTTTCACTTTTTAAAATACATTTTATTGATTATGTTATTACAGTTGTCCCATTCCCCCCCCTTTATACCCCTCTGCCCTGCACACCCCCTCCAGTCCACCCTCCCCCCCCCCTTAGTTCATGGCCATGGGTCGGACATAAGTTCTTTGGCTTCTACATTTCCTATACTATTCTACCTCCCCCTGTTTATTTTCTACCTCCATTTATGCTACTTATTCCCGGTACCTTTCCCCCCTCTCCCCGTTCCCCTTCCCTGCTGATAATCCTCGATGTGATCTCCATTTCTGTGATTCTGTCCCTGTTCTAGTTGTTTGCTTAGTTTGTTTTTTATTTGCATTGTATTATTTTGTTTTGTTTTTAGGTTCAGGCGTTGATAGTTATGAGTTTGTTGTCATTTCACTGTTCATATTATTGATCTTCTTCTTTTTCTTAGATAAGACCCTTTAACATTTCATATAATAAGGACTTGGTGATGATGAACTCCTTTAACTTGTCCTTATCTGGGAAGCACTTTATCTGCCCTTTCATTCTAAATGAAAGCTTTGCTGGATAGAGTAATTTTGGATGAAGGTCCTTGCCTTTCATGACTTGGAACACTTCTTTCCAGCCCTTTCTTGCCTGTAAGGTCTCTTTTGAGAAATCAGCCGATAGTCTTATGGGAACTCCTTTGTAGGTAACTGTCTCTTTTTCTCTTGCTGTTTTTAAGATTCTCTCCTTATCTTTAATCTTGGGTAACTTAATTATGATGTGCCTTGGTGTGTGCTTCCTTGTGCCCAACTTTTTGGGACTCTCTGAGTTTCCTGGACTTCCTGGAAGTCTATTTCCTTTGCTGGATTGGAGAAGTTCTCCTTCATTATTTTTTCAAATAAGTTTTCAATTTCTTGCTCTTTCCCCTCTCCTTCTGGCACCCCTATGAATCAGATGTTGGAATGTTTAAAGTTGTCCCAGAGGTTCCTAATCCTCTCCTCATTTTTTTTGAATTCTTGTTTCCTTATTGTGTTCTAGTAGAATGCTTATTTCTTCCTTCTGGTCTAAACTATTGATTTGATTCCTGATTTCCTTCCCTTCACTGTTGCTTTCCTGTACACTTTTCTTTATTTCACTTTGCATAGCCTTTACTTCTTCCTCTATTTTAGACCATACTTAACCATTTCTGTGAGCATCCAATTACCAGTGTTTTGAACTGTGTGTTTGATAGGTTGGCTATCTCTTTGTCACTTAGTTCTTTTTTCTGGTGTTTTGATCTGTTCTCTCATTTGGGACATATTTCTTTGTCTTGGCACACCTGCTACATTGTAGGGGTGGAGCCTTAGGTGTTCACCAGGACAGGGCAACCCACGGCTCTGTGTCGTGGCATTGATATGTTGGAGAGGGGCCAGAAAGGGAACATATGCAGCTTGCTTGGCTCTTGCCCCACTTTCAGTCACTTCTTCCACTACCCACAAGCAAAGTGGGCTCTTCTGGTGCTGATTCCTGGGTGGGTATGTTTGTGCACATTCTAGGAACCTGTGGGTCTCTCCAACAAACTCTTCTGGGAGGCTGGGTGTTTCTCCCACTGCCACAACCCCCACAGGTTTTTACAGTCAGAGGTTTTGAGACTTTCTTTCCCATGCTGAAACCCTGGGATGTGCGGTCTGTCTCACTCCCTAGTTGTTCCTCCCAGTTTATCCACACAGAAATGTGGGACCTCTAGCCACCACCTTGCTGTGCATCCTCTCCACCTGCTGCCTCTCCTACCAGTCTGGATGAATGTTTCTGCTTTAACTCCTTGACTATGGGACTTCCATACAGTTTGGTTTTCTGGCAGTTCTTGTTGTTTTTTGTTTTAAATTTATTGTTGTTCTTCTTTTGGTTGTGTGAGGAAGCAAAGTATATCGACCAATGCCTCCATCTTGGCCAGAGGTCTGAATTACTTTGTGTTTAAAAACAGAATGTATAAAATGGGTCTCCAAAAAATAATCACATTTAAATGTAAATACAACATATTTCATATAAAGAGGTTATATTTTTTGGTAAGTTTAAAACATAGCATTTGGTAAGTTAAAAACATAGCATTTCTTTGCCAAGCACTACTGTAGGCATGAATTTATGATAGGGATCATTTTAGCAGAGTTTTCAAATTTAACTGGTTTGTTTCATGCATATACCTTGCCATTCATTTAGAATTCCCTAAACAAAAATTTGACTTATGGAGCCAAGTAAAATATTAACCAAAAAAGTTAACAGCCAGGAGTAAAATATTGGAGAATATTTATTGTCATTAACTTTTCTGTAAATTATTATCATTATTTTCTTAGCTGTTTAATAAGATTTAAATGTTAGACAAGATGGCTAACTTTTAGTGTTTTTTATAATCAATGTAAGGCTTTTTAATAATTTTCATAGTATTAAATTTGAGCCATTGTACAAAATAGAGAAAACAATGGACTAAGGAGAATGAAAATCACCATAATTGCACCACTAAGAAATAACCATGGTTAATGCCATAGTGTACTTCTTGTCTGTCATCTTTCTCCCCTGTGTATATTTATTCGCATAGAGTTTTAAAAAATTAGAGATCATTCTATCTACAGGGTTCAATGCTGCATTTTAATCTCTTAATATATTTTCAAAATATTTTAATTCCATAGTATGTCTGTTTAATTCCATATATCTGTGGATATGTGATCATTTGTTTAGATATTACACTAGATCCTTAGTCCTCATTATTACATTTTATAATAAAAAATAATAGCTTTGTGAAGATTGACTGTTCATTTGCAATATGCTGCTTTGCTATAGAAATGGTTATTGTAACAACCATAGACCACACCACATGTGGCAATAATAACCACCTTTTAGTAGTAATTTTTCATGTTACAATCAGACTCATATCATTTAAAAATACCACACGTTGTGGTTTGTTTTGTTTTGTTTTTTGAAAGTGGTAAGGAATTATTGGGGCAGGGGCCCTGGAAGACTTTTAGAATAAAATTGAGGAAAGATCACAGACTTAACAACATGTTGTACCTACACAATACTGACTTCATAGGAAGAGCAAAGGCAGATTAGGAAAATGCTTTGCTTGTGTATATCCAACATTAAGGAATGAAGAGCTATGCACTGAGTCTTACTCCATTCAATGTGGCAGCTCAACCAGAGAACACCTACACTCTGAAAGGATTTACTGTGGGATCTAGATGTGTTGTGTGGTCAAGACAGACATGGTCTGAATGTGAGATTTTGGAAATAGCCGAAGAAGGCACAAAGGTGAGTAAAGTTGAAGTACTTTATCTCAACATGTTCTTGCAAACTTTTAAGGAAATTTTATCAATGAGAAAATGCAGTTAAACAGATGTTTACCTGTTATTCCCCCTCATTTTTAGATGCAGTGCAGAAATCATTTTAAAAGTTCAAAGATAAACATCCTAGCAAGAAATTGTCTTAGGCTCCTTCATCTCCCTTACCCCAAAGGGATAAGGGATAGGGTTGCCCCGAAACCCTATCAGTCTCCAAGTTCTACACTTTCCACTTCTTACCTATTAGTTAAAACGATTGACTACATCGTATATACCACTACATCAGTGTAAAACATCTCGGGAACTTGCAGTTGATTGTGTTTCTTCAGTGGTCTGAAAACCACTTGTATCAGAACCACCGAGTGTGTTACTTGCAGACTTCTGGGCTGGGTCCTGGCTGACTGATTCAGGATTCCTGGGTGTGGGACCAGGACTGTGTGTGCATTCTTATGCCATTAAAATCTGAGAACCACAGTCTAGAATAGAAGAGCTCATTGACATGGCCTGGTCCTCCAGGGTTAAGTGTCAGTGTATGTCTCCAGCCTTTGGTCTAACTCCTCTGTGTTTGGTACCTTATGTCAGGTGAACTAAAATGGCTTGATTTCTCATAAATACACTATTCTGCTAGGCCCCTATATTGTATTTAATAATACAGTTCTGTTAGTCTGTATTCTGTCCCCTTCCCAAACTGGTTGATTACCACTTGGAAGTGGACAAAGGGGATGGAGTGGGGCTGATGAGGGCATCTGTATTAGTGTTAACAATAAAAATAAAGGTAAACAAATAAAAGATTTACTGTAGCCATTGACTCTCCCAGGAAGCACTCACGTGCATTATTTTCTAAATTGCTCCATCTCTTTCCCACTCCCTCTGCCAAAACAGGTTTAAATCTACTTTATGTTTCTATACTTCCTGCTGCAGAAGTCTATAATTCCTACATTGTATTATAATTATCTGCTTAGAAGTCTGTTTCTTGACCAAATTTTGAACTTGCTGAGATCTAAATTTTATCTATCTTTGATCTCTAGGACTGCTCAATATATGTTCTTTTGAACCACAGTACCGTTGAGTTGCAACAGAATATTGAAATTTAATAAAATCCTTTTCATCGCCTTTTAAAGTATTTCATTTTTAAAAGGATTACTAGGGCACAAAACTCATTTATACTTTTTGTATACTATCAGTTAAAATGATTTTTTTCCTTTGGTAGGTTTTGAACCTGTCAGATGGTATTGAGGAGACGGTGAGCCCCGAGAATGTCTGGAATAGCATACCCAAACTGGATAACAGTCCATCTGAAGCATGGAATTATACAAATGGTAATTAGTGAGAGCATTGTCCTTCATTTTGAAAGACGACAAACTATTTCCAAAGACTTGTGTGTAGGGATAATGGAAAGAAAAAATGCTAATGTTGTAATAACTGCGAGAAACAGCAACAGCAGAATCAGTGTCGCTCGACCACATGCCACGCATCCCTTTGGGCAACTCGTTAATGTTTTACTCGTCGATTTTGGGGACTTGAAGTGAAAATTGTTTGGTGTCCATGACCTTCACAAGATATGTTTGAAGCAGAAAATCTTGGAAAACAGCAAAGATAAAAAGCAGAAAGTATTAATTACTTGTAACATATCCATCCAAAGATAAATGGATTGATCAATGTGATTTTCTTTTACAGTTTTTCTGACTATATGGACTCTATCATTTACATATTTTGAACATAGTTGATTTCAGTCCACATACAGTTTTATATTTTGTTCTTTATTTAAGATTATAAGCTGAGAAATTTCCCATGCCATTATAATATGTCTAGGCATTTGAGTTTATCTTGTTTGGATTTTGATGAACTTCTTGCTTCAAAATCTTTGTCCAGTAGTTCCCACGTCTGGTCGTCTCAGGGTTTGCATCTTCTGGTTGTCTTGAGAAATAATTAGCTTTTCCTGGTTCTTTGTATGTTGAGTAATTTTGTATTATATCCTAAATGTGTTGAATGTTACGTTATAAGACTTTGGCTCCTGTTAAAATCTTTTAGAAAAATTTGAAGCTTCTGTTTTGGCAGGTGATTAACCCAGTTAAGTTCATACCACAAACTCTGCCTTTCCGCCTGTGTTGGTGGTTCCAGGTTAGGTTAGTTTACGAAGTCTTAGCTGTGATGGTCAGGTCTGCCCAGGACACTAGGGTTAGTCTGGAACTTGTGCAGTGGTTTCTATAGCTGTTCAGGTGTTAAAGACTTTGCTGCACTTGCTAGGTTCTGTTCTGCTCCACAGCGACCTTGGGACTTACTTCAGTTCACATATAGTAGTACCAGGGGTTCAAATTTTCCAATTCCTTTCCTGCCCTAGATTTTCCTCTACACTTTTGGGCTCCAGGGATCCTCTTATATCCAGCCCCTAGAGGTCAATCTTCTTCCTGGTCCTCTGGCTGGAAAGCATGTTTCTGGCAAGGTTTTCCCTCAGAGCTGCCATGCGGCCCTGCGTGGCGGAGCCTGTCTTTGGAATGAAGCAGGTAGAGGAGAGAAAAAAACAATCCCCTCACCATACTCTTCAGATGACAGAGGGTCCTGCTTCCAGTTTCAGGGCTGGAGGCTTAGCTCAGATTTTTAGGTGGCTGCTCTGCAGTGACTGGAGCTGCTCTCAGCACAAGGCCAGAAGAGAAAACAGAGAAAGAGCGAAGGGGTTTCCCACCCATTCCCCCACCCCCGTCTCCCCCACCCGCTTCAGCGACTAGGGGGGCCTCTTTTTCCAATCCGCTGGCTAGAAATAGGGCATTTCTCTCAGATTTTTGCTCTCCATTCAGCTGCACAGCTCTGATTTAGTCCAGCCTCAGGTCAGAAGTAAGAGAAAAGAAAGAAAGAAAGTAGGACAAGGAAGGATAAAAGAAAGGAAGACAACTGTGAAGCTGACCCCTTATGTGTTGTTATTCAGGTTCTGGCTTCGGCCCTTGCTGTACCTGTTCATGTTCGCTTTTCAGAAGCCACAGGCTGTTGCTCTTTGTGCTCGTCCCAGAATTTTTTAGTTTCAGTCTTGGCTGAAACCCAAAGGCCGTCACTGTATAACATGACATGACATCAATGGTCAGTAATTCATTAAACCATTTCTCTTTTGTTGGACATTTAGGTCATTTGATGTCGATGACAACATCATTATGTTAATGCCATTTTTTGTTTACTTGCCAAAAATAATAACCCATTTCACTTATATTACATTAGTAGTTACTAAAACTTTCTTTTACATTCTGACCTTTCCCATTTATTAATTTTCAATAATCCACAGACACACACGTAGATACATAGGATTCTGTTCGGGTAAACTACCCCATACCTGTCAAATAGAAGAGACTCATTTAAGAAAATGTAAAGAGTTCATAAAATAATGTTGACACAACTACCTCTGGCTTTAAGCCAATTAGCAAATATAGAAACTAGTATGAGTAAGGCCTTACATTTTTATTTGGTTCTTAATGAGATTTAAATGACCCTCCCCTCAAATTTGAAGAAACTCTTAGATATAGATGCTTTTCTACAAAGGAGCTGGTGGTTTTCCTTTTAAAGTGAGCATCGTGAGGCATTAAATCATAGAGGACTGTTTTTTTGTGATGAGTCAAGTCACTATGATCTGGGATTCTGTTTGTTTTTTAGCATTTTTTTCACCTGAGCTATTTTAGCTTACTATACGAAGATATGTCATGAATTCGTTTCTATACAGACATTACACACGCACATGATGCCATTAGGTGTTGGAAAGAATCTAGAAGAACTATTCTTCTTCATGAAGTCTTTAATAAAGCATCTCTGGGTGGCTCAATATGGATAATGTGTTTGCATAGCAGCCTTCAAACAATGCACCAAATACCAGAATTGTGGGAATTTGGGAGCTAAAAATTGGAGAAGGGTCCTTTGCTCTCTGTGTTGAGTGCTCCAGGGGAGCTGGTCCAGAGAAACGAGTAGCTAAAGAGAAGAAAATGTCCTTGAGGTGACTCTTCACTATAAAATTTTATTGTCACACTTTCTAAAGGATTACATTTTGTTGTTTGCCATTTTTTCTGGTTTGCCTACAGTCCTCTTTCTGATTTTAATTATTTTGTGCCTAAAATGAAGACCTGGTTGTCACTCAAAGGTTCCTTTTGTTAGGCTATACAAACAGTGGAGAAAGATCTTTCCTTTATGTCATTGAGTGATACCGCCATTAAAGCTGACTTTTGTTTGTAAAACAGATTGCCAAATCTTAAATATACCATTATCAGGAATCCTCAGACAAAAATGGTTTATTAACTATGGATGTTAGTAGTAAAAAATACCACTTCAACTAAAAGTGTTAAAAAAGCAGGCTAAATAACCAAGAAGATTTCTTGAAATATCATAGGAAATGTGTTTTTTGATTGAGTTAATATGGAAAGTTAGATTGTGAATCTGACAAATTCATATGTTAAAGATTTTCTCAGTGTGAATTATCTCATATGTTCAGATTATCTGTGTATGTTAAATGATATCTTGGAATTCCTTGCAGGATTTTTAGTTTTATGTACATGATACAGTTCAGTTCTTTGGAAGTTCCTAGTTATTGCATGATATGTTCAGAAATAGCACACTGGTTCTTAGAATTGAGCAAATGGAAAATGAAGTCAGCTCTTGGTGGCTTCATGTGAAAAGCACACCCCACTCAGAGAAAACAGCAGACTAATTGGCACTCAGCCTTGGCCACACCATTCGAGCAAAATAGAAAATATGCAGTTGCGTAATATTTTAGAGGAACTTTGATAATAGGTACTCTGAGAACCAAAATACTAAAAAAAAAAGAAGAAAACATTTTTGTAGTAATAATTCTCTGTAGCAATTACAATACTCACCTGTCCCCTTTCCTCATTTTTAGAGGACATTAAATTTGTTCGGTAAATGATTGTCTTGTTTTTTTTCTGTTTCTTTTCAACTCAAGATTTTTCTCTTCTTTCAGAAAAGGGTGCTGGAGGCGATGCAGACTCAGCCTTGGATCCCTGGCCTCCTGACCAGCCGAGTGCTGAGCAGATCGAGAGCGTGGATCACAAGGAGTTGTCCCTTTTTGAAGAATCTGATGTGTGCTGACAACAAAGTAGATCTTGGGTTGACCATGCAGTGTATTTATAGCCATACTGCTGAATATATATATAGATCGGGATCTTTATTTTGCTAACAAATTAATGTGCTAAGTCACATTTCCAAAAAAATCTATTTTAGTTTCTTTTGAATATAGTGTTTAAATTAAAATAGAAAATTATAAGTTTGTCACAAAGCTATTATAGAATGCTACTTAGGATGATAGTTTTTCTAACTCCTCTCATAAATTTTGTTTCCAAAGCTGTGTTCTTTCTGTCTAGTTAAATGTTTTGACTAATAGTCTGTTTGAATTTGGAAGTATTTTAATATGACACAATATTTGAATAAAGCTTATCCTTAAAAGTATAGTGGTCTCACTTCCTTAAAAGCGGGGTAGAATTTTGGAGTATCTGTGGTAACAGAACCACAACTCTCCAGCTGGGGGGAACATGACAACATTAAATGTTAGTTCTACATTTAGTCCCTCAGCTGATGCTTTAAATGCATTTTTAAAATTTAATCCTTGACTCTAAGGTGCATATTAATATTATCCACATTTATAGGTGAGAAAATTGAAACCTTTTTAGACAGATTAAATAACTTGCCTCAGGTCAAAGAGCTAGAGGCTTGATCAAACTGGACCCAACAAACTTCAAAGTCCGCACTTCTGAAAACATGGGTTCTATCTGTGGTGGTATGCACAGTATAGATCCTGGTTTTGAGAAACACATTTTAGTTTTATATATTGCTAGCTATATAGTGATCTAGGCAGGTTATGTAATATCTTTGAGCCTTGCTCTTCCTCTTCTGTGAAATGGGGATAATAAACCCTTCTTGCAGTGTTTTTAAGATTACAAATAATTTATGTGAAGTGCCTGGAAAAGAGTGGGCATTCAATAAATGTTTCCTCCTTTTCCACGAAGGATACCCAGTATACACTATGCTGGGTGGATTTTTTTTTTAATTCATTCGATCCTTTCAGCAGCTACGTTTTCCTTTCTGCAACAGCACGTGCCACCAACAGAGGACTTAAAAGAGGTGCCATTGAATGAACATCAGTACAATTGGGATGGCTATCCATTTCTCAAGTGAGGTTTGCACTTGTGAGTGGGGAAGGGATGTCTGTATAGGAAACAGGGTCATCAGACCCTGAAGCCTGGTGGGAACAGTGAGAACTGAGAACCTTAAAACCTGGGCATAATTTCAAGAAACAGAAAGGAGACAGTTTTGCATTAAACGTAATTGAGGAAGACAAGTATATGGCTTGTTCCTGAGATAATGAATAGATACGTTTGGCTGTACACATGGGAGGCGTAGTTGTGAATTACTGGGAGAAAAAGAGAAGACACTTTAGAGTAAGATTATAGAAAGCTTTCAGTTTCATGCTGAGGTGATTGATCTCTTTTTAAAACTTGTTTAACTGAATGGCTAGGATAGGAGAAACCAAATTTCTCAAAGTGAGTGATTTTGTACCTTAAAGCGTTAAGATAGGCCAGAAGTGCCATTTCAGAACACACAGTTGCTTATTAACTGGGCAGAAGGGATAGGGATGGAATAGTTATAGCGAACCCAGCTCACTTCCCAAGCACTGGTTATCCCTGCTCACACAAGCTCAACTAAACCTAACAATGGAGACACTGTAAGAACAAGGCCAGGCTCAGACCACACTCACTAATCGCTGGCGTTACCCTATATACCCCTTGGGAAACAAAAAAAACATAGACTCCTGAACATAGAGGTGCATAATCTTTTAAGATATCTTTTTTCCTTCCATTTATTATGATACTATACTTCCAGTACTACTTATAGCATTAAAAAAAATCATTAAATAAAACGAATTGGAAAATCAGTTAAAAGTAGTTTTGAATGTTTCCTTTGTTTCCCTAGCTGTTGGGAGAATAACTGATGTGTAGCTGGAATCTCTGCCAGAGAACCCGCCAGAGAGAAACCATTAAAGCAACGCAAACAAATCACCCACTTTCTCTAATCTGCTGCCCTTGCCCTGTCTCCAATGCCAATGCATTCACACTTGTCCCCACCCCACCTAGTCACCATAGTCGAACTGCAGAGTCACTAAGCCAGTAGCAAAGCAAGGGCTTTATTGTTGTTCAATGTAATTTCTCTAACCATGAACAAAAAGCAAAGGGAGGTGCCATCAGATTCTACCTAGAATACTATGTGGCTAAAACACAATTCCACTGCTCATAATAGAAAAATGAGGCAAAAAAAATCTCTCTATTATATTTTTAGGGAGTGTTATGTCCTCACAATGTTTTCTTGGCATTGTGCCTGTTTTAATATCCTTGTTCATTATGGTAATGTAAAAACAGTTATTAACTTGATACTTTAAAAAAGGATAATTTTAGTAAAAGGTAAAATTAAGGCTGGTATGGTTTTTATATATTGCAGTCTTTCCTTACACTTAAAAAAATAAAACTTTCACTGTGACCTAAGATTGAAGTTCTCCATAGGTTGTAATGGACACTCAATAGTGCTATGTTTTCTTGTGGAGATATACAATTAAAACAAACAAACAAAAAACTTTAATCCAAGTTTCAGTCACTGTAATGGCATTGCCTACATTTTAAAATGTGAGTTCATTGAGAAAATACATTAAAATCATACAACACACATTTGAGATCTTTTTAAAATACGACTTTTTTAAAAACACTTTTAATCTGCATTGTGTTTGTCAATTTCAGTGGAGTTCTGTAGAATGCCATGGCTGCTTGTGTCAATATTGGTCCCTGGAATAAGGTGATCATCTTCCCCTTCAATCAAATAATCCCACTGATCAAAATCTTTCTGAAGTCCTATAAAATATAAATGTAAAAAACATTAAACTCCTGAGAGTGTTAACAGTTGAATATCACTAGATGGCATCATAGCATCACAAGTTACATAATCTGTGCAATGATCAGAGAGACAGGTACCCGTGCCTCTGGCCCAGCGGCTTCAGCAGCTGCATCTGAATGAGAAGGGATTGATGCAGGTGATCAGTATCCTCAGCCTGAAAGCCCACCCAGTGTTCTAGGAAGACTGTTGGCTTTTCAACAGGTAGACTTACTATCTGAAATACGTGTATGTTATGCAATGCAGAAAAATTAATTTCTCAAATTTCTGGTTTTAAACTGACTTGCTATGTTATATTATAAACCGTTGGAAACTGTTCATACGAACTAGTGCTGTATAAAGACAGACAGTTTTGTCCTGAGAGTCATCTGGTTTATGGCATGAAAAAACATCAGTTACTTACCTAAATGCTTTTGTAAGAAAGCTAATGATGCTTTACTGGTAAGATCAAGAGCTACATTTGAATCTATTTCTCCTTTTAATGTGAATAGGTGTCCAGTTACTTTGCCAGTTGCAAAAGTGAAGTCAGCAAAATTCTGATGGACCGAACCCCTGAAAGATAAATGAGACATTACAAATCACATTGTTTGATAAAATTACACTCATAGTCTTGGTGCAGGAAAGATAGTGGCCTGACTGACTTATTTATCGAAAACCAAGGAAACAAGACTTAATGATTTGATCTCCTTAGATAAGAACTTGAGGGTCACAGACTGTTCACTTAGGGATCCGAGAGTACATTTTGTCCTCCCTTCTAGATAAAGATTCCAGTTTTGCATGGCATCCTGTCTTTAGAAGAAATGACTCCAGCTTTTCAGGGGACTGGAATGCCCGCAATTGGAGGAGATGGAATGTGTCATGTGTTCAACTCAGAGCCAGAAGCCTGTTCCCTGACCACCGCCACTTAACTTCATATCTATTTGACACTAAAGGAAGCACTGAACATAAACCTTGGGTTAAGTAGATTGGAAAAACACTTTTCCATGTATTATTTAAATAACAAAGGTGTTACAAATGTTGCTATGCTGCACTTTAAATTCACCAACAGCATATCATCAAATAGAATGGCCTTTTTTATTGCTCATTTTCTATTGCCTCTAGGACATTTGACACTTGATTTTCTTGCATTCTTCTCTGTTTGTTTTCTCGACACTACACCTGCCTCTAAGAGAGCTCCCCCTACACTCTGTTCTTTACTGGCTCATCACCTAAATGTAGAATCTAGATTCTACACCTAAATGTAAATAGAATCTCTCCAGGTTCTATTGTCAGACCAATTCTTTTCTCACTGTGTGGTCTCAACTGCTCCAAAGGTTTCATCTGTTGTATAACATACAAAGTCTATATATTTCCAGTCTGTGGCCAGACATCTCTACCCAGGTTTCCAAGTCTCAAGCTAAGAAATACCAAGGTTAAAATACATTTTTTCAGCCCCATTCAGTGAAATTCTCTTTTTTTCACTTTGCTGCTCTTTATAAACAAACTACCATCCTCTTAGGCGCCTCTAACTCAAAACGGAGGCACCTGCTCACGCTTTCCCCACATTCTAACCAAAGCTTGAGAGTCAGACTCACAAAGGAGGTAGATACAGGGTCATGAGAGACCTCAGGCCAGAAACTGGGATGCCACCAACAGCAAGAAATGGCCCGAGGAGGAAGGTGGAAGGGACAGAGCAGTCTAAACAACAGGGGAAGTGGGAAAAGGAGGGTAGGGCTGGCTAGGGGAGGAGAAATAGGGGTCCTCCAAAATATGGAATGGGCGTGGAGAGGAAGGCTGAGTCTGCAAATGAGGCTACTGGGCTTTTTACAGCCTTGGCAGGCTCAGGTTCAGCACACTGGTGGGCGTTCAGGAAGCTTGACCACAGGAGTCAAGAGTGATTGGAAGTGAGGGCATGAAATATCAAATATAAGCCGTTCTTCCAAGGATTCTAGAAGAAACAGGGAGAAAAAAAGCCAAGTAAGGAGGTAGGGCGGAGGAAAGGTTAGGTGTTCTGTACTCTTTGTCTTCCAGAATTCGACCTGCACACCCAAACAAGTTCACCTAAAGGCCTCGCCTTATCTAGACCTTTCCTCGCTGTCTGTCTAAACTCTGTCTATGCGTCCAGACCCAGTTCCACTCTGGTCACTTCCAAGCAGCCTCTTCTGACCACCTCAGTTGGAAAAGACCTCTCCATCCTCTGACCCGAAGTCTTTATTACCTATACTCTACCTTTCTTTCCTGTGTCTCTTCTCCTTGGCAATAAGCCAGGCTTCAGATAGGGGAGGGATGAGTGCTGTCTCCTCTTTGTAGCACCCACCCCACGTGAGTTCGAACCCTGTTGGGATCTCTTGTTCACATCCATGACATGAGCATATTAAGGACGCTCAAGCGGACCCCATTATAGTTTGGGGGAATTTGTAAATTCATTTTCTTTTCACATAGGTAAACACATTGTCGGTCTCAACAGGGGGTCTGACTTTCTAAAGAGTTCCTACCCTGCCTGGTGATGGAGTACTTATCTCCACCCCAGCCCCCCAAATGTGTCACCTGCTCTTGTATTGTCATGAAAGTGGCATGGACCCTGGTGCAAATTTTGATTATCAGCATATAAGCTACATATAGTAACACTACTCAAAACATTTACATTTAAAAAAGAATATGCCTAAATGCATTTAGCACCCGAGATTTTCTGATGCTCTCGCTTACTGAAAGTCTAAACAACACATCTGATAGTTCTTTAGTAGCTGATATCTTTGCTGTTCATCCAAGTTTTAAGTGTCTGTTTCAGATGCCTAAATACGTGTTTCTATTACCTGATTGTAATCATTTTTCTTTCTTTACCAGGTATGAAGCATTTTTTCATTTTTATGATATTAGCTGGATACTGGAACCGCTCAGAGTTGATAAAAAAGAGGGGCTGAGAAAACCTGGAATACACTTTCTCATCCATTGGCAGCATCCACGCATCCAGGGCAATTCCGCACCTGCAGGTGTTTGTAGACAACGATAAAAGGAGGCTGGTTACTCACTGGCTGACACACAGGACTTCCGAATAATGCTGGGACTCATGGACACCACCACGCTGGTTCATTAGGGGCTTTCTCACTCGTGTTGTACTTCCTGTGGGGCGGGGACGTGGTGAGCTTTGCACGGTAGCACACGTGGACTTATGTACTCGTTTTCTTTAGGAGGCATTTAGGAATTGCAACCCTTCGCATAATGTACAATCTTTAAAACTTTTATTCATTTTTATACTATAGTATATTCACTATATATACTATCTATACTATTCCATGCATGCATTATTGTTCCTATGTTTCCAGACCCCCTGGATACTCCATAGTCTATTTATTGCACCTGTTTTTAATGTAACAGTGGGAACCATAGTTTTATATTTAGAGGTCGTTTACCTGGAAAAGTGTCTGGGCATTGAAGAAAAACATACGCGGCATAGAACTTCAAAATATAACTAACTTTCTTTTTAAAAGCCAGTTTAGCCTATGTTTCTCGATCTTTTGGACACTGTTTCATGTGCTAACTGGGATAAAGAAGAGAACCCCCTTCCACTGAGACAGATTTTAAGAAATGTGAGATGAAATTTCACGAATGAGCCTCCCCTTTCCACATGGTGGGCTCTCCGGGATCTCACCAGTCTGAGATGAAGTGGATCAAGAGAGAAAATATTTCTGCCGTTTGAAAACCGGAGTCTGAGCCTGACTCCCACCCAAAAAGCTATGTAATTTCAGACCTCACTCCAAATTAAAGATGAAAAAAGTTAATTAAAAATACCCTGCCTATTAGGGAAGTCTAGACTATAAGATAGCAATATTATATGACAATCTTTATGTCACAAATAAAATGTGTGTATAAAGATGCATTTCCAAGTGAAAATGTTAAGCCATCAAACTGATAAAAATGATGAAAAATATATAGAGGAGGGGGAAATTTTAAGAGAAGTTAAATACATGGTTTCTGCCTAGCAAAATTCACAGAGAGCACTTAATGGCGGCAAGAAAATAAACTTGTAAGTCTCAAAAGATCCCTCCCATAGTAAGAATTGGATAAAGTTGTATTTCACGTGGGTTATCCCTCACCCTCTTCCAATAAATGACTGCTCTCTCTCTGCCCCATTCTCTCACCTGAATCTCTGGTCATCATGAAGAGCCTGAATAACTGTGGCTCCGCCAAAAGAATGTCCAATTACTGCTATTTTATTCCTATCGATAGAGTCCTGTGTGAAAAAGCATGATATTAATTCATAACTATCTCAAAGGTTGTTAGAAGAACAGATTAAATGATTTTATGAATCATGTAATTATTATTCAATTCATGGGCATGGTTATATACCTTGATTTCTTATAAAAGAAATACACACATATACAAGTATACACATATAGAGTACACTGATATAAATATGTATATGCAAACACACACATGTACATATGTTAAGCATTTGTAAGACTTCAGAAGTGAACTTAATGGTCTTCCTAGTCTCCCACACTTGAAACATCAACATCAATGCTGACTTCTCTGTCTCCCCAGCTGCTATTTATTAGTTTGTTCATTCCATGAGTATTTATTGAGTGCTTGCTCTGTGCCAGGCATTGCAGCTCATTCTTAGAGAGCTCACAGTCTATTGGGGAAGAAAGAGATACAGGTGCCCGAGGCAAATACGATGGAGCGGCGCCAAGGCACAGATATGACGGGTAGCTAACCCAGTCTGGGGCTGGGCAGTGAGGTGCAAGGAGGCTTCTTTATGAAGGGGGTGTTGCCTGCCTTGAGTTGAAAATTAAGCAGCACTTAAGGTGGGGGGTGAGTCAGTCCAGGGGGACAACACGTACAATGGCATGGAGACAGGAGAGAGTGGCTGGTTGAGGAACAACAAACACTTCACTGGTTGGAGAACACCAAATACTACACTGTGTCAGGACAACGGACCATCCACTTATGCTCAAACTCCAGTATTTGAAGTTGCCTCTGCTCCCTGCACTTCACCCTCCACACCTTCTTTTGAACCTTTGTTTATGCTGTTCATTTGGTTTGACATTCTTCCCCTCCCAACATTTGGTCCAAAACTTTTGAACCAACTTTCCAGGATCAAACTCGAACACATGCAGAAACCATCCAAGGAATTACAGTATTCCTACTGGAGGTATTAAGCTGAACCATGTGAAACTGCCATCTTTGCAGACTGGCTGTTGGCAGCTTCATATAGAGTTCAACCTAACGCATTCCTCCTTGCTGAATATGTTAACTGAAATTTTATTTTGCAGCCCTTTATCATCCTATACCTTGTATTACAGCAGAGAAGCAGACAATAAAGAACTTGGGAACAAAGGGAAAAGACTTTTTCACTCACCTTCAGTTGTTGCATATCAAAATCTAAATCTAAAACATTCTTCACTGGAAATGAAGAAAGAAGCACATTGAGAGCTTCAGAACACTCCTTTGCTCTTTGTTGCACCTAATAGCATGATTAGAAGAAGGAAATGACAAAGTACAAAGTTGTAACATTTATTTTAAAGTTTGTATAGAGCTTACCTGTGGGAAAAAAATCGTCAGTTGCGAAACCTCTAAGCAGTGAGTGATCAGAAAACCGCCTACATGACAAGAGGCACCAGCTTTGCAGGGGCCCAAACCCTGGCTCCGTTTCTTGCCCACAGTGTGACCTCTTGCTTAACCCCCCTAAGCTTCTGTTTGTTGTATAAGACTGACTGCCTACGTGTGAAATGTGGGTGGGGTTAAGTGCAGTAACATGTCAGTGATTTTCAACCTTTTTCATCTCATGACACACATGAGCTAATTACTAAAATTCTACGGCCCACTAAAAAAATTTTTTTGCCGATTTGACAAAAAATAGATATAATTTTGATTTATTCACACCGGATGGCTATTGGTGTGTTGGCTGATGTCTTGTTTTTAATTTGACGGAAAGGGAAAAGAGGTCAGTGCCCTGACGACACAATCAGGTAGTACAAGTTTTAAAAATTCTTGCAGCACACCGGTGGGTATCGCTGACATACGGGAAGCACCCACTAGAAAGCTGTCACAGGGTGAAAGCCAGTGTGCTTTATTTCATTTAATCTTCCTAACAGCCCTGTAGGAAAGACACTGTTATTTTTATTTTATAACAGAGAAAACATGGAGGCAAAAGTAACTTGGCCAAGGAAGTAACGTGTCCAAAGTCACCCCACCCACTTCAGTGATGGTACCAGGATTCCAGCGCAGAAAGTAGGATTCTAAGGCCTGGATTCCTAATGCTATTCTATGTCCACTCTAAAAGTATTTTTTCTTATGGGACTATGAATTTATCTTGAGATTTTAAAATGAGAGGCTCTAATGCAAAAGAATTCTGTAAAATCACTGCCACCTCCCATAATTTTTGCTTGTCTTTGTTTTCACTATGACCTGCACTTGCATTAAGGGAATTTCATTCCTCAGAGAATCTTCTGACAGATATTTGGGGAACAGGAAGTAGGAGTCAGGGGCACAGGTGGCATGTGTGGGGTTGCATTAGCAAATATCCCATTGCTTGTGCATTCTCGTCACCTTACCACCTCTCCTGGGTGCCTCATACCTGTGCGCTTCGTAGAGGAGCCTGCTCCTCCCCTTGTCTTAGGGTCCTCAGATAGAGCCAAGACCTGTTCCCTGTTTCTGCAGCAGACTGGTCGTTGAAATAGTAAGTCGCAGAAGCGGATCCATCTCTACAACACAAACAGAATCAGTTACTCTCACTTCCCCAACCTTAACCTCACTCTGACCTTCCTGACTTCCCTTTCTTCCTCCACACTGTGTTTTTTAAATGAGAGAGCACCCCCAAGGCACTTGTAAGTAAAAGGTGTCCTTGTGAGTAAACTCCATCCATCCATCTTCACAATTCCCGGAGGAGGCCTTATTGAAAACTCACTCCTGGAATCAAATCCAGCAATGTCACTTACTAGCTGTGTGGCTTCGCTGGCTTCACACTCCTCCTCCTTAAAACGAGGAGAATGGTAACCATCTCATAGGGTGGTTGTGAAGATTAAACGGTGGTATGTTCAAATGTCACACAATGAACCCTCTGGAAATGTTAGCTGCTTTTTAAATTCTTGACAATCGAACTCAGTCTCCTTTTTTTCTTATCAAGTAATCATAATTGACAATTCAACAGTTTTTATAAACCTTTAGGAAAGTTAGAGCCCAGCTACATACCAGGTGACATACCTGTGTTCCACAGTAGCAACAATAAACCCGTGAGAGGCCAGCTCATTGCCAATAGCAGAGTAAATTGTCCTAAAAAACAAAAAGAGGGATGCATTCAACTACCAGCCATGATTCCAAGGTGGGGTTCATTAACAAACTGGGGCAACAATGAAGCCATTACACCCCCAAAGCAGTGCAGGGGGCGGGGGAGGCAAAGAGTTGTGGTTCTCAATGGGGGGCAATTTTTCTGCTTCTCAGAGGATATTTGACAATGTCTTTTGTCACTTTTATTATCATGAGTTGGGGGAAGGTGCTGTTGACATCCAGTGGGTAGGAATGCTGCTAAACATCCATTCTCCAATGCACAGGACTGCCTGCCCTCCATAACAAGAAATTATTCAATCTAAAACATCAATAGTATGAAGGCTGAGAAATCCTGGTACAAAGATTATAAATATTGCCTTTGAGAGTTCTGAGTTTCAGTTATGGCTCTGACACTTACTAGTTGCATGACTTCAGGTAATTACATTACTGAATTTTTGTCCTCCTCTGTAAAGAGGGCTAATAAATAAAGCCTTTGTTGTAGGAGAGTTGTCAGCTTTTAATGAGATAGTGCCTGTAGGAAGGCAGTACAGTGTGGTGCTTAAGGGAACAGGACCTGCAGTCTGACCACTGTGTTCAAATCCTGATTCCATTACCTATTAACTGTCTACTGGATAAGTCACCTACCTACCTTACTGCTGCCTGGGTTTTTTGTTTTGTTTTGTTTTGTTTTAGAAATCTGTGGGAGGATGATGCTATAACAGTACAGGACCTCATGGGATTATTGTAAGGATTAAGTAAATACATCACAGTGCTTATAATCATGTCTAACGTGGTCATTGCTGAACATGTCAGCTGTTGTTTCAATGACTGCACAGGGAGAGATGTTTAAAAATCATGTGCAGAGCCACTGCATCTGTACCCCTTCCAGGTCTTCACTCTGCATAACCTTCTCATGTCATGTATTTAGTAGAAAATGTTCATAAAGAACAAAAAGGAGGTTGGTAGGAACTATGTCTTCTACTCCTGAAGATGCACGATCTATTCAGTAAGGGACAATGATCTGATACGAGGATCAGCAAACCTTTTCTGTAGAAGTCCAAAGAATATGCATGTCCAGTTCTGTGGGCCACATATTATTGGTCACAACTACTCAACTCTGCTGTCATCATGCAAAAGTAGCCACAGACAATGTGAAAAATAAATCCGCGTGACTGTGTTCCAATATAATTTTTTTATAGAAATAAGCAACAGGCTGGCTTTGGCCCTGGGATTCTAATTTGCCAACCACTGGTCTAGTGGCAATCAAATAACTAGCTAGACTACAATGAAAGAAATGGCAATAATTTCTTATTGCAGGTGCTACCCAACTTTTAGCTAAAAGCCACCTGTTATTTTCTGAAAGTTGTATAATACCCTGAGGTGAAAGAAGGGGAGGCAGACGAGAAGATGTAAGAAAGAAGAGGAAAGGGTGTGATGATCACGAAAATGTGCCCCTCAGTTACGCTCTGGGGACCACAGTTGACTAAAGACCCCACTCAGCTCCCACCCCTCTGGGTCTACCACCACGTGAAAGGAAAGCTTCCTATGGGTTGCTCCCACCGACGGGCACTGTGTGGGTTTAGTGCAGGCCCTTCCTGTGAGATCCAGGGCTCCTCTGATGAACAACATTGGGTCAAATACTCCTTCCACTAGCCTGGCCAAATCTTTCTTAGAACTGTGCTTCAGTCCGAGACTCTTCATACCCAATCATTCTCTGTTTCTCATCTCCTTCCCAATGTCCACTTGCATCATGGTCTGAAGGCTCTCCCCATCATTTCCAGATCCTTCTCCTCTATCCTTCACAGACATTTCTCTCAATAAATGTCTTCACAGCTGATCCAATCTAGGTATCTATTTCTCGGAGGCCCTGAACTATCACAGTGGATGATTTTGAGAGTATAAATATTATAATACAGAAGGACAACAACCCCAAATGCAACACCTTCTCTCCCCCTTTATGAGACTAGTCTTCATGAGCTGGTAGGGGAAAAAGACAGGACTAGGACTTATCAATAGATCACAGCTAACTCTGGAGGAACCCCAGCTCTCCCAGGCCAGGGGTCCTCATGACATTCTAAAACCTGCTGTTCCCTTTTGGGGGGGAAATATGTTCAGTCATTGATCCCTCAAAGCTAAAATTGTTCAACTTCTCAAACTTTACCTGAATGCTCCCAAACCATGAGACAAAACAATTAGTGGATATTTTTCCCCAGTCCTCATGGGGGAATTCCAGCTTGCAGGAGTTTTCATTGAACCTAGACAGCAATGGAAGGTTGTAATTAGGGTTTTTGACTTGAATGTTGCTGGTTTATTTAACTTGCACTTCCTTGGTACAAATCCTGATCCAAGGAATTGATTTTTTATGAATCATTAGTAAATTCATTAAAAATTCTCCTACTAGATACCCATTAACCACAGACCTGAGCCACATGTTTTTCTCTGAGACCACAGGATCATTAATTACCAGTTCTCCTTCCAGCTCTAAGCTGAAAGTGAGACATTTTCCTACTTATAGGTGTAGCCAGGAAGGCTGTTCCTTACTACCAATCCCAGGTTTTGGCAAAACTTCAAAGGGAATGTTCTGACAACAAGCTAAACTTCAGGAACTTTACATTGAAAGCCAGAATCTCTGACTAGGAGACTCCTCTCATTCAGTCTAGGTCATGGTCAAGAGAAAGGTGGAGAGACTGCTGACTTCATACTCAGACATGGCTTTGGACATGGCTCTGCCACTCACTAGCTATTGACCGAGGGGCAAGTTAAGAGAACTCTCCAAGCTGAGGTTCATTTTCTGTAAAAGGAAGTAAATGACATCTATGTCATAGGATATTTGTGAGAATTGTATTTAAGTAGGTGACACACATAAAACACCTATGCAGTCACATAGTAAAGGGTGCAAAAAATGGAAATATTGTCTTCTCTTCCTTCACTTCTGAGTTGTTATTGTCATTTTCATCACTTACTTGTGTTTCACTTTCTCATCTGTGGAATGGAGATGGGATCATAAGATTGAATGTGATGATTGCTATGGAGGTGACTTATAAGTTATTCAGGCACCATAAAAATGTGTAGTTTAAAAAAATAATGCCAAGGAGATGTTTAAAATAAATGCTAAAAGCTATAGGTAGTTTTGAAGGGGAAGTCTGAAGATATAGTTAACACCAGCCCAACAGTAGTATCTGGTTGAATAGATAAAGAAGGAAAAGTCTATATTCATGAAATGTAGACAAATGACATGGTGAATACACGTCAGATTGCCTTAGGAAGAGAGGCTGGTCCCTTGGGGCTGGGTGATGGGAATGACAGTAGAGTCTCCTCACTAATGGTAAGTGGGAAAATTAACTTCCAGTCCTCTGTTTTGGATTTGGAGAACTATGGTGGCTTCTACTTTCTTTCTCTTTTTGCCCGATGTTAGCAAGCATTTCAGCACAGAGGCTGTTAGTCTCATCAGCCCAGCTGCTGCTCTCACCTCGTTATGGCTCCCCCACAGCACATAAGAAGAAGAACCAAAGACCAGCCATGGAGAGATGTTAGAGCCAGTCTGAAAGTCTGACACTTCCTTCCCCTCCACCCATCCCATCATATTCAGAATGCACAGAGTGAGCACCCTTGATCTGCTGAGAGTTACCTGGCCTTTGGCCTTCTAAGAAATAGATACTTTCTTTGTCATCTTGGTAGAAGTTTAGACTGGTGGAAATCTACTTTGGTACTTACCTGCCTGAAACTCTTGCTCTTTTCAAGACTTTCTTATATTCTAGAGCATACAAAGCAGGATTTGCAGAAATCTTACCAAATAATACATTCAAAATTTTGCCCATAAGCCAGTGTGTTCCAAGAAATTTACTGAGGCCATAAAAATATTCTTTGTTTGGGATCCAAACAGTGTCAGGGTGATCACTGGGTTCGGATGGATAATACAGGCGCAAGAAGGTGCTCTGTAGGGGAAAGAAATTAGTGTGCTTTTAGTCAAGTTGCTTCTCAAACAGATTCCAGCAGCTATTTTAGTGGGAATCCAAACACCTCTTGTTCATGAGGAGGTTCAGAGAGTTTTTTAAGCTGCTGTCACTATTGAATACAGTCAAAACAGAAGACAAATAGAACAGTGACAAGCTTTCTGGATGAAAAGAAAGTGAGCTTGGTTTCAGCAATTAAGGAGGGGAAAAGCAGAGTTCACAGTTAAGTTAATCAGATGACAGCATTGAATTGGGGAATGACTCAGCTGGCAAAGCGATAGAAATGGCAAAATGAATCATTCTCAGATGATGTTGAGGTCAAGTTTTAAGACCTCTAGGGAGCCATAGCAACAGTCAATATAAGGATACGTGGTATTAAAGCATCACCTTAGGAGTATATTTAGACATCAAGTCTGTACAACCGACGGAGTAAGGTCCACTTCCTTTGGGGATTTTAGCTTGGCCAGACACTGCAGCAGCCATCAGAGCTTGTATTTTATTGATTCGTGCTGAAAAACAGGTAAACATTATCTCACTTGTCATCCATTGCATCCCAGACTTCATTATGTAAACAAATTCCAGTTGAGTTCTTGCCCATAGTGTCTGGCACCCTTTATCTCTTTACTAACTAGTAAAATGCACAATTATTGAGGACCTGCTGTATGCAAGGTACTGTGTGGGGAAAATGATGGGGAAAAAAGCTCTTCCCCAAAGACACTTAGGACTGTCACCTCTCAAAGCTTATGACCTTGCCCTTACCTTCTCCTCCAATCCAGAGCATATCAAAGCCCACTTTAAATCTGTTTTGGCCGAGCATGAACTTTATCTCACATTTCTGATCTATGCTTACAACTTCCCAGTGCATGTACCCACCTGATGTCTTTCCTGTAGGTACATCAAAGCCAATGGTCCAAAATGAACCTATCTCTCCTCAACTCTCCCTCCTCATCCTCCAACCAGAAACTTGGGGATCTCACCAACTCCCTACATCCAACCAAGTCCCAATTTTAACATTTGTTTTCAGCTCAGCGTCACCTCTCTGGTATACTCCTGACCCTCTGGCTCAACTGCCTTATTTACACCTTCACTGTTTCTTGGCAGACAGTTGTCATCTCTCCTAATTCAGAAATTGACCTTTTCAAATGCATCAGTTCACCCAGCTCCTGGAGTGATTTAGAACACGTATCTAGAATACGTAAGGTCTGGCTACACAAAACTGGCCCATGGACCAGCATCACTGGCATCAGCTGGAAGTTTGAAAATGCAGGACCTCGGGCCTCAGGCCTCACCCCAGTTCTACTGAACCAGAAAAGGTGTGTCTATTAAAGTTTAAGAAGCACTGGGCTAAGGTACCAGGTTACCTGTCAACAGGTCAGCAATTCACAGGCAAATGGTAGAAGGTGGTTCCAAGGAAGGCAGGGGGTGAGCCTGGGGCTTGGAGTTGGTGATCCTATTTTAGACCCCAACTGTATCTCTCGTAAGCAGTGATGCTCTGGGCTAGGCCATTTACTCCCCTCTCTTATCCTTATTTGTAAAGTAGGGAGCAAAGCACTTGACCAGGCAGCAGGACCATTGTAAGAATGGTGCGATACATATGTCAAGTAGCTGGCACAGAACACAACATATAAGAGGCAAACAGCTAATGTTATCCCTTACCTAGAGTGAGTTAACTCTGGCTACCCCAGCTCAGTCCTTTAGAGGTGTTTTAGCTGATCAAAGTTAAACCTTACCATTTTCCCCTTGGAAAGATTCAAAATTCAAGGCATTTCCTCAGAAATTTTTAAAAACATACATAACTTTACTAGTAAGGCTGACATTTTAGGGTCAGTTTAGAATTATAAAGGCTCTTTCTCTCCTATTTGAGACTGTCTATTGAGCCATGCTTTGTGGAGTCACAGGGAGACATCAAGTCCAGAGAAGGGTAAGGTAGGTCACACCTGCCTTGTGTCCTGCTGTTTCCCACCCACAGGCAGCCACGGTGTGATGGCACAAAGTCCTCATAGAGTTTGGTGAGAGCCCCAAGGAACCCACAGCTCCCTGTAGGTACTACCTCTGGAGTTGGGGGTTCAGTTCTTGAGTCATGGAAGGGATCCAGGGGGCACAATATTCCCCCTCTGAGATCTCAGTTCCACCTGTGCCCTGGGAGCCTTTCCCAAAAATCTAAAACCTGCTCCACCTACAAGCATCTCCACTCAGCATCCAGGAACCACAGGTCAAAGTGGAACTGCAGGCCTGCCTATGCCAGGACACCTGACCCATGAGGTCTTAGGAAACTTCAAATTGGCCCAGGTTTGGGTTTAGGTCTGCAGGGCCCTGTGGCTAGCCAGTGCCAGGGGGGCTGCAGAAAGGCTCACTGGCCTGCTGCTAATCCAGTCATGGCACTGCATTTCCTGTTCTCTAGCCATCTATCAGGGCTCATCATGAAGAGAGAGGCAGGGGAGAGGATTGCCAGGTGAATGGCCCCTCTCTAGACGACCAATTGTGTGGTTCAGAATTTATGTCACTTCCTATTTTTCTTCAACTTCATTTTCATAAAAGCATTGGAACCCTTGGTATATTATTAATCATATAACCCATTTCTGGTGGAAATCATTTGTCAGGTATTCCTGATGTTCACTCCTGGGTTTGGAGATGGACTGTACACATGCCAGGAACACCACATTCTCTTATAGGGCTATATGTCCTCCATGGCAAATAGGATAACTCCAGCCCATCCTTACAAACCTTTAACTACATAACCATATTTCCTATGTATTTATTTAGTAAGAAGAATATATATAATCATCTTTTATTTTAATCTTTTGTTTAATGAACTATTTCTAATAATATAAAGAACATTTGTGCATTCATTTTTGAGCATTTAAAATGAGTGGGGCATTGGGCTCAACGCTGGAACTGCAGAGATGAGTGACACAGTGTCCCAAGCTTCTGCTGGTCCAAAGACAGCGTCCAGTGGTTTTCAAACATGAGGGGATAGAACACATGTTTCGAAATTACCACCCTCTACCAATGAAAAGTGCCTGATGTTAATGTCTCCAGGGTAATAATTCATTCATCATGTAAGATGTTTCTTGTTTTTAATGCTTGGAAAAGGCAATGGGGAACTACTTTAATGAGGCTGTAAGCTCCTTGAACTACAAAGTCTCTGGCTTAGTCAGCAGTGTTCACTGATGCTTCAGCTTCCTGGCAAGTTTTGAGTGAATGGACCTGTGTGATCCTGTGCTATTTCTTATACCAATGCAGATATAAGATGGAGTCCCTCTCCTACTGATGCATTCATTTACTTGACCATGAACTAGGGCAAAATTTATCTATAAGGTGCTGGCTATGAGAGGTCTTTTGTAAATGCTATAGCAATGAGTCACCCATCAAGCCTGAATAAGTACATACAGAGGGACCTTATCTACCCAGGTGCACAGGTCTGTGGGTATAGACCTTATGACATCATTCAGAAGCCACCTACATGCTCACCTGAGGAGACTAGATAAAGAAGCTTATGCATCACAACCCTCTGGGATTAGCAGGAACTCACAAAGCTTCAGAAGCAATTTCTTGCAATAAAGTTCCTTCTTAATGGTGGTAAATGTATCTACCTGTCTAGAGAGGACTGTTCTACTCTAGCCACCTCTCCTGGGCTTGTCTGTGCCTTCCTCTCTGCTCCTTCCCTCCCACCACAGTGTAAGAAAGGGCAAGTGACACAGTCTACTTTCATCTGGAACTCCTTAGTGCCTACTTATTCCTACTTCTCTCTGTCATTAGGTAGAAAAAAATTGCTCCCCTCTGGATCCCCACACCCTCAGCTGCCATCTTCTCACACCACTGCTACCAGAACTACTCCTGTTGAACACGACACCTGCCTCTTCTTTCCCTGTGTGGAAGCAAGTGTTGAGGTCACTTCTGAGGGGGTTCCAGGACAGTGGGGTTACTATGGGGGACAGAGAGTGGGTTAGGCAGCAATGGAGGGAAGTTCCTCATGGGGCTGCAAACTGAGCTTTCAGCTTGTCCGGGTCTGTCCTGTAGTCGTCCATAATATCTGAAGACAGGTCTTGGAATGAGGAAGTGAGGCCCTGTTCCCTGCCACAGGAGAACACAGGGCCTCCACGAGCATCTTCCTGATAAAACCGGCTAAAAGGCCAACTTCTCTGAGGCCACTTGAGTCTGGCAACAGGTCAACTGAGCAACCCTTGAATAAATGTACGTCTTACCTGATGGTTCAATATGGGCAACGGGATTTAGGTCGTGCCAATCAAAAGGATGAACCAGGGTGAGGCAGCTGCAGAGGCAGAAGAGCACATGCAGTTTGGGAGGCAACATCTTGGAGCCTGAGCAGTAGTTTCAGCTTAACCTTCTTCAAGGCAGATTATCAAAAGAAAAAAAAAACATGCAATAAAGAAGATTTGAGTAGACTGGCAAATCAGTGTTATCAGATACTACTAACATGCCTCTATGTATTATAAGGGATGAAGACATTTGGAAAAAATGGCACATTCATTTTCTAGGCTGCATTTTTGATAGGTACCGGAGTGTCAATATCTTTGGTAATCTGTTTGCAGAGCACAAATATAACACTTTTAGGCTGTTATATTAGGTTTTTAGTCACTAGTTCTCTAAAGCTGTAGCAGTCTAGTTTGATTATAAAGAAAAGCATCAACATATAATGATTGTAATAATCATATTATAATAAGCATAATCATAATATCCATAAGCATGTCTAGCACATAGTATACATTCAATAAGTTTTGGCCAATATTTCCATCATAGTTACAGAACGATTATACTGCTACAGCTGTGGTTCCTTTTTGGCACTGACAAGGTTGTATTTTTGGTTATTTCTATAATCCTACTATACTGAAATCTTCCCAAAGGCAGAGGTCAGGTCTTCTTTATTATCCCCAGGGCCTAACAGAGGGACCAGCGTGCCATTGGTATTGAATAGATGTTTGTAGAATCCATGAATAAATGTATGTGGCCCAATGAATAGAATATCAGACTTATGATAATAGTAAATGATATTACAATTGGGCTCATGCCAACATCTTATTCACAAAAACCATCTCATGTTTGCACATCACCCTTCCCCTTTAACATTTCTCCCCTCAACTTCTGGAGTGATGGAAATGGTCCAAGCCATCTCCATCTCTCACTTGAACTTCAGCAATAACCTCAAATTGGTCTCCCTGCTTTTACTCTTGTCCCTGTAGCTTATTCCCAATGTAGCAGCTGGACTGACCATGCCACTCCTCTGCTCAAAATCCCCAAATGGCTTTATGTCACACAGAGCAAAAGCCACAGACCTAAAGTCACCTAGAATGTTTTATACAGGCTTACTCAGTAGACCCCCAATCCTACCCCAGCCTGACTCCCTGAAACCACACTGGCTTCCTTGCCATTCAGCAAATACATAGGTACTCTGTGCCTGCCTGGGGATCTTCACATGTGTCCCTTCTTCCAGGAAGGTGTCTTTGGCTTGAGACCCAAATGGCTGGCTCCCTCACTCCTAAGTTTCTACTTCCATGTTATTTTCTCAGTGAGGCTTTCCCTGACCAATTTGAAAGTATAATCCAACTCCCTCCTCTACACTAACACATGCCCCCCACCACGTTTTATGTTTCTCCAATATCTATCATCAACTAATATTCAGACATTATTTGTTAATTGTTTATCTTCGTCTACTAGAAAGTCAGTCCTGTGAATGCAGGTAATTTTGACTATTTTCTTCCCCTGCTGTATTCCCAAAATCTAGATTAGCATCCAGTGCACAGCAGGCACTGATAAATGTGTGCTGAATGAATAAATTTTGATTCCTAGTAGTTTCTTACACATACAGTTACTTACACGAAGTGAGCCAAGTCTAATGATCCATGTGCAAGTTGGGCCCACTGATACCAATGGGGTGCGAACTAGCTGTCATGGCTATTCTGGAGGAAGATGCAGACCGGTGGCACACACCGGTCTATTAGTGCTCTTAAGCACCTATGTGCTCCCCTACTTTTTCTCACCTTCCTTGTGGCTGGACAGAGCCATGGGGCTGACTTCTGACAAATGGGGAATTGAATGGAAGTGGCCTACGACCCTTGAGAATCAGTATGTCCTCTCCATCCCTTCCTTTCCCTGACTCAGCAACATAGAAACTGCATGTGGTTCTCGAGGTGGAGGAAGCCTGGACCCCTGTCACTGAATAGGGAGGAGCCCCTGCCATTTCACAAGGCCTTTCAAGAGCAGAAAACAAATCTTTGTTGTGTGAAGCCACTGAAATCTCCAGGTTAAGCTGTTATTTTGGCCCAGTATGGCTTATCTTGACTGCAGCCAGAACTGCAGCCATTCAGTCGATGGGTACTTATTAAGCATATGCTACATACCCTTTGCTACGTCAACAACTGTGGGAGTACTGGAGAATGCGACACAATCCCTGCTCTGCAAGGGCTTACAATGGGGTTTCTGCAATAAGACTAGCACATCTAATGCAGGAAAATAGCAAATGGCAGGGACATTTAAACATTCTTAAATAAGATGGCACAAACTCTCAGGGCAACAGGAATTCAGAGAGAAAGGCTGCAGAGGAGACAGGGATACAGCAAGGTCAGCTCTATCACACAGGTTATAAAAATCCAGATAGGTAGCTGGGAAAAGTGTCCCTGGAATGCTAAGCTTTTTGGGCTACTTGTAGAATGACTATATTTCCTAAATATGTATATGTATATATGCAGTCAGAAAAAAATGTGTACAGTGTAACTATTTAAAATTATAAATGTTGGTTTGTTATATTTTATTTCAGCATTATTTTTAATTTATATATGACCATATGTGATTTCAAATCATGTTAATGCCTGTTAATACATGATTTCAAAAATCCAAACATGACACAGTAAGGTAAATTAAAAACTGAGTTGTCTCCTCACTGATAATCACTTGCTAATAGATTTTTTCCATATGTACTTCTATGTTTGAATATATGCACATACACCCAATATACACACACACACACATATCTATATGTATACATAAATAGTTTTAAATTTTATTTACAAAACCCCACACTATATACTACACTTACATTTTTAATTTGATAATGCATTGTAGATATCTTGTCATATCAATGCACTTAGGAGTGGCTGCAGTAAAGTTTCTGCACTAATTTAATAATACCACTGCTGACATCTGAAGGCTTCTTGTATCCCAAACATTTTGCACAGTTTCTGGCAAGTTATCTTATTTAATCATGACCGAAATAATCTGTGAGGGGGGTTTAAGTATCCTCATCCTGTTCAAGGAGGGTTTAATTAATTTGTCTTAACCCTACAGCTAGCAAGTGCTGGAGGCAGGGCCTGAACCCAGAAGCCTCAGTTCCTGCTTTAACCGTGACATACCAATTTTGTGTAGGATCAGTTCCTGCTCAGTCAAAAACTATTATAGTCTAAGTTGGTAAATAGAAAAATTAGTTTCAATGATGCTAACGTGCTCAGAACTGCTTGGATGGAGAAGATGACTTAGCAAAGAGTTAGAACTTCTTCTCCAAAGAGATGAGACTGTCTCACTGGTTTTGCCCTGATGTATATTTGGAGCAACATGCTAGAAAGCTGCAGTGTGCTGTGTACACGTCCAGGGAAATGACTGCTCAGTTTCCTGAAGAAATGACAAAGAAGTTGTACTAAAGTCAGGCTGCCTCTAGCCAGCTTCTACCAGCACCCCCTCTACTGTACTGTCACAACTTGCTTTTTTAGCAGTTAGCATCATCCACAGAAAGTGTTTACAGGGTCAGGAGCTGAGTGCCTTAGAAAATCCCATACCCAGTGTTTAGTCTATAACAAAATAGGGGAGTGTCATTCACCCCATTTGGAAAATCACTGGAGATAAAAAATAGAAAAAAATGAAGACAAAGTGCAATACATAAGGAGATCAACAGCGATTTTTAGGAACACTGCACTGACCCAACGAAAGTTAGCTTGCCCACAGCTCCTTGGTACTCATCACATCTTCCCTGTCAATACCTCAGGAAAAACTGGAGACAACCAGGCACTGCCAAGGCTCCCCCAAGCAGGCCTGGGGTGCTCTGCCCACCCCATGTTTCCTAACAGACCAGTGCCACATACGGCTATTACCTTTGGTCCTCAGAGTGGAGCGGGACACAACAAGGCCAGGTGAAACTACATGCTAGAGTTCCCAGCCTGACCTCACACGTGCTACAAAATGCTCTGGGGAGACCTTGGACCATACTGACTTGGAAGCTCCACCCCAGGACCACTGACTCAGAACCTTCAGGAGGTAGGCCCCAGCCATCTGCATCTTAGCTCCATGGGGATTTGGACACCAATCCCAGATGTGGTGTTCAGAAATGGCTGCAATGGAACAAGTACTATTTGTTGAGCGTTTTTCATCACCCTATCATATGTGTTATCTGATTTCATCCTTTAAAATGATTTAATGATTAGCTGACTCATTCATTCATTCATTCATCCATTCAATTGTTTATGTTTTCAATTTTAAGAGTGCCTATGTGTCAATCATTATGTTTGAGAATAAAAAGATTTTTTTGCACTCTTTAGAGTATTGTATTTTATTTTTAAACTTTTTTATTTTTCAATTACAGTCATCATACAATATTATATTAGTTTCAGTGTGCAACAAAGTGGTTAGACATTCATATAACTTACGAAGCGATCACCCCAGTAAGTCTGGTATCACCATGACACTGCACATAGTTATTACAGTATCATTGTCCACATTACCCATGCTGTACTTTACATCCCTGTGACTGTTCATAACTGTCAGTGTGCACTTAATCCCTTCATCTCTCCACCCCTCCCCTCCATCCTTCTCCCATCTGGCACCAACCAATTTGTTCTCTGTATCCTTTGACCCTTACACAGCACATCCGAGTCAACACACAAAGACATCTTATATACAGGGAAGTGAAGCCCTAAACATGCATGCACTATGGTCTTTGTTCCAACTCTGAAGAGCAAACACACATACGTGCACACATGGAAACTGCACATATGTTAAACAAGAGAATAGCACTGATGGGATTTTATTATAATGAACATGATGATTACAAAATACTTCTTTATGACTTAAGAAACTGTTTACAATGCAACTTTAATTGGAAAAAGGATATAAAATTGCCATTAAAAATTCATACTAAAAGGACTATTAATATAATGAAGGTAATGGAATTATTTGTTTTTTCCATTATGTTTAACATATTTTATAACATAATGTATTGCTTTACTAATAAGAAATAATTTTAAGAAGACATTTAAGAAGGGTTTCTATGATCATGAAAAGTATTTACGTTTAATATTTAGTAAAATGTTATGTAGAGATTTGAGAAAATTATCCTTGATTCCAGATACATAAAAGAAAAGGGAGGAGGAGACAAGAAGAAAAAACAAAATAAAGAAATAACAAATATTTACAAGGTTTATCTTCTTTAAAGGGCATTGCATAGTTGGAAACTAAAGGTAATTTTTTATCCTCCCCTCTACTTTTCTCTTTTTCAGTATTTTAAATCTATGAGAATGTCTACTTTTTAAAAATCAATTCTTTAAACACTAAAGCCTGAAAATCATTTTCTTCAAATTTGGCTCCTTGACCACAACATAAAATACCATCCTGGCAGATCAAGAAGGCTTCAAATGAGAGCTCAGAGAACACATTCTATTTCAATCCATTTAGAAACAGATACCCTTTTGTTGTTCCTCTGTGGGCTTTGTATCTACCACTGACACCACAGTTTCCTATGCGCTCTTCAAATTTCAGCCAAGATCTCATGGAGGCTACCATTACATCCACTAACCCTGTTTTCCCCCATTGTCTGTCACTGTCAAATTCTCATCAGACATCACCTTCCTTTTAAAATAAAGATAAACCAAAACACGAGGTAAAATGTCCTTCTCAAGTTCAGAATTTCTGTCGAGAGCTAACGAATGAGTCCAAGTAAAACACAAACCTGGCAACAGGTAAGTCTTCTGTTACTGACAAAGAGAAAGAAAGTGCTGTTTCACAGGTATCAGTGCTGTCTTCGTCAGACTCTTTTTTAGTAACTTTTGGAGTGGGAGTATATGGCAGGCAGAGAAATGACACTACTTCCCTCTAGCCCCACCAAAAAAGCCAACATCCTAATCCCCAGTACCTGGGAGTATGTTATGTTACTTGGCAAAGAGGAACTAAGGTTGCAGATGGAATTAGGTTGCTAATTAGTTGAATTTAGGAAGATTATCCCAGAATATTCTTGATCTGGCAGGAACAGATTTTCCCAAAGCACAATGTTGATATAGCTTAATGGGGTGGCCAACCCACAGCCCATGGGCCACATGTGGCCCAGGATGGCTATGGGTATAGCCCAACACAAAATTGTAAATTTACTTAAAATATCATGAGATTTATTTTCATTAGTGTTTGTGTATTTAATGTGTGGCCCAAGACAACTCTTCTTCCATTGTGACCCAAAGACATCAGAAGTCTGGACACCCTGGAGTAAACTCTATGTATATTTGCATTGTGTTTCCTTTGTGACTCCAGGGTGAACTGCTATCTCTGTGAACTGCAAAATTGTTCTGCAAAAATGCTATTGTTTTGTTTAAAATTTTAATAGTGACTCAATTCCAGCATGTCTTTTTCAAAGACCTAAGGTTTGGCTACTAGTGTCAGCCATTTACTGTTCACTAATTTGGATTCCCCCCCCCACAAAGTAAGTTTTAGAAAATCCTAGGAGAGGGGTGGGTGCATGTCTTAATTCTGGGAAATGGTAACTTTGGGGTTGCATTTACCTGAATGGATTAAAATTGCAGTTACAGAGCTAGAAAAAAATTTTTAATTTTTAAAATTGATTTTAGAAAAAGAAAGGAAGGAAGAAAGAGCGAGAGATCAATTTATTGTTATGCTTATTTATGCATTCATTGGTTGATTCCTGTATGTGCCCTGACCAGGGATTAAATCTGGTGCAACCTTGGCTTACTGGGATGACTCTCTAACCAGCAGAGCACCCAGCCATGGCTAGAAAACAATTTAAGTGTGAAAAATGATAGAGATTTACATTGATTACAAATAATACTTAAAAGCATGTGAAGATATGATCATTTTTGATGTTAACTGTAAAAATATATATAAATACCTTCTGAAGTATTGAAAGGAAAATAGTACTTTATATTCTTTATCATCACTTTCTTAAGTATTGAATATATTCCTGTTTATTTTTCTATGTTCTGTTTTGTAGTCTTAAGAAGTATTTCAAACATATCTGAATGTACAAAAGTAAAGGCCCTGCATGGTGTGTGGTGCTGTGTTCTATATAAAATTGTGTGTATATATTAAATTTTGTCTGCTAAAACCCCCAACAAATGTTCTGAAAAGTGGAAGAGAGAGGCAGAAGAGGAAGTCAGAGTGATGAGATGTGAGAAAAACCCAACCCACCCCTGCTGGCTTTGAAGATGGAGAAATGGGGCCCTAAACCGAAGAACGTGCATGGCCTCCAGAATCTGGAAAAGGGAAGGAGACAGATGTCCCTCTGGATCCCCCAGAAAGGAACGCAGCCCTGAGAGCCTCTGAATTTTAGCCCTGTGAAGCTGTTTTATTTTTTTAAATTTTATGTTAATCATTGTTCAAGTACATTTTTCTATCTTTTACTCCCATCCCAGCCCACCCCCCCATCCCTCCCCACCTCCCTCCCATTTCCATCCACCCTGCCCTAGTTTTTGTCCATGTGTCCTTTATACTTGTTCCTATAAACCCTTCCCCTTCTCCTCTGAAATCCCCTGTGAAGCCGTTTTAGATATCTGACTGACAGAATTGCGTGATAATAAATTCGTGTTGCTTTAAGCTAATAATTTGTGATAAATTGTAATAGCAGCAATAGAAAACTAACACAAAGCATAGGAAGTTTCAGAATGAGACCAGAGAGCAAATAGGAGATCATTTATTTTTAGCTATAGTTAAAGAAAGTGATTTTTAAAATCTCACAGTTGACCTAATACCAACTGAATGATTAAGATGAAATCTTCTGCTTTGGATATTTTACAACAGGACAGAGACAGGAGATTGTCAATCTCCCAGCCCTGATTTTTAAGCAATGTATTAATATTTTTTATTGTAGGACCTTTTGTTGTTATTTTATGTGTTACATATTTGTTGTTTAAAAATTCAAAAATTTCACAGCAAAGGAAATCATCAACAAAATAAAAGGTCATCCTGCAGAATGGGAGAACATATTCACTGCCATCGCTGATAGGGAGTTCATATCCAAAATTTATAAAGTACTTATAAAACTCAAAGCCAAAAAAGCAAACAACCCAATTAAAAATTGGGCAAAGACCTGAATAGACACTTCTCCAAAGAGGACATTCAGATGGTTAATAGACATATGAAAAGATGCTCAATGTCAGTAGTCATTAGAGAAATGCAAGTAAAATCTACAATGAGATACTATTTCACACCTGTCAGAATGGCCATCATCAATAAATCAACAAACAACAAGTAGTGACAAGGATGTGCAGAATGGGGAATTCTTTTGCACTGTTGGTGGGAGTGCAGACTGGTGCAGCCACTGTGGAAAGCAGTATGGAGTTACTTCAAAAAATTAAAAATGGATCTGCCTTTTGACCCAGCAATCCCACCTCTGGGACTATATCTGAAGGAAACAAAACACTAATTTGGAAGAACACCACCACCTCTATGTTCACTGCAGCGTTATTTCCAGTCACCAGGATATGGAAGCAGCCCAAGTGTCCATCAATAGATGAGTATATAAAACAACTATTGTACATTTACACAACGGACTACTACTTGGCCATAAAAAAGAAGAAAGCTTCACCCTTTGCAATAGTATGGATGAACCCGAAAAACATTATGCTAAGTAAAATAAGCCAGTCAGAAAAAAACAAATACCACATGATTTCACTCATATGTGGAATCTAATGAACAAACTGAACTAAGAAGCAAAGGAGACAGATTCATAGATGAACAGATGATAGCTAGTTGGGGAGGGAGGTCAGGGAGTGGAGGGAGTGAGGAAAAACAAAAAAGGACTCATGGACATGGACGACAGTGTGGCAATTGCTGGGGGAGGGGGTATGAGGGGACTAAATAGTAATGGAAAAATATAAGATAAAAAAATAAAGTAAATATTCAAAAATTATGGAAAAGCGTAACTCTGAAAGTCCAAATTTCTGTAACTTTACACCCATTCCTTCCCCTGAGAAGCAGTTTTGTCTTGTGGAAACTCCTGCTCATAATTGGATATAAATGACCTCAGACATTTTTCTATATCAATGTTTTAAAAGCAACTATACGTTTGCTTGATAAGGACACAGTGTTTCATTCTGAAACACGCTAAAGGCAGCTAGAACATCATCCTATGGCAGTGACTCTCAGCCAGAGTGGTTCTGCTACCCGGAAGAGACCTGGCAATGTCTGGAGACACTTTTGCTTGTCACTCCTGGGAGCGAGTGCTAGTGGCACCTGGTGGGACCAGACTGGGGATGTTGGTCTCCAGCCTACAATGCATGGGACAGCTCCCATGAGGGCTAGAAATATCCAGCCCCAAATGTCACTAATGCTGAGATTGGGAAACCCTGGTCTACAGAATGGAGGTGAAATGATGTCCTTGTTTATTTCATTTGGAAACAAGTTATAGGGAGGCAGATGCCTGATCAATACAAGCCATTTGCAATGTTTATCTCACAAAGTAGAGAGAGTTCTCTATGATGAGAAGGATTTAAACACCTCTAACTGGTCCTCTCCCAGGGGTACTGAAAAAAGGCATGGGTGCCTGGGTACGGTTAGACTCTGAGGTTCCATCTTTATCTAAGAATATGACTCCTTTTAAAAGCATCAACACAAATTTCCTTACTTCGTACTTGTTTATATTGAAAGTTGAAAAGAGAAAAAATGCCCACTCTTACTTAATATTATTTTCTCTTTCCTATATGAACTAATGGAATCAAAATTTAGTGTAGATATTATCTCAGATGTATAACATCTAAGTGACTTCTGCAAAAGTGCCTAATGCCTCTTACTTGGGAAGTAGAACACAACTCTTGTGAAATCATTTCACAACCTAAGAAAAGTGATAAAGATCAAGAAAGCAAAATAAGAAGTAATACCCTATTGTGGAAGTAATTTAATAAAACAACCATTTATAAATACAAGTACTTAACAGCTGCAACTAAAATGAAATTGACTGGTTTTACGTAGATTTTAAAAATGGGAGCTCATCTTCATCCAGTTTGCAAACATCCAGATGTTTGGTACCCTATCAGCTTTAAGACCGTAAAAATTTTCTAAGTTTGCTAAGCAGCTGGATATCATAGTGGAAGCATACTGGGACACTGCACACCAGTTAAACTACGTCTTATGGAACTGTTGGGGCTAAAGGGACTGTGATTAATGAAAGTTTAGTCAAGGAAACAATAACCCAACAATAATTAGACAGGTGAAGGGACAAGGCAGCAAGTCGCACGAGAAGCTGTTGCAGGAGCCAAGGATGTTTACTCTGGGGGAAAACCCAGACAGCACATGACAGTTAGAGATTTATGGAAAAGGGACATGTTTTACTTGGACCCATGTTCTCTCTATTAGAGGACAGTGTAAGCACAGGTCTGGGGACTGCCAACCAGCAAGGATCCTGAGAAGGATCCTTGCACTGAATGAGGGTGAAAGTGGAACAGACAGGCCAGATAACCCTAAACCTGAGGGTTAAGATCAGAAGTCTCCGAGGGCCAGCCAGGCAACTTCTGTGAGTTACACAGAGCTGTGTACCAGAAAGGTCAGTGGTGGGGACCTTGACGAACGGGACTGTCTGAAAGGGAGTCACATCACTCTTCACTGATTGCTGTCATGCAGGAATGAGAACCCCTTGTTACCTGATGTTCCAGTTTATTCCTCAAGAAAAGCTGGAAAACTACACTTGTATGTAAAATCTACTGATTTATAAAGGGTAGCAGCTAATTCAACATTTCAAAACATAACTCAAACAGAATGGATTAATGGCCTGCAGAAGGAACTTGAGCCTCTTTGTTAAAGATGCCTCAACCATCCTCCACCCTAAGAGCCTAGGATGGTAAACATGGCAGAAAAGAAATCATACAGGACCCTGAATTACCGTCACATTTTGTCTGCAATTTGAATCACCAGAGCGGCTGCTTCAAGCTGAAATTCAGATGCACTGACCAATAAATAATGAATGGGTTCTGGCAAGTGAAGATAACCAAGAGACCATTAAGCTGCTAAGAGCTGGCTCTTCCCTCTCACACCATGTAAATGAGGAAGGGCTTCCTTTTTCTTGTAAACAGAAACATTTCCGTCTAGTGAGTTCCACTTCAGAATGAGCCAGCAAAGAGAAAAAAGGGTTGCCTTATTACGGCAGTTAGTTGTCCTGTTGCTGAGGTTGTCTCTTCCTTAGTTGGTAAACAACATCAGACACTCTTCCCTGGCCCCCTAAAATCTAGTCAGGGACCAATTAGGGAATGTTCACAAGCTTCCTTCGAGGGAGAGTGCTTCACTAAGGGAAACAATCCTATTCAACTCTGGTTCACAGCCATCTCCAGAAATGTATATGCTGCCACACATAGATTTTCAGTTACCAAAAGATCTTCGCCTGCCCTGGCTGGTGTAGCTCAGTGGATTGAGCTGGGAACCAAAGGTTGCCAGTTTGATTCCCAGTCAGGACACATGCCTGGGTTGCAGGCCTGGGGGCACACGAGAGGCAACCGCACATTGATGTTTCTCTCCCTCTCTTTTCTCCTTCCTTTTCCCTCTGTCTAAAAATAAAATAAATGAAAAATTTTTTAAAAGATCTTTGCCCAGCGGATGTTTGTGCACAGGCGTATCCAGAACAAAGGCAAAGCTGCTAGCTCTCTTCTGTATTTTTTCCAATTTCCAACCTCACGTAATGTATTTTGAATTTTCCCGGATCACTTTAGACTTCCAAAAATAAGCCAGCTTTCAGTTTAGCATTAATATCACAGCATTCTATGATGGTGTGTTTTATAAGTAGCTCTTAGTCAAAGGTTCCCAACACTCTGAACAAAGCGGAACATTTGTATGTGTAATACGTTATATTTATTGAGAAGAATAAGATAAAAAGACATTAAAAATTAATATAAAAATTTTGAGAATGATGCACGGGGAATTCAAAGTAACACAATATTAGCAAATAGTGACAGTAATAAAATCTTATATTACCTTTAAAGGCATATTCATTAGCTTATTTGTTTTTATAAGCTATAACAATGACATAAACAGGACATTTGAGAGGGAAACATTAACTTCCCACTCTACCTCCAAAAATAGCTTCTGCTCACCTCCTGCTTCTACCTTCCACTAGACCACTCCCAACGAACTGGGAGCTGGTCTCCATGCCTCTCTTCTTTCCCCCCTATCACCATCCATTCTTCACAGAGCACCCAGAGTTACTCTAAAAAAAGAGAACATGTCTTGTCACACCTCTGCTTTCGGCTTCTCACTGCACTTAAAGCCCCAACAGCTTACTTCAGCCTAAAGGCTCTGTATGACTTGGCCCCTGCCCCTCAACCTCAGTCCTTGGTTCTCCTTCTCTCTCCCCTTCCTCTAGCCATACTGCATTCCAACTGTGCCTGGAACATGCTGAACTTATCCCCAGGACAGTGCACTGGTGGTTCCATCCACTGGAACTATCTGCCCATCTTCTGAAGGCTTATCTGAAGGCCATCTCTCAGAAAAGCCTCTCCTCTAAGTCCAATCCAACAAGCGGAGCCCCTGCCCCCCATCCCCACCCTCACCCCCACCCCTTCTCTCTCTCTCTCTCTCTCTCTCTCTCTCTCTCTCTCTCTCTCTCTCTCGCACACACACACACACAGACCCCGTGATACTCTAGCACAGGGAACTGTTTCCTTTTCTTCAAGACATATAGTACTATTTGACTTCACCTTGCTCATCCCTCAATTCTACAATGCAAACTCCATGAGATCAGTCCTATTTGTCTTAATCACACTGCTCTATACTTAGTGCCTGGCACATAGTAAGTACTCAATAAGTATTTCTTCAAGTCAGTGAAGGAATGAACAAACCTTGTACTAGGAATCAACTAACCCAGTAGATTCAATAAGTATCTATTCTTATAATAGACTTTTCTTTCTCCTCAATTGCTAGATTATTTTTTAGAAGAAACTATAAGCCTACAAATATTTGACCGTTTCTATTAATGTGTTATACCTGTGAAATGGAGCAAAGTGACAGGCAGCGTCAGGGTACATAACAGGTGTTAGCTTCACAGTGAAAGGCAGCCAGAACCCACTGCCCATCCCTTCAAACCACAAAACTTCCACAGAATTCCAGAATAACATGACTTTTGAGCTCAATGTTCCCCCTTTGATTTCTTGTCACTCAATATTTTCTCTTCAATGCTTCACTTCTATGGAAATTTCTCAATGTCTCCAGAGGTCAATGGGGCCAACATCATGGGTGTTACACACACACACACACAAAAATCAGGCTTAAGATTAACCAAGGTATAAATAACCTGATGATCACCTTCTTTTCCAGGAAATACCCATTTTCTGGGGTGCCAGAGAAAGGAATACAGATGCCTAAACTCCAGCTGACTTTCCCAGGGGTCCCACTCAGGTTGCTCGGGTACCTAGTTAGCACTTTCCTTAATGCTCTGTGCTGAGAGCCTCGGGAGGATGGAAAATGGTATTGTCCCCAAATCTAAATGGGTGAGGGAATGGGTGTTCCTCACCCCTGAAGTGCACAGGACACAGGGCACAGACAGAAAATGGAGACGAAAGGAGGAAACAGCTGTCCTGGCTTCTGTTTTCAGGAAACAGTTGGGGTGCTGGGCATGCCCTTTTACACCTCAGAAGGGATTTCTCAACTGTCAAATCAGAGGCTGAGGCAGAGTAACATCCTTCCAACTCTCAGTAGTTCTACAGACACTGACAGCCTCAGGGACAGTCTGTGGTGTCAGACTGTGGTGTCAGCCTTGAGGACACCACCAATTTCAATGAGGAGCATCACCACACTGTCCACAGCAGTAACTTCTGCTCAAATGTCTGGGGAAGAGAGAACACTCCGCGCCCAAGGGCAGTGAATGGAGGCAGGCAGGCAGGCAGGCAGGCTGGCTAGAAGATGCCAAGTCTGTGGGCTCTCTCATCAGGACCACCGGCATCCCTCTGAAGAAATAAATCTGTCCGGGTCCTGGCAGCTCACCAGTGCCTCATTGTTGTGGCCAGAAGGCCACCTCCTTCTTATGGATCAGGTCAATACTTAACATCCTGATCCCTGAATTCAATGTTAGCACAAGAGTTAGTCGCGAGCCTTTTGGGACTGTCAGCACTCTAAAGGACACATTTTCCAGCTCCTACTCACATGCCAGGATCCCAGCTCCGCATTCTTACTTGCGTCAAAGGCAACTTGTGCAAGACTGGTTAACATAAGGCCCTCCCAAACCTGAACTGATGTGTCCTTCAAAGGTGGCAAGCTCCCCTAAGGAGCCCTCCACACACCTCCGCCCCCTTCCACATCACCTCTGCAGCAGTCCCGAGCACCACCAGCCTGATTGAAAGCCTGACCTTTTCGTTTTGAGAGAAACTTCTCATAGAAGCTCCAGGGGATGATGGGGAAGAACATATCCTCTGCTTCCACGTTTTGTTTTGCCTTTAAAAACAAGTCCCTACTCTTACCATGGCCGGGGGCCGGGGGCCGGACTGTGCTGGGTAGGCAGCGAAGATCTAACCTGGCCAGCGCGGGCGGGGGGCTGTGAGAAGTACCCGGGTCTTGCTTTGTTTCTGTAATTCCGGTCCTGAGACAGTTCCTCAGAACTGTGTTGATGCAAAAGCAACACTCAGCAAAGGGAGGGTTTGGTTTTGTTTGCTGCGTCCCAGCTAGAGTACCGCAGATAAGAAAATTCCCTGAGTTCCCAATTCCCCTGGCCTGCTTCTCCTTCCCCATACCGAATTCTTAGGTCGCTTCTTTGGGAAAAGGTTTGGGGGAACTGGGGTCGAATTCCGTCCCACTGCCCGCAAACATCCCAGCGCGGTCCCGGAGGGCGGCGAGAACCTGGAGCCGAGCGCCGACCAGGAGACCGTATGATTCCAGCTCCACCCCGCCCCCAGCCCCCACTCCCCACTCCCCACTCCCCGGCCCCAGGGCCCGGCCTCCACCAAGGCGGCGCTGATCCAGCCGGGCGGCGCTGATCCATCCGGACCCCGCTGCCCCCGCACCTCTGCTCCCCGCCCCCGCGCGCTCCCTCCTCGCCCCCCGGGTCCCTCCTCACCCGGCGCCCTGGTGAGCTGCTCTCAAACAGCCGGGGACCAAGCTTGTTCCGCGGCGCAGCAACGCGACCTGAGCGCGTCAAACCCGACTGCTGCTGGCTACCAGCAGAGGTCACCGAGGCCAAGGGGCAGCCAGGTTACCGCTCGCGAGTCGGCAGCTCGCGGGCTTCGCCCTCCGCCCGCCGGGGGAAGGTCTTATCTCCGGATCCTCTCCTCCCCCGGCCACAGGAGGAGGGACCAGGGAGGAGCAAGTGGCCACCAGCCTCTCACAAACACAGGCAGTTTGGGACGCGAAGGTGCTCAGGCGCACCCAACACACTCCCCAAGGCCCGGGGTCCGGAGGCCTGGACCTGCGAGTTAACTTAACCCGCCCTGGGATGGACCCAGAAAGCTCCGGGGCGGGTACTCCTCACCCCGCATCAAGCCAGAGTGGCTTGTTTCACTAGATTCCGTCTGCCCTGCATCTGCAATCTGGTATGCCCTGCGCATTCTGCATTTTGCTGCTTTGTAGGGTGGACACCAATTCAAAAATTATGTAAACTGTGCTGTAGATTGGAAGGCCTACTACTGTGTTGGTTTCATTTTCCGTTGGAAATACAATGCAAGGCCATCAGGAAGATCGACTATGACTTGGGGGGGGGGGGAAATAGTGTAAGAAGGGAGCACCTAATATCCCAGTTATTGGGGTTTTAACCGAAATTCCCCTCTTCATTTTCCAATGCTTTCTCTTCAGTCCTCTTTCTAATAAAAACATATTCATTCAACGTTTCAGTGAGAGACTCAGGGAACAAAGTTTGAAATTTATGTCTGGTGTTTGCATTTTTAAAATAGTGATTTTGGGGGGTTTTGTGGGTGGGTAACAGAACTGTAAATGAAATTTAGTTTTTATTCTGAAGACTCAGCAGTAAGAAGATGTGGATTACAGCTTCTTCCTCCCACTTATGAGTGCTTTGACCTTGGGCACATCCTTTACCCTTTCTGAATTTCTCAATTTCCTCATCGCTAACATGGAGATAGTCAAGGTACATTAGTCTGAGTCACCTTGTGAGAACGAACTGCAAATGCAGGTAAAACACAGGATGAGCCTGGCTCCTGGGAACATTGAACATTGTTATCGAACACTAATATCTATAAAGAAGCAGTGACTTACATAAACCTAATGGATGAAAAACTAAATAAAACTGTATTAGCCTTTTGGAGGGTTATCAGCTGGGAGGGGGAAGGGGGAGAATAGGGAAAAAGGTCCAGGGATTAAGAAGCATAATCGGTAGGTACAGAGTAGGGAGGTTAAGGATAGTATAGGAATTGGAAAAGCCAAAGAACTTATACACACGACCTGTGGACATGAACTAAGGGTGGAGGCGGGGAGAATTGGGACAATTGTAGTAGAATAATCAATAAAATATACTTTTAAAACATATTCGCCTAATGACATTTTCCTGTCCTATCTGACATAACCTCCCGTGAAACAAATTGCCCCATAATATTAATATAAAAGGGTACATATAATCTAACAGAGTACCCAAGAAATCTCCAAGACCCTCTTCCCTTTGGCCTTAAAATGAGATTAAACAGCATGCGACCCTGCGTTACACTTTAAAAGGTTTGAAAGCAGGTCTTGAAGGCAAGTATGCATTGTTTTATTTATTTCTCTCAGTGCCAGCTCTGTGCCTCTCCCATCATCATCACATCATATTCTCTGAGGTGGCTGGACTGGTTGGCATTTAGCAGGTTAGTGCCTTGAGAAAATACCTACAGTAGGGTTACTGTATTGAGCAAATAAACTTGACAGGACACTCAGTTCAATTTGAAGTTTAGATAAACACCAAAAGGTTTTAGTATATGTCCCATGCAATATTTAGAACATACTCTTACTAAAAATTATATTTTTTATCTGAAATTCAAATTTAACTGGGCGTTCTTTATTTTATCTGGCAACCTTAGTCCAGTGAAATTAATAAAGAATGGGTCTCACATTCCAAAAGGACAGCAAGTCGACCCAGACATACAGATTATAAGGTGGGTTTGATATTGATTTTGTTTTACTGTTAGTGAAAAAAAGAAATAACACACTTGTGTTTATAAATTGATTCTTTGTGAAGCTATTTCTTAGCCTTTAATTCTCACTCCCATTTCCCACCAACAGAGCAGTGCTTATGCGCTCTTTTTTTAAATTTTATTTTAATCATTGTTCAAGTACAGTTTTCTCCCTTTTACTCCCAATCCAGCCCACCCTCCCAACCCTCCCCACCTCCCTCCCATCACCACCCTCCCCCTAGTTTTTGTCCATGTGTCCTTTAAATTTGTTTCCGTGAACCCTTCCCATTGTCCCCTGAAATTTCCTCTTCTCTCCCCTGTGGTCACTGTCAGCTCTTTAATATGAACAAAAATGATGGCTCTCTCCTTCAATAAGATGTTGGATTTAATAATGTGCTCAATAGTGTTTCCAAGTAGTTTTTATTAAGGGCCAGTTTTATGTCAGGTACCCTTTCAAAAATGAATATGATGCAGTCTGTGCCTGAAGGATTATAAAATAACAACATAGAGTGCTAACCCTCATGTAAGTAAGTGCAGAGGACTGTGGGAGTTCAGAGAGGGAGTTACTGATTGTCTTTGGAAAGGGTGGGAGTCACAGCTGCCCTGGCTGCACAGGATTCAAGTGGCTCCAACCCAGGTGAGCGAGCAGAGGAGGAAAGTAACAGGATGACAGCTGTGTCCAGGCCTGGAAACTAACCCATCCTGATAGCAGTGGTCAAAGTGGATGGAATATGGGATTCTATAAAACTGAAAGTATGATTAGGAACTTGGAAACCCTTGAGTCTGTTAGAAAGTGGCAGAATGCAATAAACAAACATACTAACAAAAGATTAAATTGCTTTAATTTAAAAAATTAAGTTAAAACTAGGAACTGCGAGAGGAAAATGTTGCAGCCAAGACATACGCAAGTGTGATGAAACCTAAAACAGATTGATTTTTGAGCTACTTATGGGGTGGTATCTAAAAACTGGAGACTACAGTTAAACCTGAAATCCAAGAATATATTTCTGCAAATGGCCCAGGGAAGAAACTGTGATCAGAAAGCTCCACGTAGTTTAACCACGGAAATATTGCTTACTGGTTTTCAAGGTTCAGATTTACCTTATAAACAAGCCAGAGGAGAACTGACTGTGATTATTCAAGAGAATGTGAAATTAATATGATTACTTTTAATGTAATTTTTAAATAGTAAAAGGAGGTAGAAAGGGGGAGCAGGATAGAGAGAAGGTTGGGTTACTAAGCGTCTCATTTTAGAAAGTGGAGAATGAAAAGATACCATCTATCATTGGTAGCACAGTTAATAAAGGTCTGGATACATGGAAACCTTGCAGAGGAGAGAACCGGGCAGGACCTGAATGTAGAGATGGCACTCTATTAGGAGGATCAGGGAAGAGAAAAGAATGGACCAGTGTGCACATGAGCTAGAAATGAGATAGATAGTGCTAATATGCCAAGAAATAATAATAGACTATATTGTTCTGGAAGCATGGAGGTTGCCACCAACTATTTAAAAACAGAAATCATTAGAGTGATTCTCTTTGGGGAATTGTATTGGAACTGGGGTGGGCTGAAGTGGGAGACTCTGGCTTTTCTCTCTTGTTTTTTTAGTACTGTTGAAGTATTTGGAGTATGTGCATGATGACATTGATTAAATATTTCAAACTTTTTAAGAATAGGAATTTGTGAAAAGAAAGGCTTCACTATGACAGTGGCTTGCAAGAATAAGTAAGAGTTCATCAGGAAGGAAGAGAGGAAGAGAAGTCTACAGAATGTGGAATTCCATGAGCAAAGGCAAAGGGGCCTACAAGTTGAACAGTACACCTTGGGAATGTCAAGTTCTCCATGTGGCAAGAGCACTGGGTATATAGATAGGATGGAGCAGAAAGTAAAGATGTGAAGGTGAGCTGGGAGAACAATAACAGTCTTCTAAGTAATGCAATAGAGTTGATGCTGTGAGGTTCTCGAGGACAAAAAAGATGTCATTTCTTATTAGCCTGTATCCAGTGAGGAACATAGCACACAGTAATCACCCAATAAATTGTTTTCTGAATGAATGAGAAATATCTTGGGGGTAATGGGAAGACATTGAAGTTTTAAGCAGAGCAGTTGTTTTTCTTATTTTTGGAACATAATTTTGTACTGAAAAAAGATGAATTGAGGTTGGAGAAACCAAAAGCAGGGGATGGATTAGGAGGCTATTAGGAGAAAGGTGTAAAATAAGACAGTGGCAGTGGGAACTGAGATAGGAGGATCTACTTGAGAGACATTAGCAGGGTAGAAATGGGTGAAAGGTTGAAAAAGAGGGATGAGTTGAAAATGGCCCTGAGATTCCTAACTGGGGAAAACCAGGAAGATGATGGGCCATTCACTGGGAAAAGAAAATAGGGAAAAGAAACAGGTTGGAGAAGTGAGTTAATAAATGCAATTCTATGTGTATTAAATTTGAAAGACCTGAGGGTGATATTTTAAGAATTGTGAGTCTAGAATTATGAAGGGCTTATGAAGTCTACTTGGTGAGTCTAGACAAGTATTTTTTTAAATGAAATAGAACATATTACACTTTAAAGTGTATCATGTGGTAAGGTTAAGTGTTGTTTCATAGAACTTTCATTTGCACATAATTAGTTATGTATGTAACTGATGTAAAATGTATTTTCTGCCATATGTCAAAAAATGTTAGATCCTCTGCACTTGGATACCAGGTGGAACAAGTGGTGTAGAGTCACCTTATACCTGCTTGACAGAGCCTCCTGTGCATACTTCTTTCCCACCCTATTTAGTAACTTCACCTTGATAGCTAGAAATCAGTCATGTGGGGACTTCGTGCCACAGAAACCAGCAAACACTAGAAAATGGGACACTTTTCTACTGTAGTGAGCTAGCACACCTCTGGGAGGAACCATCTGATGGATAGTTACTTATGAAGTCCTGAAGCTCAATCCAGAGACCCGGGCAGAAGGTATTTGTAAGTGAGGATGCCCAGAGTGCATGACATTGGCCACTGACAGCCTTTAGAGAGAGGAGAGGTAGGTGATAGAATTCAAAAGAACATCACCTTCAAGGAAGGTGGGAGGAAAAGGAGCCCGTGAATGAAATTGTGAAAGGTTGTTCAAAGTGATGGTGGAGAATGGGAGAGAGAGACTCTCTAAAAGTCAAGGAAGAAAAGGGATTTCAGAAGGTAAGTAATATCAGCACTATTGATTAAGTAGAGTGGGTAAAGACCAAAAAAGTGCTGTGGGATTTAGGAATTAGGAGGGCAAAAACCAACTTTAAGTTTTAATCCCTAAAACCAATTTTAGTATAATTGAGGAATAAAGGGAGGGAGTCAGGAAGGTGTAGAGATGAGGACACAAGGACTCTAAAGTGGATGATATTTCATGGAGAAGAAAGAGACATGGCTGTGGCCTGAGGGGTGAAAAGCAGGAGGAGGAGACTGAATATCTGGGGGACGGTCATGAGATCTGCCGAGGAGTGAGAGGCCTTCCGAGCCCCCGGGTGGCTGGGATTCACTCACGTGGCATGGAGTCCATCTGGTCCTGTTCGCCAGTCCAGGAACATGACCAGGCAGGAGGTTGGCTGGGCCTGGAAATTAGGAGAGTAGCTTGGCCAAAGACAAAGAAAATAAGAGAATTGATGGTAATTTGAAAAGATAAATTTTCTTCCTAGTTAAGATGTCATACATTTGTATTGTTAGAAATCTGGATAAAACAACAATAGTAAAGATAAAGTGGGGGTGTCCCCACAACCTCAACCTTATTAGGTAATTATTTCAGAATGAGGTACGTATCTTCCTGACACTTCTCCAGACTGAAGTAAAATAATTCAAACAGCTGAGTCAGACAGACCTGAGCTTGTATCTGGTTTACTTCACTAGCTCTAAGGCCTTGGGCAAGTTACATAGCCTTTTAACCCCTCAGTTTCTTAATCTTTAAAATAGAAGTAATAATAGCATCTACATCACACAGTTGTAGTGGGAAGTAAAAGGATCATGCATGTAAATTGCTTCGAACAATATTTGGTAAGCAGAGTGAACACTCTCTCTATATATGCATATGTTCATATGCATATATATATATATACATATGCATATAAACACATATATACCTATACATATATAAACACAACATACACATAAATTTATACACACACACCTATGAAAAAGAGAATTTATATATATATATATATATATGTATTTATAGGAATACGTGCACACACATACATAACATGAATAACCAGAAAGAACTGAAACATATTGGTGATTTGAGTTGGTGGGAAGAAGCTACCCTGAGCAGAGTGACTATGTGGGAGGATAAAAAGTCATGGTCAGAGAATGGAACTGAAGTACAAGACTTCAGAAGTGGAGCCCTTCCGGAACACAGTGAGTCCCATCTGGTAATGCCTCTAATTTCTGAAGTGGAGAGAAGGTAAAGAATCCTCTCTTTAATATTTTAGCCAATTCCAAAATTTATTATTCAATGCCAGGCTTAGCCTTCATTCATCCTCAGCAGTGTCTTATGCCTTTGCAGACATGGTTTACCTAGAGACTTCAGAACTGTGGGTGTCACAATCGACTTGTTTGTATGCATTCAGTTTTAGGGCCGTGAGAGGTGGCCTGTCAAACCTGTCTCCAGGATGTGTTTTTTTCTTGCTCAACTCATTGATAACACCTCTGCTAACCTCAATCAAGGTGTAGGAGGCTTTGTGCTAAGTCCAAGGCTCCAGGTTTCTCTCAGTGACACTATGATTCACAGTCACCTGTCTCCTTTATCTAGTCACCAGGTTACATGATTCCACATGCACAATCTCTCCTTCCCATTCCTACTATCACCATGCTAATCAAGGTCCTCAAAAGCTCAACCCCTGATGACTACATACTGTTTCTTTTGTTAGACAATTTATGCATGATCATTGTAGAAAAAATAGTGTTTAGCTATGAATTCAATGTATACTCTTTTAAGCTTTTCTCCACATAAACCAGCACATGCTTATATACTAAATTTTTGGTCAGTTTTATAACATTCTATTTTAATGTAGCAATATAATACTAATCTTTCACCAAATCACTAAGTGCACACTTGCAGTATCACTTCTGATGGCTTTATTGATACAGACACCAGCCTGCAGTGTCCACATCATAATGGATAAAATGAGACATTCACATGGACTACTGAGTCTGGTGGAGCAAAAGGGATAGCGTGGCTTTTCTCTCAAGGGGAGCAAAAGCCTTGGCCCTTGCCGTGACCAGCATTTATTGGGTTACATGATGGTCCTCATTTACTATGCACAGGTTCGTTTTAGGTGGTTACCTTTCACAGAAATCAAAGGAGCCAATGCCGCTAATCACATCACAGAAGAGGGATATTTGCAAATGAAATGGCAGAAGTGGTTGAACCAGTACACTCATCCTTGGAAGGTTTAGCATGGGTTTTAGGAAGTTACTTTGCAGTAAATGTCCTCAATTCAGGGTGAGGGAGTATTTTAGTAAGAGCAAGACTCAAAGTGACCTAGGCACATTGCAGGCCTGATTCCCCACAGGAGAACCTATCTGTGGGCATGGGTCCTGTGCATCTCCAAGTGGCAGCTGGGCCCATGCCACACAGAATGGTCTCCTACACTTTATATTTTCCCTTATTAGTATAAATTCAGGTTATTTATTGGAAATTTGTTTACAATTTTTAGTTTTTGAAATAGCACTTCAGTGAATATTGTTGCAGTTAAATCTTTGTGCATGTTTTAGTTATTTATTTAGTTAGTTAGTTATTAATTTAGTTATTTAGTTATTTAGTTATTTCTTTGTGATAAATCCCCAGAAATGGATTTTCTGATCAAATATATGCATTTTTATTGCCTTCTTACTCTTTTTCCCTCCCCCATGGATGTTCTTCATCCCATAATACTTTATACTTTCTTATAGTAAAATTACTTCTCTAAAAATGATGAACTTGTAATTATTTTACTTCTCTATTTGGAAACTCAACGCATCGTACACAGGTAGAAATGAAGCCCAGATATCGTGTCATGGCATTTGTGGCCTTCCAAGGTCTGGCCTCAACCTTCTTTTTCATTTAGGTTTCCCCTGTTCAACTCACTTCACACTCACCCATTCTGAATTCCATGCTGGGCTTTGCCCTTTCACTGTAGAATTCCTGTTTTATTGGTCAGATTCGGGAATCATGTGTCATCCTCAAACTGGATTATTTAATGAGTGTTTGATCACTTGAACTGTTTAGCAAGTTGAGAGTAGAATTCAGGGGACCCCACTGGGCATAGCGCAGTGCCTCTAGGCAAACAACACCAGGGAGCCCTTACCACCCAGGAGCCTGAAGGAGCAAGAGGGCAGAGAAAGCAAAGACTGGGACCTGATGAGGATAATTCCAGGGAAAGGGTCACCTGACAGGGCCTGTGACCTCTGTAGCAAACCCCTGAACCATGTAGGAAGCTAAAGGACTAAATGCTCCAGCCCTACTTCCCATTCACCTTCAAATTTCCTGCTGGAAATTGGCCAGGCCCAGTTGGAAGCCAGATGGCACTGGTGCCCATGGATACTGTCCCTACAGCCTCCCCGGTGAACAGTGCAGAATGAACCTGATGGAACAGATGGAAGACTTCCTGCATCCTCTAAAGATTCCTACATGTTATATCTTCAAGTGCTTTAGTGCTTCTCTTGGGCCATTAAATACTGTCTCAATTATCTTTTATTTATGCAAGATCTGGCTCCTCAACTGGATCAATCACTATTTTAAGAGAGACATGGCCTTTTCACATGCATGATAAGAAACTCAGGGAAATTCTGTTGTAAAATTGTCCCTCAGAGGGACTTCTTTTAGGCAGTTGAGCCAGAAGGAACAGCCACAGCAGACAATATATAACACAAAATGTCTGCCATACAGAGACATCTGATCAGATCACTGGGGAGGGGCGGCGGTGGGGGGGGCATGGGAGGAGGCAATGCTAAACAGTCTAGGTTGGGATTGGATGAGAAGCTGAACACCTCCAGAGTGCATGGAATTATGGGCTAGGAAATTTGAAATAAAAGAAGGGCTCTCACACTCTCAGACTGGCTAACTCTGGCTCTCAGGCTCTCTTCTTCCTCCAGGAGGCCTGGATGATTATGCAGCAGCTGCCTGCATTTCCCAGCAGCCAGTATATTGGATGGGAAGGAACTCAGGGTGCAACCTAGGATCAGGTTATCCTGGCAGAGGGCAGCGGTGTTATTCTTCTTTGCGTGTTCTAGAGGGTTTGACCTCTGAGGCAGAGGCCAAACCCTCCATTCTCCCTCCAAAGCCTGCCATTCTTCCAAAATTGTGTTGTTTTTGTACCTTATGTTATTTTAATTTGTAAACTAACCTTGTACAAATAAGATAATTAAAAACTAACACGGGAAATGATAGAACTCAGATGTTAAAGAGTTTGGCCTTAATTGATAGGCTGAAGTGACTAATGCATGTGGAAAGCTGTTATTCCAAAATTGTGAACCTTTTGAATAAAGACTTCTTTCCTTCATCACCAAACCTTTGCCTCTGGAATTTTGCCTAGAGGCTAGTGGTGGGTAGCAGAGTCCCACTTGCTGTTCAGCATCACCTGGACAGGACTGCTATGTGGAAGGGATATTATGTACATAGGCGGTGACACAGAGTCCTTATATAAGCCCTTATATAATCCAAAAGTCGGCATGTGAGAGAGCTATGTAGACCCCGCATTCAGGCTACACAGCACCCAGTAGAGGCTAAGGGAAACGTAGCTACATCTCTAAATGATACAAGATGACAAGATAACACCTTAGAGAAAATATGGACAACCTGGAAATCCTCACTCCCCAGAACAAGATTCCATAAGCCTCATTCTGTATTGGCACACATCTTCAGTTTGTGCTGATCAGCAGCGATGCTGGAATTCCAGGCCCCTTCTCCAGTCTAATCCCAGGGATGGTCCAAAATGTCAACCAAAGTCCTTCTTCCTGACTAGGAGGCCCCGTGGAAGACCCTACAAGATATATGTAGGCAGAAGGGAACAAATGATTTGGGAGCCACAAATGAAACCCAACTCTCACCCTCCTAGTCTCAGACACAGGCCTGAGTTTGATCAGCTGTCCCATCCTCAACAGGAAATAGATAGCCCTGGTCTAAGCATGCTCAAGCTCTCTGAGCCTCCATTTCCTTGCTTGTAAGCTATCTATATCTCCGACTTAGTTAGGACTGATGAGTTAATACACATAAAACACCTAGAACAATGCTTGATGCATGAAGACATTCAACAAATATTTCATTTCCTTCTTGCCACTCCCAGTTCCTATGTCATCATTCTGTCCACCTCACTGTACTGCCTCTTTCACAAGTATTGGTTTGAAATACCAATATATTTTCCTAGGGAGAAAAGAAGTAACTTCAATAACTCTAGCATGTGATTTTGACTTACCATCTCAGGAGACAATACAACTAAGTAGATAAGACCATAGTTACTATAAACAAAGTACCTGGGTTGTCCAAAGTCACTGGGTTATCAGTGACTAGCTTTGTCACTGACTTAGGCCTTATTTGATTGCCTTAGTTTGTTCTTCTGTAAGGTAGGGATAATACTTGTACTGGCCCCACATGGTTAAACTTGTTAATGTATGTTGAAGCACTGAGATCAAAGCCTACATGGACTTGTTATTATCATCTTCTTTAGAATGGAAGGGAGGTAGAGGAGAGTCAATTCACAGGGTCCTGAGGAAGGCTCAATAATAAGCCGTAAATGTGCAAAGGAATGGCAAAGCTGCCTGGCCCTCACTTGAACTTGTGGTCACTGTACATCTACTCTGCATGCTGAACTTAACTAGGGTGTGGGGGACTGTAAGACATGAATTAAAACCCAGTAGCAGTGTGACTTTCATTAAATAAGTTCATGTCAGTGGGTCTCAATATTCTCATCCATAAAATGAATTTTTGAATCCTGATTTCTAGAGTCCGATCCTGATTTGAAAATGGATTTGATTCTATGGAGGAAAAGAATCCATGGAAGTCACCTTGGTCAGGAATTTTAGTCCCAGTGCCCAAGTCAGTGTGACCAAAGGTCAATGGCTGGCCCACAGATATTTGCTGGTGACTCTGTTGCCTATCATGACATGAGCAAGAGACACTTGAGGATAGATTTTTGACATTAATCCCAGATGAAATTACTCATCAACTACGAGGTCACATTGAAAGGCAGTTAGCACACAAATTCAGTATCCCATTAGCAGATCCTGCTACTACTAGTTGTATACAAAGAATTAATATTTTTGTAAGGTAAGGTTTATCTTCATCTTACTTTTATATGGCTTTGTGTGCTGTCCGTGTCAAATTTAAAAAAAAAATAGATCAAAACATACTCTTTTTAGGCATTTCTTCATTGCCTCACCCTTGACTTACAAGAAATCCTGGGGACCTCTCCCTTTGGTTGCCTCACTTCCTAACCAGCTGATGGCTTGTCAAAAGATTGAAGGTCAGAAACCTATTACAGGTTTTCCGTGCTATCCAAAACTGGAGCTTCCTATAAAAATTTTAGTAAGCTGAAATGGTGTAAGCAAAGATAGAGTGACCACTAATTTATACAGAAAAAATGTTGAGTGTTCCCAGACCTCAAAATAGCCTACCAAGTTACACCAAACATGCTTAATCACATCTGGTTTTATGCTAAACATAAAACTCTTATGCACTCTCTTAGGCTTCTGTGAATGATATCTTACAACTCATCTTGCTAACAGATGCACAAAGTAAGTGGGGATGAAGCACAGATGCTCCCAGACACAGCTCAGAGCTCTGGTGGCTCAGTGCCGGACGCTGAGTGTGCTTCCAGGGAAGGATCTCCAGGAGGCCACTCTCCCTGCTTGGGGTGCACTCGGCCTCTCTAATGGCTGCTGCAAAACCAACCCTGAACTATTTTTACCTTTTTCTGTAAAAAGTGAAAATCCTCTTTGGATTTCTCCGGTTAGCAAAAATAGGTACTAATATAGATTTTTCATAAGAGCAAAGTGAGGTAATGTGACCTTTCACAAAGTGAGGGACAAGCATGTTAGGGAAGGAACCATGTAGGAGCTGTGGCCCCAGATGCATGCAGTTTGCAGGTGACAACAGTACCACTTTTTATGAGCGGATCCTTGTTAGAGTGCAGGTTCCTTGAGGGTAGGACTCTGTCCTTGCATCCTTGCATCATTCCACATTCATTAGTTGCTCATCAAATATGTATTTGTTGAATAAAGTCAAGCTGAACTAGAACAGTTCTGATGTTTAGAAAGTGTATTAAGATACTGAGTTCTTTGAGGGTGAGCAAGGGGCCTGATGGGAATATTTCCACACTGTCATAGGCATTCATTACACTCTGCCCTCCTTGATGTGGCTGACCATTACTCCTTCTAGCCTATAGCTTCTGTGAAGCTGTATTCACCCAGTTTCCCTCCAACCTCTCTGACAGTGCTTCTTAATCTGCTTTGATAATTCATCCTTTGCTTCCAGATCTCTAACTGATACCAGGCCTCAGAGCTTGGGTCTCCTTCCTTCCTGTACTTGCTATATCCTTGGTTTATCTTACATAGTCCTGTACTTTTAAATACCACCTATGTGCTGACATCTGCCAATGGGCATCGCAGAACTCTGGACTCCTATTCGATATTTGGATGCCTTACAGGCACTTCAAAACTTAACACATTTAAAACAAAACATTTAATTTAAACTATCCTTCTGCTACTGAAGCCTGGCCCCGCTCTAGTCATTGCTACCCCATCAAAAGTCACCACCTTCACACCCAAAGTGGTCAAATCAGAAGTCCACCAATCATCCTCGATCCCCCTATCTGCCTCACCGCACATGTAGACTCTATCGATAAGTCCTGTTAATATTCCCTCCCAAATAATTCCTGATTTCAATCTTTCCTCTGCATCTCCACAGCCAAACACAACAAGCCACTACTCTTTCCTGTCTGGATGTGAGCAGTAGCCTTCTCAGTGATCTTCCTGCTTTTGATCTTGTTTCCCTTCAGCCTCTATCCCAAGTAGAAGCCAAAGTCACCTTAAAAAATATATATAAATAAATTGCCCCATCTTGTTCCTTGCTTAAAACCTTTCAATGACTTCCCCTTGTCCTTGGAATAAAATGTAAAATCCTCATTGTGTCCTAGGAGACTCTGAATGATCTAGCCTTTGCTTATGCTAAACTCATCTTATCTTGTTCCACTTGCCCCACACCCTGTAGGCCAGCTGCACCCTCCTCTTCTTTGTTTCTCACTTAATCTAAACTGTCTCCCTCCCTCTGCCTGGAACACCTTCCCTAGCACCTCAGATGCTTACCTTCTCGTACACCAGGTCTCAGGCCAAACATCACTACTTCAGGACACCCATGATTGCCCTCTTCTCCCATTACTCTCTGCCATTGCACGTTGTTTGTTCATGAAACTTACAGAAGTTGTAATTTTACATGTATACATTTATTTGTTTTCTTACTGACTGTCTTTTTCTCTGTACTCTGAGATCAAGGAAGAGACGACAATGACTGCCTTGTTCTCCACAAGGTCCAGCATGGTGTCTGGCAGATACCAGCCATTCAATAAATACCCATGGGAAGAAAGGTGGAAAGAAAATAAATACTTGTAGGGAGAAAGGTAGTAAGAAAACAAATACAAAAATACATGTAGGAAGGAAAAGAAAAAAAGAGAGAGAGAAAGGATAAGAGAGAGAGGAGAAGGAAGAGGAGTAGGAGGAGGAGGAGTAGAAGTGAGAGGAGAAAGGAAGTATGGGATAGAGGGACGGAGGGGAGAGAGAAGGAGGAAGAATGTCTCTTTAGAGTAGCATCATCATAAAGATAGTAGATGCTTAGAATAAGGGAGCAGAAAGGGGAGGCAAGGAGAAAGCACCTAAAGTTTTCCTCCCTCCCTCCCTCTACCCTGTGCCAGGAGCTTCATAAATTATTTCAGCTGCTCATCTTTCACAGCCCTAGGGAAAGATGTTAAAACTTCATTTTACTGGTGAGATAAGAGGTTCAGCAAAGTTAAGGGCTTTGTCCAAGTTCTCCCAGCTGGTCCTGAATGTGAGGGGGGCACCTTGTCCCCCACTACTCCACAGTGTCCTGTGGACTGCCCATCAGTTTTCCAAGTTTCATGTTTTTTGATTAAATGCCATTTGAAATTAACATGCCAGGGACCACACTTGGACTGTGGAAACAGACTGGAATTGCTGACCAGTTTCAGTGCAAAGCAGAGGGGCAGTCCGCATCCACTAGAGAGTTACCACCCAGTGAAGCTGAGGATAATTGACAGGCTTTAATGAGGAAGAGAGGAGGGGTCAGTTTCCATGGTGCTAAACAACAAGACTGGCTGCTAGGACTTCGTGCTGGCACTGAGTGAGTCTCTTTCAAACAAGACAGTGAGTATTGCTATATTACTCTTGTCTTCAGATGTTTGCTGCTGTTATTCTAGATTATTCATATTCATTAGAGTTTATATTTCCCGGCTACTCTGTTACATTGTGACACCTGTACCAGGAAGATAGAGATTCAGGCACACTTAGATATACAGGGATTCATGTGAAGAAAAATTTGCTAAATTTTAGTAGTCAGTGGTAGGCTTGTGAATTGTGTATGTTTTCTACAAATAACTTTTTTGTTCTTTTAAGAAAGCATCTAATTTATAGTATCATTTATAGACAGCTTTGTTGAGATATAATTTACATACCATAAAATTCACCTACTTAAAGTACACAATTCATGGTTTTTAATATGTTCAAAGCTGTCAAAGCATCACCGTCCACTATTTAATTTTAGAACATTTCATCACCACAAAGAGAAATCCTGTACTTTTTTAAAAATATATTTTTAAAGATTTTATTTATTTATTTTTAGAAAGAAGGGAAGGGAGAGAAAAAGAGAGGAAGAGAAACATCAATGTGTGGTTGCCTCTCATGTGCCCCCTACTGGGGACCTGGCCTGCAACCCAGGCATGTGTCCTGACTGGGAATCAAACCAGCAACATTTTGGTTTGCAGCCCACGCTCAATCCAATGAGCCACACCAGCCAGGGCTAAAAATCCTGTACTTTTTAGCAGGCACTTCCCACCCCTACCTCATTCTAGTGCTAGGCAACCAATAATCAATGTTCTGTCTTTATAGATTTGCCTATTCTGGACATTTCACATAAATAGAATCTTAAAATATGTGGTCTTTTGTGACTAGCTTCTTTCACTTAGCATATTTTCAAGATTCATCCATGTTATGGCATGTAGTAGCACCTTGTTCCCTTTTCATTGTCAAATAATATTCCACTGTGTGAGTATCCCACATTTGCGTTCTGTATTTGTCCATTAATGGACACTTGGATTGTTTCCACTTTAGGGATATTATGAATAATGTTGCTGTAAAAATTGGTGTACAAGCTTTTATGTGGACATGTGTTTTCATTTCTTTTAGGTATATACCTGAAATTAGAATTACTGGTCACATAATAATAACTCTTATGTTTAACCTTTTGAAAAACTATCAAACTGCTTTCCAAAGTGGCTGCGCCATCTTGTATTTCCACCACAGTGTATGAGGGTTCCAAGTTCTCCATATCCTTGCCAACAGTTGTTATTATTTGTCTTTTTTATTATAGTTATTCTAGTGGGTGTGAAGTGGTGTCTCATTGTGGTTTTGATTTGCATTTCCCTAATGACTAATGATGTTGAGCACCTGTCATGCACTGTTGGCTATGTGCATATTTGTTTTGGAGAAACTTATGTTTATATTCTTTGACCATTTTTAATTGAGTTATTTGTTTTTTATTGTTTAGTTGTAACAGTTCTTTATATATTTTGGATACAAATTTCTCATCATTTAAATGATTTTCAAATATTTTCTCCCATTCTGTAGTTGTTTTATACTTTCTCAAAGGTATCATTTACAGAACAAACATTTTTAATTTTAGTGAAACGCAATTTATTTAATTTTTTCTTTTGTACTTGTGCTTTTGTTGTTCTATCTGTAAACCACTGTCTAACCCAACACGATAAAAATTTACCTCCTTGTTTTCCCCTGTTTTAGTTGTAGGACATATATTGTAGGTCTGTTGTACATTTTTAAGTTAACTTTTGTATATGGCATGAGGTAGAGGACCAACTTCATTCTTTTGTATATGGATATCCAATTGTGCCAATACCATTCAGGGATCATTTATTCCCCATTGAATTTTCCTGGCATCTTTGTTGCAAACCAATTGACCGTAAATGTAAAGTTATTTTGGGACTCTCAATTCTATTCCATTGTTCCAAATGTCTATCTTTATGCTGCATGACATACTTTGTACCATACTGCCATGATTACTGTATCATTTTAGTCATTTAGAAATCAGGAAGTGTGAATCCTACTTTACTCTTCTTTTTCACAGTTTCTTTGGCCATTCCAAGTCCCTTAACATTTCCATGAGTTTTTAGGATCAGTTCATCAATTTCTCTGCAAATAAATTTAGCTACCTACCCATTGAGATGTCTACTTAAATTATAATTTATCCATGGGCATTTGTAGAATTTTCTTGGTATGAACTCACATGTAAAACAAGTGGGGTTTATTTAAGTGTCAACCTGCATAAAGGTTTGTGTGAAGGGCAGGAAGAGAGGCTTCCATGCACTGGTGCTAAAAATGGTTTGGATTTTTGTGATACCTGCAGATTAGAAACCATCTGGCACCTTTGCTTATCATTTTATTTTATCATTGATTGAACACTCCAGTATAAGGGTTTTCTATGAAAACAAGATAAAATCCTGTACCATTTTCTGTTACCTAACATATGCACTGAGTACCTGCTTCATGCTAAAAGCCTTGTCTTTGTCCAGCCACTCAGAGATGCTAAACACCTTTGGTCTGAGGCCCAGGCATCTACTGTTTAAACCCACCAGCAATTCAGCCAGACTGCTTCTACCTTACTTCCACTGTCTCCCCAGTTTGTAGCTACAGAGCTATTGCTACCCAGTGTGTGGTGTGTGAACTAGTAGCTGCTATGTGGACTTGTTACAAATGCAGGATCTCAGGCCTCATCCCCATCCTACTGAATCAGCACGTGCATTTTAACAAGATCCTAGGTACTTCATACATACCAGAGGCTGGTAAAACTGTAATCTCCAGGGAAAATCTGTCCCCCTCCCTGTTTCGGTAGTCTCGTGGTCAGCACCTATGGAGGTGGGCCTCACTGGGCAAGCAATATGGGCCTGGGGAAGCCAGCTGAGGTCACTCTTTGTGTCCCAAGTCCCTCATTTCCTCCCAGCACTTGCCTCTGGAGCCCAATGCTGTGCCTAGCCACTGTTCAGGGCCCTGCCGCTCACCACCTACACTTTGGGGACTCTGCTGGGGCAACTACAGGGCACTGAGCAGTGAAGCCCTAGTCCGGTGAAGTCACCTTGCCTCCCGCCAACTGCCAACTTGTAACAGTTGGGCTCTTGGAGAGGAGAGAGAGTGTGCTGGGATCTGAGCATCCTGGGGGCAGAATGAAAGTGACCATCCCACCTGCCAGCCCTTCCCACTCAGGCAGGTTGCTCTTTGCCCTGAGAATGTCTCCGGCCGAGCGGTACTGGTCACAAAGCATGCTTGCCCACCATCACCAGCTCTTTCCTAGGGGACCGCATCCCTGTTAAAGCAGGCAGGAGTTTTTCTTGTTACATAACAGTCTTGATTTTACCTGTTGGCCCACAAAACCTAAAAAACTTCCTATCTAGCATTTTATAAGAAAATCTGCGGACCATTGGTCTACACCCTAGAGGTGAAGTGCTTGCACTCAGCAGAGTGTGCCTTCCCGCCACAGACGTGCTGTGCCTGAGCTGGGACCCTCAGCCACTGTCAGCGCCCAAGGTGACTTATTCCTGCTTTTTTTTTAACTTTTTAAAAATAAATTTAGTTACAATATTAAAATAGAAACATAACATGCAAAACATTGGATGAAATTCTTAAATGATTTTATAACAAGAAGTACATGATTTTGTGTTGCACAGTGGAAATGTCCAATAATTTGTTTAAAAGATGAATCAATTAATTATTCCACATAGGGTATCTCTAGATATTTTATCAGAGATGATTGTCTTTAAACCATAATAAACACACAGATACATAAATACATGACACTACCATAAGAAAATCCTTTCTAAAAAAATAATGTTTGTGGCTTTAATTTTATTTCAATTATAGCTGATAAAACTTATTTAAAATATTTTTATTTTGAATTTATGCTATTAAGCATTATATAGCATAAGAAACCCCCTCAAGTGAATGGCATAAGCAAACTTAGAGCTGTAACAAGAATGACTATAGCTGTCATATTTTGTAGTATTATTGTACATGACAAAAAACTTTATTCCATGTTCTATAATTTCTTTTTTCTTTATTTTTATTGTCTATATTATTACAGAGTTCCCCATTTTCCTTCCTTTTGCCCACCTGCCCCTTGCCCTCACCCCCCTTCCCTCTGGCCATCACCACATAGCTGTCTGCGCCCACGGGTTATGCATGTGTGTTCTTCGGCCAGTCCCTTCACCTTCCTCCATCTAGTCTTCCCCTTCCCCTCCCCTCTGACAGCTGTCAGCCTGTTCCATTTGCCTGGCCCTCTGTTTCTATTTTGTTCATCATTCTTTTGGGACCCAACTTAGGTCACTTTCAGAGAGAGAGTGCCCTTTACTTCCTAGTCTTGGTGAATGTCCTTTCCTTCTGTCCCCAGAAAATCACCTCCATCATAAGACTTCGGACATTGCACATAAATAATGTTACTTCCTTCTCTCCGACTCTGGGTTGGCTCTCATATGTCTTCATACATCAGACTCACCTGGAGGACTGACTGTAACACGGATTGCTCCTCCCACCCCAGTGTCTCATTCAGTAGGCCTGATTTGGGGCCCAGTAATTTGGTTTCTGAAGTGTGCTGGCAGCTGCTGCTGCTGGACCACAACTGTATTTGACTCCAACTTCTAAACATCTCAACTTCAATGTTGGGATCAAAGAGATGTTTCTAACAGCCCCTTTTCAAGTGCCTCTCTTCTCATTCTTTTTTTCCCTATATCTCAGCCCCTTTTTTGTTACATCAGTAATTCTCAAACTTTTTGGTTTCAGGACTCCTTTCCATTTTTAAAAATTACTGAGAATCCCAAAGGGAGTTTTTTTAATATGGATTATAGCTATTGATATTTATCCCATTAGAAATTAAAACAAAAAAATTTTTAAATGTGGATTAATTCACTTGCAAAAATCATAAGCACAATAGAGAATAATACAAATATTTTTATGAAAAATAACTATTTTTCTAAAATAAAAAAATGTGAAGAAGAGTGACATTGTTTTACTTTTTTGTCAAATCTTCTTAATATGTGGCTTAATAGAAGACAGCTGTGTTCTCATATTTGCTTCTGCATTCAGTTTGTTGTTCTGGTTGAAGTATATAAAGAAAATTTGGTTTGACACATATATATGAAGCTGGAAAAAGGAGGAGTATTTTATATCCTTTTCAGATACTGTGAATTTTTTTTTTGATACTGCACCGAAACTGGACAAGTGGTAGTGCTTTGAATGTCAGTTGGAATCTAAAATGACCTGTGTGCTTTTCATACTCTAAATTAAACTTCATTGCACTAAAATGCATTGGCCTGTTTTGAATTGGTCTCTGTTCCCATGTGAGATTTTGCAACATTCTGTCCTTGTCATACAGAACATATGGGTTCATGGAGTTATGCAGGCATTCCACATGTTGACATATTTTATTATTTTAAAATTCCTTTCATTAAGTCATATAATCAAGGCTAAAAATTTTATAAAAACTAATAATTCTTATTGCTTTACATTCTTTACTGAAATTAGCTTTTTTTTTTAACTGCACGTGTGTGGCAGTAAAGGTTACCTTGACTGCTGGTCCCATCTAGGGCCACTGCCCATGGCTCCTTTCCTTGTGCTAAGACACCAGCAGCTTTTCTACCCCTTTGCATGTGCACAATCAGGGCAATTGTCAGCACTGTGTACAAGGCCAAAGATATTTTCATATTATAATTAAAGTCATTTTGACCTTATGAATCTTGTGAAAGACTTTCAAGGATTCCCAAGCATCTAAGACAATAAGAATTGTTGGTTTGTGTGTTAATGCTGTAAATAATTTTAGCCATTTTATTTGTATGTTTACATTTTGTCCATCTCCTGAATTGACGTAGCAATGGTATTTAATTTCCATGGCGTATATATTCTGTATCCAGTACAGACTTTTCATGTGGATTGTCACTGTACCCTTACAACAGCCTCAGCACATTGTTCTCGTTCCACAGATGAGGAATGTAAGGCACAGAATTGCACAATTAACTCAGAGTCACACTACCAGCCCTGGAAAGTGGTTTGAGGACAAATAACAAGTGCCAGCCCATGACTGTATGTAGCCTGTAGTCCTGGAGGCAGAAGGGAACCATTGATAGATTTGGGCAGATGAGGGGCACACACTAACCACAGGAGCTAGGATCCAAATACACTCAGCAGAGCACACACATGAAGCAACCTGGATGCAAATTTATGATAAAGATTCCTCACCAGGAATAAAAAGCTGTGGAGAATTCCTAAGTGGCATGTTTTTCCCACAGTTGTTTTTTGTCATGGAATTGACCAAAATGTCAGACATGACCAAGCTTCACCAAGCTGTGGCTGCAGGGGAGTACAATTCAGTGAAAAAGATTCTGAAGAAAGGTCTCTGTGACCCAAACTACAAGGATGTGGACTGGAATGACCGAACCCCACTTCACTGGGCGGCAATCAAAGGTGAGTGGACAATGCCGAGGTAGAACCCATCCCCTTGAGTCCATCATTCATGAAAGCACCAGTCAGTAGTCTGTGTGGGGAAGTAGAAGAACATTTCTTGGGAGCCAATTGGGACATTTCAATCCTGGCACCTTCACTTACTGGGAATAGCACCTTACCAAGTTATTTAATGTCTGTAGGCCTTAGTTTATTCATCTGTATAATGGGAACAATAATGCTACCTTGGAGTCTTGTAGTGAGGATTCAGCGAGATAAAGGGTGTACTGTGCCCAGCACATCGTCTGCTCTCAATTAATATCGGTCCTCTGCCCCCTGACCTCTAACAGGGATGAAGCATTGTTTCTGTAGCAGGACAGGGCCTTTTTCTTGTTTGTTGCTGTATTTCCCATGCCTAACATGGCTCAGTTATAGAATTGGAGGAGGATAGTGGCAAATATTCAGTCAATGAGCTTGTCAAGGCCTTTGGCAATAGAACGTCATTGAAGAATGTTAACTAAGAAAATGTTACAGTCCGCTTTGCTTTGTAAAAATTTGTTTTATCTCCTGTATAAAGAATGGATTGGCAGGGGATGTTAGGGCAATCTGGCTGCGACATCTGTCACCCCATTGATCGCCAGGGTTGATTCGGCTGATCTGGCTGGCTAGGCGGGTGTCCCCTTCCTCCCTCACCAATCCATGTGCGTCCCTCCCGAAGCTGCGCGCTCGGTCGAAGAGGACGACCTTCCCAACTAGAGGAGAGGACCGGTCTTCGGTCAAGGGTATATGAGTAGCTGCGCTCCCCTGCTAGAACCTCCAAACAAGTGCTCAGAGAATGGATTGGCAGGAAGCAACACTGGCTATAGAGAAATCAATTGGGAGGATTTTGCAAAAATTTAAGTGCAATGTCATGGTAGCTATATCAGAGACCTTTTAGCAAACACTTGCTATATGTCATATGTACTTCATGTCTGTGATTTTATTTCTACTTCACAAGAACTCAGTGAAGTAAGTGGTGATATCCTTAATTTACAAATGAGGAAAATGAGCTGTAGACATTTATTGCTTGTCTGGGGTGGCATAGAAACTAGTAACTGGTATTTAGTAACTGGTATTTATTGTCAGATAAGAAGTCCCACCTATCTGAGTAGAAAGCCTGTACAATCAATCTTTCCTAGCTATAATGTATGTGGGACTTCAAATAGTCTTAACTGAGGTACAATTGACATATAACGTTTTATCAGTTTTAGGTGTACAATATAATGATTTGATTTTTGTATGTATTGTAATATGATCACCACAAAAAGTGTAGTTAATATCCATCTCTATCCATAGTTACAATCTTTTTTTCTTGTCATAAGTTTTAAGATCTATTCTCTTTGGAGTTTTCAAATATGTAGTCAGTATGATTAACTATAGTCACCAGGCTATACATTACATTCCCAGAACTTATAACTAGAAGTTTGTACCTTTTGGTCACTTTCACCCATTTCACCCCACCCCCCACTTCTAGAACCCACCAATATAATCTTTTTTTCTGTACCTATGAGCTTGGCTTCAGTTTTTTTTAGATCACACACATAAGTGAGGTCATATGGTATCTGTCTTTCTCTGTCTGACTCACCTATGTCTTTCTCTGTCTGACTTTGCATAATGCCCTCAAGGTCCATCCATGCTGTAGCAAAATATTTGTTTTTGAAATCAGCCTTGGGACTGCCAAGAGCAGCCAGCCCTGTCGGTGCCAGCATAGGAAGGGGTGGAGTGACTTGGGAGAGAAAGCACAATTTCCAGTCCGGGCTGCAGGAATCCACGGGGAAGAGAGTGCCTGGGAAGGAGTAGAGGGAATACTTATAGGGCCTTGGACCCTGGGTGAGAGCTCAGTTCTTCAGGGGTAAGGGTGGGGTGATGGGTCCTTCCTAAGGAGAAAAAAGGGAAGGAGGGAAGGATGCTAGGAAGATGGAGGGCCCTTGAAGGCCAATTTCTTCCCCTCTTCTGTGCTGTCTAAATTAGCTCTGGCCTCCGGCTGGCAGAAATATTTTAATCTTAACCCTCTCCTACTTCTTCTTGGCACACCTAAGGGAATATGGAGGTGCTTCAGCTCCTCATACGATATGGAGCCAGACCCTGCCTGGTCACTGATGTGGGTTGGACCCCAGCTCATTTTGCAGCTGAGTCAGGCCATCTGAATGTGCTCAAAACTCTCCATGCATTGCACGCCGCCATCGACGCCCCCGACTTCTTTGGAGACACACCAAAGAGAATCGCACAGATCTACGGGCAGAAAGCCTGTGTGGCATTCCTGGAGAAGTAAGTTCCATTCATTTCTCACTATTGAGAGGACAGAGAAACAGGAGCTTGTGACCAAGGTCTTTGCTGACTCAGTGATCTTAGGTCAATGAAAACGAAAGGAGGAAATTCAGACAACTATTTTTTGAGTTGTTTTTATTCATTTTTTACTGAAATGACAAATTTGGTGTAGAAACTATAGTGTGTTAGGTTATGTAAAATCTATTACTTATACGTGATACAAAATTATAATTTTTGTAATTATACATTACTATCATTTTAATGCCATAACATATAATTATTATAATTATTATTTTAGGTTATACAGAAATGATCTCAGATAAGAGAGGTAGGACAGCAGCAAGTTGGAAAATGGGACATGGTATAAGAGTTATCATTGTGCTAAGTCAGCCCTCATCCGTGCTGCCAGGGAGTCTTGTTCCCAAATCAATGGCCTCTTCCCAGTTCATATCTTGCCTCCACTTAATTTGATATCTGATACTCTTGAAACGCTTGTCTTTTGCTGCAGCTGATGCTACTCTCTTCTAATTCTCTGTCTACTGATCTATTTCTCCTCCTAATTTTTTCTAAGCACCTATTTTTACTCAGTCCTGAGTGAATTGGTGAAATTCCTCAGGGTCCTGTCCTTTGCTTCCCTCCACTGACTTTCTCTGAGTGATCTTGGCCCCTCTCAGTGACCAAAGGGTGGCTGAACATGAAAGGCACCCCAGGATAAGTGAAGTGGGGGAGGAGTGGTTCCTCCAAATAGTTGGGAGTGCTGTTACTAGGACAAGTGGGCAGAGAGTGCTGAGCAGACAAAAAAAAAAAAACGCATCATGTGTAAGTCATCACTACTTACCATCATCTCCCATGAAGAACTTCCCTCTGACAGTCATGGGGTTTAGAGAGAAGAAATCCTGGTTAAGGAGAAATGAATCTGGACCTTGAAAGATGGCTAAGACCTGGCTAATGAAGGAAGGAGAAAGATTCTTGATTGGGAGGAAAGACACCAGGTTGGAAACGTGCACAGGTTGTATGTACATGTGAGGAGGTGGAAGGGCAGTGGAAAAATGAGCGGCCTGGCTGAGCAGACTGTCACACCAGAGAGAAGTGGAGAACAAGGTCAGGTGGGCTAGTGGTTGGCCATAGGAAGCTGGGCAAACATACGAGTGTGAGCTCATTAAAGAAATGACAAGCTAAAAGAGATGCTTCAGCTAAGTTACTCTTCTAGTAGGAGAAGAAGAAGTATTGTTGAGATAGGATTGAAGGCACTTAGACTATAGGTAAAAAAATCATTAAGGAATTTCTTAGAAATTCACATTGCAACTGAGTGAGCTCCTGGGTGAACATGATAAAGAGAAAGAATGTAAGAGAGTTTAAAAGAAGCTTAGACAGTATTTGACAACTTTGTGAATATCTGAGGGATCCTACCTAATTCAACTTTTGATCCAGCTTCACTAAGTAGTGCCTGTCTCATTCAACAAATACTTTGGAGTCCTACTATGTGTGTGGCATTGAACTGGATACTGAAAAGAATTGAAAGATAAATCTGATACAGCACTGGGACATCAAGAAGTTCCCTGTCAGGGACAGGAGATAACTTATTGACATAAATAACAGTAATACAAGATAGAAGTGACAAGGGTCACAAGAGCAGGGCAGAGGAGGGACACTGAATATTGAGGGACACAATGTATGTGATCTGATTATTGAGAGGTCACTTCACTGCCAGCTTATTGGGAGAAGGGGTGCTGAGGGACTTGCAGATTTTCTATCCTCTGAATGAATTGTGCTTTGTATAATGCTTTGCACTTACATACTATTCTCTCAAATTCCACTGGTCTTCATACTGGCTCGAATTTTGTTTCTGTAAAGTGGCTTTCACCAATGTCTTTAGGCAAGTCACATACTCACCTTTGACCCATATATGCACCGGTACATATGTACACTTCTCATTGTTCACGTGTGTGTGAATATCTATTCATTCATCTGTCTAATGACCTACCTATCACCAGTAACCATTTCTTACATGAATCCATCTATATATCCAGTACATACACAATTATTAGCCATTTTTATTTTCATATATGTTTCTGTACTTTTAAACTTTTTATAATGAACATACATGGCTTTCATAATTAAGAAAAATAAAAATACACATAAATTAAGAAAAACAGCCTCTACTAATATGCTGTTTGTTGTAGAAATGCAAGCACTTCAAGAATTAGCACTTCAAGAATTACCTCCTTCAAGCTATGCGCCTAACTGTCTGATTCTGTTAACATCTCACTCCGGCACTCTGGTTTTCTCCATCTCCAAGTAGTTTTTCTAGTGTCTGAGACCTCCCTAGGTGTACACTTGGAAATGCTTGACCTTGGCCTCCTTCCTTTGGACTGGACCTCTGAGGTGCCCAGGCTGTGTGCAGAGGGTCGGAAGAGAGGTCCATTTCAAAGCCTGTCTGTCTCTCCTGAGTGGTCTCTGAGAGTCACTGTCTCCCCCTTCCCTAGGGCCGAGCCCGAGTGCCGTGACCACCGCAGAATCGCCAGGCAGAAGGGGCTGCCGCTGGACCAGAGGGACCAAGACTGGGATGCCAAGAAAAGGGAGATGGAGCTGTCACTACCTTCTTCAAATCAAAATACTAATAAGAAAAAGCATAAGAAAAGTCGAGGCCCCATCAGGCTCGGCAATAACATAGAGAGGAGAGTGTGAGAACCTAGGCCAAAGGGACTGGAACCTACGTTGTCTGGTGGGAGACTTTCCCTGGCACCAGACTAGAGGTTGTCAGATGTGGGCTGTCTTTAAAAGATTTTACTTTTAGACCATTATCCAAATGGCTTCTACTGTTAGCTGAGAACTTGTCATTCAACCTGGAAGTCTTGCCTTGGTGCTCTGCACACTGACCATTGTCTCTTGCTAATACCTACAGCTGTCCACAAGAATTGCCAACAGGAGACAATGTCAGCTGCTTGCCTTTTGTCTTCAGTGATTTGCACTTATCAGCATCTCCTGACCCCCACAAGCAATTACAGAATTTCAGAAAAACTCTTCCTAAGGAAACTAGATTGTTTAAATATAAAAAAACCCCTCAAAAATTACTAAAACACTGTTTAGTCAATCGATGAAAAAATTATTTATCATCTAGAGTAAACAAAGAGGTGAATGAGTGTATCTCCCAGTTTCTAGCTATTTTTGTCTTTTGGGGTAGAGGCCCACAATCTCTGCATGGCATTTCACTGATGATCACTTCTGCACAGGAGGAGCAGTCAGAGCGATGGGTCAGCTCAGTGGGATGTACCTGAAACTCATGACATGAATTAATTGTATCCTGTGTAATTAATGAGAGATAGTATAAAATAATGGAATATGTGATTACAACTTTACTTATTTAACTGTAAATTTTAGGAAGTCTAAAACAGATCAGATATTTCCAATTATTGTATCCAAATTGAGATGTGCTGTAAATGAAACACACATATCAGATTTTTGAAGATGTAGTACAAAAATGTAAAGTAGATCATTATTATTATTTAATATTGATTACATGTTGAAATGATAATATTATGGATGTTGGGTTAAATAAAATATATTATTAACATGAACTTACCTCTTTCATTTAAAAAAGAGGTGGCTACTAAAATGTTTAAAATTATGTTTGTAGCTTGCTTTTTTCCCTATCAGACAGCACTGTCATGGAAACTAAAAAATATTTAAATTAGGCAGCTGGCCTTCTGCACTTACTTGGCTACCATACACTACAGGTTTACTAATTTCTCTGTCTAAAGCACTTGTCTTTAGGCACCTATAATCTTTATTACACATTCCTCAACTAATGTTTATGTTAATGCAGGTCATGTTAGGTTTGAATTTTCTGAAATAAATAAATAAATGCTTGAACATATTATAGGGAAGTAGTATAGCTAGGAAGATACCTTTCCAGTGTTCATCCACCCAAAACATCAATCCCCTTTCTTTGTTTTTTAAGATTTTATTATTATTTTTTTATTTTTAGAGAGGGAATGGAGGGAGAAAGAGAGAGAGAGAGAAATATCAATGTGCAGTTGCTGGGGGTCATGGCCTGCAACCCAGGTTTGTACACTGACTGGAAATCGAACCTGCAACACTTTGGTTCGCAGCCCATGCTCAATCCACTGAGCTACGCCAGCCAGGGCTTCAATCCCCTTTCTTTATGCCCTTCAGTTACCAGAGGTGGTTTCTGTCTGCCATGCTTGTACTGGTACCCAACCAGTATAAACATTAGAAGACACCTGACTTACACGGGACCAATATGATTCTCCTGGAAACTTGAAAAGGGTCTGCATAAGAAGACGGATCTGCAGCACATAACCTCAGAAGTATGGAGTGGCTGATTCTACAGTAGGACTGAGGGCATAGGAGGAGAGACAGACACAGAGAGAAAGAGAGAAGAGTACAAGTTTCTAGTTTCTAGTTTTGGTTTCTTACTCAGGAAATCTGTGAAATACTGCTTTCATAATTCTGTTTCCTCTTTTTGTTGTTTTCCACTTGCAACCAGCCTGTTCTAGTAAGTACAGTTTTAAGATCATGGGCTTATGAATCAAGCAGACTTAGGTTTGTATCCTCTTGTATAAAATAGGCAAAATGATCCTTACCTTCTGGGGTTGCTATGGGGGATGAGGTGAGAGGCTATGTGTAAATGCTGGCATTGGCGCTCTGTAGCTGGCCCACATAATGGCTCTTGTATTACCACCATAGAAGTGAGCTCACTTTTTCACTGGGAATCCCAAAGGTGCCCAGGAATAACTCCTTTCACTAGTCAAATGAGGCTCCCTGTTGTCCAGTCCATAAATATCCTCTGTCTAGTTTTATGACATGCGTAATAGCCTGTCTTTCACTGACTGTCAGACTTGGATTAAACTGTGTTAACTGTTCTTTGGGTTCTCTCCTGTGTCCATAACCCCTGGTCTCCCAGGGTCCTCACTAAGCCCTCCATTCATTCGTATTCTCATTGAAGTATTAAGAAAAGAAATATATTTGTTCTCCCATGTTTTTATATAATAAATGAGAATAACAGGAAGAGGGCCTTAAAATCACATTTTTCTATGAAGAATTGGCTACAGTGTGGAGTCTATATTAAGCACTTCACAGGCATGACACACCTTCAAGGCAGGTATTGTTACCCAACAAAGTGGGATCTGGCCGCCTGCCACCAAACAGGCAAAACACAAAGATTGATGGGAAAGGAAAGAGGTCTTTAATAAAAGGTTGCTCAATTTGGTGGTGCTGGGGCTCCTGGGATCCAGGCCAATCTCTTCTGCAAAACACAGGTAGAACCCAGCCACCTCCAAAGCTAGAGTCAGCATACAGACACTTCACTCCACTCACATCTGTCTGCTCATGCCTGTTACATGAACGAGTCTCCAGCTTCAGGCTCTCTCCGTGGAGTGTGCACTTGTGGGGTCTGCATCGTCACTGCCTTACCACAAATTCTTTCCTCTCCTGGGGCCTGTGGCCACTGCTGACCACGCCACTGGTCCTGCCAGGGGCTCCATCTGTGGAGTCTGGTGCCCATTGCTTCTCATGCCTCTGGGCCATGTATCTGTGTGCTGATATCTGAACGAGAGAAGGGGCAATGTCAGGGACCCATGCAGAGCAGAGCCGAGCCACAGTGTCCTGTGGGCTGCTGTCAGCAGGGTGTGGCCCAGCACCAGCCTGTGCCTGACCAGGTGAACAAGGGCAAAGGAAAAAGGGGGCAAAGAGAGCCCAGCACCCGCCGAGTCCTGTGAGAACTCCAGGAGAGCGAGGGGAAGAAAAAAAAGGTCAAGTTCCTGCACCTCCTCCGTTTGAAAGCCTGGGCCCAAAATTCCATGTGCAGTGAAAGCTTCCAAATTCCCAGCCATTCCAGGCTAGCGTCCACCATACCCATCAGCCTGCATAGCATCTCTGCCCCTCCTCCTGCCATCACGAAAACCTCCATGGTACACGTCTGTTGTGACATTTTCAGCCCACGCACACTCTGTGCAAGCTTCCTCCAGCTCTACTAGTCGTGAGCCCTACTAGTTTGTTTACCTTTACTGGAGGGTATGGCAATCTATCAAGCACCAGTTGCAGCTTTGCTGACCTCTGGCACTTCCTGACCTCTTTCGGGGGTCCCTCTGCTCACTTGGCCCAGCAGTCTGGCCAGATCCCCTGTATCATTAATCCCAGTTGACATCACAAACTGAAGTTCTGAGAGGTGAGTGACTTACCTTAAGCCACCTAGCTGATGCTTGTGCAACCTTTAAAGCCTGCCTGGATTGGATGGAGTTCTAGTTCTTCTGGCTGTGGGACGTAGGGTAGGGTGCTTAATTTCACTTGTTTTCTCATCTGTAAGTTGGGGGGAATAGCAGTGCCTATGCCACAGCATTGTGGTGAGAACTAACTAAATGATATAATGCATGTCAAGCACTTAGTACAATACCCTCCATATGGTAATGTCAATTGTTGGGATGGTTCTTGTTTTCACAGCTGCCATTGTCAAAGGTAACAAAGAAGAATGGCTTACTAGCAAGCATTAGCAACAGACCAAATAGGGAATTTGGGGAAAGTGTTCTCTCAAAGCCCGTCAAAGCCCTGTATGAAGATATCCTCCTATTTTCTGGCCCTTGAGGTTAAGATCTGAGCGACGTAGCCTCATGGCTGAGATTACTTCACAGTGACTGTGGGCTCATCCCTCACAAGGTACACAGGTAATAAATAGGTGGACCTCACTTGTCCCACCCTCACTCTGAGGTGATACCCGGTTCATTTCAGCAAGGCCTGTGTGAGGATTTGCAACATTGGGAGGGTCTGTTATTTGGGGCATTTATCTGCTCTCTCCCACCCTCAGAGGTAGGGAGGAATTAGCTGTTTCTGTTATTGTGTAAGAAGCAGGGGCAGTACCATGATATAAAAATGACAGTGGAAGAAGAGAGAAGCCATTTGAGGCTTGACTTACCAGATAACTGGCTATGTGACTGCGGGCAGTGCTTCTGGGACAGAGTCCCTTTCCTATAAAAGGACAGGGTAGAGCTATATCTAAAGATTACATCTAATGTATGTAAACAAAAGTTCCACAGGGCTTTTCTGAGCAATTAAGGAGTGTTTTGTTTTGATATGACTTGCAAATCAAAGACCTTTGTGTTGAACTGAAAACTCACTCTGAAGTGGGAAGAATAAGGCAAGGGTTTATAAAGCAAGAGTCAAAGGGATGGGTTGCTAGGGAAACAAGAACATAAATCTGTATCATTCATTTTCTGGTTGGTGGGAGCAACTGGACTTTCAAGGGTCAGCTGAGTCTGTGGTGAATGAATGGGGTTGTGAGATAAGAACAATGAGTAGTTTTAGGTGACTCATGAGCAGCAGATAGAGTCACAAGTATGGCCAACAGTTGGAGCCATAAGACATGGTCAGCAGGATAGCCAGGATCACGAGGCATAAGCCATCACCTCAGTTCCCTCTGGAGTCTGCAAAACAAACTAATAAAATGTTTTGTGGTGAAACAGGGAATGCAGCTTGTCAGGTAGACAGAGTCAGAGTTTAGATTGCGAAGTGACCTAGTCACTCAAACAGGGACAGAGACCAAACTAAAGAAGGGCCTGGATATTTGGTCACAAAATTATGATATGAGAATCCTCATGTTGATATTATATATATATGTCTGAGACCCTTAGCCCTAGGCTGCCTAAGAAATCAAAATAAAGAAGGATATTATCCCTTGTCAATATAAAATGAAGTTCAAATCTGTAAGAATTTTTATGAGTTTATTTGAGTCAAACTGATGACAATTGCTGGAAAACAAAATCTCAAGAATTTGAGAAAATGCCCTGGAGAGTGGAAATTTTGAAGCTTATTTTATACATTAGAAAAGGTGTAATGTTTATAACAGCATAATTTACAATAGCTAAGTATTGGAAGCAACCCAAATGCCCGTCAGTAAATTCCATTGTTACACAATGGAATACTACACAGCAGGAAGAAAGATAGGACTCCTACACTTCGAGACAGCATGGATGAACTGGAGAGCATGATGCTAAGTGAAATAAGCCAGGTGGTGAAAGACAAATACCGTGTGATCTCACCTATAAGTAGAACCTAATCAACAAAACAAACAAGCAAGCAAAATACAACCAGAGACATTGAAATAAAGAACAAACTGACAGTAACCAAAGGGGAAGGGGAGGGTGATAATGGGGGAAAATAGGGGAAGGGTCATTAAGGAACATGTATAAAGGACACATGGACAAAGTCAAAGCAGACAGGTGGGGATATGAGGGATGGGGGAAGTGGCGGAGAGGAAAATAGAGACAATTGTACTCAAACAACAATGAAAAAACAAAAATGAAAAAAAAATACATTGCTTCAAAAAGTAGAAAAAGAAAAAGGAGGAGGTGTAAGGGGTTCCATGAACCCCACTGGTTCTAGAGTAAGGGGGCAGGAAAAAACAAAGCCAAGAAATCTCTGAGATTGGATTAAAAAGGCAAAATTGAGAAACGCATACTTCTTTTACATTGTTGGGTACAGGACAGTTAATTAACATTTACAGCACATAGAGATGGTATTCAGGCAACAAGATTACCATGAGGGTAACTGTGTATGGTGCCTGGTGGGTACTGGGATTATCAGGGGAACACTTTGTAAAGTATATGGTTGTCTAACCACTATGCTGTACACCTGAAACTAATACTAAATAATACTGAATGTAAACTGTAATTGAAAAATGATTTTCAATTAAAACATGGATAATGATGAGGGGCTTTCTGTGGTCTCTGCTCTTGTTCTGCGGTTGTGCCCTGAGAGGTCTGGGAAAAGATGATTACCCTAACATTCCAAAGGTATGTTAGATTAGATACAAAAAGACAATAGACAGGCTCAGTTAAGGTAAAGATTGACTTTTCTCAAGGAAACTACAAGCTTAGGATGTGACTACTCTCCATGACCTATTTTCAGTGAGGAATTTTTATGTTTAGACTATTCTACGTGGTGGTTACATTCAGTCTCTGAGTTTGTAAGGACAGCACGCAGGCTGTTCTGGTCCACAGTGAGTTTATACTGGGTATTTGATCTAGATATTTAAGATTTTCATATTTGTTAGAATCAGTGATTTTGGACTATACAAAGCCTTGAATTAACTGAGGAAATGACAAGCAATTTTTTTTTGTCAACAGGGAAGATCTAAAGCAAGCAGAGCCTTCCCTTCCACTTCCCTCCCTCCCTCTTTGCTTTGTGTCTTTTGACATTATTCAAATATTTATGGACCCTGTATTTTGGACCTAGCATTACACTTGCTTTTGAGAATCAAAAGATGAGTAAGGCCTGAGTAGGCTGTGTGTTCCAGAGATACTTTATTCCACTTGGGCTGCCTGTTGCCTAGAAGTATAACTACGCTTAAAAAAATGAAGGAAGTTTTAATTAAAATATTGGAAGATGCTGTTGTCTTGGCTTCATAGATGAGCCATCGAAGTTGTCAAAGTTGCATTTTGTTCCATGAAATTTATGTGTTGAACTCCTATCCCTCAGCCTCTCAGAAGGTGATCTAATTTTGAAAGAGGGTCATTGCAGATATATTGGGTTGCCCAAAAAGTCCATTTAGTTTTTTCTGTAAAATGAAAGATGCATTTTTCATTTTCATTCACCAATAACTCTACTGATTTGGATATTTAGAGTATGTTGGCTATCTCTCATGTGGTATAATATTGATTGTTCTCAATTAATGTCTCTATTTGATTATAATCAGTTTCAACTGGTCTACCTGATCCCAGAGCATTGTCCAGAAAGAAATCTGCAGCACCAGACTTTGCAAACCACTTTTGACTCATTTGATGAGTCACAGCACCTTTTCCACACACTACACAAATCTTTTTTGCATTTCAGTTGTGTTTTTACCTTCCTTAAAATAATAAAGCATAATATGCCAAAAGTGATGCTTATTTTCTTCCATCTTCATTATTAAAATGGCTACACAAAAATTCACCAATTTTGTTAATTTTTTTAAATGCATGGTGATATGACAGCTGTCACAATACAATGTAACAAAATTGTTTTGAATGAAATTAAAGACAACTAAGCACTATTAGTGCCATCATACAGAAAAAACTAACAAACTTTTTGGCCAACCCAATAATTAGATGAGGTCATGCTGGAGTAGTAGGGTGGGCCTCTAATACAATGTGACCAGTGCCCTATAAAAAGAGATACATATTGAGGGAAGGCAATATGAAAGGACACAGGGAGAAAACCATCATCTACACAATAAGAAGAGAGGCCCAGAACAGATTCTTTCTTCTGTTAAGCAACAATATTCAATGGAGTAAATTTGAAGATCTAATTGGCTTTATTAAGTGATTCATGAATTAGGCAGCCACCCATTCAGCACCCAGAAGGATGCTCTGAGGGGTTGTGCAAAATGAAATGTTTTTATAGGAAGAAGAGTAGGGCAAGAGAATTGTTAACAAAAGAAAATAAAGGATTATTTTTGGACCAGGACATTTTGCTGTGGAGGGGGCGGGGATGGAGTGGCAAGGGTTTTTATCATGCAGATGGATACTTCTTGTTATGGGAGATGGAAAGGGTCCATATGATTACCTCAGACTTACCTCATTGGTATTGTGATGGGGTTCAGAGTGGGGTCTCCTGAAAATAACAGAACCAGAATGTATCCCCCACAACCCTTGATTGGGGGGAGGGGGAAGGGAATGATATGGTGGTTGAGATACTTTGCATAACAATGGAAAGTTAATGGCTATGACTTTCTTGAAGGAAAGAAAAAGGACTGCTGCCTAGGGCAAAGGTGTATGTGACTGTAAGAGTGTGTACTGACTTGTGACATAGCCAGGAGAGGCAGATGCCCACCCCGATGCCCCTGTGCCACTGGGAACCCTTGCCTTGACTAAAGATGGCAGCCGAAAGAAGGTAAAAGATACAGGGAACTGTCAAAAATGGCAGATGCTAACATACCGTGAGGGGCTGGATATGGGGTCATGCAGGAAATTCTAGGGTGAACATTTAAAATGAGAGCAGGCTGAAAGAAAAGAGAGAGAAACCATGTAGTCTGGAGTAAGAGATGAGGTACTTCTGCTTCTCTGAAGGTTGTATGGAGAAGCCACTCTCTTGGGACGTGTGCCTCCCTGGACCCCACCATGACCCAGTGTAGCGTGGCACGTGGTTTCCTGAGTCACTGCATGGAGGCTGAGAACAGCGGGCCCCAGATCCTGAAGGAGAGAGCTGCTGTGAGAGGATGGGACTCTGAAACCCACAAGGGCACATTCCAGAGAGGATGGAGACCTGTTTGCGTGACTGGCTGACAGACAGATAAGGATATGGGGAACTTCTGGGGATGGTTTTGGCTTGTAGCCATTTGGGGAGCAAGGGAAGCTCTGGGTCTTGTGGGAAAGGAGAGCTCTGAGCAGAAGTGCCCTCAGTCCCCCTGAGGTTGGAATCCTGTTAATAAAAACCTGTCTCCTTTAACACTAATTGTTGGGTCACGTGTTAAGGCTCCACATGGCTGAGCCCCAGTTTGCTTAGTTACAGTTTGATCAGAAAATTCCACACTGGTTGGTTAAGATTATATTTCTGGAAGAGGTTCAAACAGCAAGTAGGTCAGGTATTAAATCTAGGTTTGGTATCATGGGCTTTAGCATAAGTGATGCAATTTTGGGCCTGTGCTTTCCTTTTTAACACTTCACAGCCCTCAGAAGGCACCGACTCTGCTGACACCTTAATTTCAGACTTCTAGCCTCCATTATTGTGAAACAATACATTTTTGTTGTTAAAGCTACCCAGTTTCTGGTCTTTGTTATGGAAGCTCCTGCAAACTCTGCAAACTAATACAGAAGTCTTTTAAATGACAGCTTTTGAGATCGTTAATTCTAGGTGTCAATGTGACTGGATTAGGGGATGCCCAGATATCTGACTATACATGATTTCTGGCTATGTCTTGAGGGTGTTTCTGAATTAGATTAGCATTAAAATCAGTGGACTAGGAAAGCAGGTTGCCCTCCCCCATCTGGGTGGGCATCATCCAGTCCACTGAGGGCCTGAATAGAACAAAAGGTAGAGGAAGGAGGAAATCCACCTTTCTTTTTCCTGACTACTTGCTTGAGCTGAAACATCAGTTTTTCTCCTGTCTTTGGGCTGGTATTTACCCCATCTACTCTCCTGGTTCTTGGACCTTTGGGCCTGGACTAGATTACACCAGCAGCTTTCTTGTGTCTTGGTTTGCTAATGGCAGATTTTATCCTTTGTAATTGCACGATCCAATCCTCAAAACAAATCTCGTAATAAATTTCCATATGTATGTATATACAGTTCTGTTTCTCTGGAGAACCCTAATATAGTATTGATCATAGAACGAGGATATTCTCTGATTACTCACGGCCAAGTCTCTAAACATAGTTACCTAGCATATCAGAAGGACTTAAATGTTTCTTCAATGGCACTTTTTCTTTCAGTTCATGTTTTTTTAATCATCATTTAGTCCCCTTATACCTCCCTCCCCACTGCAGTCACCACACTATTGTCCTTGTCCAGGAGTCTTTTTACCTTTTTGTTCAATTCCTCTACCCCCTACCCTTTCCCACCCTTCACAGTCATTCTGTTCTCTATTCATGAATCTGTCTCTATTTTGCTTGTTAGTTCAGTTTGTTGATTTCACTTATCATATGAAATCATATGGTATTTGTCTTTCTCTGACTGGCTTATTTCACTTAGTATAATGTTCTTCAGGTCCATCCATACTGTCACAAAGGGTAAAACTTTCTTCTTTTCTACGGTAGTATTACACCAATAGTATTCCATTGTGTAAATATCCCATAGTTGTTTTATCCACTCATCTACCGATGGACACTAACCATCTGAGAAATGCAAATTAAAACCACAATGAGATATCATTTCAATGATGCAATTAAGTGCCATGCATTTTGAAGAGTACAATCAAGATTACAATCCAGAGCTTTTGACTTCTAGTTCAGAGATATTTCCAGTATATCAAAAGGATAAATAACATTGTCTATGTTAATGACCTTCAGCATAGATATTAAGTTTTTATTTTGGCCAATGACTATTTCAATTATATGAAAGCTCTTCTGGGTATGGAAAAGTTTTACATCTTATTTTTAAAAATCAGTATTTTACTGAATAGAGTCTATAAACTGTACCACAGAACAGAGCATTCAGAGTGTATCTCCATGGGAAAAAAAGCAACTAGTTAGATAATGCAATCAAGGATCTTATTGTGGGCATAGAGGGGATAAATGGTGGTAGATAGAGACTTGATTTGGTAAAAACACAATATAGTGTACAAATGATGTATTTTAGAATCATGCACCTGAAACTTGTATAATTTTTGTTAACCACTGTCACACCAATCCATTCAATAAAAAGTAAAAATAAAAAATAAAATACAATATTTGAAAATGAAAAAAAGAATCAATGCAAGCATAATTTTCTTCTCTGAAAGTTCTATGACTTTTCCCTCTAGATAAAATTATTTTTGCCTTCTTTGTGCCTCAGCTGTGTTTGTGCCCAACTCATTGGGTTCAAAATATTATTTAATTGCCAGAATTGGCTGAATTAGCTATAAAAATAAATAGGTTCCTAAGCATATAACTGTTAGATATTATGGCAGGCATCCTCTAAAATGGCCCCCAATAATCCTGCCTCTTGGTATTCACATCCTTGTATAATTCTTTCCCTTTCAATGTGGACTGTATTTACTGACTGGTTTCAAATAAATAGAATTTGGCAAAAGTGCCGCGATGTTATTTCTGAGATTAGGTTATAGGATGACTGGGACTTCATCTTAGTTAACCTCTCTCACTCTCTCACCCACTCACTCACTCTGAGACAAGTCAGGTACCATGTTGTGAATGCCTTCATAGAGACCCACATGGCAAGGTACTGCTGTCCTCAGTCAACAACCAGCAAGGACTAGAGGCCACATGAGTGAGCTTGGAAGCAGACCCTCTCCACCCCCTAATCCTCCCATCAAGCTTTGAAATGACTATAGACTGAGACCCAGGGAATGTCAATAGATTGTCAAGTTCATACAGCTAGCAAGTAGCAAAGCCAAACTTTCTGTGTCTTCTTTGCCTCTTGATTCAATTGTTTCCTCCATATCTTTAGTCTTCTCCTCTTATTCTCTCCCTTGGTCAATTCATCCATTCTTATAGAACAAGACCATTGTTATGACTCCAAAATGGGTATCACTAGTTTTCTGTCATTAAAGTTCAGCTATGAATAGTCAAGTGCTTCGAGGACGTCTCCACTAAGATGATCTGTATCATCTCAAACTTAAGATTTTTTCATCTATAAAATATGATAGTTGTTTCACGTGGCCTAATGCAAAGTATCATTTAGCTGTGAGATTCAAAGCAATTTAGGTCCCAAACTAAATTCATCATTATTCACTTCTTCCCCCTAAACTGATCCTCTTTCAGATCCCCTACCCATGTTCTCATCGTAAGTCTTTTACCAGCAGGGTTCAAAATTTCTTAAAATTTTCATCCTTTCTTTTCTTCACCACCCCCATATATAAAACAGTTTTGGACCTAGAGAGCATTTTGTTAAGTGAAATAAGTCAGTTAGAGAAAGATGAGTGCTATATAATTTCACTCATATGTGGAACCTAATGAACAAAATAAACAACATAGAAACTGACTCACAGGGAACAGACTGACAGCTGTAAGAGGGGAGGGGATCATGGGCATAGTTGAAAAAGGTGAAGGAATAAAGGATAAAACTCACAGATGCAGACAACAGTACGGTGATTACCAGAGGGAAAGGTGGGTGGAGGGAGGGAGAAGACGGTAAAGGGGGGATAAATGGTGATGAAACAGACTTGACTTGGGGTTGTGAACATACAGTGCAATGTACAGATGATGTATTATGGAATTATATAATTTTGTGAAATTATATAATTTTATTAACCAATGTCACCCCAATAAATTCAACAAAAAGAAATTTATTTTTACTTTCAATGACATGTATTTTATTTATTTTTATATGTCTATTTTTATTTTTAATGCTTTATTATTTATTTCTCTGTTGTCCCTATTTTCCCCCTGAAATCCCCTCCACCCCACCTACTCCCCACTTCCATTGTCATTCCCCACACCATTGTCCATGTCTATGGGTCCTTCATGTATGTTCTTTAAATTAAAAAAAGAATTTTATTGTTTGGTATTGATATTAAAGATGTTGGTAGGATTTAATTGATATATATATAGAAACTTTCACCCCAACAAAGCAAAATATGCATTCTTTTCTAATGTAAATGAAGCATTTTCAAAGATAGGCCACATGGTAGGACACAAAACAAGACTCAACAAATTCACAAAAATTGAAGTAATATCAAGTATGTGCTCAGACCACAAGGGATTGAAACTAGAAACCAACATCAAGGAAAACACTCCAAAACAATCAAATACATGGAGTCTGAATAACATATTATTAAATAATGAAAGGGCCAACAATGAGATCATGGAAGAAATCAAAAAGTATCTAGAAACAAATAAAAATGGCCACACAACAACCCAAAACCTCTGGGACACAGTGAAGGCATTCCAGAAAAGGAAGTTCATAGCAATGAAGGCCTACCTAAAGAAGACAGAAAAATATCAAATAAACAACCTAACCCTACATCTACAAGAACTAGAGAAACAACAAAAAGCAAAGCCCAGAGCAAGTAAAAGGAAGCAAATAATCAAGATCAAAGCAAAATTAAATGACATAGAGATTGAAAGAACAATTCAAAAGATCAATAAATCTAGTGGCTAGTTCTTTGAAAAGATAAACAAAATTGACAAACCTTTAACCATGCTCATCAAGAAAAATAAAGAGAGGACCTAAATAAATAAAATCAAAAGTGAAAGGAGAAGTTATAACCAATACCACAGAAATACAAAGAATTCTAAGAAATTACTATGAACAACTACATGACAAGAAATTGGACAACCTGAGTGAAATTCCAAATTTCTAGACACATACAATATTCCAAGAAGAAGCAGAAATCCTTAATAGGCTGATGACAACTAGTGAAATTGAAATAGTAATCAAAAAACTCTTGGCACACAGAAGCCCTGGACCGGATTGCTTCACAGGTGAATTTCAACAAACATATAAAGATGCACTCACTCTTATCCTTCTCAAATTACTCCAAAATATTCAAGAAGGAAGACTCTGTAATGCTTTTTACATGGCCAGTTTTATCCTAATTCCAAAACCAGGTAATGACACAACAAAGAAAGAAAACTATAGGTCAATATCTCTCATGAACATAGATGCTAAAATCTTCAACAAAATATTGGCAAACCATATCCGCAATACTTTAAAAAGATCATACACCATGATCAAGTGGGACTCATCCCAGGGATGCGAGAATAGTACAATATTCACAAATCAATAATTTTAATACACCATATAAAAATGATGGACAAAAAACACATGATCATATCAGTAGATAATGAAAAAACATTCAATAAAGTACAACACCCATTTATGATAAAAACACTCCGCAAAGTGGGAATAGAGGGAGCATATCTCAACATAATAAAGGCCACATACAAGAAACCTACAGCTCACATTATACTCAACAGGCAAAAGCTAAAAGCTTTCCCTTTAAGATTAGGAACAAGACAATGGTGTTTGCTTTCACCACTCTTATTCAGTATAGTTCTGGAAGTTCTAGCCTTAGAGATCAGACAAGGAAAAGAAATGAAAGGCATTCAAATTGGAAAGGAGGAAGTAAAACTGTAATTATTTGCAGATGACATGATAGTATACATAGAAAACCCTATAGTCTCCACCAAAAAACTACTTGACCTATTAAGTGAATTTGGAAAAATAGGAGGATACAAAGTCAATATTCAGAAATCAATCATATTTTTGTGCACCAACAATGAAATATCAAAAACAAAAACTAGGAAACAATCCCATTTACTATAGCAACAAGAAAAATAAAGTACCTAGGAATAAATTTAACCAAGGAGGTAAAAGACCTGTACTTGGAAAACTATAGAACACTGAAGAAAGAAATTTAGGGAGATACAAATAAATGGAAGCATATACCATGTTCATGGATTGGAAGAATTAACATCATTAAAATGTCCATAGTACCCAAAGCAGTCTATAGATTCAGTGCAATTCCTATTAAAATACCAATGGCATATTTCACAGATCTAAACAAATATTTCAAAAATTTATATGGAACCAAAAAAGACCCCGAATAGCCTCAGCAATCTTGAGAAATAAGAGCAAAGTAGGAGGGATCACAAAACCTGATATAAAACTATAGTACAGGACACTGAAATCAAAACGGTCTGTTATTGGCATAAGAACAGACACATAGATCAGTGGAACAGAATAAAGAATCCAGAAATAAACCCATATCTCTATGGTCAATTAATACTTGACAAAGGTGGCAGGAGCATAAAATAGAGTAAAATTAGCCTCTTCAATAAATGGTGTTGGGAGAACTGGACTGGTACATCCAAAAAAATGAAACTAGACTACCAACTTACACCATACAGCAGAATAAACTCAAATGGATAAAAGACTTAAATATGTCATGACATCATAAAATTCCTAGAAAAAAACACAGGCAGGAAAATTTCAGATATCCTACATAGTGATATATTTGCCGATTTATCTCCTACTAGGGGTGTCCAAATTTTTGGTGTCTCTGGGCCACAATGGAAGAAGAACTGTCTTAGACAACACATTAAATGCACAAACACTAATGAAAACTGATGAGCAAAAAGAAAGAAAAAGGTTTCAAGTAAATTTATGATTTTGTGTTGGGCCACATTCATAGCCACCCTGGGCCATGGGTTGGATATCCCTACAGGTAGGACAAGGAAAATAAAGGAAAAATAAACAGATTGGACTACATTGAACTAAAAAGCTTCTGCATGACTAAAGAAAACATCAAAATGAAAAGGGAACAGGCCATATGGGAGAACATATTTGCTAGTGATACATCTGACAAGGGTTTGGTCTCCAAAATGCATATGACTCCACACCAGGAAGACAAACAATCCAATGAAAAAATAGGCAAAGGACTCGAATAGACACTTTTCCAAGGAGGACATACAAATGGCCCGTAGACATATGAAAAGATGCTCAGTATCGCTAGCCATCAGAGAGATGCAAATTAAAAACACAATGAGATATCATCTCACACCAGTCAGAATGGCCATCATGAATTAATCAACAAGCAACAAGTACTGGTGAGGTTGTGGAGAAAAGGGAACCCTAGTGCACTGTTGGTGGGAATGCAGACTGGTGCCGCCACTGTGGAAAACAGTATGGAATTTCCTCAGAAAACTAAAAATGGAACTGCCTTTTCACCTAGCAATTCCACTTCTGGGAATATACTCTAAGAATCCCAAATCACCAATTCAAAAGAACCTATACCCCCTAATGTTCATAGCAGTGCTATATACAATAGCCAAGTGCTGGGAACGGCCTAAGTGCCCATTAGTAAATGAGTGGATAAAAATATTGTGGTATATTTACACAATAGAATACTATGCAGCAGAAAGAAGAAACTCCTACCTTTTATGACAGCATGGATGGTACTGGAGACTATTAGGTTAAGTGAAATAAGCCAGTCAGTGAAAGAAATACCATATGATCTCACTTATAAGAGGCATCTAACAAACAAAATAAATGAACAAAGTAGAATCACAGTAACAGAGTGACAGTGACCAGAGGGGAGGAGGTTAATGGTGGAAAGAAGGAGAAGGGACTAGTCAAAGAATCTGTATGAATAGCCTACAAATGTGAACAACAGTGTGGGACTTAACTTTGGAAGCAGGCAGTGGGATGGGTGGGCGAGGCCAAAGGGGGAAAAATTGGGACAACTATAATAGAATAACAATAAAAATGATTTTAAAAAGATGTTGATGGGATTTATTTTATAACAACACAAATTATTTGGTATTGCTTGAGAGTCCCAAATAGCTTCGTTTCTGCCAGAAAGATTGCTGAAGTTTTTTTCTTACTGATGTTCTTGTTATTGATCCGAAGTCTATAGGCCTGACATTTGAAAGGCCAGAACTCACAGTATCAGAGTAAGCAAAGTCTTATTGATAGAGGAGGCACTAATACAGAAGATAGTAGACTTAGTAGTACCTCAAATTCATCTTAAGAAAGTACAGAGTTCGGGCTTCTTTTATGTCAAGTGAGGAAATAAGAGGAGCTGTTTTTGCCAAGCTGAAGCCTCAACCAGAATTCCTCTAATGATTAGCATGTGTGCAACAAGACTGAGCAGAAGCTGTTGGCCTGAAGAAGAGAACAAAACAGGCTTGAACAGAATGGGGTCAGCGAGACCCGGTACTTTGTTACATTTGCATTCTCGTCCTTGAGCTTATTATAAATTAAGGTCAACACTTGTTTTTTGTTTCTGTCCTATATATTCCACTATCAAGCAATGTTTCCTTAAAAGACCTGGGATGAGAAACTTCATGGGTGGAGACAAAACCATCTAACAAAAATCGATTCAACTAAATCCCATATTTCACACTGAATTATCCTCTAATACATAAAAAGGTCATTCAGTTCATTTTTTGTGTGTTATTATTATGGCTTAGGAGGCAGTAATATCTTGACTTCTAAATTCTACCCCACCAACACACACACATTTTTGTAATTAAATGAGGAGCTAGCAAGTTTGAAAGGTAAAGTTACTAAAGTGTGGATCTCTCTCCACACTTACTAAATCTCTCAGGAAGGAGTCTCAAAGTCACTTTGATCAAGAATAATAATATTTAAGCTAAACTACAATTTTAAGAGAAAATATTTTTTACATAGAGTTAATAAAGAAATCAAATTTATGAAGACTAACAGAATGTTTATTATCTGAACCCAAACCACTAATCTAATCTCACTTCCAGATCCTCCTCCTTGTTCACCCCTGCTGCCTACCAAACTGGGCTGCTCACTGCCTGCTGAGACCTACGCTATGTACTAAGCAATGTTCCAGACATGTTGCTATGTCCACTCAGTAATTCTTTGAGGTAGGTGCCATATTAACTATGGACACGGAAGTTGAGAGAGGTTAGGTAATCTGTCCAGGTCATACCGCTAGCAGGGCCAGAGCCTGGTCTCATACTCACTGTGCTACCCTGCCTCTCAGCATGGGACCCTGGTTCCTGGTGTCTCTGCCACACACCCTCCATTTTCCCTCTTGCCTCCAAATCTTATTCTTCCTTCACTGTCCACCTCCACCAGGAAGACTTCTCAGATTACAAGGGTCACACTATCGATCCTTGTTTTGAGTTTTCACTGAATTTATAATAATATAGCTTTCTTCCTGTCTTAATTGGCTCACGGATACCACTCTCCTCTACTTTAAGCTTGCTTTTACTTTAAAACTCTAAAAAGCAAGGGCTCTGTACATACTTATTTGGTTCCCCCTATAACTTTAAACATAGTGCTAGTTATATGAATTGCTCAATACATATTTCTTGACTAAATTGGAGTCACTGGTGTTTTCTAGATGAAGATGAAGAAGGATGTTCCCCGCAAACACCAAAAATAGCTTCAAAGGACCTACAGTGGAGTATGTAAGAAATTAAGGATGGCTTTCTCTGAGACTTAGAGAAATTTGCCTTTTCCATCTTCCAAGCCTAATCTTTATAAACTGCCATATGTTTTAATTTTTTAAAGACTTAATTTATTTTTAGAGAGAGGGGAAGGGAGGAAGAGAAACATTGATCAGCTGCCTTTTGCACTCCCCCAACCAAGGACCTAACTTACAACCCAGGCATATGCCCTGATTAGGGATCAAACCAGCAATATTTCGGTTTGTGGGATGAGACCCAACCCACTGACACACACCAGCCAGGGCTGTCACAAGTTTAATTTTAATGCCCATAACTGAGCTGGTTGCCATGGCAAATAATAGAAGCTTCTATTAAGTAGGCATGGGCCATGTATCAGATGTTTTTTATCAATGTCTTCAAAACATTACACTGACTCACTAAGTAGTTTTGAAGGTAAAGAAATAAAAATTAGGAAAGTTATTTGTCTAAAATCAAATAATCCATAAATTACTAATTCAGGGTTGCAAACTGTATTGGCTGCACTTGAATCCTTAAGCGCATTCTCTTATAGTTCTCCCAGCAGCCTTTCGTTTGGACTTAGCTGAGTTCTTGGTTTTTAACCTTCATCCAAACTATTTCTTGGCAAACTACTTAACATTTTTTATCTCAGTTTTCCCTTTTATAAAGATGGCATTCATAGATGACATGATTATTTAGAAAATCTCAAAGAATCTGGAGAAAAGCTATAGGGCAATTAGGTCACTGGGTTGCAAACATGCCAACGAGGACATTGAAAGAGTAATATTTCAAAATGACTAACAAAATACAATTGTTCTTACAAAGTAAAACTGATCTAACTAGTTCAAACATCAAATTTTGCTTTGGTTTGAAATTATGTTAATTCAGTGAGACAACCCTAATTCCTTGTCCTAAACTGATTATGTGACTGAAAGTTTGATAGTTTTGTAAATTACCATAATATAAATGAAATAAACCTACAGAAATTAATAGGACAACAAGAGATTCCTATGAACAACTCTATGCCAATAATTTGACAGTTTGCCCTAGCCAGTGTGGCTCACTTGGTTGGAATGTCATCCCATCAACCAAAAGGTCACTGGTATGATTCCCAGTCAGGGCACATGTCTGGCTTGTGGGTTCAGTCCCCAGTTGGAGCACATATGAGAAGCAACTAATCAATGTTTTTCTCTCACACAGATGTTTCTCTCCTTCTCTTTATATTCCCCTCTCTCTAAATATCGAAAAGCATGCTCTTGGGTGAGGATTAAAAATAATAAGTTGGAAACTTACAGGAAATAGGGAAATTCTTTTAAAAAATATTTTATTTATTTATTTTTAGAGAGAGGGGAAGGGAGGGAAAACGAGAGAGACAGAAACATCAATGTGTGGTTGTCTCTTGTGCACCCCCAATTGGGGACCTGGCCTGCAACCCAGGCATGTGCCCTGACTGGGAATCAAACCAGAGACCATTTGGTTCACAGATCAGTGCTCCATCCACTGAGCCAAACCAGCCAGGGTGGAAAAATTCTTCAAAATCACAATTTGTCAAAGCTAACTCAAAAAACAGATAAATAGTTCTATATTTATTTTTTAAATTAAATTTGTAGTTTAAATCATCCAAGAAAGAAAACTTCAGGCCTAGATAGTTTAATTGGTAAGTTCTGTGAAACATTTAAGGAAGAAATAATACCAATTATACCTAAACTCCTCTAGAAAATAGAAGATGAGGGAATATATCCCAACATCTTATGATACATTACCCTAATAACAGAACCAGGCAAAAATATTTCAAGGAAACTATAGACCAATATCTCTCATAAACACAGATACAAAAAATCCTTAAAAACAATCATTGAATTGAATCCAGCAGTATATAAAATTATATACAAAGATAATGCATCATCAGTAAGTAGTTTCACCCCCAGGCCCCTGAAAAAATTCAAGCTGGTTGAACATCTAAAAGTCACTTAAGATGCCCTGGCCAGGTAGCTCAGTTAATTAGAGCATTGTCCCATACACCAAAGACTGCAGGCTTGATTCCCAGTCAGGGCACACACCCAGGCTGTCGGTTCCATCCCTTGTCAGGGCATGTGTGGGAGGCACCCAATGGATGTTTCTCTCTCACTTTGATGCCTCTCTCTCTCCCCCTTCCTGTCTCTAAAATCAATAAACATATCCTTGGATGAGGATTTTTAAAAAATCACTTAAGGTAATTTGCCATTATCAACAAACTAAAGAAAGAAAATCATATGATTATTTCAATAGAAGCAGAAAAATTTTTTGACAAATTCAGCAAAACAATTAAAACACTTGAAAACAAGGAAAACCTACTTGATGAGGCCATCTATCAAAAGAACAATATTAACATCATAATTAATGATGAAAATCTGAATGCTTTCTTCCTTAGATTGGGAACAAGACAAGGATGTCATACCATTATATTCCACATTATACTGAATGTCTTGACATATAAAATAAGACAAAAATGCAGATTGGAAAAACTGTCTCTATTCAGAATATGTATATTTATAAAATTCTAAATAATCTACAAAGTTATTAGAGTTAACAAGTTCACAAGACTAAAAGTATGTAAAATAAATTTTAAAAATCAGTCATATTTCTATATACTTGCAATAAACTGTTGGCAATTAAAAATGTAAAAGTATCATTTAAAATAGAACCAAAATCACATGCCATAGATAATAAAACATGAGCAGTATCTGTGTGCTGAAAACTGTTAAACTGATTAAATAAAAAAGATCTAAACAAATGAAGAGATATAAATGTGTATTTATTGGAAGACAATATTGCTAAGACATCAGTTCTTATAAAATGTTCTATAAATATAGTGTAATTCAAGTCTAAATCCCATCAGGATTTTTTTCGTAGAAATTGAGAAGTTGGTTCTAAAAATTATAAGGAAATACAAAGGAACCATACAGACAGTAACCCAAACAATTTGGAAAAAGAACAATGTTGGAGGACTAGCACTACCTGATTTCAGGGCTTATAGTAACTGAGACAGTGTGATGTTGGCAAAAATACAGGCATATGGATTAGTAGGACAGGACAGAAAGTCGGGAAATTGACCCACAGAAATCCTGTGAATAGATGTTTGATAAGGGTGCCAAAGGAACTCAGTGAAGTCTTTTCAACAAACAGTGCAGGAACAATTGTGTGTCCATACACAAGAAAAAAAGAACCTTGATTCATAATGCACCAAATAAAAACTTATGCAAAATGAATCATAGATTTGAAAATAAAACAGATATTTCTATACAAAAAGGAAAGTGGCTTTGGGTCAGGCAAATGTGCATTACATGTGGCACCAACAGCATGGTTTTTAATAGAAAAAGTAGTAAATGACAACTTCTGCTATTTAAAAGATATTAAGTTATTCCAACTTTGAATCATTGCAAAATATATGTCTGAAAAATTTTTTTTATCTAGAATATATTTTTAAAAGCCCAAAATTCAATAATATAAAAACAATCTAACTTATAAAATGGGCAAAGATAATTCACCAAAGAAATTACACAGAAGGCAAATAAGCATGAAAAGATACTTGATCTCATTATTGGCCATAAAAGAAATGACAAATAAAATTAAAACCAACATCAGATACATTACACATATATTAGAAAGGAAGAAAAAAATCAAAATGGATGATACCAACTGATGACAAAGGATACAGAGCAACTGGGACTCTCCTTGCTCATGGGAATGTGAAACGGCACAGCCACTTTAGAACACCACTTGGAAGTTTTATATATGGTAAAACATACACTTACCATATCACCCAACAACTCTATTCCTAGATATATACCCAAGTGAAATGAATCTTACATTAAAAACTCTGTATGTAAATATTTATGTAAGTTTTATTCACAATTCCCCAAAATTAGGAAAACAATTCAAATGTCCTCATTGGATAAACAAACTTAATATATCAATACCATGAAATAAATACTACTGAGAAATTCATACACAACAACATGCATGAATCTCAAACACATTATGCTAAATGTAAGAAGGTTATATTCGGGACTTCCAGCAAGATGGAGGAATAGGTGGACGCACCGTATCTCCTTGCACAACCAAGATTAGAACAACAACAATTTACAGCTAGAATAACACTCAGAACTGACAGAGGATTTATCTGAATGGAAGTCGGACAGCCAAGAAGTTGAAGTAGACCTGTACATCCAGACTGGTAGGAGGGGACGAGCTGGGTGGGCGCGGTCGGCGGCTCGCGGAGGTTGGGGAAAACTTGGCGCAAAATCGGCACAAAAGCCATCCAGCGTGCAAGAATGCAGCGGTGGTCCCTGAGTACGCAAGCTGCAGCTGGCAGACCCAGTGAGGCGGCGATTGTGGACCAGGGCAGAGCTCCCAGCCCAGGATCCCTGAGAAGGGACTGAGATCCCAGGAGAACGGAGCTACCGCTGTTGTTTCCTCCTGTCCCCACTCCCACCCCTACCCCCACATATAACATCACAATCTAGTGACTGGGGTGCCCAGCCCCGGTGAACACCTAAGGCTCTGCCGCCTCACCGTAATAGGAGCAACCAGACCGAAAAAAAAAAAAGAGAGAGAGAGAGAGTGATGGCTCAGATAGAAGAACAAATCAGTGCCCCAGAACTCATCCTTTTGAGCGACCAAGAAATAGCTAACCTATCAGATGCACAGTTCAAAACACTGGTGATCAGAAAGCTCACGGAATTGATTGATTTTGGGCGCAAATTAGATGAAAAGATGCAGGTCACCATAAAAGAGATGCAGGAAGATATACGGAGGAGAGCCAATAGTGAAGGGAAGGAATCTGAGTCTCAAAACAATACAGTGGATCAGAAGGAAGATAGAATCAACCAAGTAGGAAAGCACGATGAAATAAGAATTCAAAAAAATGAGGAGAAGCTTAAGAGCATCCAGGATATCTTTAAACGTTCCAACATCCGAATTATAGGGGTACCAGAAGGGGAAGGGGAAAAGCAACAAAATGAGCACGTATTTGAACAAATAATAAAGGAGAACTTCCCCAATCTGGCAAAAGAAATAGGCTTCCAAGAAATCCAAGAAGGTCAGAGAGCCCCAAAGAAGTTGGACCCAAGAAGAAACACACCAAGGCACATCATAATTACATTAGCCAAGGTAAAAATGAAGGAGAGAATCCTAGAAGCAGCAAGATATAAGGGGACAGTCACCTACAAAGGAATCCCCATCAGACTGTCAGCTGATTTCTCCAAAGAGACCTTACAGGCAAGAAGGGGCTGGAAAGAAATATTCCAAGTCATGAAAGACAAGGACCTACATCCCAAATTGCTCTATCCAGCAAAGCTCTCATTTAGAGTGGAAGGGCAGATAAAGTGCTTCTCAGATAAGGTCAAGTTAAAGGAATTCATCATCACCAAGCCCTTATTTTATGAAATGCTAAAGGGACTTATCTAAGAAAAGAAGGTAAAGAAAAGACATGTATAGTAAAAGGACAGCAAACTCACAATTATTAACAACCACATCTAAAGCAAAACCAAAAGAAACTAAGCAAACAACTAGAACAGGAACAGAACCACAGAAATGGAGGTCACATGGAGGTTTAGCAGCAGGGGGGTGGGAGGAGGAGAGAAGGGGAAAAGGTATAGAGAATAAGTAGCATAGAATGTAGGTTGAAAATAGACAGGGGGAGGGCAAGAATAGTACAGGAAATGTAGAAGCTGAAAAACTTATAAGTATGACACATGGACATGAACTAATGGGGGGGGAATGTGGGTGGGAGAGGGAGTACAGGGTGGAGGGGAGAGAAGAGGGGAAATGGAACAACTGTAATAGCATAATCAATAAAATATATTTTAAAAAGGTTATATTCAAAGGCTGCATACTGTAAGAACAATTATGACAATCTGGAAGACACAGCTAGGATAAAAAGCAGATCAGTTTTCACCAGGAGGGAGATAGGGGGAAGAGGTGCCTACGAAGAGGCACATGCAATTTTTTAGAGTGATATAAATGTTCTACAAGGCCTGTCTAGAAAAAGTCCAGTCATTGTTAATATAACAAGAATGGTTTGTGCAACATCAATGTAACCTGGCAGCCAGGGAGAGTGGATTGGAGTGTGCATGCCTGAACAATGATGACTTCACTGTGCTAGTAAGTGGGGGCAGTAGACACTATTGAGTTAGCATGTGTACTGTGTGGATGTCACATTCAAAATGACTGAATGAGTAAAGCAACAGATCTGCATCAAATTTTGTATTAAGCTTGAACATGCCTCTGCAGAAACTATTTGGACGACTCAGAAGGCCACAGCTATGGGCAACTGGTGATCGGCAGCTTCATCATGACAAGCTGCCCACTCATGCATGATATCTTGTGCAGAGGTTTTTTTAAAGTATATTTTATTTATTATCCTATTACAGTTTTCCTAATGTTTCCCCCTTTGCCCCCCTCCACCTGGTACCCCCCTTCCCTCCAGCAATCCTCCTCTTTGTTCATGTCTATGGGTCATGCATATATGTTCTTTGGCTTCTCCATCTCCTACACTATTCTTAAATGTTCCCTTATCTATTTTGTACCTACCAATAATGCTTCTTAATCCCTGCACCTTTTCCCCAATTCACCCCCTTCCCCCTCCCAGCTAGTAACCCTCTAAATGATCTCCACATCTATGATTCTGTTCTTATGCTGGTTGTTTGCTTAGGGTTTTGGGGAGGGTTTTGTGTTTGTTTGTTTAATTGTTGATAGTTGTGAATTTATTGCCTATTTAATATTCATAGTTTTGACCTTCTTTTTCTTAAATAAGTCCCTTTAACATTTCATGTAATAATGGTTTGGTGATGGTCAACTCCTTACATTTCACCTTGTCTGGGAAGTACTTTATCTGCTCTTGCATTCAAAATGATAGCTTGCTGGGTTGAGTAATCTAAGTTGTAGGTCCTTGCTTTTTATCACTTTGAGTACTTTTTGCCAGTACTTTCTTACCTGCAAAGTTTGTTTTGCGAAATCAGCTGATAGTCTCATGGGAACTCCTTTGTAGGCAACTCTCTGCTTATCTCATGATGCTTTGAAGATTCTCTCTTTATTTTTAACCTTTGGCATTTTAATTATGATGTATCTTGGTGTGGTCCTCTTTGGATCCAACTTGTTTAGGACTCTGTGCTTCCTGGACTTTGTCTATTTCCTTCACCAAATTAGGAAAGTTTTCTTTCATTATTTTTTTAAATAAGTTTTCAATTTCTTACTCTACCTCTTCTCCTTCTGGCATCCCTATGATTCAAATGGCACATTTGGAGATGCCCCAGAGGCTTCTTATACTATCCTCTTTTTTAAAAAAAATTCTTGTTCCTTCTTTCTGTTCTGGTTGAATGCATATTTCTTAATTATGTTCCAAATTATTGATTTGAATTCTGGCTTTCTTCACTTCATTGTTGAATCCCTATAGATTTTCCTTTATTTCACTTAGTGTAACATTCATTTCTTCCTTTATGTTGTTGTCATACTCAATTAGTTCTTTGAGCATCCTGATCACTAGTGTGATCACCATCCTGATCACATCCTATCACCTGATAGATAGTGTATATCCATTTCATTTAGTTCTTTTTCTGGGGTTTCATTCTGTTCTTTCATTTGGACCATATTTCTTTGTCTCCTCAATTTGGCAGCCTCCCTGTGTTTGTTTCTGTGTATTAGGTAGACCTGCTTTGACTCTCTGTCTTAATGTACCTGCTAAGTTGTATAGGCAGAGCCCTAGGTAATTTCCAGGGTAAGGTACCCTGCTTCACTGTTCTGTAACTCTGTGTGGGAAGAGGGCTGGGAGAGGGGACAGTGCTGCTGCCTGGCTAATGGAGGTTTGCCTGGCACTCACCCTGTTTCCAGTCACTTCACCCACTCCTCATGTGTGACTGGCACTCTTCCAGCTGTTGCCCTGGTGTTGAGTCCCAAAGTGGATGGGCTTGCACATGTTCTAAGTCTGTGCAGGCCCTTTAAATAGACTCTCCTGAAAACCCAGCAGTTTCTTCCACTCCCCCCACGCCCCACTAGTTTTTACAGTTAGAAGTTACAGAGATTTAGCTTTCTGGTTCTGGGACTCTGGGTTGTGTGGTCATGCCTGGGGCTGTGATGGCTCACTCCCAAGGTATCCCTCATGATTTTTACCCACCACATGTGAATGTGGGACTGCTTCTTCTGCCACCACTATCTCCTCTCCGTGCCTGTCCATCCATCTTCATGACTCCACTGCTCCTACCTGTCTGGATGAATGTAGCTTCTTTAAATCCTTGGTTGTCAGACTTCCACACAGTTCTATGTTCTGACAGTTTGGGGTGTTATTTGTTTTGAGGTTTCATTGTAATTCTTCTTGTGATTTCATGAGGAGGCAAAGTGTGTCTACCTATGCCCCCATCTTGACCAGAAGTCTCTCTCTCATGTAGAGTTTTTTCATGAAACATCAAATCACCCAGGTGACTCAGCCCCCTACAGCCTAAATTTGGTGCCTTATGACTTCTTTCTTTTCCAAAAACTAAAATCACCTCTGAAAGGCAAGAGATTTCAGACCATTGATGAGATTCAGAAAAATATGATGGGGCAGCTGATGACAGTTGAGAGAACTGTGTGAGGTCCTAAGGTGCCTACTTTGAAGGGGCCTAAGGTATCATTGTCCTTTGTACAATGTTTCTTATATCTTGTATCTTCTTCAAGAAATGTCTCTATTTTTCATATTACATGGCTGGATACCTTCTGGACAGACTTCATATATCTTGATAGGTGAGGTGGTTGCATGACTGTAGGAAATACTATAAATTTCATTATATGTAAATTATGCCTTAAGTGCTTTTTTATAAGAGAAAGAAATTAACAGTTATTTAACTTATACACTATGAGGAAGCCTTTATAAATACCAGGTTCATGAGAGTTAAGGGTGAAACAAGGAATATACATCAGAAATTCTTGGAGGAATTTTTTGGAAATATTAGGACTTCAGTGAATTCCCTAATTAGTTGTGCATCAGAATCACATTTGGAATTTGTAAAATTACACAGGTTTCACTTCAGAGATTCTAATTCATTAAGTCATGGATAGGCTACATCCCAGGAATTTCTATTTCTTCAATATTCAATAATGTATTGTGAAGCCCACTGAGGTTCAAAATCCCTAAGATATATAATTGCTGAAGTTCTTTCCAAACTAAACATTCCTGCACCTGCACAGAATTTAGGATCAATGTAAACTCCTCTGGAGGAAAAAGAAATCTATACTTTTAGTAACCCTAGGTGAAATTTAACATTTCCTTGGACTATAAATGTGGGTAACAAAAGTAAAAAATGTTAGCAGTTCCTGTGACTCTTAGATATCTTCATCTCATATTAACATGTTATTACAAATCATATAACAGATTATGAAATATTTTGATGACATTTCAGATATTTTGAAATATCATTAAACTTATCAGTATTTGGAAGTTATAATAACTATTGAAATTATCCTTATATCTAGTTATATACCACATTAATAAACATAACTATATCATAAATTATTTTAACATTTTGATAGTTGCATTTTAATAAAATTGTTTTCCTATATAATCTTTTGCATTTTATTTTGTTAATTTAAAAACTCTTTCTCTAGAAGATCTCTAATGCTTCACCAGATGGCCAAAGGGGCCAGTGAACAGAACATTTAAGCACATTCATGGTTAAGTCTTCCTGACTGAAATGCAAGGGCTCCCAAAACTGCAGACACACCCATATTTAAATGAATACAGAGAGGGAAACACTAGTCCAACATAAATAGTGGCTGGGCTGGGGATCACCTAACGTACTTTTGATGAACAACATCCCCTCTGCTCAATCAGGTTTGAGCCGAGCTGACAGGGAGAGAGGTAATAAGCTTGGGTCTAGAGAGAAATGTTGATTAATGGTGTGTTTGTGTGTGATACAAGCAATCCCATAACACACACACTAGGCATTTAACTTTCTCCTACTATTTCATGAGTATGAGAAACAAATCAAAACGTAAAAATAAAAAAGAAACAGCCAATGTTGTGCAGTAAGTTCAAAGGCACTGGTTTGTAAAAGCAACAGGTATTATGGGATGCCCACAAGTGCACACCTGCACACATGCAAAACACATGCCCAAAACCAAATGGTAAATGTTAACAAAATCGATGGGAGAAGGGCCACACAATTTAGGTGTTCTCTTTCAAGGTACTGTATTTCACATTCTGGTCACAGCAGAGTGAGTAACCTCTGACCTGTTTTTGGTTTTGTTTCTTTTGGCTTGAAAAGATGTCAATTGCCTGTGGAAAAGATGCCTGGGAGAAACAAAGGAAGACCGGTCACAGTGAAAGCAGAACACCCATGCTGTGGAAAAGTGCCCTGTCAGAGGGCACTGGAGCATGGGGTAAGAGTCTAGGCTTTACCCTGAGAGACGTGGGCTCTCGTGCTTCTAAGCTAAGTGACACTGAGCCAGCTGCTAGCCTTCATGAGACTGTTTCATCACCCATAGGGCAGGATCCCACCTACTGCATTGGCACATGAGATGACTAAATGGCATGTGGCCGGGGGGAGGATTGAGAGAGCTTGATGGCAGCAACTCTTCTCAACATTAACCAGAACCACATGATTCTACAAAAGTAAGGTAGATTGATGGAGGAGTAGGGGCAGGGCTAAATGACTCGGTGTGTGACAAAGCAAGCAGTGAGGCCCAGTAGAACGGATATAAAGGTGTCCCTGTAAAATTCTTTCAATTTTATGTGTGTTTAAAAGTTTTCTAAATACAAGGCTGGGGGAAATCTAAAGCCTTTTCTATAGAAGTGAGTAGCCCTGCAGGTCTGGATATTATTGGTTTTATAAAAGTGTTAAGCTACTACATAAGATCTAGAGATGTCTGGATGGCAAGGCAACAGCAGACATTAGATGGGTTCTTTTTCTTTTACGAACAAACTTATTGAGGCACAATTTACATGCCTCCAATGCTCTCATTAAATGTATAATTTGATGATTTGTAGTAAACTTACAGAATAGTATAACTATTACCGTGATTTCAGTTTCAGAGCATTAGATCCAGAATAATGTTTGACCAAATATATGAGCACCTCGTGGCCCAGTGAACATGGCACACAAAATTAGCCATCACCTGGGCTAATAGGAAAGGTAGTAACTGGGGGTGCCATTTTATAGAGGCCTGGTCAGAGGAGGTCCATCCAAGGAGAGGCTAGGTGGACAGTGACCTAAATGAAGTAAAAGCAAGAAGCTGTGGAGTAGGATCATTCCAGGCAGAGGGAACAGTTAAGTGCAAAGCCCTGTACCTGAGACCAGCTCAGAATATTGGAGCTACAGTAAGAAGCCCCCATGGCCAGAGCGGGAAGCAGACAGTGGTGCTTTAGGGAAGGAGGTGAGGCTAGGGAGGTGGGCAGCAGGAAGCTCAAGTAGACCTTGCGGGCCAGGGCAACAACTGGGCACTTCGTTTTAAGGGTCATGGAGAACTGCTGGAGTTTTAACCACATCTCTCTGGCTACTATGCTGTAAATAGGCTGTAGAGAGGCATCGCTGGAAGCAGAGATTCTGAAAACTGAGCTTATTGTTGTAACCAAGCTGGAAATGATGGTGGCTTGGGCTCTGGTGGCTGCAATGAAGGAGGTGAGAAGTGACCTCTTACTGGATACTTTGGAGAAAGAACAGAAGAATGATTGTAGAGCGAGTTGAAAATGAGTAGACACATTAGTAGCAAATAGACAAATGCTCTGGCTGTGGCAATCAACCCTTTTCACAGACTGTGATTTTATTTAATGACAATTCAGCTTTCATAGAAGGAACCTTCCACGGGGGTCGCCTCTGTCAGCTGACTTTTTCTGAATGGTAGTGGAAGTGCCCACTCTTCTGGAAAGTTGCTCTTGCGTTTGCGTCACTACGTACATCTATCTGTTTGCCAGGGAGGCTGCCTCTGTACGTGCTGCCTTCTTTATATCCTAGTAGCTCCACTTTGCTTTGTGAGCCCTTTTAGGCTAGTTAAATAGCACAAACATGTTGTTTCATTTTGTCCTATTTTTTCAAAGAACTAAAATGATACTGGGGCATAATTTACATAAGTCAAATGCACAAAGCTTAAGTGAAAAGCTTCATGTGTTTACCTGTGAAATACACACCCTAAGTAGATTAGAACATCGCCATGGTTCATGAAAGTTCCCCTGGGCCCCTTTCCCGTCTGTCTCTACCTGGCCTCTGCTCTGATTTCTGTCACCATAATTAATTTGGCCCCTTGAACTTCACATAAGGAAATCATTAGTGTGCATTCTTTAGTGTCTGGTCTCTTTCATTCAACATAATGTATTTGAGATTAATCTATGTTATTGACTATGTCAGTATTGTATTCCCTGGAAGAATATAACACAATTTGTTTATTAATTCACCACTTGATGGACATTTGGGCTGCTTCCAGTTTGAGGCCATTATGACTGAAACTGCAGTGAAGCATTATTTACAATAGCCAAGATGTGGAGACAACCTAAATGTCCATCAGCGGATGAATGGATGAACAAAATATGGCAGATACACGCAGGGGAGGAATATTCAAGCTTCAAAGGGAAGGAAACCCTGCCATATGAGATGACATAGATGAACCTCAAAGATATTACATTAAGGGAAATAAGCCAGTCACAGAAAGACAAGTACTGCACATTTCCCAGTTACATAGGATATCTAAGAGAGCCAAACTCATGGAAGCCAAACAATAGAATGGTGGTTGTGAAGGGATAGGGAGAGGGGGAAATGGGGAGTTCCTCTTCGATGGAAATAGTTTCACTCGTACAAAATGAATAACATCTAGAGCTCTGCAGTGCATCTCACCTATGGTTCACAATACTGTGTTGTACACTCAGAACCGTTAAAAGGGAAAATCTGATGTTAAATGCCATTTTACTGCCATTTTTTACTGCCATTGCAGTAAAAAATGCAATGACATTGAGTGCATGACTTTTTATTTACACATATTTTCAATTCTCTTTGGTAAGTACTTAGGAGTGGAATTACTTGGCCACAGGCAGGGATATGCTTTACTTTTTTCAGAGTTTTGTTTTTAATTTAGTTTTCATGCATGGGAAGCCACAAATGGCTTTAGCTAGGCATGTCCACTTGAGGGCTTGCATCATTAGGTCTTGGAAGGAAAACGTTTGGTGGTAATGATGAAGATAAAGATGATAAAGAGAAGAGCAGAGGATCACAATGATGATTGTTTTTGTACTACTTATCGTGGGCAGCTTTATATGCATTAATTTATTAAACCCTTATACAATACACAGAGGCAGGTATTATTATCCTTATTTCACAGTTGAAGAAACTGAGGCTCAGAGAAGTTAATTAATGTTCCCAAGGTCGCTCATACCCATATCGAAAACCTGTGTGCTCTTTCTGTGAATTCCACAGCCTCATGTAAGAAGTCCTTCTCACAGACATCATCTCTCACATCTTCTCGTGGCACCCTGACCAGCTGTCTGGGTGGCTGCTCTGCCTTCCATGACACTTCCTGAGTCCTCCTGGTGTCCAGTTTGCTTGACAGGTGCTCTGGTGGCCGAAATGCTGACCTAATGTTTACCTTCCTACAGGGTCCCTCTCACTATCAATTTTTTGTTCAGCCTTCCCCCCCCCCACCCTCCACTAAATCTTGCAACTCCTCTCTCCACCATTCCCTCATCCCTGTCAGCTTTGTCACATCCCCTTCACCGCCACCCTCTCCAGCTCCATAGCATATTACAGTTTACCCAAAGCCCATAAATGGACATCCTTGAGTCAATTCCTCTCAGTCATTGGTTAGAAGCATCTTCTCTCAATACTAATTTGCTTTCCAAAGTATTTTTTTCATTCTTGTGAAAAATTGTGCCCAGAATCATTTTTATATTGAAAATGTTTGACTCAGCGGCCTTATTTTGATAAAGCCACTCTATAACATAAAAGGAATGAGGCAGTTGAGTGTAAACATGGTGTTTGTGTGGGTATCTTTTTTCTATTTGATGGGAATTTCAAGTAAATACATTTCAAGGGGAAAGATGTATCTTTCATGATTTCATTTTACCTTGTTTTCTCCTATAAATATCTGATTATAATTAACACATGTCCCGAGTCCTGATTTTTTCAGCAATAAATTTTTATCTAATAATAATAGCTTACATTTATACAGCATTTCAAATCATTTTCATATACTTTATATTTATTCCCATACAGCCCTCTGAGGTAAATCAGGCCGAAGTAATTAAGAAGTCCAGCCATAAAATAGGAATGAGGTAAGTAACTGAGGATTCTCTATAGTGTCAAATAGAACCTCAAGTCTAGCTCCATACAAATTTCATATATTTCATCATTTCAATGTCATGGGCAAAATCACAAAGTCACCCTTTGTGGAGATATCCCTTTTTTAAAACTTGAAATAAATTTGTACTAACAATTGTCTTTTGAAACAGCTAAGTAAGTTACAGGTGCATTTTAAATTGCTTATAATCTGTGCTGGCTGGAATTTCCCTAAGATTTAAGAGACTGATTTTCTCGACACCAAGGCTGTGTATGGACGTTCAATTTTCTGGAAAGTGGGCGCCCCCTTGTGGACCATATAACACTAAAGACAGATTTCTGTCAGGAAGTATTTGAACAGTCTTAAGTTCCAGGGGTGTCCAAACTGTGCCCTGCAGGCTGCGTGCAGCCCAGGATGGCTGGGAATGCGGCCCAACACACAACCCTAAATTTACCTAAAACATTATGCGACTTTTTTGTGATTATGTGTTGCAATGTATTTAATGTGTGGCCCAAGACAACTCTTCTTCCAGTGTGGCCCAGAGATGCCAAAAGGTTGGACACCCCTGGACAGTAACCCTCACCAATATGCACACTGAGTCCCCAGCTTTGAATTATGAAAGCAAATAAAAGTGGGTGGTAAGCTTATTCAAGACATCAGATAACCTTAGAATCTGAGATGTTACATCACCAAGGTGTGCCATCATTTTACAGATAAGGAAGCCAATGTTCAAAGAAATTAAGTATGCTGTTCTCAAATCATAAACCATTGCAAGTCTGAGGTCCTGCTAAGAATTTAAGAACTTTCATGAAAACAGCAGTAACATGCTGAGTGTCCCCAAAAGACCAGGTGGAGTCACATGCCAAAGGAAACACATACATGTAGTTTGGCAAATGTAAACAGCTTTTAGTAATCCCAGCTGTTGCTTATTCCTTGAAACTTCTTGAAGTTCCTCACCCCCCGCAGAGTGAATTGGTGGGAGGTTACTGAGGAGGCTGATGCAGCCCCAGAAGGGAGTGGTGATAGTGACCAGGACAGGATGGGGACTATTGCGAAGTGAACAGTTTGGAGAATTGTTTATGAGGGTAAACCCATGTAACATATTGAGATTGATTGCTACGAGAGGGAAGAAGCAAGAATGGCTCCTAATTTTCTGGTTTGGGGCAGCTGGGTGGATGGTAACTGAGGTAGAGAACATGAGTGCAAGGGCAAGCTTGAACGGATAAATGATGGCTGAGAAAGTGAACAGCTGGGTTGTCTACATGTTGTTTTGGTTCTGTTTTTTTTCGGACTAGAACACATAGTTGAAATCCTCGTGTGTGTGTGTGTGTCTCCACATGGGTATTTACTTGATAGCAAGGGGATTACAGAGAGTCCATGCCTGGCTCCCAAGTGTTGGTGAGACTTAAAAATGAAAAGTTCAAAGGCATAATGGGAAGCTTTGTTCTTCTCTGTCTTATTTTTGCCAGTAAACATTCATAATGCCCCCATTTTAAGACACAATTCAATAAAATTAAGTGGCTCTAAATTATATAATAAGTACATTTGGTTTTAATTGCAATCACTTACTGATTCCTTGTTTGATGTTTGTTTGTAACATAATTACATTGGTGGGCAACTGATGAGGCCTGGTTGGTCTCTTTATCCATAGTCTAGCTAATTAGACTGAAAATTTCGGGTGGGTTATACCCTTGGGAAGGGGCTACACGTTAGATTCCTTGGCTTAAAATATTATTGTTACTAGGGTTTTCAGAATTTTATAGGGGTTCCAAAAAAGAGAGAAGACTTTAGAACACTGGGCAGAGATTCTGTAATGTTGGAGCTGCAGGAACTGAGCAGATCATCGAGAGCATGTCTCGAGGCCTTGAAAGGCTGCGAGAGTATCACAAGTCACACTTGAGGGACAGCCTCCAATATTCCCTCCTTCAGAGTCAGGGGCATAAAACTGATATAAAATAGGTTGTGGCAGAAGACAGAGGCAAACTTAAAAGTTAATTGCCACTTACAGTGTGTCATTGTGCAAATTATTAACCTTTCTCTTCTTGTCTGTAACATAGATAATGGTGATGAGACCCATGTGGCATTAGCTTACTTGAGTCGCTTTAACAATAGCACAGACGGGATGGCATAAATAACACACATTTATTTTCTCGCTGTCCTGGAGCCTGGGAGGTTAAGGTCAAAATGTTGCAAATTTGGTTTATGGTGAGAGCTCTCTTCCTGGCCTGTGGGTGGCTGCCTCTTGCTACCACCTCACATGGATTTTCCTGGATTCCTGCTCGAGGAGGAAAAGAGTGAGCTCCCAGGTGTATCTTCTCATAAGGATCAAGGCCCCATGCTTATTACCTCATTTCACCCTAATTATGTACATCCACCATCTCCAACACCAAAATTTAATTATTTATTTAGAGGCCCAGACCTCAAATGTAGCCACTCCTAGTTGTTAGGGCTTCAACACAGGAATTTGGTGGTGGGGTGGGGGAAACACACTCAGTCCATAATACACGACAAAGGGCTTGAGTAAAGATTAAGCAACATAAATGATGCTAAAAACAGGCTCCGCTCCAGGGGTAGCTTACAGGTAACAAAAGCTGACCTCTTTTGCTCTTAAGAGACCTGCCCTGTCTCCTGTGCTCATAACCATTATTCCATTTGAAGGGTCTGCTGTGGCAAACTTATTTTGCCACTCTTGTTAAATGTTTTAATTCCTGCATGATTACTGTCTTGGCTAAAGACATTCACACTGCCTGGTTTCTGTGACATGCTTTCAGAGGGCGGGGGAGTAAAGATCCTTTGTAATTGCAATTCTTCAAAAAAAGTAAAACAACTCAGTACCTTTTGACTCAGCAATTCCACTTATTGGAATTTGTTCTAAGGCAATAACCTGAGATACGTATAATTGCAAATGCAGTATATTTACGGTAGCATTGCCTGTGCTAAGCAATATCAACTAAAGCAACTCTAGATCCACACAGGCTTGGCTAGTTAAACTCATTATACTCACTGAAAGGAATTATATGTCGTCACGGATAAGCATGTTGTTGAGAATATCTATCAACGTGGAAAAACATTTACAAGGTAGCCTATAAACCTAATGTAACTAACATTTTTATGAAGAAAAATAAGCATCAGAGAGAAATCTAGAAGTTGTTATTTTGTAATGATATTAAAGTTAGCATTTTCCTGCTGTGTTTTCCAGTGGCTTTTTTTTTTTGCATTGGATAACTATTAATTGTGAATATAGAAAAACTTAATAAACATTATTTTTTAAAAGATGGGGTTGCTGAGGGCCCACTGTGTTTTTGGTGGGGTTTTGCTTCGGTGAAAGCCTGTTGGGGGAGAGGGTTGAGCACTGATGAGCATATTCTCAATAGGAATAATGTAGGAAAAAGAAATGACATTTTATCTCAGTGGCTCCATGAAAGTTCTAGCAGTAAAAATTTCAGTGGATAAAAATTTACATTACTATGAAGTATGCATATGTAAATAAAAATAGAAGAAAATTGTGTAAGTCAAGAGTGGGATTTATGGTGATTTTTTTCTTTTTTTATGTTTTAATTTTTTAAAGATATGTGTATGTATGTATGCATGTATGCATTCATTCATTCTTAGAGAAAGGGGACATGGGGGAGAAAGAAAGGGAGAAAAATATTGATGTGTGAGAGAAACATTGATCAGCCCTGACAGGGGACCAGGCCCAAAACCCAGGCATGTGCCCTGACTGGGAATCAAACCAGCAACCCTTCACTTTGTGGGACAATGCTCAACCAACTGAGCCACATCAGTCAGGGATCTTCTTCATGTTTTTAAATTCTAAAAATATATTGGGTATATTTTAATGTTATAAACACTTCTTTTCTAACCCAATAAATGAAGAGGTTGAACTCCAAAGAAAAGTTAAATTTTAAGGCCCAGAGGACAAGTAACATGCAGTATTCTTGCTTTCTCTCTCAGCGTTCAGCATGGGCTGAAGTGCATATTGGTGACTGGCTAAAATACCAGCTGGATGGTTAACATGTCAAGATGTATTATTTGCGGTACTCACATTTCTCCTTTGTGTGACTAGTCTCAAAATTGGTAACATATTGGATGGTAAAATAAAATGGAATAGAATGGAATAGAATAAAATTAAATTAAAATTAAAAATTGGTGGCCTAAGAATTGCTTTCAGAATTGAGATGAGAACATTTCTGCTTTTTCAGGAAAAGAGCCAGCAACACAGAAAGAGATTACTGGATGAGAATCAAGGAGCTTTTCTAAACACACAGCCAGCCATCAATGGTGTATTTTGTTCTGTGACCAGGCTCCATGGGTCCACCCTCAGCATTTGTCTCTCGTCTGATCCAACGGGGGACATGGACTTGTTAATTATGTAGGCATGTGTGGTCATTGGCAAAAGCTTCAGAAGAGGATGTTTCCATCTGCTGAAGCACTTGAAGATCCAAATCCAAAGCAGATGGTCAGATCTTCTCTAAAACATCCTGCACCAGGACTATGCAGCCTCATCTTAGCCTCTGAGGCTGCCCTTCCTACAAGAGATGAAACCCCAAAATGTTATGAAACCTGTCAAATTAAATTCACTCTAGGCCTCTACGAATTGAGATGGAATGGTCCTCAGTGAGGGAACAATAACAATGAAGTTACATATTCACACAGCTTTTAATACGTGGTAGTCTTTCTCCGGCACTTTTGAAATTCTCTCGACCTAGTAATAAAAGAGGCAGAAGGATTCTGATTAGCCCCATGTTATCAAAGAAGAAACCAAAACATACATTCAGTGTTTTGACCAATGTCACGTGATACGGCAGGGGAAGATGTGGGATGTGGACTCCAAGGACACTAATTTTTAAGTCAGCTTTATTGAGGTATAATTTATGTACAATAAAATCTACCAGTTTCAGTTGTGCAATTCCTTGAGTTTTGATAAACTTATAGTTACATAACCACCAACATAATCAAGACATAGAATATTTCCATCATCCCCCAAAGTTTCCTCTTGTTCTTTGTAGCCAGTCTCCTTCCACCCCAGACTCTGGGCCTTGGCACTGCTGATCTGGATTCCGTTATTATAGTTCGCCTTCCTCTAGTTTACATAAATGGAATTGCATGGAAATGGCCCTGTATCTGGCTCCTTTTACTTAGCATGCTTTTGAGATTTGTCCATGCCATGTGTACCTGTAGTTCTTTTTTATTGCTCAGTAGTGCTCCAAGGCGATAATATTTTATTGTGTGTTCTATTCTAGTAGGAGTCTATTGTGATCTATAAATACATCACAATTTATTCATCTATTTACCTGTAATCCTTCTTTACTTTGGAGTCTACTAAAATGTTGGTGGATGCCTGCCTTTCCATGATGTTTGCCTCTGTCTAAGGTCCATAAAGGCAAAGGTGGTGTCTGTTTGGTTCATGGCTGTTTCTCTGGTGTCTACAACAATGCCTGGCCTAGAGGACAGACTCAGTAAAAATTTTAAAGGTGAATTTGAACAAGTAAATGAATGAATATACTATGTCAGTCTAACTAATGAACCGAGAATGAAGACTACTCTGGAAACAGGAAAAACATCATTAAGCTGTTTCTCCATTTTGATATTTTTTAGGTTCAGGATACCATATGGGGTGTGGCAAAAGTAGGTTTACAGTTGTTTGTATGAAAATAATACAAGAATAAAGTCTTTGTTTCATGTATTTACAAATGTAAACCTACTTTTGCCCCACCCTGTATATAACCTCTTTGGGAATGAGTCTTTTATAAAATGAGGGCGACAATTTTTACTTACGGGATTGTAATGGGAATTAAATGAAATAGCTTATGTAAAACATGTTCTACAGTGCCTGCCAGGTAATAAGTGCCCAATAAATCATCTGGTTGTTATCATATAACTGCTATTATTTGAATAAGAAGAAATAGCATTCAAGGTAGGGATATTTTTAGGGAGTTAGCAAACTGCTTTTCCCAGAAATTCAACTGAAAAACCAACGTGTGGCTAGTTTTCTTCTTTTCCTATTATGTAGAGTCATTTAGCCCATCTATTGGCAGGTCATCAGTGACTGACATTCTCCCTTGCATGTTTGTGCAAAGCTATCCTCATTAGTGTGTGATATGTGGCATCATTTTGGAAAGTGGCTGCCCTAGTGGACTACCCACTCCCACCACTGGTATTAGAAGATAAATTTATGTTTAAAAATTTACTTCATCATGTGACTCAATGTGAACAGACCTGCTACTAATTTAGGAAGCCTTCTTTGCTAGCCCACTTACTTCCACCAATTACCCCTAGAATTTCCAATAGTGCCCCCATATTCGCTTTTCTATTACTTCATCCTTGCACTACACTCAGATAATGCAACTGGCCCTGAACGGGAACTGCTGGCCACTTACAGAAAAGAATCAGCTGTATGAAAAACAATTTTGAGGTTTTTCTAAGAGAAATGGGGTTACAAGTCTCATTTATTTCCTAAGAAGGCTGAACCTCTTGTTCTCTGGATCATGTTACATGTGTGCTTACCATCATCTTGCTTCCATTAAATGACCTCAAACTGAACGACCTCTCCCAGGACAAAGAAAAATCCCCAAACCAAGCAACACTCATTCTATCTCCAACACCACCTCTTTGCTGTCCGCACCTGCCCCCCCCCCCCCCCTCTAACAGTATCTTTGGCATTATTCTCTATGACTAACACTGCCTTCCTCCTTAAAACACTTTTAGGATCCAAGAATCCTTAGATGACCAGGAAGGTCTTTATATCTAACAATAAAGTGTTCTTTTTGCTATTTAAACCAGTTTCCTTGTATCCTTAACTCAGGGACAGGAGTGTTGAAATCCATTTCTAGGCCCAAGATAGAACCACTCCGGCAGGGTGCCACCTCCCCAAACCCAAGTTTCATGACCCTGTAAATGCTCTGCTTGACCAGAAAGGAGGTATATGGGGTCAGCCAATTCCCAAATGCCAAGATGGCTCTCAGGTCTATGCAATATTTATTTTCTCGTTCCTTCATCTTTCTAAATAACATTATACGCCCCCAGCCAGTCATGCCCTGGGCTGTGTTGTGGCTTCCAGCTCACTACAAAACTCACTCTTACACAAAATCCCCCAGGAAGAGGTCTCCACTGCTTGCGAGGCACGGTACTCCCCCAGTCCACGGATTGTTTTCCCTTGAATAAAGAACATCAATCTCATTATTCGATTGAGTTACTTTGTCATTTGATAGGAGAAAACAACTAGGCCTCTTCCTCTTCAGAATTACATTTCCTTTGGGAGAAAAGCCCATCCCAATTTCGTCTTCCCTTCACTCATTTTGTCTTTCCCCTCAGATGTCCTGGTCAAAGGTGGCCTCTTGGGCATTGATGACCCTTGACATTAGCAGAGGTTAGAGACTTTTCCTGAAATCAGAGGGTGATCTTGTAGCTCTCAAAGGAGTCAGCTTCAATTTCAAGTACTCTATGAGGGTTCAACTAGTAGAAAGAGAACAGGCAAAAAATGAAGTAAGCGTCTTTTCTGATTCTCCCCGACTCCATAAAAGATGGGCACAGTGGGGCTGATGCAGGAAACAAAACATGGACCTTGCCCAGCGAAATGTATAATCTTCCTTTTATCTGCAAAGGCATAAACCCTTCACATCTAGTATTTAAGGCACCAGTTTATGCCAAGGATTGCAAATAAATGGTGACTAATTAACACCTGCAATCAAGATCATAAAAAGAAATCACCAGGGGCAAGTCGTGCCTGCCGAAGACCTATGCTCCCAGTAGCAGAGGTTCTGCTGAACAAGGAGTGTGCTGCGCAGTTCTGTGTTCCTGTTGCCTGTCTTTTGCCAGGAGGCAGTGTGTGTGAATAAAAAGAGCTGCAGTTGACTGAGGGTTTCCTTTGTTTCTTGTACCTGTGCTATACATAGCTTATCTCACTGAATCCTTACGTTAGCCCCACGAGAGAAGCACCACTACCCATTTTGCACAGGGAAAGCAGCTGCTCAAAATGCCACAGTTACTGAGTGGTATGGGTGGAGTTTAAACTGCTGTTACCTGACTTCAAAGCCGCCATTACAGTATATTGTTCAGATATGTCTTAGAAGGAAGGGAAAGATAAAATCACATCTGGAGGCAGGGGAACATGGAGAGAATTAAACAGCCCCACTACTGCCTGTTTGAAATACTAACACCTGAGCTCTAGTAAGGAGGGGCACTAGAGCAAGAGTGGGGAGGAAGAAATGCTCCTCCACCCTCCAGTAGGTGCATTCAGCTGGTCGAATAGTTAAATCAGCATGGAATAGATTGACAAGAGAACCAAACTTAATTACATACACACACATGGGAAACATGCCTACATGAGTACGTCAAAGACCCTGTGCACATGAAAGTTTCCAAGACAGAAAGGGAAGTGAGTTATACAGACATCCTGAAAGTAAAGATGAGCTAAGTAAGGATGAGCTAAGTAAGGATGAGGTAAAGCACCTTGGGGCCTCAGAAGGTCACGGCAGGACAGTAAGAAGAGCAGATGCTTAGTGATTAATAGTTTGCCCCGCCCTATAGATATGTTACAAAAGTTATCTCTGATCATCTCTTACTATGGGCAAGTCCCTTAATTCAAATTCTTTAAGGAAGAGGTAAAAGTTTCCCGTGAGCCTTCAGGGTCTTGATTGCCTTCAGCTCAAAATAATTCACATGCCAAAGTGGTACAGCTTGGGAAGGACTCTCTTGAACTTCCACAAAGGAATATTGCCTTTTTCTTTAGAAAACAACATAATAGAGTCTTAAACCCTATTTTCTGGTCTCTAGAGTTAACAAATACTAATTTTTGTCATAATTATTTCAGAATTTAAATAGACTTAAATAATGCATTAAAAAAACACAAAACTCTCCTGCATTTTATTGAGCCTTTTAGAGCCAATTATTCTCATTAAAGTTGATATTTATCAAGTCCCTCCCCACCAATTTTTTTAAATCATAAAGATTGTATTTGCTAACCCAAACCTAAGCCATTTTAGCTGTTGAGCAAGTTCAGATTCTTTTGGAAAACACTGGTGGCTTCCAGTAGTTAGAGTCTGGAACGTGACTCTCTGCAGCCTCTTCTACAGCCTCACCCATAGTGCCTGTGATAAATGGAAATCAGTCAGAGCCTTCCTCTGCCCATTGGAAGGTGGCCCCGGCTGCCATGCCTCCTGCTTTAGGTCAAGAAGCCCCACTTTCTGCCTCCAGAAATGCTTTTCAGGTGGAAGTGCTCTTCTGGCAACAGAACGGGCCCATCTGTCCTGCCAATGGGTCTGTGGTGGAGACATGAAGGCTCTAGACCTTGAGGGTTGCTGACAACATATACCATCATGCATGTGAGAGCAGGAGTGTGTGTAAGTAAGTATATGCAGTACTGTGCTGGGGCATGTAGAGCTCATGGTACACATCTCTTACCCATATCCCATTCAGTGGCCCAGTGTCAGTTCCTTGAAATTGATTGTGGTGGGAATATTTACACCCTAGAAATCAACAAACCCTAAGGGCTGTTTTCTCAGAGAGCTGGTTGTTAAGGATTTATCTGCACATGACTGAATATACCCCTTAATTTTTTCCAGTATAAATGCATTTTTTCTTTTCTTTACTATTACAAAAAAAATTACCACAATAAATATATCCTATTTTGTGTACCTATGTGTGAGTTTCAATAGGGTATATACCTAGAAGTGGAATTCTTACCTTATAAACTATGCACATTTCAATTTATTAGATAGCTGAGAATTTCTCCCACTAACAGTATAGGGTTTTCAGTTTCATCATATTCTTGTCAATACTTGGTATTGTCAGCCTTCTTCATAAATGCCAAGCTAAGGTTAAGGTTGTTTCATTGTTATTTCAATTGATATATTTCTGATTACTTGTGAGGTTGAACATCTTTTTATGTGTTTATTGGTCATCTGGGTTTTCTCATTTGTGAATTTTGTGTTCATATTTTTCCCATCATTCTTTTAGATAATCTCTCTCTCTCTCTCTTTCTTCTCATTGATTTGTAGGAGTTCCTTTAAATGACCTGGATAACTTACTCTTGTTCAGTTATATGTAGTGTCAATGTCTTCTTCCACCTGTGGCTTGTCTTTTTTTAAAGATTTTATTTATTTATTTTTAGAGAGAGGGGAAAGGAAGGAGAAAGGAAGAGAAAGATCAATGTGTGGTTGCTTCTTGCATGCCCCCTACTGGGGACCTGGCCTGCAACCCAGGCATGTGCCCTGACTGGAAATCGAACTGGTGACCCTTTGGTTTGCAGGCTGGCACTCAATCCACTGAGCCACACCAGCCAAGGCCAGTTTTTGGTCTCTCTTACACATGAAATCTCCGTATATGCTTGCATCTGTTTTGATACTCTCTATTTCATTCCATAGACCCATTGTTCTTTTTTGACAATATAACACTCTCTACCACAATTTTATAAAGGTTCTTGATGTACTGTTAGGGTAGTTTCTTTCTCCTTGTTTTTCCTTTTCAGAGTTTTCTTATCTATATTTGGAGGTTCATTCTTTCATGTAAACTTTAGAAAACTTTCAGTTTGTCAAAGTCCACAAAGACTCTTAAGGTTTTTATTGGAATAACATCAAATTTACAGACTTATCAAAATAACGACCATCTTTATTATACTGTCTTCTTATACATGTTTATATGCATAAATATGCATGTATCTGCTGTGTATAGGTAGATTAATCTTTTTTATGTCCTTTGATAATTGCTTTATAACATTTTCATAAGAATCATATTCATTTTTATTAAATTTCAGTACTTCAAAATCATTTTATAGATTATTTTATTTCTCCTGTGAAATTGATCTTTTATCTCTTATATTTTTTGAACAGTTATTGCTGGTGTATAGAAATATTATTAATTTTTATAAGCTGATCTCACTATTAGCTTTTTCAAATTTTTTTCTTGGTCTCCGGAACTTGAGCCTTTATGTTAAATTTAGTATCTGTCCTCAGAAGGGTCAGTGGCGTTTTCATTGACTGCTTTTTTTAACACTATTGTGCATATGCAAAGGTCAAAGTTTCCCATACAATGGTCGGGGCAAGGTCCAAGAGGCGTCTATCACAGGGTGTCTTTGCTAACATCTGTTCAGTTGCAGCAATGGTTCGCACCAGGTCTGCTTGCATTCTCTCTTTCATCTTGTTTTTTGCTCACATAGCAGCTGTATCGGTGAGTTGAATTCTGCCCTTCTGGGTCTTTAGAAATACTGATTCTAGTATATGTTATCCATTTCCCATATATTTATTTTCTTTCAGATTAAGCATCGTCCTAAAGGAGATGGTAAGGCTCAATTGAAGTGCATAGAGAATGTTTCTGAACTTTCTCTCTTTTGCTCAGCAAGACTAATTACAATCCCTCCCCCACTGCCTTTTTAACAGTGCATGATGCAGATTTTCATGAGCAGAAGGATATCTCAGAAATCAACTTAGGTGGGTTCAATTTTTGCATTATTAATGTCTTGAAATAATTTTAGATCCTGCGATAGAATTACTGGAAAGCTATTACCTTCATATTACGGTATTGAGTAATTTGGGAGAAGAATTATTCATTGGTGCATCATTAGAATTTGTAAAGTTTCTGTAAAATAGAATTCTGGAGAGAAAATGATGATTAGATCAAATTTTCTAGGAGAAATAGTATGTACTTAATGGATCTAGAAACATATAACAAGATTGTTTTTCATAAATATTTCATTTTGCCAGTTTCCACTTTGAAAAAAGGAAAGAAAAATGGATGATTATTCTGTTTCTTAAGAAAAGCAGAAGGAGTATGCTGATGGTAGTATTTAGTTGGGGGAGAAATGCAGCTCTTCTACTGAGTGATCATATTCACCAGCAGCTGTTTACTTGGGACTTAGAGAAGGGTGCAAAGGTGTTTCCGTTTTGACATCTTGTCCACAAACGCATTTCTCGAAGAAATCCATCAGTCTCCCTGGTTACTAAGAGGAGAGAGAAGCTTAGTAGTTATCATCTCTTCTTTTTCTTTTTTGTTCTGCTTCTAAAATTAAGGAGAAGCCTCTACATTTTGGGTGTTTTTGTTTAAGACGGGTGGGAATTGAAGGTATTCAGGGTTGGAGATATCTATAGTTTACAAAAGCTTTCATAGCTACTTGCAGTTATTTGTCCAATCCTGTAGTGGAGGAAAGGGCTATTTTCATGTTTCGTGAAGGGACAGCAGGCTCCTTGGAGTTGAAGTGACTCATCCAAGATCACAGATGGATGTGATGGGGCTCACCTCCAGGTCTTCTAACTTATAGCTTGGTGCAATGTGAAGACTGCAACACTGAAACACCCCATACTGTGGGGTTAAATTTCTCCAACCTTGTCCCATTCACAGGGAAGGCAGGCTGGTTGATATTTAGTTGGAAAAGCTTGAGAATGACTGTATGGGCAGAAGAGAAACAGTTCAGTAAGGTGAGTGGGTGAATGGGTCCTGAGGCCGTAGAGTCAGACAACAAATGACTAATCTCTCATTAGACTCGGTAGTCAAGGTGTAGTGATTGAGAGATCTACTCCACTTTAAAACAGGCTGGTGTTAGAATTAGCGTTTCCTAATCTCATCTTTATTTATCTAGTAAAAACCAGTTCTTTTACCTTAGACTCATTTTCTTACTCTTCATCACCTCTGAACTATGACCTCAAAGAAGAAACTTTCCCATGTGTGACCTTTATCTTTTTAGGTCATTCCAACCAAGCTGTCAGGATTGACTGGGTTAGCCACCTAGCCAGAAATTGCAAACTGTTTTGGAAAATCATATAGAGAAAAACTGTCACCTTTTTACTCTCTTCTCTGCACGCCCCACGATGCTGATACAACCTTTTTTGCCCCCAGGCCTGCTCCTCTCAGTCTTTTTCATTTCGGTAAATGCATTTTTCTCCTTCCAGATCTTTAGGCTCAGAGCCTCAGAGTTTCCCTAACTCTTGTTTTTCTCTCATGCCTTGTACAACATCCATCAGTAAATGCTGTTAGACATACTACCATCAAATTATGTCACAAGTTGTGACTTCTCAGCACTTTCCCTTCTCCTGTCCTGGTCCAAGCCATCTCATCTCTGGCCTGGTCCTTGCAGTGGCCTGCGAACTGCACCTCCCTTGCTGCCCTCCCCCCACCCAGGCCGTTCTTCACAAAGTGACAGGGCTCTCCTAGTGTCAGTCAGGCCACACCGCTTCTCCCATCCAGTCTTCTGACTGGAAGATTCCAATCTTCCAGCACTTCCAACACTGACTAATGTTGGTTGGCAACTCATCTAACACAAAATAAAGACTCTAGGGTCTTGATTCTCCAAGTGTGGTCTACAGGCCAATATCACCTGTCCCACCTGAGAGCTTTCTTAGAAATGCAACCTCTTGGGCCCCACCCCAGACCTACAGATACAGCATCTCCACTTGACAGACCCCAGATGACCCTTAGGCACAGTAAAGCTTGAGATGACCCGACCCTGGCCAGCTTTCTCACCCCATCTGTTACTACTCTCACCCACCTCCCATCACCCTGACCTCTTAGCTATTCCTCCACAAAAGTAGCTCTTGGTGTGTGGTCTTCCAACCAGCAGTGTCAGCATCATCAGAGAACTTGTTAGAAATGAAAATTCTCAGGCCTTACCCCAGGCTTACTGACTCAAACCCTAGGGGTGGGGCTCAGCCACCTGTGTTTGAACAGTCCTCCACGAGGTCCTGACGCGAGGGGATGGGCAGCAGTGCTGTCAGACAGCAAGGCTTCCTGCCCCAGGGCCTTTGCATTTGTTATTGCCTTTGCCTTCAGTACTGTTCCTTCACTCCCCACTCCCTCAGATTCCTGCCTAAATGCCACTGCCACCGGGAGGCCTCCCCTGACCACTCTTTATAAAATACCAACCTTCCCCACTTCAGCACTCTTTTCCCTCTTACTCTGCTTTATGTTCTTTTTTCCTATTGCCCTTTTCACCATCTGCCATACTCCACACTTCTGTTTGTTTGCCTCCCTTCTATTCCCAATGAAGAACACAATCTGCCCAAGAGTTTTGCTGTATTCTCTACTATTATATCTCCAGCACGGAGAACAATGCCTAGGACACATTAGGCACAGCTACAAGCAGCAAAGCGGGTGGTGGCTAGATCGAGGCTGGCTTTCCATGGATGTGCACTTCTTTGGGAAGTGCTCCTCTCACCGTGCTCTCTCACCCTGGCGTGACCCACCTATGCCGACCAACTATTGGGGCCCAGGTCTCAGTGGGCTTGTTTACATGACTCCAGAAGAGACCTCCCCTGCCCCCCAGCCCCATCCAGGCCAGGTGTCAGGAAATGCAGACTGTTTGTTGCTCGAGACAAACCTAGGCGAGAGTGTGGCCAACCCAGCATGTAGTACCCCTCCTGAGAAGGCAATGCAGACCCTGGGTCCCACTGCTGGCAGGGCAGAGGTGTCAGTGCTGTCTGTTGTTAGGGTTACAAAGGTTAAGAAAGTCTAGAAAAAAGTGAAAAGGGGAGATGCAGGGACAGACTCAGTTGCTTGGTTTTGGAGAGTACGATTGTTTTTTCATGGGAAAGAGTGAAATTGATAGTGTAATAACAGAAAGGGCCCCGGTAGGAAGTTAGGAGTGTTAAAGCTCAGGAAGTGCTGACACTTACTACATTACTCCCTGTCTCAGGAATCTGTTTCATCCACTGAAGTGTAAGAGGTTTGGAGTCAGCAATTAAACTGATCTCTTCTCACTCATCCCTTACTTTTAAAATTCTTGGACAAACTTTCTTGTTAGAAAAATGAACACAGAGATGTGACAATATAAGATATTTATTGGCCATATATATCTGCTCCAGTAGAGGGAATTTTGCATTGTTTCCAAAAGAGTTTTGCCACACGAAGATGAATAATTAAAGATCTACATTGGAAAAGATGGATTTTATGATGAGAAATGCCTTTTAGGAATGCTCATTCAAATATTTCTGCTTTTCAAATCCACATCTAGCTGCTGGGTTGGACCTCTTTCAAGGGGACATCCTCCTGCGGGTGAGTACCTGCCGTGGCGCAACTCGGTCCCTCAGGGCTCAGGGTCACGTACTGTGCGCCTTGCTCCGTGAGCCCCGGGACGGGCGCAGTGGGCAGTGAAAGAAGCTGACCTATAATCTGTACCCACAAGGGCTTCCACTGTGGTCAGTGGGGACAAAAACAGATTAAAAAATAGCAAACATCACAAAAGAGTCTATAATTACTAAAATTGCTTTGTCCACCCAGTTTTCCTGATCAGTGAAGAACAAGAGAAGAAAATGCACTGATATGTTTAAACTGGCATTTCACTTTTGGGGCAATTGCAGGTCTCCTTTTTTTTTCTTAATAATTTCTCTGAATATTCTAAATTGTCTGTAAGGAGCCATCACTTTTAGAATCAGAAGACAAGTGCCACTAAATTATTGACTTATGTGACAGATTATTTGTGGTGTGAGAGTTTAGTGAAGGAGGAGCCCTGGAGGATGAGGCTTCCCAGTGATTCTTGCCTTTGTTTGTTCACAGAACTCCAGGAATGGCCTGAGAAACCCCGGGGCCAGGTGGAAGTTCCCCATTCCTTATATTCTGGCGGACAATCTGGGTAATACTAATTGTTCTTCATTAGGAGCTTTGGGTTTAACTCTTCTCCCACCCCCTCCTCCTGTTCCTCAGCTTCAGATTGGGAGTAACCAGCAATGTTTAGGAGGGTTTCCAAGCCCTGACAATTTATCTCCTGGGATGAAAGGCATGACTTCACATCAGTGCAATGTAAGTCTCAGTGCGAGGGCTTCACTTCTGAGACAGAGTATCAAATAATGATTTTGAGAAGGCAGAAGACATCAACATGTTACTAATACCAGAAACCCTATCAAGAACGAAAACACAATAGAATGAATGAAGAATGAAATACAATTTGGCATCACAGCAATGGAAACTTTGCACTTTAAATAATTGTTTGTTTATGTGAATCTAAATATGGTATAAGGATACTATTTTCAGCATATTGATCTTTCTTTTTGTTTTAAAATCTTCACCCAAAGACACTTTTCTCACTGCTTTTTTAGAGAGAAGAAGGGGGATAGAGAGGGAGAGGGAGACATCGATTGGTTGCCTTCTTATACGGGCTGCGACTGGAAATTAAACCCACAGCCTGAGTATGTGCCCTGGCAGGGAATCAAACCCGTGAACTTTCAGTCTGTGGGACAATGTTCCAACTAACTGAGCCACACGAGCCAGAACATATTGATCTTCCCTTTTTGTTACAAGATAAGCGTGCCACAGTTTTGAGAAACAGAAGTCAGTTTTCCATAATTCAGTCTTTGTTCCTCAATATTAATAAATTCTATTCTTTTTTCTCTCTTAGGATAAAAGGCTAAGTTATGTTTTACTCATTGTTGGAAGTAAGCAAGTACTAGAAGTCACGTGTGCACACTGGCTGACCTCAAGCAGCTGACTGATATCTGAGTAGCTGTGGTGATGCAATGCCTTTGAGGCCAGGGCCAGACAGAGGAAGATCAGAGGAAAGGGGAAGCCAGGGCAAGCTTGCTCAGTCCTAATGGGCTGCTGGGCTGCTGCCACTCTCAAGAGATGTTACTGCAGTTCAGACTTTTCCATCACTATTATCACTATTGCAGGGCTGCCTGTAAACCACCCCCCCCCCCCAGAAGAGCTTGATATAAACAAAGGATGCTCTCAGTTGTTGTATGGAAAAGTGAGCTGAGCCGTTTTCCCCGGCATTTGCCAACACAGAGCAAATTCACAAAGCACTCATATTTATTGGAATGTGATTTAAGAAACAACTTTAAAGGTTTTTTTTTCCTATGACAATTCTTCCTGTTTGTCACACCTGAGCTACCCTCCTCCCATCAAAACATAGACCTGCTTATTGCATTGCTGTTCTGTGACAGGCTCAGCTGCCTTCACCTGGTATTTTGTTTGCCCTTCACCATGCCTCTGTGAGGTGTTAGTGTTTCTCAGACTTTAAAGTTAGGGTCTCCTGAGGACCTTGTTGAAATGCAGAGTAGGCCCTGGCTGGTGTGTCTTGGTTGGAGCATCATCCTGTAAACCAAAAGGTCACAGGTTCAGTTTCCAGTCAGGGCACATGCTTAGGTTGCTGATTTGGTCTCCAGTTGGGGCATGTAGGAGAGGCAACCAATTGATGTTTCTCTCCCTCTCTCTCCCCCTCCCTTCCCCTCTTTCTAAAATCAATAAGCATATCCTCAGGTGAGAATGAAAAACAAAACAAAAAAAATTGCAGAGTAGGTCCAGGTGGGGCCCAAAATTCTGCACGTCTAACACTCCTCTTGTATGTGGCTTCTTTTGTTTAACATGTTTTGTATTTATTTATTTATTTATCTATCTATCTATCTATCTATCTATCTATCTTTATAGCTTGCTGCATTTTAATAGCAAACTTACCAGGACAGCACAGAAGACAGACATCATTAAAAACATGTACTTGCACATAGGACAACTCAGTTAGAAAAGTACAGTGAATGCATGGAATTCACTGTGTGATAAAAATGCTACAAATACCATTTAGTTGCCATCAATAAGAAACTAACTTGTTTTCAAAAAAATTCAAATGTTGGCATTGTCCAGAAAAATAAACAGATTTATTTATATTGTTAATAAAGTTGAACTGCTGAAACTTGTTCACTGAAACATTTTGTTTTGCATTAATGCTTTATGTCCCCACATTTACATTTAAAAAATTCACACACAAATGCAAATGGAAAAATGGCCAATACCTGGTTTCTGTCCCCTATTTTCCACTTGTAATTATATACTTAGCTACCTTTTGACCCCATGGGGAAAATATCTAATGTTCAAAACTACCAAAAACAGGAAGAAGAGAATGTTTTTTAAAGAATGAAATGATTCCCATCGTAGTGGATTCTTAAGCATGTTCTCCACGTGTGCAGCATGCTAGCTGGATGCCCTTCAGCATAATTGTTATGCGTTTGGCATGGAGAGCACACAGGTTGGTGTCTTCAAGAAACCCAACCAGATAGGCTTCCATTGCCTCCTGCAAAGCACCAATAGCTGCACTCTCGAAGTGCAGATCTGTTTTGAAGTCCTCAGCAATTTCTCACACCAGACTCTGGAAGGAAAGTCTGTAAATCAGGACTTCAGTGGACTACTGATAACATCTGGTTTCATGAAGTGCCATAGTACCAGGGTTTCTTCACCCCTCCAGTAGAGGGCACACTCTTGTGAGTGGCTTTGGTAGCCAGTTGCATCCTCAGTGCTTTACCACCACCAGTTGATTTTGGGGCAGCCTGCTTTGTACAAGCCATAGTATAGAGACCTCTTTACTTAACCCCCTTCTTCAGCTGGAACTCGGTGAGCTAGAGGAGGTGCTGGCATTAGAGAAGATGGCAGCTGTGAACACAATTCACTTAACATGTTTTTATAAGTACCGTGTGCTAACCAGTTATGCCACTGAAGCTCCATGCTTAACATGTTTTTAGTTTTTCCATATGGTTGTGGATCAGTAGTCAATTCTTTTTTTATTACTCAGTAATATTCCTTTGTATACTTTATTGTAACTATCCATTTTGGGGGAATATGGGCCCCTCCTATGGACTGTCCTATGAGACTGAGAGTTTCTCTTGCCACTGCAACCCCCACAGATTTTTATAGCTGGAGGTTTTGAGGCTTTATTTCTTGATGCTGGAACCCTGTTGCATGGTCTGTCTCGCTTCCCAGTTGTTCCTCCTGCTTTATCTGCACATAAATGTGTGACTACCTGGTCCTCCAGCCACCTCCTCACCCTCCCAGTTCGCCAGCCACCTCCTTACCTCGTGTCCTCTCTGCCCCAGCTGCTGGTCTCCGCCCCTCTTATCAGTCTGGGTGAATGTTTCTTTAACTACTCACTTGTCAGACTTCCATACAGTTCAATTTTCTAGCAGTTCTGGTTGTTTTTATTTTTAAATTGGATGTCGTCCTTCTTTTGGTTGTGTGAGGAAGTGAAGTGTATCTGCCTACATCTCCATCTTGGCTGAAGGTCTGAAAACAGCCTCATTGTGATTTTAATCCGCATTTCTTTTGCTTTTTATAAGAACAAATTTTTGACTTATTCATTTTCTCTTGTTCATCTGCTTTCTATTTTGTTGCTTTCTGCTCTTATCTTTATTATTTCCTTTGTTCTACTTATATCAGGTATACTTTGCACTTTTTTATATTTAAGGTGAAAATTTATATCATTGGTTTTAAATATTTTTAAAATATAATATAATGCTATAATATGACATCTATAGCTATAAATTTTATTTAAAGTTCTGGTTTTACTGCTTTCCACAAATTTTGATGTGTTGTATCTTTATTAAAGTTTATTTTAGATATTTTCTAATTTTTTTTATGATTTTTAAAAACTCCATGGGTTAATTAGAAGTATGTTTTTAAATTTCCAAATAGTCAAGGCTCTTCTAGATAGTCTATTACTGATTTCAAGTTTTTGTTGAGGTTGGAGAACATATTTTGTAAGAGTGTAATCTTTTGAAATTTACTTGGACTTTTTTTGTGGTTTAACTTATGGTTTTTCTTGGTAAATGTTGTATATGCACTTGAAAGAACTTGTATTCTACAGTTTGGGGGCTTACTATTCTATCAGTGTTAAATAGGTCAAGATGATTGTGCTGATTATATATTAGACACTGCAAATATTACATTTGAGAAATTCTAGATTCTGTTATTCTCCTCTGAATAGTGTTATTTTTTTGTTAGAGCAGTTAAATTACTGACTGATCATCTTGGATTTGTCCAGGTTTTGTTTTGATTTTGATCTGATTTAGTTCAAAGCAAAGCCCTTCATCTTTACTTTTAAGATATCATGATCTCTCTGGAGTGTCAAAGGAATGCCCAATAGCTTTCTCAGCCCCTCTAACTGGCATGACTCAAACTTCAGATTCTCTCTCCACGATGGTGGGAAGCCTTCTGTCTGCTACTTTTCACTAAGCTCCTTGGAGACTTCCCCCATTCATGCAAACTTCATGGGTCAAAGACAGGAGAGGTATTTGTGGACAGACATTAGAGCAACCAGCCCCCTTTCCTACCAGTCAGTCATGGCTGTTTTCCTCCCCAGAATTTCCTCCCTTGATTTTCAGCCACTCAGGCAGTCCCAACCCTTCCCTGTTGTAGATATATCAAGAAAACACAAGTGCAAATTTATGCTCAAGTTCTCTCTCTCTTGCACTGAGAGAATTGCAGTGTGCCCTCATGCACCAAACTGTATAAATGTGACTGTTAACCGACGATATTTTCTCCTTGTAAGAATAAACTCTCTCTGCTACAGTTTCTACCTATCTTAGTCATTTTATAGTACAAATAGTTTTTTCTTAAATTTTCCCCAAAGTTTAAAATTGTTATTTGTGAGATTTGAGCTCCTCCACCATTACCAGATCAGAGATTCTCTCAAAGGATTCTTAAACTGAAAATAGTTAGCCTTCTAATACTCCTCCTCTAGTGCCTAAGTTAACTCTTTTTCTCATATTATTCAACCCAGGGTTAAGGAGCACTAGGGGTTTTTATTTTTATTTTTTAAAAGACTTTATTTATTTATTTTTAGAGTGAGGGGAAGAGAAGGGTAAAGAAAGGGAAAGGCACATTTAAACATTGATTGTTGCCTCTTGTACACACCCCATCCAATACTGACCCCACAACCCAGGCTTGTGCCCTGACCGGGAATTGAACTGGTAACCTTTCATTTTGCACACCCAACCAAATGAACCACCAGTGGATTTTACAGCTAACATGATTATTCAAGACATAACTATGTAAAACTTACTATTTGCTAGCAATGTAAAGAACTGAGAACCAGGAATACGATGAAGCAAAAGATAAGTTCCTTCCTCCAAGGGAGCGGATAGTGTGCTAAGTGCAGCAGACCACTTGCATGAAGACAGCACCCAGAACGTCCAGTGTGGCTTTCAGCGGAGGCATGCTCAGTCAGAGCTGGCTCCTTAGTGAAGGAGGAGGCTTCCAGTGGGGGTCCTTTCCACTTCTTCTTCTTCTTTGAATGATGTTGGGACAGTTTTTACAAAATTGTTGCAGACTTGTTAGTTCCCTTCTGACAACTTATTCAGGGGTGGGAGGTCAGGAATGGTGTGATTTTGCAATTAACCACTCTCAGCATTCCCACTATTTGGCTTTAGGATAACAAAGACAACATAACCATAGACAGCATTAATTTAATAAAATCAAACTTTTTCCTTACACTTTTACAAGTACCAAGCTTTGTTGGATACATATCTTCATCTTATAGATGACAGTAAGAAGTGAGAAAGAATAGGTAACATAAATCAGCCAGTAAGTTTAATGCATGTTCTTGTTCTCGTTATCTGTGCTATTTCCACAATTAATTTACTGATTATTCCAATGACTATTTCTTTACTGACTTTGATATGGCCTTATGACATTTGAATTGTAGAATCTCCAGCTTGTTTATTAAATGAAATTAAGGGCCAGGATAATATGAGAAAAGTACTTGGCAAACTACCAAGAAGTATAAGCTTTATGAGAGAATGCACAAAACCAAATAGGCAAGCAATGTAATTTAATTTTATATAACTTAGTTTTATATATTTATTTTTATCTGTTTTTAACTCCTCACCCAAGGATATGTTTTTATTGATGAGAGAGAGACACACACACACACATCGAAGTGAGAGAGAAACATCTATTGGTTGCCTCCCATATATGCTCTGACCAAGGATCAAACCTGCAACATAAGCGTGTGCCTTGGCTGGGAATTGAACCCATGACTTTTGGTGTATAGGACAATGCACCAACAAACTGAGCCACTGGTTGAGGGCACTTAGCTCTATTTTTAACTTAGAGACATACCTTCCATGAGTTGAAGAGAGAGAAAAACCATACACACCATGTCAAACATAGTCTCCATTCCTCTGGAGCAACTTTGTTCCCAGACCCATCTTTGTCTTACACAACACCGAAGTGTGAGCATGTCAAGTGAAAGCAAAGGCATTTGATTTTTGGTCTTTGGTGTGCACAGGTTATTGGCAGGCTTCTGTTGTTCTTGCCCCATCAGATCCATCAGGCTTCTGCTGCTTAGGTTCCAAACCTGGGTTACGGCAATCTTTCCTAAGGCTGCTCGCAGCACTGCTTGTCTAGCTTTGCCATCTCCCCAGGGGACTTTCAGGGAAGCAGGGTAATATACCCTAGGCACTTATGCTCTCTGAACCCACAAACCTCTTTACACTCTGCTCTCACTCTGTAAGAGGGGGTGTCTATTTGGACTGGCTTTAGTTTTTAAGGAATCTATTTAAGGAAAAAATCCATAATGAATCTCTATGGATTTTATGTGTTGGCACAGTTTTCTCAAAACTATGTATGTATATTTTCCAAGATAATCAATAATGCTCATTGATATTTTTACCATTTTCTGCAGAACTGAATGCCAAAGGAGCCATTCTCTATGCCTTTGAAATGTTCCGCCTCAAGTCCTGTGTGGATTTCAAGCCCTATGAAGGAGAGAGCTCATACATCATCTTTCAGCAGTTTAATGGGTTAGTATGATATTTTCAGAGTGAAAATCATGCATCTTTTAGTTTCTAAAAAGTGACATATCTTTTTCACAGGCAAAAAGAAGAAATTGGAAAGAAACTAAAATCCAATTCATATCTTTTACTGTGAATTTTTAAATTAAACAACATTTTCAATATATTATGCAGAAAATGAGCTCTTTGGCTACCTCTGGGCTTGAGGGAGATTTATCTCCACTTTTTTTCTCAGGCTTCGGTCATATTTTAGGTCAGTGGCCCTGGCTGTGTAGCTCAGCTGCTTAGAGTGTCGTCTCAATAGGCCAAGGTTGCAGGTTCAATCCTTGGTCAGGGCACATACAAGAAGCAACCAATGAGTGCATGAATAAGTGAAACAACAAGTCAATGTTTCTCTCTCTTTCTTTCTCCCCTTGCCCCTTTCTAAAAATCAATACATTTTTAAAAGCTGTAATATTATTCTTTGGAATATGCTATGGGTTTGTGGAGGTGAGGAAGAATGCACATTTCTACTTCTTTCTACCTAATGCATTATTAGAATTAATTTGACACTTTTTAATGGCCAATCACTTTTTTGAGTTTTTTTATTATTGTTCTATTACAGTTGTTCCAATTTTTCCCTCTTTGCTCTCCCCCACCGGGCCCACCATCTACCTGCTACCACAGTCAATCCCCACACTGTCGTCCATGTCCATGGGTCATTCATACATGTTTTTTGACTAGTCCCTTCCCCTTCTTTCCATCATTATCTCCCCCCTCCCCTTTGGTCGCTATTAGTCTGTTCCATGTTTCCATGTCTCTGGTTCTATTTTGCTCATTAGTTTATTTTGTTTATTGGATTTCTTTTATAAGTGAAATTATATGGTATTTGTCTTTCACTGACTGGCTGATTTCATTTAGCATAATGCTCTCCAGTTCCATCCATGCTGTTGCAGAAGGTAAGAGAGTGTTCCTTCTTTCTGCTGTGTAGTATTCTACTGTGTAAATGTACTATAGTTTTTTGATCCACTCATGTACTGATGGCCACTTAGCCTCAGCAATCTTGAGAAAGAAGAATAAAGTTGAAAGAATCACATTACCTGATATAAAACTACACTAGAAGGCCGCTGTACTGGTACTGGCATCAGAACAGACACAGAGATCAATGGAACAGAATGGAGAGCCAAGAAATAAACCCATGTCTCTATGGTCAATTAATATTTGACAAAGGGGGAAGGAGCATACAATAGAATAAAATTAATCTCTTCAATAAATGGTGTTGGAAAAACTGGACTGATACATGCAAAGAAAGAAGGAAGGAAGGAAGGAAGGAAGGAAGGAAGGAAGGAAGGAAGGAAGGAAGGAAGGAAGGAATTAGACCACCAACTTACACCATATACCAGAATAATCTCAAAATGTATAAAAGACTTAACCATAAACTGTGACACCATGTAAGTCCTAGAGGAAAACATAGGCAGTAAAATTTCAGATATCCCATGTAGCAATATTTTTACTGGTATGTCTCCTAGGGCAAGAGAAATAAAGGAAAAGATAAAGAAATGGACCGTCATTTTTAAAGACTGCATAACATCCCTGCAGGAAATGATTCTTATTTAAGCAGTCTCTTATCATCAAACCATCAGCATATGAGAATACTATTGATAATTTATTTTCAAAATTAAACCTAACTTCCTTCTAATTTGTGTTCTGAAATCCTATGAATTACAGTCACCTAAGCATTATCTAGGAGACAATTTTCCTCTTTTTCTCTTCCCTTTGAAGGTGCTGGTCTGAGGTCGGTGACCAACACGTGGGACAGAACCTTTCCATTGGCCAGAGGTGTGACTATAAGGCCATCATTGAACATGAGATCCTTCATGCTTTGGGATTCTACCATGAGCAGTCCAGGTCTGACCGGGATGATTATGTGAAAATCTGGTGGGATGAAATTCTTCCAGGTGCGTACTAACCCAAGGTGGTTAGTGGAATGTACTGTTACCTTTATCACTTGCTGAGACCAACTCTGGGATTACCAGGCCAAATCTGGGTGTGGGCACATGCTTCAGATTCTCCAGCAGGAACACAAAGTATAAAGAGAGCATGATTTATTGGCCTGTCCATGGACTGCACTGATCTGATCATCTCTGATCCTACGCACGGGTCTCTGGGAATGGTGTAGGTTGGATAACTTTAAGTAGGGTTATTGAAACTCAATCAGAAGACTTTGCTTAGTTTCAGTGTTTTCATTGAAAATCTATCTAAACTGCTGTCTATTTGCCTGTCTTGGTGAGTAAAGTGAATCAGGTCTCTGAGGAGGTCATTTTTCTGGATATGAAATTTCATGTACTGTGGGAACCTACAGAAGGTTTAGTTGAATATGATGACCCTAAGACAGACTCAAGAATTTTTTAATGCTTAACAAATCAATGATAAGTGTTTAAAAACAAAGCAAAACAACAGCAAAAGTGAATACTTTTTTTCAGAAATTGCACCCCCAATCTTGTTAATTCTGGCTCTCAGTCTGAGTTCTGGTTAATCAAAACTTACTGGTCTTCCCTTTCTCCTTTCTAAGGACCACTCTTCTTCTGACCTAGCCCACACCATACACAGGATAACGGTGTTTTATCTCAATATTGCCATGCAGTTATTATTCTAACAATTTCAATGTTCTTTAATTTTGTTAGACTTCTTTGGACACTACCTTCCTTAATTGTTTGGGACAACTAAGTAGAGTGTTTTTAAGTAAGCTAAAACATAATTGAACAGTTTCCCAATGTACCAGGAAAAAGAGTCAATGCTGTTTCTGAAAATACCAGTTTTTAATTAGGAATTAGATCAGGGAGTGGGAAATCATTATTTTTTACAGTGATAGATTAATGAAACTTTAATGTATTAAAAGTATCTTAACTACACCACACATGGTTTTTATGAAGCTCATAATGCCTTGTAATTATTTATTTTTTAGATCCAGTTTCATATATGAGTTCATACACTGAAGTGAATCTTTAATAATTTTTCTTTAAGAGACTTGGAAGAACTGGTCATACTTTAAAATTAAATATGAATTCCCAAAAACTTTGGCCAGAACTAGCTCATTTTGGTTCAAGGTAGATCAGTGGTTCTTACATGCGACCAGGAGAGGATGGCTGATCATATCCAAGTTACCTGTGGGGTTTCCGACTCTGTGTGCTTCCCAGTGCCTCTTATCCTAAAACTCTCATGCCTGTGGAGTGCGGTGGAAGGCGGGAAATAGGTATGGTTTGTGAACACCTAATACAGCCTAGATTAGACATCTAATCTAGTGCAGAATTGGACTTTCTGCACTTTTACCCATCCTACCACGCAAGCTCTGAGCAAGAGACCAGGTGGTATTCTTCCCTGTCTGCCAGTTCAATCTAGGGAAGTATTAGAGAGTATTCACCCAGATATGAAATAGCAGATAAAATTTAATATATTTGTCTGTCAGAGTAATTGCACTAAAACTGGTTCTGTGTGGAGGGGAAAGGGCCGCACCTCTGTGTGTGAGACTCGGGGGATTGTTAGACTTGCCTACGTTTGCCCAGAGGCCTGAATTTTTTCCCTTCCTGTACATGTACTTTAACTCACTGAAAAATATGTGAGGAAGCAGAAAACATTCCCGCTTTTAGGTCTTGAGAACACAATGCTTTGCACTTTTAAGATGGCTTTAGGCCAAACGAGGTCCCATTTGTCAGAGGGAGCTGCCACATTGGCCAGGTTACTCAGCACATGTGTGCTCACCTCCTCCTCTGTCATCAGGTGCAATTCTATATATCGAAATTACCTGCAATTACTGAAGAACTGTTCTCAAATGAGACATCACATCCAACAGGATCATAAGCAAGGGCAGTATTATTGTTCAGGGTAGTTTATGAGTTTTATTACATCTCATCTTCAGTTGATGACACTTCTTATCTAACCTAAGAACTCACTGCCCTGTGATGCAGTTCTCACCCCAGATCCATCTCCGTTTCCTAAGTCAGAATCGTGTTTTCTGGATCTGTTCCCTTCCACTAAGGAAAAGGTCTACTAGGAATTTGCCAACTACAGCCAGCAGGCCATGCCCACTGGCTTCAGTAAATCAAGTTTTACGGGAACACACTCACACCCTTTTGTATTGTCTGTGGCTGCTCGTGTGCAACAACGGCAGAGTTGTGACAGGGACCCTATGGCTTGCAAAACAAAAAAACATTTTCTATCTGACCCTTTACACAAAAGATTTGCTGACCAACCTCTGATCACTCCCTCTTCCAAGCTGTCAGCTGTGAGTGCACTGAGGGCAGGACCATGCTTGTCCCCTTCACTGCCAGGGGCCACCACCTAGGACTGCTCCCCACAGATAAGGGGCACGACAAGATGTGTTAAATTAAAAGTTTAAATTACTCAAAACGTTTTTTTGGTAAAGCAGTCTAGTAAGAATCCTTGCATAATAAAGAATAAAAAGATGTATTCTAACCTGGTGATTTTATTGAAAGTTAAGGAAAACATACCCAGTGAGTCTAAAGTGCCTTCCTAAGGTGCCACCAAGGGTCACCAGGAGATCCCAGACCCAGTCCACAGTCCCCACACGACACCGATGCCTCTACCTTTCCACCCCCTCAGCCGACATCTGGACCCAGTGCTCTGGAAGGAGTTACTTTCCCCCTTCCCTGTTTGGGTCCTTTATTTGTTGTAGTCCTGTCTCCCCGTTAAAAATGCCTTGGTCCCTCTCGAGTCCTCATAAATCCCCATGAGTTAAGAGAATTAAACATCAGTATTCTTGTTTTATAATTAAAAGGTCTTGGTCAAAGGGGTTCATTGGCTTTTCCAAGAATGTTTGGAGATTTCCTTTAGCACCTGCTGGGCCACCCACCAGGTGGTGCCACACTTCCTCAATCCTATGTGTACCTGTGTGGAGGTCTTTGAAAGACAATTATATTTTCTTCTCTAATTGTTTAAAGCACCTGGATGGCAAGCGACAAAAGCAGAATGAAGATGAAAAGTTACAAGCATTTTCATTCTGTTTTTCTATCACTCCCTAAGAAGGAAATTAAAAATCTGCAGCTGAAACAATAAATTTCTGATGGCTAGTGGATTAAAACAACATCTAATTGGTTTCTCATTTCAGCATTTCATATTATAGTATATATAATATTGCTTGGGCTCACCTCATAAAAAGATTTTCCTTTCCTATTTTGAAAGAAATCCAATTTTCTTTTTCCTATTTTACTGTATTTTTTGGACTATAAGACACACTTTTTTTACTGCATTTTTTGCTTCAAAAATTTTTTCCCTGTTTTCCTCCTCTGAAACCTAGGTGTGTCTTATGGTCTGAAAAATAGATGCACCTAGGTTTTAGAGGAGAAAATAGGGGAAAATTTTTTGAAGCAAAAAAATGTGGTAAAAAAAAAAAAATGCGTCTTATAGTCCGAAAAATATGGTATGTTTCTTTCTGGAACAGAAGGATGTGAGCTCTGATGGAAAGGATGTCCCTTTCTTGACAGCTGTTTACCTTTCCCCCTGACCTTGGACTTCCTTTTCCCAATCTGTGGGACAGCTGGCCAGGTGCAGCTTTTTGGGTAGTTGGCTATAGCAAGATGTATCAATCTGAATATTTTTCTGAATTCAGAAATTCTGCTTTTTGCCATTTGGAATACATGCCTCCACTTTGATATTTTATTTTCTCTTTCTTAAACCCTTACACATATATATGCCCATTTATTTATTTATGAAAAGAACCTTTGATTTAAATATATACATGTATTTAAAAATTTAGAAGTGCACATTAATTATAATAATATGTGTATTAATTATGCATTTAATAGTCATTATTATATTTGTGTGCTATTATATAATATATGGTTATCAGTTAATACTAATTAATAATATTATTAATTTTATATTGCAATGCTAATTATTATAACAATTAGCATTGCAATATAAAATTGGTATATATAATTTATATGTTTGTATATTATATATAAAATATATATAAGTATATATATTTTATATATATATAAACATTTCCCTTTTGTTCTTGGTCTCTGGTTGAGTATCTAGTCAAAGAGGGTAGGACTACAAAATAATAGGACCAAATAGGACCTGTGGATTCTCTCACCAACAGGTTACCAGCACAACTTTAACACTTATGATGACAACTTCATCACAGACCTCAACACACCCTATGATTATGAGTCTCTGATGCACTATGAGCCTTTCTCATTTAACAAGAATGCAAGTTTCCCAACCATCACGGCCAAGATCCCTGAGTTTAACTCCATCATTGGGCAGCGCCTGGATTTCAGTGCCATCGATTTGGAGAGGCTGAACCGAATGTACAATTGCAGTGAGTACATCTGGGGCTGAGACTAGGTCAATGAGCCCCAACAGAGACAGGTTTCTTATACATTTTTCTGTACTCTTCTTTTGTGTTCTAGTTAAAGAAGATGGACAAACTACATACATATAACACCTATATCACAAGATGGTTTGACAACCAGTTATGTGATTGTGTTTTGTACAGTGAAAGTTTTGGAGCAATTTAAGGAGCTGTAGTTGTTCAACTTCTTCAGCTTCCTTTTGAAGGTTGCATCATTATGTAGAGTTCAACACAGATAGTAAGCTTGAAAATGTTTTGTATCCTGCAAAATTCTTTGCATGGGACAGTTGTTCTTAGAGTAATCTAAGGCTCAAAGATGGGATACTTTCTAAAATGACCCCACTAGTCTTCAGAGACACATTCTTTCATTGTCTTCCTCATGTACATAGAGAGGATCTACTAAATAGAAAGGCCAGTGTTGTAGGTACCTTGTTCTTGATCTCAAGGAGTTTGGGTTGACATTTATAGAAAAACATGATGAGAAGCCTTTTTATTATTAAACTCCGGCTCTGTGGTAGGTAGGAGTGCATGAATTTTGGCATGTTCTAAGATCTTATGGGTGACAGTAGATTTCACATTCAAGAAAAATTCGAGAAAATGAGAGGCCTGTGTTCCAGCTCATGAGGTCTTCATTGCCTAAGACATTAGATGTTTGGATTGAGATGCCTTTAATTTTTAACCAGGTGACAAAAATGTCATTTGCAGCCACAACTCACACCCTTTTGGACCACTGTGCTTTTGAAAAGGCAAACATCTGTGGGATGATTCAGGGTACCAGAGATGATGCTGACTGGGTCCGTGAGGACAACACTCAGCCTGGACAAGTGGATCATACCTTGGTGGGACAATGCACAGGTGAGTAACGGCAGAGAATAAACACCTGAGGTGGTTCATCAGGTTCAGTTGGTGATGACAACCTGCATGTTTTGCCTCAGTTGGAATGTTAGTTATCAAACTTAGAATTCTAAACATGGACAAAGAACATTTATCTTTATCTTTTTAACTCAATAAAAAGCACTGAGGTCCTGGGCATGCAAAAGGAAAATACATTTATGTGATGACAAAACCGATATGGTTGATAAAACATGACTTTGTAAATGTAAATAAGGCTAATGTCTCTAAAAGCAGTGTCTTCCAATAGAACTCTAATGTAAGCCACATATATAATGTAAAACTTTCTAATAGTCACATTAAAAAGCAAGGGAAAGTCTCTTTATAGTATATTTTATTTAATCCAATATATCTAAGATATTAACATTTCAATGTATAATCATTATAAAAATTATTGCTGACTGACTTCACAGTTTTTCATATGAGATATTTAAAATCTACTGTGTAATTTACCCCTACAGCACATCTCGGTTTGGACTGGCCACAGTTCAAGTGCTATATAGCCACATGCATTTGTAGACACTGTATTGGATAGCATGACTTCAGATAGTTCCTATATATGGTTTGTGTGTGAAAAAGCTGTAAAGTCAGCAAAGAATTATATTTCATAAATTAAAACAATTAAGAAACACCAGGGTACTAAGAGAATCCCTCCCTCTCAACTATATTACAGGATATAATATTACAGGTGAAAGAAGGGGAAGGGTCAATTCAAGGAACATGCATAAAAGATCCATGGACAAAGATAACGAGGAGAAGGGTTGAATGTGGGAGATGGGGAGTGGGCAGGGCAGGGGAGAATAATGGGAGAAAGTGGGGACAACTGTAATTGAACAACAATAAAGAATTAAAAAAAAAAGCTGTAAAGTCAGATAGGCCTGGGTGTGAAATCTGGCTCTACCACTTGTTCATTGTGCCCACAAAAAGTCGTTTTATTTTTTAAGTCTTTGTTTTAGTAAGCCTTTTGACCCATCGACATGTTGGTACTCCACAGTGAGGACAGAAGAAGATAATGCAGAATCTCCAGCTGCAGCCAGCAGCTTCACTCCCTATTTCCCCCCTAGTCCTTTCTCCTCCAGGGGATGGATGGATATGTGTGTATATATATATAGATATATATATGTATATCTATATATCTATATATATATATATATAGATATCTTATTCTAGCATCCTTTTATTAAATGCTGGTCATTGAAGTCATCTCAACCTTATTTGGAAGCAGGTGGAGTTATAAATTGTAATAGCTTTATAAGGACTGGAGTATATTAAAGTCCCTTAGTCCACGCCTGCGTGAGAGTTGGTTAGATTTCCTTCAGAAGAGGGACCCAGCTTGTCACCAAGACTCCACGCCACTGGGGAGAATGTCAGAAGTTGTAAGTCACCACCACCCTTCCTCTGGCCTTGGTAAAGGGCGAAAGTCTGTCACACATCAGATTATCACCCATATGATATCAAGTACCCAAAGGGTTATCTAAGCCCAAAACTCTCATTAAATTTTCATCCTGGACTCTAATCCAATCTCTCCTCTTGGCTAGCTGCCACACTAATACACAATTTTCAGATAAAAAGGTGATCTTTGTGTGAGAGGAACATGCTAGAAGAATGTTCTAACACTTGAATAGGAAAGGAAAGGATCAGAGTCCAGAAGTATCTAGGAAGGGTTTATCAGGTTAACTTGACTGGCCATTCTGCTTCTTCCACAAGAGGCTCTTTATGGGTCCATGTTCCCTCTGCTAGCAAGCTCTGGCATTGTTCAGGTAGATGCATAGACTCAAAGAGCTTGAAGGGTAGAAGCCATCTCCCATTTCAAGCCCAGAAAAATTAATGAACACCTAGTTAGTGGCAGAGCCAGGGTGAGAATTCAGGTCACCAGACTGCCAGGCCTGAGTTACTGGACTTTGGCTCACATTTCTGAGTATCCCTGGGAAGAATTCCTAAGCAAGGACATCCTGAAGGCCTTCTTAGCTGTGTGAGTTCTTGTTTTCCTCAGTGCAAGCACTCTAATTCATAATGCAGAGGTCTCAGCCTAGTAAGTTCAAATATTGAGAAGAACATACAAGAAAATATGACTTTTCCTGGTGTAATTTTAAAGTCATTACAACATTTAAAGCTATGTGGAAAGCTTATTTAAACATCAATGCTCACCGCCAATCTGAAAGGCACACACCCGATGGGGGAGGTAGGATGAAGCAGGAGCCCTGCTGCCTTGGTAGTTAGAACTGTTGTAGGTGCTCCCTTCATTTTCACTTTGTGGAATGCTTTGAGTGGACCATTTGGTAAGAGGTTGAATTCTGGAGTACAGTTTAAATGACTTCTTAATATGCAAGAATTGCTCATTGTGCTTGACTTTGAAAAGTGTGTTGGTTTTTAAGTGACGTATTCATTACGTCAGCAGCTTGCTTATTTGTGGGGAGAAAGTTTTGAGATATCTAACTTGGGCAAACTCCAGCTCTGGCACAAATGTAGACACTTTCCCCTCCTTCTTTTCAGAGCTCTTTCAAAGCTTTTTTTATCCTTACCTGAGGACATTTTTCTTTGCTTTTAAAGAGAAAGGAAGGTTGGGGGACAGAGAGAAAAACAGCAATGTGAAAGAGAGAGAGAGAGCTCAATTGGTTGTCTCCCTTAAACTCCCACTGGGGATCTCAAACCACAACCTAGGTATGTGCCCTGACTGGGAATTGAACCTGTAAATTTTTGGTGTATAGGATAATGCTTCAACCAATTGAGCCACCTGGCCAGGGTTCAAAGCTTTTTTTACATACAGAAGAAATCCTCAATTAATTTCTAATATGGTTTGAATGCCCCATCTTATGATTCTTTACCACTGCTAATGTGCCCAGTTATTAGGCTAGACACAGGTGAAATTGAATGCTTAATAAAGTGAATATTGAAAACTCTAAACCTTTGAATCCCACTGTTTCTTATACAACTAGGAGACCAGCTCTTATCCTTGGAATGAATCTCTAATTTAAACAGTGAAGTCAATGAGGAAAATAGAATTCCTCTCATAGGCACTAAATTCCATCAAACTTTTTTCAAAGCCTCTATTTCCTGAAGTTGGAGATCTACATTTCACCAACTTGGGGTCAAAGTCAATCAAAAGAAGCAGTGGAGAGCTGTGGCCCCAGCCAGTGAGACTGTTCATGGAGACAAATGGAATACATCCTGACACACAACCTCCTTTTGTTTTTTCCCTAAAAGAGTTCTAGATTGTGTTGCCTGGATAGTGGCTATTGTTCACTATTTCCCTTGGCAAAGGTAGAGGGTGCCCTGTGGTGTGGGCAGCCAGAGGTGGGACATCCGTGCTCTCTCCATAGGTGCCGGCTACTTCATGTTCTTCAACACCAGCTCAGGGCTGGCAGAAGAGGCAGCCTTGCTGGAGTCTCGGATTCTTTACCCAAAGAGGAAGCAGCAGTGTCTGCAGTTTTTCTACAGAATGACAGGAAGCCCTTCAGACAGACTTGTCATCTGGGTCCGGAGGGATGATGGCACGGGCAATGTTCGCAAGCTGGTCAAGGTGGAGACCTTCCAAGGTACCTGGAGGCATTCACACAAGGACTGATTTGGCTTAAAATCTGGGATCATGAATCTTTTTTTCTTTTCCCTTCCCTCCCTCTTCCGTCTTCACCCTTCCTCCCTTCTCTTTATTTCTTTTCCTCCTTCTTTTTCTTTCCTTCTTCCCTTTTCCTTCACATCCCTCTTTCTAAATGTCTAGCACAATATCTGGCATGTTTGAACCATGCAATGAATGTTTTAACCACTCACAAATTAGAAGCAGTAACCAGGGGTTAGGTGAAGCTGAAATACACTTTTGTAAGAGGCCAATTAAAATATCTAAGTTCAATTTTCACTAGCACTTTGGAGAAAGCCAGGGCAGAGAACATTGGTGATTGAGGGGTGGAGATAGGAAGGTAAAAGGGAAGTGGAAATGAGACTGCTGGAAAGGTTGGTTAAATAGTTGACCACTACTTACTATGGTTAAATATGTGTTTAACCATATTAAATATGTGTTTAAATATGTGTTTTTGCATCTGTTTCAGAAAACTGAATGATACCATTGTTTAATGTGCTGAAGTAACTTGAGCTTACTTGTGAATTTGATGAGAAATAAGCCATTTGTATATATTAATTTCATTATAACATTTACACATTACTAAGTGATACTCTATGTATCTTATAAGAGGGTCAGCATGAAAACCTTAAAATGTCATGGTAGTCAGTTGGATGTGAGGGTAGTCTGGCTATAAAGCCAATACCCAGGGTTATAAAGCCAAGTATTTACATCATTCTATTGTGCTGGTCATTCACTCATTACTAGGGAAAGAAAGACATACTTTCCTAGTTTTTCATTCAATAAAGAATTTCTCAGAGTGAGTCCAAATAAAGGAAGAATTCTTTGTGTATTTCTAGAAGAAGCTGCTGCTTTTGAAGGGTAGAAGTTTCCTCGGGGCCACTCATAAGAACAGGTGCCCAAATCACCTGTGCTCAGGCCACTCTGGGCTACTTGGGAATTCTACACATAATGGTTTTGAGGGTTTCGCTTTTCTGGCTGAAATTTACAGAACATCTTCATCAAATGGAGGGATAACAGCCAGGTGCCCTTTAAGGGTTGAGAGTTTGCTATGTTACCAAGGATTGTACATGTTCAATGAGAAAATAAATTTGAGTCTTACTAATATTGGTGGGATCTATTATTCCTCACTTCCATATGAAGCTAAAAGTGTTATCCTCATAAGCATGAAGTCAACCAGCCTTTTGGTGTCTAACTTAGTTTCTTACCCTGCTATGCATTGAATTCTACTGAATTCAGAATGTGACTGTATAAATTCCCTGGAAGTGTCATCTTAATAGATTTTTAAAGTAGTCCACTCTGATATTGATTTGTCAATGAAACTTCTCTGAAAGTTTGATTGAATATCATTTAGCATTTATGTGGTATGCAACCTAAGATAGTTACAACCATTTTGAATAGCTTTAATTTGTGCAAAATGTGTTTTTTAACCAAAACACTTACCTATAAAATATTTCTCTTTGTCTGTTTCTGTCTCTGTGTTTCCTTGTCTCTCTCTCTCTCTCTCTCTCTATATATATATATGTATATATATATAATGTTTTATGCAAACGTACTGCAGAATATGTTATGTTTTTACGAAGACCAATTGTCATCCCCTTGTAGATGACAATTCTGAGTTACCAAGGGCGAGAGTTGCCTGTGTCAGCCTTAGCACCATCTATTACTGGCCTGATTCATGGCAGCTCTATGGAAGCATCTTAATGAAACATTCTATTATTCTTCTATCTATTCTAGAGCCTTCCATATGTCCCTGCTGTGGCATCAAGTCACAGGTTGGACCATATGAGATTGCCATTGTGGGAATTTAGGATTATAAAATGACTCTTGTGAGGTTCGGCTTAATACTTGGGTATTCCGTGCTAAAATGAGGAGTTGAGGATATATTTATACCATCAAACCCAGGGAGAATCCAGGACCTGTGAAACTGAATGATAATGGAAAAGAATTTTATGACTACTATTTGTATGAGTTTTAGTGTGTCTTTTTATAGCCACTTTCCATTACTAGATACATGACTTCCTTAACCAGTTTATAACAGTCCCTATCTCATAGGGTTGTTGTGAGGCTTCAGTTAGATAATTCATATAAAGTAATTGGCACAGTCCCAGGGTCATAGTTGGCGCTCAATAAGTGTTGGCCACAGTTGTCACCAATCTTATTATCTGTCCTCAGGAGATATTGACCAAAATTGGAAAATTGCGCATGTGATACTCAGAGAGGAGAAGAAATTTCGCTACCTTTTCCAGGGCACAAAAGGTGACCCCCAGAACTCGAATGGGGGAATTTACCTGGATGACATCACCCTGACAGAAACACCATGCCCCACAGGGGTTTGGACAGTACGGAATTTCTCCCAGGTCCTTCAGAACACAGTTAAAGGGGACGCGATCCTGAGCCCTCGATTCTACAATTCAGAGGGATATGGTTTTGGGTTGACCTTATACCCTCATGGTAGAATAAACTCCAACAGCTTGGGCTACTTAGGACTCGCTTTTCACCTGTGCAGTGGGGAGAATGATGCCATCCTGGAGTGGCCAGTGGAAAACAGACAGGCGATAATGACAATACTCGACCAGCAACCTGATGTCAGGAAAAGAATGTCCTCAAGCATGGTGTTCACTACCTCTAAGTCCCAGACATCTTCAGGTAAGTAGCTCTAGGAGTTTCCCCTCTACCTGGAAGGGCTACCATGTGATTCTCATCTGTGTGAGATTAACATTCCTCTCACATTTCCTCCCTGGGCATATTAATGACATAGTCATATTGGAGTATTCAGTTAACATTTTTAATGTCATCTTATCCTCCTTCTCTTTCCTGAATTTCCTCATCAAGTATCCACGAAGGGCTTGCAATGCACCAAACTCTGTGCCAGGTCCTTAGAATACAAACAAATCAGGCAGTTCCTGCTTCATGGAGCTCCTTTACCGGATGCTCAAAATTTGCTAAGCTCCATGCAGAACTAATGCACTGCCTCCGAAAATATTTCTGATCATCAGTATATTCATGAAACAAACTTGCATCAATACATAAACAGGCAAACTATTTTTTTTGATAAAGAGCCTTAAGGCTTAAAAGAAGAAGGTATATCTGCTCCTCCGTCTTCATTGAGGAATTCACTCAATAGTGGACAATTGACCATTCAGAGCTGTTGCTCTCTGCCCTTTCCTCCTTCCAATTCTGAGTTTTACTTCTCCTGGGAAGAGGATATAACCTGAATTTTTTCAACCTTTTAATTTTCTGATCAACAAAGCTTTGTATACCCATTCAAGACAAATTGGAAAGTGAAGTGTAAAGAGATAATGTGATTTTGTTTTACCTATAACCTTGCAGCAATGAATGGCTCCGTCATCTGGGACAACCCGTCCATCGTGGGGTTTTATGACCAGAACTGTCAATGTTACAGAACCATGGACTGGGGTTGGAGTTCTGTCATCTCCCACCAAATGCTGAGAAGGAGGAGTTTCCTTAAAAATGATGACCTTATCATTTTTGTGGACTTTGAAGGTACTTTTACTGATCTTCCTGAATACATAATCCTATCCTCTGGGTGTTCTACTGGTTATATACTGATTTTTAGGCATCTGGTAGAAGGTGGGGAATTTTTTTTTTGAGGACTATGTTAAAAAAAAAGATGTGTTCTGAAAGAGCCACATTTTACTGTTGCAAAAGTCCTCCCATCTTTGGTTTAACTGCCTTTGGGAAAAACTAAGATTTCAGTGCCATCTTTTTTGATAACATCAAACAGGACAGTTCACTGACTTCAGTTTAGTTTTAACCAGTCTATCTGTGCTGACTTTATATTCTTTTTTCAAGTTAAATAAAAATGTGATTGGACCTGAAATAAAAATAACTAACATTGTGAGAGTCAGCCAACATATCTTTAAAGCCATTTTCATGTCATTAAAGATAATGGGTAGAGGCCACCGAGGGGACTTGCTCCAGAAGTGGAAGTCAGCTGAAGTCAGATACTAATTGTAGATCTTCCTCCCTAGATATCACCCACCTTAACCAAACTGAAGTCCCCATTAAAAACACGAGGCTGTCCCCACAAGGCCTCATTCTCCAAGGCCAGGAGCAGCAGACCTCAGAAGAAGGTTCTTCACGGGCTTTGTTAGAGAAAGCCCTCCCTAGCAGCCAGGGTCAAGGGCAGCCCAGCCGACGGAAGCGGTCAGTAGAGGGCACAGGCCCCATGGAAGACCACAACTGGCCACCGTACTTCAGAGATCCATGTGACCCGAATCCTTGTCAAAACGAAGGCATCTGTGTGAATGTGAAGGGGATGGCAAGCTGCAGGTAGGCTTTGTGGCTGGGGAGGCAGGTGGGGGGTCAGCAGGGGTGGGCTGAGTGCTTATCCTAGTAAAAGGTGCTGTTCTCAGGTTAAGGCCAGGGCTCCATGGTCCACTGGACGTGGCTGTCCTTGACTCCACAAAGCTATGCCCTGAATTGGCAGGTTTATGCTGCCAAAGCAGAGGACTCCCAAATCTCCCATCACTTGACTTTTTTCACTTTTCTGCCTCTGGGGCATTGTCAACAAACGTGAATGCTGATAAGATTTGGAAACTTGACCTCAGTCTCACAAACAATTGGGAGCTTAGCCCAGAGGCTTTCTGCCCCAAGACCTGTCATGTGGGACTCAAGACCAAGCCTCATCTTCCCTGACTGTCAAAGTTCTTAGTGGTGACATATTATTCCTGTTGTCTATTACTTCTGTTGTCCTATTATTATAGTTATGTTTTTTAGTACTAGCAGTGAGAGTACCTGATTTTTTTGGATTGCTTGCTGTGTGTCACGTGCTGCCTGAGCAATGTGCATGCGTCACCTAAGGTGTTCCTCTTAGTCACCCTGTGACGTGCTGGCCCTAGTTATCTCCACTTAGTGCATAAGGAAGTTGAAATTCGACAGGTTAAGGAATCTGTCTAAAACTACCCAGATGGTAAATACTGATTACCCGGGTCTGTCTGATTGTATGGTCTGCTATATTTAAAATTTCTGTTTCTAATATTTGTTATTTGCAATAAAATATTTCATAAAAGGACTTATGTGATGACAGAAGTGTCAGTTTTATTTGACAGAATAGTAGCAGATGTAGGAATCATTTTGCTTGACTCAAGATATCTACAATTCTTCTGAGTTCTCTTTGATTTCCAATGCTTTCTTCTATTTTTGACTTTTATTTTGAAATTATTTTAGACTACATATACATTGCAAAAATACTACATCATTCCTCATACTCTAATGTTAATATCTTGTCTTACATAACCAGAGAACAGTTAGCAAAGCCAAGAAATAAATGAACATTAATGAAAATGCAATAAGTACTATTAACAGTAGTATTAACTGAACTCTAGGTGTTATTCAGATTTCTCAGTTTTTCCACCAATGTCCTTTTTCTCTTCCAGAGTCCAATTTAGAATCCCACATTACATTTAGTTTTTATGTCTCCTTAGTCTCCTTCATTCTGGGGCAACACTTCAGTCTTTGTTTTTCAAAACCTTAACACTTTTGAGGAGTACTGGCCAGTTATTTCATGAATTGCTCCTCAGTCTGGGTTTATCTGCTGCTTTCTCATAATGCCATTGAGGTTGTACTTTCTGGACAAGAAGAGTGGAGATAAGACAAGCCCTCCTCAGTGTGTCCTGTGAGGGGTACCTGATGTGACTCTGTGTCCTGATGGCAATGTTAACCTTGATCATCAGTCAGGGGGTGTCCACCAGGCTTCTCTCTGGAAAACTTAACCATTCCTCACTCTGTAATTTCAGTGTATATCTTGGGAGAGACACCCTGAGACCACACAGACCTCCTGCTTTTCCTCAAATTCTCACCCACTAATTTCAGCATCCACTGGTGGATCATGCCAGAATAATCACCACTCTTATATTTTAATGGTGATTTTCTATTTTTTCCATTCTCTCACTTATCTACACAATTATTTATTACAATCCTTGAGGAGTCATAAATACTTATTGTATTCTCTGGGCTGTATTTCAATATGCCAATGTTTCTTTTGTTGCTCATGTTGTTCCAGCTTTGGCCTTTTCGAGCTCTTCCAGACAGCCTTCTGTGTCCTTTCAACACAAACTCATTCTTTCATGAAAACAATATTACTTTCTGACATCACAGGATGTTCCAGGCTCATCTTTTATATGCACTGCCCCAGCTCTGGAATCAATTACTTTCCAAAGAGCTTTTTTCCCCAAAATTTCCTGTTATTGGAGAGTGCCCACCATGTTTCTTGAGGGCTGTGCAGCCCTGGGACTGCACCTCTTTGCGGGTAGGTCCCCGATACCAGATTTCCATGTGTGCATGACGGGCTTCATCCCTCACAGGGTAAAGAAGGCCAAGGGTTTCTACTTGTGTGTCAGCCTCTCATCAACCAAATTATTTCTCCCATAAGACTGCAGCTTGGTGTTTTTTGCAAATAAGCTCCTCTAAAGTAATACCAGGGAATATGAGGTCTGTCCAGGAAGATGTTCAATTATTGTTAACATAATAAGAACAGTTTGTGCAATATTGATGTAACCGGGCAGCCAAGGAGAGTGGACTGGAATGCATGTGCATGGGCAACGATGACTTCACTGTACTGATCAGTGGGTGTGGTAGATGCTGTTGAGTGAGTATGTGTACTGTGTGGCTGTCACATTCAAAATGACTGAGTAGAGTGACTAATCTGCATCAAATTTTGTATTAAGTTGAACATTCCTCCTTGAAAACTATTCAGATGATTCAGAAGGCTGCAACTATGGGCAACTGGTGATTGGGAGCTTCATCAGACAATATGCCCACTCATGCATCATGTCTCTTTTGGTGAAACATCAAATCACCCAGGTCACTCAGCCCCCTACAGGCCAGATTTGGTGTCCTGTGACTTCTCAGGTTTTAGGTTCACCTTCTCAGGTGATTTAGGTTTTTCCCAAAACTAAAATCACCTTTGAAAGGGAAGAGATTTCAGACTGGCATTGAGATTCAGGAAAATATGATGGAGCAGCTCATGGCAATTAGAACTGTGTGAGGTCCCAAAGTGCTTACTTCGAAGGGGACTAAAGTGTTATTGTCCTTTGTACAATGTTTCTTGTATCTTGCACCTTCTTCAGTGAATGTCTCTATTTTTCATATTACATAGCTGGGTACCTTCTAGACAGACCTCACATAATTGATCTGTATTTGAAGGGGACTGGGCCAAAGAAAAATTTGTACAAAGTGGCTATTATTCACTGATTTTTAAGAAGCCAATTCTAGGCTAGAGATGAGACCTTTAAAGGTGAAACAGTCCCAGGAGTAATAAAGGAGACCTTAACTTGATCATTTCATTCTACTCTGGGGTTGCACTTTGTGTCAGGAATGTTGTTTGACACAAAGACTAGAATTGTTTGAATGGAAGAGATGAAACACTACCCTTAACACTTTGGTTCTGAGATTAGTTAACTTTCACAGCAACATTTTTTAAAAAGAGCACCGAGGAAGGCGTAGCCATTATGTGTCCACTGTGTGCCCAACACCTCACCTTACAGTAACACTTTGATTGATGTCATTTAGAAGTTTTCAAGGTCGAACTAACGCACTGAGACTCTATCTGAAGAACTTCCCCTGTAGCTCACAGTCTGAGCCAGTGTCAGGCAACCTCTTCTTTAACTTCTCCAAACCTTCCTCCTGAACTCTGTGTGTGGGGCAAAGGGTACTGGGTCTGGAGATAGACCTCTGGGATTAAACTTCATGTGCAATTCACTGACCTCATGACCTTGAGCAAGTTATTTTAACCTTTCTGCAAAGTGAGGTTGGGAAGAATGGCCTGGTAATAACTGCCACCTGAAAGGATTGTTACAAGCTTCGATGCACTGATTCATATAAAGCACTTCGAATGGGGCCAGGCATGTGGAACCACTCGGTAAGCGTTCACTGCTGTTGCTGATGTGTTGGTGCTTGTGGCTGGGAACTGCTGGAGGCTCCGGTGGCTCCCACATGAACCCATGTGTCCTCTTCCCCAGGTGTGTCTCCGATCACACCTTCTTCTACACTGGAGAGCGCTGTCAGGCCATGCAGGTGCACGGCAGCATCCTGGGCCTGATCATCGGAGGCACAGCTGGTGTGATCTTCTTGACCTTCACCATCATCTCCACCCTTTCCAAAAAGATGAGGCAGTGACCCGCCTGCTGACACCAGCCAGACTAAAGAAGCTCCTCCTCTACTCACACCTGTCCCTGTGCAGGGCACAGCTTGGGGTTTTGAATAGGACTCCAAGGACCGAGGCCTCCCACCTCCTGTGTGACCGGTATGGTTTTTCTGTCCCCAACCCTCACATGGTCCTGTTACCCTGTGTGCTCTGAATGAATCTAGTGTGTCCTGTGACAGCATGCACTCCACGTGTTTGTAAATCACTTGTGTAATCGACTCTGTTTCCTGTGGACTGTAAGCTCCACACAGGCAGCCCCGCATTTGTCACACCAGCTCCAATGCCTGGAAGCAAGTTGGGCTGGCCCACTGTGGGCTTTCAGTGAAAGTGAATGAATGAACCAATAATTGAATAAATAATTCAGATGTAAACTCTCTCATTTCTCCTGCAGATGAGATATATACAATAATACGCATGTTGTTTGCATTAGAATCAGATACTCGTAAGTGTGTTACTACTCTTTTAAGGTATCCTGTGTTAAAGAATTTCAAAAAAATTCCTTCTGGAAGCAGGCTTCTCAGAATTTGCTTTCCTCCTCTAATTCTAAAGAAAGGTTTTAACAAATCAATAAATATTTAGTCATTATATTTTATGTGTTCAGCATTGTGTGTGTGGAGGAGGGGTGGGGGAGTTGACCAAAGCTCTTACCTAGATCCTTTTACATTTTAAACTATATTTTATATGATATTCATGTATAAAATTATTACATTAATAAACTGAAAGTATCAGGTAAAGAAAATATTAAAGAACTATTTTCAGATATACTTTGTTTTGGTAGTTAGTAAGGAGCTAAAAGTCTAGCAAGGGCAAGAATGGTCCAGGGTAGCTCCAGTCAAAGGAGGCTGCGGCTTCCCCTCCCACTCGGCCTAAGAGCTGGCTCTGGAAGTTTAGTAAAGAAAATGTTTTAAGGAGCCCAGGATGTCCAGTCATTAGGGTACCAGGTTTCCGAAGTATATATTTTATGGAAATTCTGGAAACAAACAAGAGAGATTGAGAAGAGTCCCTTTAATGCAAAGGTGTGGGAAGTTTGTAGCAGATGCAAACATCACCCATCAGGCACTGACTCCCCAACGTGGGTGCATCCGAGCCCCGTAGAAGGCTGGTGAGAACACACACAGAGGGCCCCAACCCCCGGGTTTCTGACTCAGTGGGTCTGGGGTGGGGCCTATGAATTTACATTGCTAACAACTTCCCGGGTGATGTTGACGCTGTTGGTCTGGGGGCCACACTCAGAACCGCTGCTTTGGTGGATGGAAAGTGAGTGGAAGTCAGGCACTCTGGCTTCAGGCTGGGACTGACCATCTAATAGCTGTGCAGTTTTAGTGAAATCACTTAAGCTCTTGGCCTCAATTTACTAATCTGTCAAGTGGAGTAGGTGATTACTCTCCCCCATCCCACCTTAATACCTACAGGGTTTCAGAGTAATGAAACAGGATACTAGGTAAGAACATATTTTAGAGTTACAACTGTATGCAAATAGCGCAGTTAAATTTTCACACTAGAGGAGAAGGTCTCAGCCACTGCCCAGTCTTCTGTGTCCAAAGACTGAATCGGAAACAAACTCCAGCTCCGCTGCTCCATGTACATCACAGCCCGCAGAACCACAGCCGACGTCACAGCGGGGCCTGGAGTACGCCGTTCCCTCCACACTCCGTCCGCATCCCACCCAAAAAGGAGGTCCAGACATTGTTGTCATTGCTGCTATTTTCCTTACTTTATTAGAAGGGCATGTGCTCTGGACTACACTTGGTCTGGACCTGCCTGGTCCAGTTCAGAGGGAGAGGCCCATCCCAAAGCAAGGACGTTTCTTTACACATGAGTTCTGTCCGGAGGAAGCAGAAGCCCCAATTGCAAGGATAACCTAGTATTTTGATCTAGCACTATAAATTAAAAATGCTAAGTCAAAATAATGATAAAGAGGTACCAGACTGAGGGTCAAACACTTTGATATTTCTCTGTAGGACCTCAGCTCCAGCACTACAACCTAGTCCCTAGGGGTCTCTCTGAGACGAATGGCAGTCGTCTCTGTGGATGAATTAAGAATCTAGCTCATTGCCCTGGCCAGTGTGGCTCAGTTGGTTAGAATGTCATTCCATAAACCAAAAGGTCATGGGTTCAATTCAAGGTCAGGGCACATGCCTAGGCTGTGTGTACAGTCTGCAGTCAGGGAGTGTGTGGGAGGCAATTGATTGATGTTTCTTTCACACTGATGTTTCTCTCTCCGCCCCCCCCCCCCCCCCCCCGCCCCGCTTCTCTCTCTAGAATCAATGAATATGTCCCTGGGTGAGGATTTTAAAAAATTTAAAAAATATATGACTCATCAAAAATTAGACCGTATTCAGCTTTTCTTTGAACCTGAAACCCTAGATCATTCCAGGAGGCTTAGCAGATATTTTATTTTATCTTATTTTTTGAGGTGTTGGTGTGGTGATAGAAAAGTGGGCATGTGTGATGAGGAGGGAGTAGAGAAATAACCATTTTATTATCTCCAAGCAGTGTGTGATTTGGGATTTAGATGGGTGAAGTGAAAAAATGGAAAATTCTCCCTGCATCTGGTGCTTAGGTTCCCTGGTCTTACACAGAGAAAAGAAGTCAGAATAGTTTGAAAGTTGGAAAATGTCTCAGGCCTCCTCCACCCTATCTCTTGTTTTTTTTTTTCCTCCAGTTCATTTCCTTCTGAGAATGGACCTAAGCCAACCTGGCCATTCACAGGTGTTAGGTGCTTTAAGTAATGTCTGGAGCCTCTGCTTAGTAGTGGATGGGAACTATAGTCCCTTCACCCACACTGTTAAAATAAATCAAGATCCTAAACTCTGCCTCACACTCACATGTTTATTAGATATCTGGCCCCTCAAAGTCATTCAACCTGTTTTAGAAATACACAAAAGCCTCCATTCTGTGATTTTAGGCTCCCCCCAAAATATCTTAGGTTAAAGGTTTATTGTAGGCATGTGCAACCAAATAATCTGAAGGCCTGAATCAGACAATTGTCTACTCCAAGGTCTGTCGGCCTTGCCACTTGATATTTTGAATCTGATTGGGGGGGGTGGCGCCCACAGGGCCCCCCGCCTCCCCACCTCCCCACCCCCCACCACCATGGATTAGAATAAGTCTACCAAGACATGATCTGCTTGGGGAGGAAAGGTGGTCAACCTCTCAAAGGAGAAGGACCAAAAGCCTTTTCCTCAATGGCTTTTATTGGGTTGATTTTGCACAGGAATACAGGTAAAGCTCATTAATCATGGTCAGGCAGTAAGGATCAAACAATAGATAACATACAAGGAACTCTGAGGGCCTATTCTAAGTCAGGGTCTGTTAGCTAAGGGGCTACAAAACTTTGGGAAACAAACTCATTTCCTGCTCAGACCCTTATCATTTAATTGAGATCATTCTTAGCAAAGCAGGTTTCACAGGATTTTATGTATTATTTCTTAGGCCTGATCACCCGGGGAACCTGCCCTTTCCAGCACCACCCTCTGTCATTGCTTCAGGCTTAAGTCAGGCAGGGGAAGTAAGGCAGCCAAGAGATTAGGAGATTTCTCGCAGACAGAATGAGGACTCAGGCTATGTCAAAGCTGAGGGGCAAGGATCCATCACCCCTTTTTGCTATAGCCCCCCAAGTCCTTCCCTGAGGCCTCCCTGTGATCCTACCTGTCTTAGGTTGTTCCCCCCTTGACGAATCTTACCCATCATTGGCTAACTGATCAAGCATTGGGGTCCAGTTATGGGTGAAGTAAAAGGAGCAGAATCGGCGCTCCTGCCAAGGAGATAAGCTTTGTTTCCTTAGTGGCTTCAGGTCTGAAGGTCGCTTACTCAGCCTTAAGCCATGTGGTTGTGGGTGTGTGTGTGTGGAGGGGGCGGTTACAGCTTCTGAAACCAGGCAGGGCAGTTCCCAACACCCAATACTCTTTGTTGTAGGGGTTGTTCTGTGCACTGTAGGATGTCAGCAGCATCATGACCTCAGCTCAGGAGATGCCAGTAGCACTACCTCCCCAGCTGTGACAACAGAAAACATCTGTGGATGCTGCCAATGTCTCTGGGGGACGAAGTCACCCCTGCTTAAGAACCAATGGTGCAATTGAATGGCCAATGGAATAATCCATTAAGTGAGGGAGGTCAGGACCAACTAGAATTCCAGCTGAAGATTCTACTCCCAAATTTAGCCCACTGGGCCTGCCCAAGCTTTGTAACTGTAGCTGTTTGACCATTCCACTTTACTAATGCAAAGAGGATTTCTAGCATCCTTTATACAATACCAAACTTCTGGTGTGTCGAGATAGAAATTTTATCAGTGTTTGCCACAGGCATTTCTGCAGTACAGGCTTCCGAGTAGGCTCTTTCAGGGCTAGCTACCTTTGTTGTGTTTCAGTGTGCTTTCACTTCCTTCTAACCTCCTGTGGGTGTGGAGTGTAGTCAGCCCACCCACGGCATCCAGTGTCCCATTGATACTGATGTCATGTACAAGCAGACTGCAGACAATCTAACGCCTCCCCTTCCCAAGCTCCTTCTTCCTGATGAATTATGTCGCCCACATTATGGCTTGAAGGAAACCTAGGCACCCTGAAGTTCAACTCTGGTATTTGAGTTAACTGAGGAGATTCTGAGAGAATGGTTGCCTCAGGCAGGTCAAAAATCACTTAACAGCACGATTTATTTTCCTTTTTTGGCAGCCAGGGAAGCTTAATAAGCTCAGTGGTTGGGGGCAGAGAGCTATGAAACATAGGCTAATCTAATCTAACACTTTGTAAAGACAATTTGTGCTCAGTTCTCTTTATTTTGGATATCATTTTATATCTAGTTAGTCAGGTATGCACATTTTCATGTGTTTCTGACTATGGCTAAAACAACACTCCTATGTTAATTAAACATGATGTGTTTTTCCAAAATCTTCAAGCAAAATTAATTTTCAAAAGGACATCTTATTTCTATTCTATAGTGATGAGTACTGAAGAGCAAACTATTGCAAACCCCACTGGGTGGGAGGTGAGGGAATAGGGTGGGATGGTAGTACCCTCTAATGTGTACTGGCATGGAAAAAATGACAAAGATTTTATACAGGTAGGGTTGCCCAACAAAGTATGTGTGTGTGTGTACACATGTGAATGTGTGTAAGAGATGGGGTTAAAGTGAGATCAGAAGAAATAATGAAGACAAAACGTATCTCTCTCCATCTTTCACATTTCGCTAAGCTCTGGTCCTGGAATCCCAGAATAGATTGAGGCATGTCCTCATCTAGGTCACAGCTTCCCTCAGGGCCAGGACACATTTAGGGCAATTTAACCCAAGTATGACTCAATAGCTAAATGGAAATCATCAGTAACATTTAAAGATTTCTATCTGCTCAAGAGCATGAACAGAGAGTAGGAAAAAAGCGGGATCGTGAGAAAGATAAGAGGAGAGACTGGGAGGTAGGAGTAACATTCAGATTATCAGCCCCAGGCAAAAATGGTCACCAATATCCATTCTCTGTCTGTCCACTCTTTGTGATAGAATCTCCCGAGTCCCAGCTGGCCAAATGGCTGTCCAGAATATAGCTTACATTCTCCCCTTCTCTTGCTGGTAGGTGACTGTGAGATCAAGTTCTGACCAATGGAATGAAAGTAGAAATGTCGAATGACAGCTTCTGGGAACTTTCTTTAAGAAGCCTCAGCACACACACCATTAGTTCCCTCTTCTGTTCTAACGACCCATAAGGGGGAATGACGTCCAGAGTGAGAAATGCCATGTGGGGCCATGAGGTGACCCTGGGAAGAGCAGGACAAAAAGAAATGACCGGATCCCTGAGAACTATGTGGAACCAAGTCCACTATAACAACCTCAAACTGCTTATCCACACGTCCGTGTGCTAAAGTAATAAACTTGTAGTTTACATCCCTGTTGTCTTGAATCTTTGGTGCTCACAGAAAACACGTTCCTCAATGATATGGTGGTTTCTTCAGGGTCGGCACATGACTCAAACTAGATCAGTCACGAGGCCTTGCACTGCTGTGGACACGCGCACGGATGGGGGAGAAACGAGTTGCTCTTCCTTTTAGATGTCAGTCTATGGTCCACAGGCCTCTCTGATTTCTCCCTCAGAGATCTGTTTCAGAATGAAATGAACACAGAGGAGGAGAGGGAGAACTAGAGGACACTGAGCTTCTGAACCAGCTGTACCCGAGGGTGTGCCAGTCTAGTACCTTTTCCAGTCATGTGAGCTGAGAAATGTCTGTTCTTGTTCAAACTAGTTTGAGCTATGGTTCTGTTCCCTATAACAGAGAGCCTTACCTGAGTCTCCTGCTGCAGCATTTAAATGGCTCATCTTCAGGGGAAATAATGAGATTCATTTAAGGATGAAATAAAAATTGGTATTACATAAGATTACCAAAGCTGAATTGAGATGCACACACTGGGGAATTAACCAGGCACACTCATTTTTTTAAGTGACATATTATCCCCTTCTGGGTTCATAAAGGGCATGAGTTAAAGTGAAGCCTTGGTAAAATGACAACTTAGGTTGTCATGTATGTTCAGGGTTCCTTTCAAAGACTCCTAACTTTGAATTAAATGCAAAAATGTGGGTGGTATATGAGTATTGTGATTCTGAATAGAGATTGTGTTTAAACCTGGATTCTGTAATAGAACATAATAATGGATATACCTTCATTCAATAATTACTGTGGGCTTTTATAAGGATAACTCTTCACAACAACCTATATCATTTTTATCCCGTTTTATGTTGTGGAAATTGAGTCACAAGAGGGTTACTTCATCCAAGGTCACAAAACAAGAAGTAGTGGACCAACAATTGGAAAGCACAAGGTTTGGTTCCAGAACCCACACTCTTAACCTCTCCTATATCCTCACCAACTGGCTGTCAATCAGTATTAAAAGACAGCTCAATGAGCCCGCCCCTGCAAAGTGAAGCAGAGACTCCAAGCATTTCAAGTAGCCAGTGAGCTGCTGCTTTAGTCCTCATATCACAAGAGAAATCACAAAGCAGCCAAGTGTATTGGGACAAATGTGTCAATTCTCCACTTGTGTTTAAACACAGCCTTAGAAATACTTCATTTCTGGGAAATCATATTTTCCTCCTTTGTGTCTAAATGACATCCAACAGTCTGAGAATACTTGCTAGAGCTCTGGCAAGAACAATTATAACACTACCAGCGATTAGAACCTCATGGGAGCTCATTCGGATGAAGACTAAAGATGGAAATGACATGTACAATGAAGCTGCTCCATTTGGGGAGTCAAGTAGGTGGGCCATGTGAGGTCTGCTTTCAATAAAGAGGCACAGCAGGAGTCCTTTCATGCTCCATCAGAGACAAAAAAAAAGAAGTGGGCTGACTCCACGGTTTGTCCAGAACACGGACCATTATGTTCTGGGCTGCCCTAGGAGAAATTATAAAGTGAGGTTAAAATTAGAGATGACTTAATTTCTCCACCCTTTCTGTCACCACTGTTCTCCCTCTGTGATTTTGTGTGCTTGGAACTCTCCCTCTCCTCCCAGGAATCTCCATGCATCATCATGCATGGAGAAGCAGTAGAGTAAGGTGGTGACGTGCACCTGTTCCAGGTCAGATACCCTGCATTCAGCACCTGGCTCTACCGTGTTGGAGCTGGGTGACCTTGGACAAGTCATTCACCACTCTGCGCTTAGTTTATTCATCTGTAAAATAAAGAGAAAAGGGAAATTTACTCAACGCAGGTTTGCTGTAAGGCTTAAATGAGATTACATATGTGAAGAGCTGAGGGCATGTCAAACCGGAGGTGAGGACGCTGTAAGTGGTAGTAAACATAGTTAAATAGTTATCAGCCACTTTCATTGGAGGGTAAATTGCATCTTATTTGCTGTGTCCCTATCCCAGAAGTTTTTGCATGTTAAGCCCCATCACACTTTGAGTTTTTATTTTCTATCTGAGCAGCAATTTTCAACCTTTTTTTGTCTGATGGCCCATATTACCTCATTACTAAAGTTCTGTAGCACATCAAAAAATTTATATAGTTTTGCTGGTGTGACAAAAATGGGTATACTTTTGATTCATTCACACCAAATGGCTATTGTTGTGTTGGCTGTTGTTGTTTTTTATTTGACAATCTAAGGGGAAAGATGTTAGTGCCCCTGGCGAAACAGTCAGGTATTGCCCACTTTAAAAATTCTTGCAGCACACTGGTGTGCCTCTTGCAGCACCCTCAGAAATCTCTGTGTTAGAGAATGCCCAGCATATGGCAAAAGGTGTGAGGGAGACTTTGCGGGACTGTGAGCAGTGTCCTGAGGCACATGACGTTTTCCCACAGTGAGAAGCTGGTTGTATGCCACATTACACAAGGCAAGGTCAGCTTGTGCCTCTGGCCACGGCTGGCCCCTCCTGCAGTTGGTGCTGTTTACTTCTCCTGGGGCTTCTTGGATCGCACTTCAATTGGCATGTGTGTCCCGAGGCCAGACTTACTCGCTGCCCTCAGCTGCCGGCTGGTGTGTCAGACGGCCCCGGGACAGCTGCGGATTCAACATGGATTGCAAAAGAAAACCCAGCCCAGCAGTAGTTCTTCACGGGCCAATTAGAAAAGGACGCAAACCATCCTACTTCCTCCTTTTGAAGGTGCGCTGATGGATGGAAAAAGTGTTGAAGCTCTGTGAAACACAGAAGGCATCCATTTGGTTCTGCAAACTACCTTCCTGACCCTTGTCTGGAAGTGGATCAGGTGATGTCCTCAGCTGCTTTTAGCTTTGCCTTTGGTTCCATAAATAAGACTCAGTCAGCGAGAGGGGAAAGAGTCAGGAGGAGGGAGCTCTTCTGGCTGGTATACCTCAGAAGTGGACACGTGCCTGGACATCCACCTTGTTCAGGGGAACTCTGACTGGAATGCTCGCCCAACCCACACCGCTAACCTGCCTTTCCGATTTCTTTTTCTTCTGCCACGAACATAATGTAAAGGGTTAAGAGGTGGGGGGTGAGTGTGATTCTTTCATTCCTGGTTTTGATCATCTAACAGGCCTTGATTCCACCTTCACTCTGTTCGTGTCCCCGAAATGACTTCTCTGCACATTTTCCATTGGGCAAGTCATCCATGGGCCTCTAAAAGTGTGTGCCTTTGAGGTTCTAACCAGGGTGATCCACAGGAGGCGCCTCCTCTTGATGACCACTAGGTGGCGATCAAGCCTCAAGAGAAGCCAGAGGGTGTGGAGACTCGGAGCAGGGGGCCAGCTGTCACTCATTAGCCCAGCTGGAGATTCCTGGCCAGGACCGCTCTGACTAGGACGGCTGTGACGGTGGGAAAGGCTCGCAGTTCCAGAAGAGCAGTAAATGCATATTCGATTTTCCTCTATTAATCAAAATCAAACACATCTTTCCACCACCACTGGGGATGGGGGCTGGTTGGCAGGGTGGAGGACAGAGGATGGGACTAATCAAAACTGGTTACAAAAAAGGCCCAAGGTCATCCTTGATTCTGTTGTTGAATGTTGGAAGTGGGCTGTGACTGCAGCCTTCCCATGACTTCCCCAATCAGTTCCTGTTGCTTTTCATGCTGAGAAAAAGCCTTTTTCTTTCTGGACTCCTGGCTTTGTCTGTTTAGATTTGAATAGTCACCGCATATGGCATACGTCATTTGGGACTTGGCTCTGTATTAAAGAATAAAAACCCTGGGGTGTGAAAGGGCTCACGTCTCCCCTGCCCATGGCCATTTGTGCAGAGGGAATGCTTGTGATCTTTGAACTCTTCATCTCAAAGTTTTTGGGTAAAAGGGAAAGGACAGACTCTAGAAAATCATGTTTGAAATACACAAGAGGACTGTATCTAAATTGTAAGAGACCATGCCTAGCCCACACAGGAAAATGGTATCTGGAGGTAAATTCCAGGGCCCTGCCATAGCGCGGGCTTTGGCACTGTGCCCATCTTCCATTCTTTCTGTCTGCTCCACGTGCACTGAAAAACTTATGGGAATTGTTTCCTCTCCAGAGTGTGCTTGAGGATAAATTTAGATATCCACTGAGATAGGACAGAAGGAAAGACTAGGGGTGGTGGAAGCCTAGCCTTTTGAGACTGGAGAGTGTGAAGTCTCAGGAGCTCCACGGTGGTCCCATGCCTTCTGGACCACTGAGGGGTACTGGGGCTGGTGGGTACATCACAGCCGGCCCAGGGGCCAATTCCATGCTCTTATTTGGGCTTACTGCCTGGCATCTGCAGGCATGAGTCTCCTGGGGGGCTGGGTGGGATGTGAATGCTGCTGCTGCTGGCTGTCTCTGGGGGAAATGGGCCCCTGGAAGTCTGCCATGTGGACCCATTTGGTGCTGGGGAGGCATCACTCAGAGAAGACCTCCCCTGGAAACCCACTAAACCCAACTGTGAGGCTTTTTTCCTCCCCCACACTTTCATCCTTTGGGGCCATCTGGTCTCCAGGCCTGAACTTAAAGGATGCTGAAGTAGTTCCAGCCAGAAGTTGATCTCCAGGGATTTCCCCTTATCAGAGAGCTTCTGAAGGCACCTGGGCGGTGTGACAGGCCTGGGCCTCTGGCAGTCCTTCCTATGCCATTGGGCAATCAGGATCTGATACGTGCCCTGGGGGCCGGGTAGCTAGAAGCTGAGTCATGCCCCATGACTCAGCATTCTGAGGCAAGGAAAAGGGGCTGAACTTCTGGGAAGCACCAAAGGTCGGGTGAAGGCAAGTCTTTGGGTAACAGTATTAACACTCTGTCAATCTACAGATGTGCTTTGGGGCCTTATAAGAAAAGTTATCTTGTCACATACAGAATTAGCTTGAAGAGTGTCTTCAAAGCCAACAATTTTTCCAGCACTACCTCATTCCCTCATGGATACCTGATGAGCTGTCCCACTCTCCCTGATCCCAGGCTTTTCTGGAGACTTAAAGAGGCCACTGGGGCTTAAAATGACCCCTGGAATCTCCTTAGAGTTATGGGGGCTTAATGCCCCTTCCCCATAGCTCCAGCTGAGGTCACCTCTCTACTTTCAAAGAGATATGGAAATAAATTTTCATTTGCACAATACTTGATAGTTTACAAAACATGTTTGTATAAACTGCTTACTGAGCTTGACAAAAACCTTGACGGGTAAGGAGATGATCCTTATTTTTCAGGTGAGCACACCGAGGGCCAGAGGAGCTTAGTGAAGGGCCCAGATGAGTGAGGAAAGGCAACAGCCCTGTCCAGGAGCCTTGTTCCTTCTGCCTCGCCACACGAATGACACAGCCAGCTGGTCCTCCAGGACAGAGAGCTGACGGGGATCCCCGGCACTTCCTCCCTCCTGGGGAAGATGTGGGGCTGTGATTTTCTGGGGCCAGTGCCCCATGCTCGTCAGCAGTCTCCAAGGAGTGCTGCTATCCGTGTGCTCCCAGGCCCCTCAGAGGGCGGGGCTGCTGGATACAGAGCACACGCATATTGCAGCCCGGATGACGTGGTACAGGACTTGCTTTAATTTTATGTTCCTGCCCTGCTGTCAGGGCACAGAAGGCAGCAGAAGTGAGTGGCAGGAAGCCTTTGTGTCTGGTTTGTGCTCTAAGCTGTGTTGCCTGATGCACTGGCCTCTGGACACGTCAGGCTCTGAAGCAGTGGGAATGAGGCTGCGACCGCCGAGGGGCCCTGTAAGTGTGAGGTACACTCCGGATGTACCACAAAACATGTAAAACATCCCGTTAATTCTACGTTAATCACCTCTTGGAATAATGATTTGGATATACTGGGTTAAATAAAATTCATGATTAAAATGAATTTTACCTACTTTTTAAAAATGTGACTACTAAAAAAATTAGAATACACGTGACTCGCGTTATAGTCCTATTAGGACTGTAACGGCTCCCCAGGCCTTACCGAATAGCTCAAAGAAAGCTGAGTTCACTTTCATATAAAGTACTCATAGGAAACATGGTTTCCTCCCTGTTTATATGAGAAAGTGTAAACTTCAGGGAAATAATTCTTCCAAACAAAAATACACATCTTCCTTCTTAATGGTATAACATTATTACATAGGGAAAAAAACCCAGCTCAAATGAGCAGAAAAGTCTAGACAGGCAGCTGTGGCCCAAGTAAACACAGCATGGCAGAGGTTTAACCCCACGAGAGATCCATGGCCTACTGAGGTATGAAAACTCTGCAGTCGTGGGCATGAAATGCAGGCAGCAGGGGGCGGCATTTCATGGAGCGGTCTGAAGGGGAGAAGTGCCCCAAGAGGGGCGTCTTGGCTTTATTTTTAAGGACTGGGAGGTCAGATGCACAAAAGCTCAGAGGCCTGGCTGGCACGTGGGAGCTTAGGTCTCTGATCTGTTGGCCTCAGGGTCAGGGGCACATCGTTAGCCCCTGGGCTCACTCTCCCTGGCACTCCAGACACACGCCCCCTGGGGAAAGCTGTCAGCTCTGGAGCTGCTGTGCCTCTTTTCATCTGTGTAAATCAAGCTTTTCCAAACAGCGCCCTCTCCCTGGATTTCCACGCAGCTGGATGCCATCCCTGTAGGACAGATGTGTCCTTCCCATTTGCATGTTCAGCAGACAGAATATTCGCAGCATGAGAGCTTTATTACGGATACTGCCAGACAGACCCTTCTAAGTGTGATTACCACCATGGATAAAGGAATATTTACTGGCCACATATCCACAGCTAATGTCTTGCACAGATTCTGCAGAGCAGAAGTGGGTCCCTACATTTGCGGGGTTTTTTTTTTAAAGATTTTATTTATTTATTTATTTATTTATTTATTTATTTATTTATTTATTTATTTATTAGAAAGGGAAGGGAGGGAGAAAGAGAGTGAGAGAGAAACATCAATGTGCAGTTGCTGGGGGCCGTGGCCTGCAACCCAGGCATGTGCCCCAACTGGGAATCGAACCTGCACTGCTTTGGTCCGAAGCCTGAGCTCAATCCACTGAGCTATGCCAGCCAGGGCTGTAGTTTGTTTAAATGATCCGATGAACTGTCCTGCATAATCTTCTCCCCTTGACTGCGGGCAGGACCTGTAACTTTGTGATCACTCCCAAAAGTAGATTACATTAAATGGCACAGATGAAGGGATTTTGCAGATGCAATTAAGGTCCCTAATTATCTGACTTTGTGTTAATCACAAGGGAAGGACCTGCCCTAATCAGCTGAGTCCATTAAAAGAATCTAGAGATTAGAGACGGAGGAAGTCAGAGGGATTCAAATCGGCTCAGTTTTCCTACAGACTTGAAAGAAGCAAATTGTCATATTATGGGAGGGACCCACGGCAGGAGACAGCAAGACACCCCTGGGAGCTGAGGGCCTCAGTCCCACAACCACAAGGAGTGAAATTCTGCCAAAAAAGCAGTGAACTTAGAGAAGGACCCCCTGGTGAGACCCTGACCTGAGCTGAGGACCCAGTTAAACCGTGCCCAGACTGCTGACCCTCAGACACTGCGCAACAACAAGTGAGTGTGGTTTTAAGCCTCCGAGTTTGCGGTGATATGCCACTCAGCAATAGGAAGTGAATACAGGAGGTATGAGGCTGTGTTGCAGAAGTATGTATGGCTAACAACTGCTGGGGCTCTGTTTTCAGCTGTCCATAAGAATTCCAGCCAAGCTGTGCACACTGTCAGAACAAAATTTGTTTGTTTATTTCCCAGAAAGTTAGCTTTACTTCAAGGACCCCGGTTTAAACCCTCTGTAAGCTTCTGAGCTCCAGGTGCTGAGTGGGAGTGTGGATGGTGTGAAGAGAGGCATCAGTGCCACAGGTCACCTGAGTTCGGCTGTGAGCTTCTGGCACCCTACCCCCCCACCCCACCCCATCGCATGTCTGGAGAATGGAAGGGGTCATTCACTGTTCAGATCATGGAGTTAAATTGTAGTTGACATGGGGGAAGCCTGAGACAGCAATATTAGCAGATTGCAAAAGAGCAGACAGTTTATGGATTTTACCAGATCTTATAAAATATTTTATTGTTATAAACATGGAAAAGAAACATAGTTGTATACTGGCATACCAAGACATGATTTTAAATCCTAAATTCTAATTTTAGAAACCTGTAGCATCTCATTTCAAAGCTAACATCTCTGAAATGACGAGGCACTATTTTCACTGACTTTTAAAAATACGTAAGAAAGGAATATCCACCAGAGGCCCCTCTCTTACTGTGCACACTCACGGGATCCAGCTCCTGTTGGCCAGAGCCACCGGCTTGCCTTCCGGGATGCAGCAGCCCTGTTTGACATTACCATCGCCCGTCACAAGTGAAACGCTTTCCGCCTCTGCAGCATTCTACGGCCACCCTCGTTTCCTCTGTCTCCTCAATGATTGTGGCTTTCCATTCCATGCCCCTCAGAGTAACTCTGCCCTGCTTCTGCACTTACTGGTTGCTATAATCTCTCTCATCTCCATGTAACTCTTTCTTTAAGCTTCCTAACATAGACACCTTTGAAGTTTTCTACACAAACTGCCAAAGGCTGTGACTTCCCACAGTGTTTTTTCCTTTTTTGGCCTGAGTAACATACATCCTGAGAAATCCATGAATCTCTATTAGCCTCTTTGTCCATGCAAACAATAAGAAACAGGGAAGAGGATGGCAGACACGTGACCCATTCAAGAACTGACATGTCCCGCTGGACTTAGAGTCTTCCCAGAGAATATTTCTGTAGTGTATATTAATTGCTCACTCGTGGACACTTCAACCTCACAACCTCTGAAGTATTAGCACAGGTGGCTTTGCAAGAAACTGACTTAATGGATGGTCCCTTCATGCAAGAAAATATTATCCAATGGAACTGATTTTACACACTGAGAGACGTCAGACCCATGGAAAAGCACGGGGCACTTTATAAGTGAAGTAGATGACACATCGCACTTTGCACCAACCCGAGAGCCAAGGTTCCCCCTTCCTTCTCCTTCCCTCAGAAATCTGTCACTGCAGCCGTGTAACCATGGCTGATTGAGAACTGATGACCTCAGTGCCAAGAGGGGCTCCTGTTCTCATAACATTTACAGATTCATGGATGGTCTCCCTTATGGTTTTGAATTCTATTGCTTAGTTGAGGAAAAACTTGGCAAAGAGCAGAGGTTGAACTATGTGTCTTGTGGGTGGGCAGACAACCAACAAGCATTTCTCCAATCTTTTTGTTTTCATGGCTTTTCTGGAATTTGCATCCAGTGGTGTGGCTCGTAAAGTGGGAGGCGCATGCATGCCTCGTGTGTGTGTGTGTGTGTGTGTGTGTGTGTGTGTGTAGTGAGGGAACGTGCCTCCATTAACGAACATGGGCAGGGGGCCAGGTCCACACTCTGTGGAACTCTGCCAAAGGTCCCTGCCATTGCAGGAGTTCCTTTCACAATGCCAAACACAATGATTCCCAAAGGACCCTTACAGAAGTAAGTGGAAGTTCAGTGTTTTTCATCCCATTGTGTTTTTGAACATGAGAACCATAGCCTCCTCCTGAGTACTCTGCTTTCCTTGGCCATGCTAGCACTGTGCTGTAGCCCTGCCTCCACTCCCCCGGTACAAGCCCAAGAACCAGGTCAGGCACAGCCAGTCTTTCCCTGGTGTCTAGTTCTACTTCAGTAGGTCCTCCGAGTTCCCAGGACTGAGTTCTGCCCAAAGTGGTCATGCCCTGGAGAACTTCAGAGCCTGACAACCATTTCCTTCAGGGACTTTAAATAGTGCCCTTTCAATTAGAAGAGCGCAGTGACCACTTTCAGGTGAACATGGGTGTCAGTGTCTGTGCCTATGTCATTCGGACTGCAGAAATAAAGAGTTCATTTATGCTAAGCATTGCCGATATTTCTATCTGTTCTACCTGTCCCACTTCCCATGAAGAAAAGAAAGCCAGGGTAGAATTTAGAATTAAAAATAAAAGGAAGAGATTTTTAGAGTTAAAATATTAAAAGAAAACCCCTTCAATAAATTAATGATTGTTGAATTTCAGCCTCTTCTGTCCTACTTTCCCGACTGGTCAGTTCTCCATCCTTATGAAGCATGCCCCATGCACACTTCCCTAGTGACCCCCCATTTTTATTGTCTTGTTTTGACTTTGGTTTGGAATGTATGCCTGCTGTAGCTACAGCGCCTGGTCAACTTTAATACGGAGGCAATTTTAATAAATATTTGTATTTATATGAAAGGCACAATGCATAAATCACAAATAATCAAATCTTGGGAAACCCTCCACCATCTGTTCACCAGAGGAAAGGACCACTGTGAGCAGAGATGAGCCAGCTGTGGCATTGCCTTCTGGGAGATCTCCAAGTGGCTGCAATCAATACAGGTTGGACTGTACAAAACTCTAAGTGTATATTGGTCTGGGGACTTAAAGATGGAAAGAGCTAATACACAGAGAGCTCTACAACATGCCAAGGCCCACTAACTCCACAGTAATAACAACAGTAATAGACAATGCCATAAATTATTTAAGTCCGTTCTATAATGCACAGAGAAGTACCTGGTTAAAGCTGTTACATATAATAGAGACAGTTGGGATCTGTTTTCAGTGCAATATATCACATTTGACAATTAATAGATATAAAAAAATGTACTTTTTGCTTTTCAAACGTGGAACAAAGCAAAACATAAGGCTTTTCTGATAAACCCTCAAAACATAATCAGCAGTTAGATTTGCTTGGATCTGATAAAGGATGGTTATCACACTTCCTCTGCATATTCATCCTACTTAGCTCACACCTTAAATGCAAAAAACGTGTGTGTGTGTGTGTGTGTGTGTGTGTGTGTGTAACATCAGTGGAACCACGTCTCCTTACATGCATTTCTTGCAAATATTATTACCCACCTTAAAGCATGCTGATGATGTAATTTTTTCCCTATTTTTTTTCACTGATTCCCCCGCCCCTTTCTTTGCTGAGAAAATACCAGGAAGATATTGAACTTTCTCCGTGGTCTACTTTCCATTTCCATTTTTGAGCCACTTCTTAATTTCAATGTTGCATTATCTGAGTAATTAGATCACGAACATGGAAATCTTAAAATGTGGTCCTTAATGCTGTTTTCCTCTATTTTTCCCTTTCCTCCTCCATTTCTTCTTTTCCTTCCTTTTTTCTTCCTTCTTAAATTCACTGAAGTATTTCCTAGGTACTAGCCTTTTACTTACAATTTTAATCAAAGCTTGTCCTTGTGCCCAACCTGTGAAAAGTGAAAATGTCCCTTTGAAATTCTATTTTACAATATAGACAGATAAGTTGGACCTTGGAAAACTGGAGTTTCACTTAAATACTATACACATTTGGTATTACACAAAGGGTGGGGGTAGGGCAGCAAAGTAAATGGAACAATAACTTTTAGTCTATCTTTGCAAAAGAAAGCCTCTTTCCTAATGAGAAAGTCTCTTCAGCATCACTCCCAGAGGCTGTGGAAGAAGTGTTTTACCCAGGGCTTTGACAGGATCTCCTTCACAGCACATCCACTGCTCCCCAAGAGTCACAGGGGTTGGGTTTTCCTGTTTTTAGTTGAGTAACGAATAAGCACTGGAAGTGTTTTCCATGGATGTGCTGGTTGTTTCTGGGGTGGAAACATTGTACGTGCCTGAAAAACAGAAGAGCAGCTTAGCCTGAAGCACCAGCCTGCATGCTCACGGGGTGTGAACCTCTCCTACAGATCTAGGAGCTCTAGTCCAAGAGCCAGGTAAGCTTGCCATGCCCAGAGTCAAACCCATGCCTGCCCTCCGCCCGAGACCCACAGGTGCTGGAGAACAAACAAAGCTGTCCTCAAGCATGCGTGGCAGCCGACAAGACAAGCACTAACTACTTCCCATCAAACCAGCAGCCAGATTTCTACAAAAGACAGAGGGATCCAACATGGACAGCACTCCACATGCCACCACATGCATGGGCCTGAGGACATCCACACGAGGGAACCTCTCTGGTCCCCTTGGGTTGAGGTGACTTGGGGAAGCTCTTGGGAAGGGCCTGGAAGCTGAGCTAAAGGTGAGGAGGGAAACAGAGAGCTGGAAAGAAAAGAGAAAACTACAGGAGAAGAAGAGGCAGAAGCAGAAGTCAGGGGATGCCAACAAAAGTGCTGAGAGCTAGGGCAGCAGGGAGGACAGCCCTGGGGCTACCACACAGGCTAAGTCAGAAGGAAGGCGGGGACTGAGCACAGGCACAGTAGGGAATATGTGTCAAGCAAGGGAAGGGACACAGTGGCAACCCTACCATCAGATTGGTGAACTGCCACTGCTAACAAGGTTTCCGTCATTGCCTGGGGGGCCCTGCGGGGCTGCTGACAACATAAACCAAAGTTACAGTGATTATGGAACTCTCAAATAGGCCAGCATGGAGCTGCATTAATGACCCTGAGAGGCTACCAAATGGCAATGACCAGGAATTTCCTGGGACGTAGGAAACAGAGCCCCAACTCCAACTCATATCTGAGTGATTCAGAAACAGTGAGCACCTTTTCTTGGCTTTGCATAGTGCGTATAATCATTTCATAGAATCATTTTTCACTATTTTCACTTTAACACATATGGCAAATACATTCCAGTGATAGTGATGGTCGAGTGTAATAGATCTAATACACCCTGAAGATCTCATCATTTCACAACAGGTCCAATTAGTGACTTTCAAAATCAAAAGCCATGTCCTCCAGTGTAATGCCTCAGACTGAAGCCCAAAATGCTAAGTCCTCTGGAATTTTGACAACAAGGAGGCATTTTTAAAAGCCTTGGTCCGGAACATTGACATGTTTCTAGATTCCACATTTGTGAGATCTGTTTGGTTCCAAGAGGCTGAAAGGAACTGTGGAGCTTATTTTCCTGGCGCTGACAGTGGCCTGGGTGTGGGGTTTCAACTTGCCAGAACGGCTGAGACTCATTGCCCAAAGTCATTAATGTTATTTATTTTGTACATCCAAGGTGGGTATTTTTACTGTCCATGTTTCTGATAGATAGCTAACTTGGGCGATCCCTCATATATGTATGCATAATTTTAGAAATGTCAACATGTAAAACAAACACTCTCCAAAAAATGAAAAAGGAAAGAAAAATGGGGAGGAAAACAACCCAGAGCATGGCTCCTATAGTATGCTCTTGTAAACATATTCTTTGCTGCACCATAACCCAAAAGTATGACCCACTGAGTCGTATTTCACATGAACAGAAAGAGCTCTGTGTGTGGCAAGGCCAGAAGTGTACAGTTTCCATTTTTATGGTTGACAGACAGCTCACTGCAGGCTTTTCTAGATTCTCTAAATCTTCTTCTTCACAAGTTATTAGTTGTCCATGGAAGGCAGTTACCCTCTGTACCAGCCTCTTGGTGGTTTGGGAAAATGTAAGCGAGTTCCTGCATTTAACCTCTTCCCCCAGTGAGGCCATCAAGTGGGGACTGACTGGGAAAGTAGGGTTTTGAGACCCCATCGGGGCAATTTGCTTGGGCCAACACAGGGAGTGCCTAGTGGTCACTACATACCTGTTTTTCCAAACAAATTGTTAAATCTTCTTGATATTGGAGAACTCATGGAAAATACGGGTGTAGATGAACCTAGGGATGTTGACTAGAAAAGAGAAAAAAAAGGACATTTAGGTGCCAAACTGTTAGACAAGGCCCTGCTTTATCTCTAGTAGAATTTTATTTGCTTCCCGCTAGTGGTCACTACCTGACTATTTCTCATCACACTTCAAGGTGAGAGCCTGGACAAGCATGAATTTCTACTTCAAACAAATCAAGGAGGAGCACCTTGAAACACTGGAATCTCATCATCAGTATTAGGAAAATAACTTTCAAATATCTTTTTACCATTATAGAGTTTGGTATCTTCCGACATGTGGAAACAGTGAAATACGTTTGAGTGCAATAGTTATTTTCCAAAATGAACTACAGAAAAGTCTATTATTCATTGTTATTTCTCCAATTGTGTTCTCTACTGCCTTGTGTTTCATCAGAAAACTTTTGTTTATTTCTCACTGAAATTTTATCTTAACCTCCAGTTGACATTATTTGTGCTTTTTGACTCTGTTTAAAGATGTGGGGACAGTTGCTTTTTTAAAAAAATATATTTTATTGATTATGTTATTACAGCTGTCTCCATTTTCCCTCTTTGCCCCCCTCCACCCAGTACCCCGTTTCCCTCCAGCAATCCCCCACTTAGTCCATGAGCATGGGTTGCACATATAAGTTTTTTGGTTTCTTCATTTCCTATACTATTCTTAACCTCCCCCTGTCTATTTTGTACCTACAAATTTTGCTTCTTATTCCCTGTACCTTTCCCCCCATTCTCCTCCTTCCCCATCCCAGCTGATAACCCTCCAAATGATCTCCATATTTATGATTCTGTTCCTGTTCTGATTGTTTGCTTAGGGTTTTTGTGTAGTTTTGTTTTGTTTTTTTAGATTCAGTTGTTGACATTATGAATTTGTTGCCTTTTTAATGTTCATAGTTTTGATCTTCTTTTTCTTAAATAAGCCCCTTTAACATTTCATGTAATAATGGCTGGGTGGTCATGAACTCCTTTAGCTTTATCTTGTCTGGGAAGCACTTTATCTGCCCTTCCATTCTAAATGGTATCTCTGCTTGATAGAGTTAAACTAGGTTGTAGGTCCTTGCTTTTCATCACCTTGAGTACTTCTTGCTAGTCACTTCTAGCCTGCAAAGTTTCTTTTGAGAAATCAGGTTTATTTTTAACCTTTGGCATTTTAATTATGTGTCTTGGTGTGTTCCTCTTTGGGTCCAACTTGTTTGGGACTATCTGTGTTTCCTGGACTTGTGTGTCTATTTCCTTTGCCAAATTAGGAAAGTTTTCTTTCATTATTTTTTCAAATAAGTTTTCAATTTCTCATTCTTCCTCTTCTCCTTCTGGCATCCTTGATTCAGAGGTTGACATGTTTGGAGATGCCCCAGAGACTTCTTATACTATCCTATTTTTTTTAATTCCTGTTTCTTCTTTCTGTTCTGGTTAAATGTTTATTTCCTCCTTTTGTTCCAAATCATTGATTTGTATCCCAGCTTCTTTCCCTTCACTGTTGGTTCTCTGTAGATTTTTCTTTATTTCACTTAGTATAACCTTCATTTCTTCCTTTATGTTGTTGCTCATACTCAGTTAGCTCTTTGAACATCCTGATCACCAGTGTTTTGAACTCTGCATATGATAGGTTGGCTATCTCCATTTCATTTAGTTTTTTTTTTCTGGGTTTTGTTCTAGTCTTTCATTTGGGCTATATTTGTTTGTCTCCTCAATTTGACAGCCTCCCTGTATTTGCTTCTGTGTGTTAGGTAGAGCTGCTTTGACTCCGTGTTAAAGGTACCTGTAAATTGTGTGGGGCAGAGCCCTTGCTAATCTCATAGGTAGGGCAAGCTGCTTCACCAATTTCTGGCTCTGTGGCTCAGAGAGGAGACTGTGCTTCTGCCTGCCTTCTGGGTGGTTGCTCAGCACTCGCCCTGTTTTCAGTCACTTCACTGACTCTCCATATGCAACTGGCACCCTTCCAGCTATTGCCCTGGTGTCGAATCTCAGTGTGGGCCAGTTTGCATGTTTTAAGACTGTGTGGGCCCTTTAAGTGGAGTTGCCTGAAAATCCAGCAGTTTCTTCCATAACTGCAGCCCCCATTGGTTTTTACAGTCAGAAGTTTTTGGAATTTATCTTCCTAGCACTGGAACCCTGGGTGGTGTGGTCTGGCCTGAGGCTTGGAGATTGCTCACTCCCAAGGTATCCCTCCCAATTTTTATCCACGACATATGAATGTGGGACCACCCATGCCCATTCCACAGCTGCCACTGCCTCTCCACATCACACTGCATTTCCTCACCTCTCTGCTCCATCTCCACATCTCCACCCCTCATACCCATCTGGATGAATATAGGTTCTTTAAACCCTTGGTTGTTGAACTTTCATACAGTTTGATTTTCTGACAGTTCTGGATTTTATTTGTTTTGAGAGTTGACTGTAATTCTTTTTGTGGTTGTGTAAGGAGGCAAAACATGTCTACTGACACCTCCATCTTGACCAGAAGTAGGGAAAGCATCTTAATAACAGTTCCATTAACTGTGTGTAATAGGCCAGATCAGATGAGAAGCAAAATCATTGGAATCATCTAAGCTAAAACTGGTGTAGAGAGAGAGGTTTTTCAAAAGTCTCTACAAGGGGAATAGTTACCTTTGAGTGCTGTGAGGACCATCTTGACAGTGAAAACTTTTTCAGCAAAGCTTCCTGTACCTGCATTGTTTAAAAAAAAACTGTTATAAATTCAACATGTTGCAAGCACTTCAGACTTTTCTAGGACCATAAAACCATCATGTTCTTACCTTCTGATCCCAGAGGCATCCAAAGAGCAAAATGAATAGTCCCTGGAAAAAAGAATTGGGAAGAAGTACATTTAGTCATATTCTATTGTCCAGCAAAAAGGAAGTATTGTTAACCTGTCATTGAATTTGTACTACCTCTTCCCACATCTGTGTTTATAGAATGAGTCCAGCAGATGATAGTATTAAAAGGGATGCAGTAGGTCCACACCAATGACTTTTAATGTTTGAATGTTATAAGGATATTTTCTACTTCCTTATTTTCCCCCAGTTGTGAAGTGGAGGTCCTGCTGGTTATGCTATGAGGCATACCTCTTATGCCTACAGTAGCCCTCACATAGTTGTGATGAGGACCTGGGCTATGGGTTGGAATAATCACTTCATTTTAGCCAAAGCATATTAAAAATGTCATTAGACATGGGCCCTCCCTATGATTTGGAGCCATGGGCCCAATAGCAGAAATTAGAATTTGTATGATATGTTTGTGAGTATCCAGGGGGCTATGAATATCTCAGTTTCCGCTCTAGACCCCCTGCCTCCTCACCAGCTCCTGGGGGAGGCCCATGTTTTCTACCTACCCACCAGTTAAATCAAAATTAAGCATTTCCTTCCTGTGCTCCAAAGCCTTGTTGTCTGTACCTCAGCTGAAGCTTTTCTAAGAAACTGATTTATGTTATAATGAGTTATGTGCTGCAGGAGAGCAAAGAGGGCGCCTTTTCCATTTTAGTGTAATACATCAGAATGCACACCTTACATAGGACATTCATCCTTTCGTTCTTCAGCAAATGCTTTCAGAGAACATACTATGTGGTGCACAGCATTCATTTCATTCATCCAATGGTTATTAAGCACCTACTTTGTGCCAAGGTTACATTTAGGCACTAGTAATGAATAAGACAGATGCTGTCCTTGACCTCTCAGAGACAGAGCTCATTTAATGCTTGTGGAAATTAACTGGAAAAATTAGTTGGCTTAATAGGTGGCATCAAGATAATGTTGGGTAAATAGAAAATTCTGTGTTGGGAAGGGACTTTCCTCCTACTTGGATTATCAGGGCATTTAGAAGAGAGTTGCTTGTGCAACTAAATTATGATGCAGGTGATAAGGGGAGTGAGATTCCATGGGAGCAGAGGAATGTGTCCTTTCTACCTCACTGAGTTCTTGTGATTACTGCTGTTTAGGGCTAGGTCCTCCTCTGAACTAACATCCTTCCCCATTCCCACTCCTGTTTGTGTTTCTATCATTAATTTGTCCCATCTGTGTAGAAACTTCCTGTGAGACTGGCACTACAGAACTTACCTGGAAGGCATTAAGAAGGGTAAATACAATATGGAACACAGCATTGCTTCCCTGGAACACAGTGGCAAGACCAAAACCCCAAGTGAGCCCCAGGAGTGGTGTGAGGACCCCGATGCTCTTGCTAATCTGAAATAGGCTGCTCTTCTCCTGCTTATTGGGCTTATCTCCAATGGAAGGTCTCAGGATCTTGGTGATGACCACAACTGTGATGGTCACGTTTACCACCACGATGATGAGTGCTGGGATGACGAAGGCTAGTAGGGCCTTGGTATCCTCCCAGTTGAGCCAACAGGCATTCTTCCGTGTGTAGACTTCCTGGGGCTGGGTGACCCCCACTGTGATGACCGAGATGATGAGAGGGCAGCCATAGCCAAGGGAAAAAGCAATGGCCTTCTGAAAGGACTTGCTTGCATCATGAAGGATGAAAACCAGCCGGTAGAAGAGCATGAGACCCAGAGTCAGCATCCAGAAAAAGACACTGAGGTAGAAGAAGTGGATAAAGAAGGTGGCAGCCACACAGGCTGTCTCATTGAGAACGTAGTGATGGTCCCGGATGGTGGAGGCCACAATGAACCAAATGTCAGCAACCAGAAGGGAGGCGGCAATGTTCACTATGCAGATGTGACGCATATAGGAAGTCCGATTCTTGGTCACTGATTTCCACACCACAGCTTCCACAACTAGACAGGCTGCCAAGCTCAGGATGGAAAAACACAACCCAATATAGGAAATGATATCCAGCAGTATTTTCAGGAGAGAATCAGGGTCTGGGGAGTCAGGAGACATGAGGATGGAGAATGATGTTATGTGGTCACAGCTGCAGAAGACACTGTCCCCATCAACTTTTGTATAGCACCCACTGCTATCCCACCCCCCTGTGTAGTTGGCAAGGGTGAAGTTCCAGAAGACACATTGTGGTTTCCCACCTAAGGGCTTGTTGTTCTTAAAAGTCATTGAAATCCTGAATGGCATGTTTATTTTGTGGCTGACAGTGGTTGTCATCACTAGGCTGTTTGCAAAATTCTTTCTCTGAGCATTCTGGTCAAGTATTGTTTTGAGAGTTGGGAATGCCATGGTGACAATAGATGCACCTGGCTGCAGGTGTCCCAGATGGTACTCATCAATAGCCACATTACCCCAGAGGCCAGAATCTGGGAAAATGAAGTCCTGCTTGTAGGGTTTTGGGTTGCCAGATTTTATGACCATGGTCCTCATCTGCACATTAGTTTGGGAGAAAGACAGGATGGTGCTGTCTTCTGACTGTAATGCTCGGGAAAATCTTTCCACTGAATCCAGTAGCTGTGAGCTGTGATTGGTCTGTGGCTGTTGTAACACCTTCCACGTATTCATGACAGGCTTGTTGAGGATGACATTAACCGTACAGAGAACGTGCTGTAATTGACATAACATGGGATCAATCCAAACAAATTCTTTTGATCATAAAAGAGAAAAATAACAATTCCCTGGAAACTGGTTGCATGGGTACAGGTAAGAAGAAAAGAGAAGAGAAAAAGGAGGCATCCCAGGCTGTGAAAACCTGGGACCCACCATCTTATGGTAGGGGGTTAGCAGAGGATGGGTTGGTCCCCAAGACAGTGAGACTTCATTAAATGTTTAGCAATAGTGACAGTGAGAACCACCCATAATCACTCACTAAAGCCAATTCAGCAGTCTGGCCAAGATCTTCATCAATTGTTCTATTTTATTTTTAGTCCCAAGCTTGTAAAGCTCTTTGGTGGCTGGTACTTCATCTACAAGCTAGTTACAGAAGACCCTCTCAAATACTGAACATCAAATAAGCAATGCCATTATTGTCAAAAGCATCTTTCTTTTTTGCTAAACATTTTGATTCTGTCTCTCACAAACTTGGGCTTGTCATTTTCCATTTGTGCCTTCCATTGACATAATTTCTGTACCCTTTTTTTACCTTATTTTGTTCTCTGAAACTATGAGCCCTGTAGTTATTTGAATGGTGGTTCCCCAAAATGGCATGTTCTATGCAAAGACCCTGTGAATGTAACCTTACTTGGAGGAAGGGTCTTTGCAGGTGTAATTACATTAAGGATCATGAGGGGAAATCATACCAGATCACCTAGGTGAGCCCTAAACCCAATGATAAGTATCCTTATAAGAGACAGAACAGGAGAAGGTAAAAGAGCAGAGAAGGCCTTGTGAAGACAATGTTGGAGATTGGAATGAGGCAGCCATAAGCCAAAGAAAGCCTGGAGCTACCAAAACCTGGAAGAGGCAAGGAAAGATTCTCCCCTGGAGCCCTGAGGAAAAATGCCCTGGCAGACACCTTGAATTTGGACTTCTAGTCTTGAGAGCTACAGAAAATAAACTTCTGTCATTGTCAGCCACCCAGCCTGTGGCAACTTGTTATAGCAGCCCTAGGAAATCTATATAACATCCTTAGACTCTTATTCTCCAAACTGCTTGCCAGTTGGCCTCTGGTTGTGTTTGGCCAATGGAAAACATTGACAGGAGATGGGATGGTGGGTGAAGAAAAAAGTTGAAATATATTTTTCTGCTACCCACCATACCCCACTCCCTCATCTACACTCTCTGTGCACATTGTTGGCAATAGCTATGATCCCTCCTCCAAGGATTCAGCTTCCAGTTAGGTATAGGTGCACTATTTCCTCTCCTTTTCTCTTTAGTCCCAGGGGTAGTAATGGCTCCTAAATTTTCTGGTCTCTGAATGTCTCACCATCTATTTTTTTTAAACCAGCATTATGTCTTTACACATCCTTTTATTAAAGTCTCTTCTTCAGTATTTTTGCAAGCGAATTCTCTTTCCTTCCAGAGCCCTGACTGCTTCAAAGTTCATGTTTAGTGCCAGACCACTGAGAATCCTATTCTGAAACCTTTAATTTCTACTTTTCCTAGAAAGAAGATAACAATTCATTCTACTTTGATAAAGAAACTAAAGCAGAGACTCACTAAAGAAACCTCCTTAAGGCCCCAAAATGACCACTGGGAACACTCCCTGATATCCTAAAAGCCATAGATGGCAAATCATGTTATGTGACTCATATACCTAGGGCATTGCTCTGGAAATGACAGAGAGGAAGCTATATTGGGGAGGTGCTATCTTCCTTGAACACAGGTCCTGAGGGGTGAAAAGACAAGACCCCCAAACTCCTGTGAGTCTTAAACAAACTCACCTTCATCATTTCTGAATTCACTTGGCCTGGAATTGTTGAGAACAAATCAAGGATGTTAATAATGGCTCCCAGGTTCCCAGGAGATGAACTGACTTCATGTACCACTTCCTCTGTGCTATCAGAAAGATTCTTCAGGTACGTGGGCAGCTTCTTGTCCTGAGAGGGGCTCTTGGTCAAAGCCTAGTAACACAAAAGCCAACACAAAGAAAAAACTTGCTGATCAGTCCAGTCATCAAATCCTGCTGATCCATCCATGTCAAAATCTTTCATATCAGTAGTCTCCTGCCTTTATCCATTTCCATAAGTGTATCCCATAAAATAACATACTTTTCTATTAAACTGTGTATGCCCTTCAGAATGTAATATTACATAATACCTCAGCCATAGGAAAACAGAAAAACATATGTCAACCTAATGACTTTTTTTTTTTTTTACAAAGGAAAAGTAGGTGTGATTGCTAGATTGGAGTTGAGTAAAAGTGATACTTGAATGGTCTGTATGGAAGCATGTTTGCTACTTTTTTCTTTTTATTATTATTTACTTTGCTGGGCATTAGGGTGACTGTCCATCCCAATTTTCCTGGGACAGTTCTGGCATATATCTGCTGTCCCTGTGTAATTATTAACAGTACCCTATTGTATTGTCAAAAAGTATCCTGGTTTTGATGATAAATGATATTGTCATCCTCTTTATAATGATCACAGTTGTGTTTTCTAACTTACGGCTAAAATTAAAGAATAAACTCAAGTTTGATCTTCTCTGTGAAGAACTTTGATGAGTGTTCCAACCCAACAGAATTCATTCCTCTGAATGCCTAAGTATTCATTTTATTTCATATATTTCACATCTATAATATTTCTACCAATGTCATCTTGTGTCCTAATTTAAATGTCTCAAATTAAATTATAAGTCCCTTAGTAATGTGAACCATGTGTTATATTTCCTTCTATTTTCTCATATCCCATAATATCTAACATAGTACAAGTCATCTAACTTGGCATATAGTAAGTGTTCAACAGTATATGCTGAATGGATAAATCAAATGAAGCATAATAAGCCACCATGCCTCTCTTCTATTGAAAATGTATAAAGGTATCTAGCCCTAGCTTGTGTGGCTCAGTGGACTGAGTCACACAGAACCAAAGGGTCACTGGTTCTATTCCCAGTCAGGGCACATGCCTTGGTTGTGGGCCAGGTCCCCAGTAGGGGCACATGGGAGGCAACCACACATTGATGTTTCCCTCCCTTCCCCTCTGTTTAAAAATAAATAAATAAATAAAATTTTAAAAGAAATGTACATAGGTATTTAGACTTGGGACCATGACCCACCATTGAGTTCAAATGATAATTTCTATCTTTCTCAATTAGGATAATTTATATCTTCAATGCTTTGTCCATTGTGGTCCAACTCAGATGCCATGTTTTTCAAGCAGAACTTCCTGATTACCCTAGCCAAAATTAATGTATATTTAATATCTATATTTTCTATAATATCAGATTTGGCCTCTTTACCCTGATAACACCTATTATAAATAATACTTTGCACATAGTAGGTATTTTTAATGAGTTTACTATGAGACAAGAGGAGAGACAGAAGAAAACTAGATAAGACACAAATTCAATATCACTCCTATTCCTCAGTTCTTTCTCCAAGGATAAGAGGATTTGGAACTAGTTGGAAGATGTCACCAGCTGCTATAACCCCACTAGTTGCCTTATCAGTATTTATATATTGTAACTCATGGAATTCTAGGAGCCTCTAACTTTACATGGCTTAAGTATGAGGTAGCATTTATCTATTTTTGTGGAAAGAAAGGAATTTTCCCTTACCACATGGCAGTAACCTCTATTCCAGTTAAGAGAGGCAGCGAGCCCCTTCTGCTGTAAGGTTACCTCTAGGGATTGAGGAAATCTCAGACTGTAAAAGCATAAAGCTCAACTTTTTTTTTGCACTGAACTTTATTTTTTATGTTGCTTCTCTTTCTGAAAAGATTAGAGCTATATGCTTGACATGAAAATTATTCAAAGGAAAGCAGGTAGAGAGGATGATACTACCTGCCCCTTATAAGGAATGGATACAAGATACTGAGAAGACAAAGTAAAGGTATACAGCTGATTTTACAGCAGAACACATATTTTGTTATCACCATATTTGTATCTGAGCAATTTTTAAAGCATTTCTAGGAATGTATTCTTTTGGAAATAAATAAAAGTAGTTTTGAGAGCAAAACAAACCAACTCAAGGCCCATTTTCCTAAGTGCTGAGAAATATGGTAAGCTAGACAGATTACCCCACCAAGAGCGCAGAGTCAAAGGTCTAAGGATCACCTTGGCCTGCTGGAGAAGATTGTTTATTGGTGCAGAGATGCAGTCATTTCTCTTCAGCTGCCATTGGGAGCCTACACATTTGTAAGTCATGATCCCGCCCATGGGACTTCCAGGGCTGCTGGGCAGGTGTGAGAACTGGCAGAGCTTCTGAATGACTTTTCCAGGCTCCCCAGAACCGATGCTTGGATCTTGGCATGTGATGTTCTCTCCTGCATTGGAAACAAGGAAACAAAAGGGATAAGTGAAAGGAGGAGAAAAGGCAGTGGAAATGGGGTCTGGCTTAGGTAGAATTTTGATGTTTGAACTCATCTTTCCCTTTATTTTCAGTGACCATTCTGGAGGTAGCCAACTTTGTCATTTTTGCCCCTGATTCTCCAAAGCCTCCTAGTGCTTTCCATACATATCTGACTTCAATCTAGACTTGCTTTTTCTAACAGAATTTATATCCCACCTCCAAACCCTAGGAATCTTCTCTCTGCTGCCTGGGATATCTAAGCCATGGAAAATAATGAGCTTAATATACACTTGTCCAAAAAAGTGATGTTCAGGTTTCCAGGAATCTTAGGGACATAATGCTTCATTTAAGGGATTCTCAACTCTAGCCTGTTAGAATCACCTGGGGAGCTGGGACAAGACCCATGTCCAGGCTCACTCCAGCCCAAGTAAATCCGAACCTCTTAGGCCAGAATTCAGGCATCGGCAGTTTTTGAAGTTTCCCTAGTGATTACAACATGCAACCAAGGTTGGGAAGCATGTGCTTGATCCAAAGATATAGTTAGTAGTAAATATTCCAGGCCCCACAGCCTGAAAATTTTGGCAATATTTGTGAGGATTTGTTTCTTCTGGTCTCCCATAAGGTGAGTCTATTTCACTTCTACTCAAGACCAGGCATGACTGGGAAAATGGCATTTGTCACAGAAGCTTTCACCTCCAAAGGACCTGGATTCTCTAATGAGCAAATCTTTGTCCCACCAACTTTTAAATTTATCATTAATGGAGTTCGCAACCATTGTATAAAATCATGAAATACATGAGTAACATTCTACTCAAGAAAGGAAATGATATCAGACTGGGTATGAAGAAAGAGATGAAGAACGAAGATAAGTGAAGAAACCAGGGTGAGGTCTGGGCTCAGCTGGGAGTGAGATCTGGGAGTGAGGAGGAGACTTTGGCCACCCCTGCAAGAGGTGTGCTCAGAAGGGTTGGGGACTGTGACTCAGAGAGATAGGGCACTCGAAGTTGCTTCCTGCTTTGGTCCCAGGGCTGAGTTAGCAACCCTAACTCAGCTCATTTGTGTGAGGGTAACCACAAATCACTCACGGAACTCAAATGAGCTTGGTAATAGAGACATGGATCCTTACATTAGGGGTCCTGTTACAGAGGAGATTTCTGGGGAAGGGAATGGCTCAGGCAGGAAGCCCAGGACCATCAATTATCCACTTGTTCCTCTGTTGCTACAGAGGAGAGCTCTTCAGCACGGGCTATTATGAAATGTTTCCACAAATCATGACCTTTTACACTGCAAATATTAAGTGAAAGGGTATTGGCTGAGTGAGAACAAAGGATGGGAAAAACAGTTACCTACCTATTTTCAGATTGATTCTTTTCATGTAGACCAGTCTGAGGGAGACAGTACTAGTAGGGACACTTTTCCTTTGAAGCCTCAAAGGGGTCTTAGCTCCACACAGACACTTCCCATTCTTGTCCACCTGGTGCAGTGTGTAGCCTCCCAGACTCAGTTGAATTACGACTTCATCCACAAGGCTTTCTTGGTCACTTCCTCCCCACCTATCTATAACCCTCAGGGTTAAACCAGGCAGCCTCTTCTGGCCACCCACAAAGTTTAGCACTTCACCATTATATGTGATAACATTCTTTATCATACCTATCTCTCCCCTCACTTGGGGACAGAAAACATGGCTTATTTCTTTTCAAATTCCCATGTTCAGCCTAATGTATACCACATGAAGGTGCTGAATATATATTATTGAATAGATGAATGAGGGAGTGAATGAATAAATAAATTCCTGCTCATGATTACAACATTTTTAAATGATTGAAAACACTCTCACCAGGCACCAGATGAAGCTTCATAGATGGACTGTAGACTGAATTATCAGCGGCATTGGTAAAGCGGCAGGACACATCAACATTTTTTGGACACCAGGAAGCTGAGTTTGCTGTGAAATGGAATTTGTAGCACACTTGCTTTCCATTAACTTCTTTGGCTAAAACAAAATTGTTGGAAGAATTGAATCACAACATGAGTATCTGAAGCACAGATTTTGTTAAAATGATCCACAATGAATACCTTTGTCCAAACTTTTCCCAGGAATATGCCACACTCATTTTTTAAACGTGGTTTTAAAACTGCTTCCAACCTAGTAGTAAGCCCACATTTGCATATATGCTAGCCAAAATGTCACCATTCATGACTCCAAATCTTTGCCCACACAGGTTTGAACAGTCGGAAAGCCTTTCAGAATGCCCTCTGCCTTACTAAGTCTCATGAGGTCATGTGCATTTATCCTATATTGCCTTCACGGCATTGGTTTCGAGTCACCTTGTTATGGGTCTGTCCCTCCACTAGATCATAAAGTCTTGGAGAGAAGGTACCTTGTCTCATTTATCTTTCCATCACCCAGTGTCTAACACAGTGTTTGGCACATCAAAAGAGCACTGAATGTATGCATGCTGAATACAGTATGTTGAAAGGTTTGAGTGTTTCAATATCCAGACTGATACCATGCAATTCTCTCTAAACTTTCCAGACTTCCTGGGTCCTTACTTTTCTAACTTCCAGTGTTCTTTTGAACTGTACTGCTCATTTTGAATATTTAATGTTATATGCATTATCTTTTATGATACAAGCCCATCTACATATTAATATATGTGACCTAATTCCTTTTTCTCCTTTTCATTACCTACTTTTGGTGTTTTGCATTGAGTAGGTCTTTAAGAATAGTTCATGAAAAAATGAATGAGCATGCAAATTGCTTATGACTGTGTCTGTGTCTTGACATTTGGGGATGTGAGCTCATGTTTGGTTGACCTTATTCTGCAGCAACCTGAAGAATCTGGACTGAGGGTACATTCTACCAGAGAGGAGTTGATTTTTTTTTCACCAAGTGCCATAGGGTGCTACCAATGGATCACTTTACCTCTCAGCTTGAAGTTCCTGGACCACATAGCTAGTATAAATTCAAACCCCAAACCTGAGTGAGGACAGGATAGTTACAATTTTCAGGGAAAATTTTTGCCCACCCAGAGGCAAGGCCAAGCTCCTAACCCAGGCAGGTGAATTTTGCTTTTCTGGCCTGTTTTTAAAATGAGCATTCCACCTTTCAAGGATCCCGACATTGTGCTGGTGGGGTGGCGTTTCCTTAGCTACTGCATAGGGAGTGAGAAATTTACTTCCATGGCCTTCATCACCTTAAAACCCAAGGCTCTGGGTTCCTTATATTGGCAGATGGCCTCAAGGAAGCCCTAGTACTAGCTAAAACATTATGTCTATTTTTCTTTTCCTCTATGTTTGGTGTTTGGCTATTTTTCTTTCTTGCATGTTCAGCTGTTCATTTAAGAGGATTTTTGTAGTACTTTCATAGTATGTTGATTCATAGCTTGGAGGGAGGGCCTATCAGAATATCTCGTCAACTACACTGAAGAAGTGGAAGACCTGTGAAGGTATCTTAACACTGTCTTCATCAGTGCCCACCAAAACCAAAGGGCTCCACCCTCACAGACTCTCAAGATTTTGCCACAAGCCAAATAAAGTAAAATGGAAAGTAATAATGGCTTATGGGATTCACAACGTTATGTTCTGTCTCTGATTAAATCCCTATGTCTATTTTAAGAGTAAATTTTTAGACTCACAGTATTTCCACACGTAGGAAATACAATATCCTAACAGTTCAGCAACTGGCATCTTACCAGCAGGAAAGGACAGGGAATCCACTTGGAAAGTTACTCTGTAGTCTTCATCTTCCTCCACACAGCATTTGAGGGGATGGGAACCTTTGCATGGAATTGCAGCTTCCAAAGGATCTACCATGATGTTTGGCTCTAGAGGCAGCGGGTGAACAGTGACATCTTTGGTTGCGATACTGTATGAATTCTTGTATCTAAACACGCAGTGATAGGTTCCTGAGTGGAAGGAAGCAAAAAATGAAATGGAATTAAATCATCATGCCACAAAGGCATTTGCTGGGAAGGTTAAGAAGAGACTTAGGTGTCCCTGTCAAGCTTTCACAAGGGCACACAACATCTTCCTGGACAGTGGGTAAGATAATGCTTGATAGATTCCCCTCCCAAGTGCTCTGTATTAAAAAGATTAACCAAGAGCCACCTACAGACTCACTTACTTTCAGATAAAATTAAGTGGCTTATCCAAAGTCATACAGTCTGTTAGGGTGGAATCAGGTTCCAAAATAGTTTTCCAATACCTACTCTAAGGCCCTTTCATTAACCAGGGTAGAAATGGGAAACTCAGTGTGTGCTAGGAAGGGAAGTTCTTTGAAGAGAGTTGTCACTCAGGTGGAACTCTGTAATGTTGTGATGTCCCCTCTTTCCATCTCTAAGTGAATAGACTCCTCAGTTCCCAGGACACCATGGCACCAGAAAAGAGTTTGTGTGGGGAGGGAGAGATGGGGGGGGGTGGATTCTTGGGAGAGCTCAACCTGTGGACCCTGGAATTAGATGTCTGATGTCTCACTCTTATCTAGAAAAGTCTAAAGAGGCTGCCTGATCTTGCTGGAGTAAGAGGGAAGGCAGCAGCAGGAGTAGCCCACGTGCCCAGCACTGGGTGAGGTGGAGTGGACTGTGGAAAGTCCTTGGGTTGAGCTTCCTGAAAGGACTTTTTCCGAATGAGTATTATATGCCAGGGCCCCTCAGAGAGTGAGCCACCATTTGAGTTCCTGACATGGGGACAGTGTAGGAAGATGATAGCAGTATCTACAATTTAGTAAGACACTTTGACTTTTTTTTTTTACTTTTCTTCTCTTTGCCCCAATTCTGAACAAGCCAGAGCAGCAGCTAGACAAAGGAAAATCAGGAAGAACAAAAACAAAGAAGAGACTCCTTTCAATTCTGTTGGGAGGGAAGAAAAATTTAAATTTAATATAAAAATCAAAGTGTAGTTGATTTAGATGAGGTTATTTTAGTCCTTGAGTATGAGAATGTTTAACAGGTGAATGTGATGGGAAAGGCTGTGGTTCCTCCTAAGTACTGCCCAGTGGAAGGAAAGAGCAATTTGGACAGAGCTAGGTGTGACTTCAGCCTGGGAGAAAAATACTCTCATTTCTTGATTTTTTACTACCAAGTCCAGCCAAACAGTAACTAGTTATTTCTACAAAGTTGCCTGGTCTTCTCACAAAAAAGGGGAGAAGACCTGAATCTGGACTGATTAACCTTACAGTTAATGAGAAACCTCAGGGTGAAGCAGTTCAGAGGTGTCCACAGAGCCAGGGAGGCCCAGTCTCACCCCGCACTGTCATTTACAAGATTTGCAATCTTGGGAAATGTACTTAACCTCCCCAAGCCTCAGCTTCCTCATCTGCAAAATGGGGATAACAATAGCGCTATCCTTTCAGTTTATTTTTTAAAATAAATTAACACACAATACATAACAGTGTCTGTCACATAGGAAGAGCTCAAGAAATGTCACCTATTATTGCAGTGGTTCAATCAAATTCTCTCTTCCTCCCGCCCCCAAAGATTTGTGTTTCTTCCAAACATGGCTAAAATATAGAAATAAATAGTAAATAAAAATATTTCTTTCTTTGGAACCAGACATATAAACCCTTTACCTAGATTATTTTGATACCACAATTGGGTAAAACACTCCCAAGAGTCTGGTAAAAGTATCTTTAATAAAAATCCTCTTAAATTCCTGGCAAGAACACAGGCTCTAGAATGAGAGAGACAAGTTCCAGTCCTGGCTCTGCAACTTAAGGTGTAGAAGCTTAGGTATATTTATTATACTCTCTGAGTCTCAGTTTCCACATATACAAAATGGGTATAATGACCTCTTGCCCGAAAGGGCTGTTGCATGAAATATGATGACATATTTAATGTAAAGTGGCTGGCACAGACAGGTCCCAGGACAGGCCCTCCGTGGACGGTAACTATTGCACTGTGTTTCCAGGGCTCTGGGCAGCAGAGTAGGGTAGTGGCCTCTCACTCACCATTCCACTCCCTCGTCGAGGTCCTCACTGTCAGCACCGACTCTGCTCCATCAGGATGGCTCCTCGTGGTGTAAAACCTTTCGTATATTTTAATTCCAGCAGAAGTTTTCCAATACACCTCATCATAGTTACTCACATCACTGATGCACTTTATAGAAAAGTTTTGTCCCTCAGAAACAGAAACAGTTTTGTCCGGGGTTATTGTTAGGTTGGCTGAAAGAATGCAAACAAAACAGACAAAAGAAAACCGACAACAAGTACAATGTTTAGTCTTTCTGGTGCCATCGACACACAAGCGAAATTTAAGATAGAGACAGAAAGCGTGGACCGTCCTGACTACTTGTGTCAACGCGGGATTGGTACCTTGCTGCTCCTGGGCTTTACTTGTTTCTAGGCTGTTCCCGGTGGTGCTCTGAACTGTACTCATTTCCATCACATGCCTTAGGAACTCGTGCACTTCCCCTTTGTGGCTGGATTTATCTCCTGATGATCAGCAGAGTGAAAGGTTGCAAACTTAGGGATGTTGACTTAACCCAAGCTCCCCTCCAACCTCTTCTGTGACACCTCAGGAGGACACTAAATGGCTCAGTTCTTAGAACACTTCGTTCTTTAGTTTTTGAAAATACTTTTTAAAAATTATGCTGCATTGTATTTTAATTTCTTTCTTCCTATATGTCTCCTCCATAAAAATGTGAGCCCCTTAAGAGCAGGGCTCTTTCTTCTGTGTCTTTGCATCCCCAAAACTTAGCACCTGAGTCTAGAACTCAGTCAGTGCTTACTAAACAGGAGTGCTGTCTGCAGCTACATTTAAAGTAGGGGGATCACAGAGTTTACTGATCAAATATGAACTGGGCCATAGAGGCACCCTAACTATGTCTCTATACGTTTACTCATCTTTCTGAGAATTTCCACCTAGGTTCATGAGAATGTATTCACCGAGAATTTCAACAAGACCTCTACAAATATAAAAACGTGCCACTGAACATGCCACTATTTTTGCCTCTAGATCTTGGAGCATGTCTTTCACATAGTTGACATTTCAAAATGCCATTCACTTGTGTCTTCTATCAGTGAACAAGTTCCTGACTTGAGCCACTGAGGCTGGCCTGCTCCTCTAATCAGTGTAAAATCTTATCTCTGGTCATAATCAGAAAAAATCAGGGTTTCCTATAGTGCCCTGGGAGGGCAGAAGCTGGGATTCAAATGTTCACATACAGCTCTGAAGTCACATAAGCATGGATTACAGCGCCCCTAGCATCACCCTTACTGGCTATAGGAACCTTGAGATGGCGATTGAAGGATTAGTGGATTCTGAGAGAGAAAAGGAAAAGCTTCCTGGGCTCTTTTGGTTCTCAGATGAGGTCCAAACTACCAACCCAGTGGTTTTCAGCAAAGGCTGCACATGTCAGCCAACCAAAGGCCCATAAAGGACACAAGTCTTGAGTTAAAACTTGCTATGTACAACTGCAGCCACTACAGACAACTGTGAATTGCTCAAAAGATCTGTGATCCTATGATGAGAATGTTTTCAGATAAACCTAATCTTGCTCTTTGTAAAAATGCCAAGTCACAAGAACAGGAAATGTGAGTAAGTGTAACGAGCATATTTATATTAGTCCTTTCTCAAAATTGTTTAGGCGAGGGGGGTTCTTATGATTTATTGTAATAGTTCATTTTTGTAAGATCCGTGGAAAAATAAGTTTGCTCTATTTTTGCAGATAGAGCTGAAGCTACAACGCTTTATGATATGAGAAGAAATGCTATTTTTAAGGGGCATAAATAAGTTGAATGAATTGAAATATTTAAAAAACTTGTTATAACTGTAAAATAACTACAAAGTATAGGATTGCTAAAGCTTTCTGCAGCACTCTTCCTAGAGCAGGTGAAATGGGAGAGGAGGGATGACAGGGAGAGGTGAAGGGTGTTGGGGACTGAGCCAGGCTATTGTAATTCAAGGGAGAAAGCATGAAATTATGGGAGGAAAGGGGGAAAATTAGGAGCATTGCCCTCATTGTAAACTCAAGATTAAATAGGACTAATCTGAGTGTGAAACATCTCCCATCCACTTCCTGCCTTACCAGCACAGGCAGGCTTTCCTTCCCTGCAGTCAGGTTCCCATCCCACCCCTCCCCTATTTTAAAGACTTCATCTGAACTTAAATGGCACAGAGGGAAATTCTCTACTGTTTCCCATTTTGTGACTCACCCCAACCACACTCCCACCACCAGGGAAGGCCCTGCTTAATTGGCTCATGGATATTCCCAATTGACTCGCAGCCCTTGGTTTGAGGTGCAATGCTGACAATCCTAGTAAGAGTCCTTACCCATAGATGTGAATGTCACTTCTATGTCCGCACTGCCTCGAGCTCCATGGGCGCTGATGAACTCACATGTGTAGACAACTGTCTTTCCAGCTGACCCACTGGGACACTGAGTTCCATCGGCCTTGAGGGTGTACCTGCTGCAGCTGGAATCTGATTCTGTTTCAGAGTTTCCTGCAGAGACATAACAGTTCTTTTGCTTTCACAGTTGACTGACTCTCTGAGTTAGTAGCAGAGACACCAAATTATTGAAAAAGAGTTACTAATTAAATTAGTTTTCTTCTCTTTGAATGAAGAGGTGGCAGAATGTGTACTGGTTAGGTCTGTGGACTAAGGAGCCAGGTTTTGTGGCCACAAACTCAAACAAAAACTGGTAGGGCATTGTTGAGAAAGTCACTAAACTGCTCTGTGCTTCAGTTTCTCCAGATGTAAAATAAGGAGAAAGAACAGTAACTACAATCCAGGACTGTAGTCAGGCAAAACGGGTTACTACATAAAAACACTTAAAACAGCACCTGTCTGGGCCCTGCCCCATTAAGGATGGTCACTAGAACGTGAAAAATAAAGAGAAGCAAGGTCTTTGGACATGATTTCCACTAGAAAGGAAAAACTGTCAGGTTTTTCTATTTAGGTTATTTTCTATGTAGACTATAGGTTTAGACTATTATTATTATTATTGAAAGGAGAAAGAAAGAAGACTGGAACATCTGATATTCATGTCATCTGAGAAATGTTTGCATAACTTGTTCCCTCTTATTAGCCCATATGTTTTATTGGAAGCTTCAGCTTCATGCTTTCTTGGGCTATCACTGTTTACCCTTCAAAATAGCTCCTCTTGAACACCTTGCTTTTCAGTTCCCAAATGCCATGCCCTCCAAGCCATCTTTACCTCTTGCCTATGACTCTGTACCACCTTCTTGCTGAATGTTTCCTACTCCAGTCCCTCTTTCCTCTAACACTGCCATAAACTCTTAAGGCATCCTCCAAACACTGTCAATTTTCCAAAAATTAAAGAAAAAGAACCTATTTAGCTCCAACAGGAATGCATCCTTTTCAGCCTTGGCTGGATAATTGGTGATGTTTGAAATATTTTGATTGGTAGGTAACCAGCTTTTTTCCCAGTCCCCAAAATGACTGTTCATACATAAAACTGATTTCTATCTTCACCCACTTGGCTCAATGACCTTCTAGCTCAAAGGCACAAGTGTCCCTACTTATTTCTATGGCACACTTAATTTTTGCAAACCCACTTTTCCCAATTCCCCCAGGCCATATTCTAGTCTTTATCTTTCCTCTACCTTGTATCTTTAATCTGTCCTCAGACTCTTTCAGGCTAACCACCAGGTATACTTCTCTTCCCTTCCTAAAATAATCCTCCTAATCTGGAAGGTTCTTTAGCCATCACTGAGTTTTCTTCCACTTCCACCCTTCATACCACAATGCTTCTGCATTTGCCACCTTTAGTCTTTTACTCCAACTTTTTATCAAATCACTGCCATTCACCTTCTTTCCCCTGAACTGCACTTGAAGTGCGTTTCCTCTTTCCCAGATCCAGTGGCTTCTTGTCCTGCTGCCTGGACTGCAGCAGCCCATTCTGCTGACCACCTTCTCTGTGACCTGGCCTACTGAATTCCACAGGTCTCTCCTGCTTCACTTCTCTCTTCATCCTTCCTTTAGGGTCTGCTTCCCAGGCTCCTTTCCTTTTGTCCCCTTCATAAATACTGGTGTTCTCCAGGACATTGGCCTTGTCCCAAGCACTCTGATGTTGGCCCTTTCCTCTTTTTCTCTAGTGTCTCACAGGACAATGTCATCTGCACCATGGCTCCTATTAAATCCTATATTTGGATGAGTCTCCACTCTAAGAGAAACAATCTTGTTAGAAATTCTAGAAGCAAATTCCCAACTGCCAATTCAACGTTTGAGGTACTTCCAACTCAACATGTCCTACTGGACCTTATCTTTCTTCTTCCCAGACAAATCTGTGTAGCTTCCAATGTTTCTTTTTCTTGACACTGGCAGTCCATGAAATTAAAAATCTTAAGTTCATTTTTAATTACTTACATTTCCTCACATTCCATTTCAATCAGTTGTAAAAATTTTTAGGTTATACTTCTGAAACATCTCACAATTATCTTATCCATTCCAACCCTGGTCAGTAGCCCGGGCCCCACCCATTACCTGTCATCTGCCAGTTGCATATTGTTGTAACTGGGTCTTTGTTTTGGTTATTTGGCCCTTCAATCTATTGGCTACACTACCTTAAAATTTATTTTTTTAATTTATTTTTAGTTTTTAAAATTTATTTTTCTAAATTTCAGTTCTGATGATCTGACTTCTCTCTCCTTTTATCTTTAAATCTTACCCATGCTGTTTCCAAATATTAGCTACTATAAATAGTGCTGCTATGAATATAGGGGCACATAAATTCTTTTGAATTAGTGCCCATCAGTAGAGGAGTGAATAAAAATACTGTAATACATTTACACAAATGGAATACTATGCAGCAGTAAAAGAGAAGGAATTCCTATCTTTTGCTACAGCATGGATGGAACTGGAGACTATTATGCTAAGTGAAAGAAGCCAGTCAGTTAAAGACAAATCCTATATGATCTCACTTATAAGTGGAATCTAATGAACAAAATAAACTAACAAGCAAAACAGAACCAGAGGCATCGACTTGTGGAATAGACTGACAGCTGTAAGAGGGGAGGGGGGCAGCTGGAAACTGATTGAAAGAAAGTGAAAGGACTAGTGAAAAAACATATATGAAGGGCCCACAGATATGGACAATGGTGTGGAGACTGACTATGGAAGTTGGGGGCAGGCTGGTGGAGGAGGGTAAAGGGGGAAATTGGGATAATTGTAATAGCATTAGCAATAAAATATTTTTTTAAATAAAAAAATAATAAAATTAAATCTTACCCTTGCCTTCAAAATAAACTAAAATCTCCTTAGTGGCACATATGTGTTTATTCACAATATTATTTCAACCTGCCTCTATAGCCTTTAACTCATTCTATATAATTCTTAAAAACTAGGTCAAGTCCTTCAACATACATTGTAGCTTCATGCTGTATGCCTGTTTTCACACCTGGAATAGGTCTCCTTCCCTCCTCCTATTGACTCTTACTCATTCTTCAAGCCCAGATTTCTCACCAAACTAATGTGTAAGACAATGAGCTATGCAGGATGGGGTATATAAAGACATGTACAGAAATAATTATAATATACAGTAGATAAGTTTCATAAGAGAGGAAAAAATATAGTGTGGAGGTTAAAGGAGGAAAGTTTTAGTTAGAAGACTTCAGGGAAGAGGGAAGATTTGCTCTGTGCCTTGAAAGACATAGACAGAAAAGGTGGCTGTGGTGTTCTGGCATGCAGTTGTGGTTGGGTTGTGTGTGTGTGTGGATCAGTACTCTTTGGAGAACATGGTGTTCTACAAACCTGCTTCAGGAACTGGGGCTCAGCTGGGGGATGGAAGAGCACTAAGCCATGTGAGCTCTAACCTCCCCATCCTTTTTCTAACTTAAGCAGCTCCACTCTGATCTGCTTTATACATCAGACATGGTTCTCAAATGGGGGCAATTTTGCCTCTTTGGGGGACATTTGGTGATATTTGGGGACATTTTTCACTGTCATAACTAGGAGGTGCTACTGACATCTAGTGAGTAGAGACAAGGGATGCTGATAAACATCCTGCAATGCACAGGACAGCTCCCCTCAGCAGAGAATAATTTGGTCCAAAGTGTCACTAGTGCCAAGGTTGGGAGACCCCACATTAGGCAAACACATGGGTTGTGCTTGAAGGAAAAATTCTACAGGTAAATCAGAAACCACTGGTGGAAGCCACAGTACACAAGCAGCTGCATGCTGGTCATGTCTAGGGGGGAACCAGCAGTTCTGTGAGGCTGCAACCTACAGGGAAAGAATGGAGATGAGGCTCCAAAGAGATGTCAAAGTCAGAAAGTGAAAGTAGAAAGTGAATTGGCAGTGTTCACACTGTATTTCATACAGCACCCCTTGGGCTGTGCTCCTCAAGGTCTTGCCCAGATGCTACTGAATGCAGCTAATAAGCTGGTGCTGTGTTCTCTGGAGAAGAGATGCTGTGCAATTAAAAGTTTACTGCTCAAGGTTAGATTACATCCAATGAAAATTTTCCACCAACCACAGTGAGGAAAAGGGAGGGGCTGGCTTTTAAAGCTATTGCCTCTATCAGAAAATAGTTATTGTGGCAGATTCAATGTATTCAGGTCTTTTAAATATTTATAACTTATCATCTCAGTGTTTATCCCCACAAAGTCTTGCAAAAGAGGTACCATTATCACTATTTAATTGATGAAGTTCTGGGAGTCAATGGAGTGACTCATCTTGCTCTGTGTCAGGACAAGGGTGCATGGCTGGGCTAGGATGACAGGTCTCCAGGAATAGACACCGTCTTACTGAAAAGCACAGGGTGTGCGGCTAATTCTTCCAGGACAGAGGACTTGGCTCAAGTTCTTTCCTTTCCTTTTTTTTTTAATCCAATTTTGTGAGCATTCCTTCAAGTAGAGGACTCACTTTTTAAAATCAAATTTGTTTATGGCATCACTGGGAACCCAGAGAGAGATATGGGGGAGGAGGAAGATCAGGGCTGTGGAGGGGAGCCCTTTGCCATAGTCACAGAGGCATGTCCTCACGTGTAAATGAGCAACTGGACTAAATCCAGGGCTCTCACTCCCTTCTGCCCAATAAGGTCTCCTGTGACATTTAGGACCTATGCCACTGCCTAGAGCCCAAACCTGGACATTCTGATTTAGTTGCAAGAGTGAAGCCCTGACATCTGTTGTTTTTTAAAAAACAAAAAGTGTGACCCTCATGGGCAGCCAGAATGGACAGTGTTGATCCAGCAATGCTGCTTGCTGCTGCCAGTTGCTTTTCTACTTTCTTCTCCCTCAGTCCCTGAGGCAAGTTGTTTTCTAGTAAGACTTTATAAAGTGTACCTGAATGGATAAGAAAAAAAGAACCATATATATGCTATCTATAAGAGACCCACCTCAGAACAAAAGATACACACAGAAGGGGCTCACACCCTCTTGTAAAGTTTCGATGGTTTTGTGAATAACCTGCATGACAACAGGCAAGGAAATACGAACTTTACAAACTCATTAGGGAACTGTTCTAGCTTGTGGGCAGGAAGGGGATGGAGACTTCATTATTTTTTATCATCATGCCACGTCAGAAGGGCTATGGTGACACTAGAAACTCTGTAGCCTTTAAATTCCCCCACTTGTCAGCATGTCCCTACACAGTCAAAGCTAATATTAGATACGGAAAAATGAGAAACTGCACCAGTAGTAATAATAATTGGTCCCTCTGCTGTTACTACTACTAGTAGTAGCATTAATGCTACAGTAGTAGCATTAGCCACAGTTTTGCTTCCAGCTATTTCAGTTACCCACAGTCAACTGCGGCCTGAAAATATTAAAAGAAAATTCTGGAAATAATTCATAAGTTTTGAATTGCATGTCATTCTCAATAGCGCGATGACCTCTTATGCCATCTCTCTCTGTCCCACCCTGGATGTGAGTCATCCTCTCATCCAGCACATCTCCACTGCATGTACAGTACAAAAATTTGATATTTTGAGAGACCACATTCACATACCTTTTATTGCAATATAGTGTTATAATTGTTCTATTTTATTATTCGTTATTATTGCTAATCTCTTACTGTGCCTAATTTATAAATCAAACTTTATCATAAATATGTATATATAGGAAAAAGCAGTATGTCTAGGATTTGGTACTACCCACGGTTTCAGACATCCACCGGGTCTTGGAATGTGTACCCTGTGGATAAGGGGGGACTCCTGTATTACTTCTGCTGCCATTATCATTAATATCATAGTTAGTGCCTGTTGATTTGAAAAACTGAAGAAGTCCTACTTTATGCAAGAGATGTTCCCCACCCCTTAAAGCTAGAAATTTCATTATTGCTGATTACTTCTTTCTGTCTTACCTCTTGCCACAGTGTTTCGCAAATGAAATGCATCTGTCTCTGAGGTGAGGTAACATATTCAGTTCCACCTGTTTTGGTGAATTATTTAGCTAGATCGTTTCTTACTGACCTAGAAAAATGGGTGCTGAAACACCTGTGGAGTTTGGAGAAAGACTGCTACAGAGAGGGAGCAGCAAGGGAGGGGGAGAAAGGGCAGGGTGCCCAGAGCAGAGGCTAAATTCATCAGAGAACTGATTTCTGCAGGAGGCCAGCCCTGTGACAGGAAACCCATTGTTCTGAGGAAGGTCCAGCCTGCACGGGGCATCAGGCCTGTCTGCAGAAGCGGTGGCCACAGAGGTCTCTGAGCATCTGCGCCGCAAACTTCCTGGTTCCTCTGCCACAGGGCCAGCTTTTTCACCTCTCGGAGTTGAAAGCTTAAGGGCTTTCACGGGAACTTTGCAAGGTCTTTCTCCCATCTGGCAGTTCCTTCAGGATGCCTACACCTCCTCTTCCTTAAAAATCAAGGAAGTGACTAAATGTGCCATGTGTCAACACATTCAGCAATTACCACATGCCTTTCCCATTCTCCTGAGTGCTTTAAAGTCAAATTCAAACGCTGCAGCTGAAATGTGCTTTGCAAAATAGATGTGCTCAGGAAAAGGTGTGTGCAAAGTGTTCAGTATTTTGTTTTTTATAATTTAACATATTCTGGTAGGAAAGGCTTTGTAAAATAAAGTGTCCCAAGGTATTTCATGGGTAAAGCCATGTTTTATTTTAATGGTTTTTTTAAGGTAAAGATAAACATAATACTGTTACTTTTTAAGGGAAGGATTGGATGTTCTTATATGAGGGTTCTCGCAGAAAACAGTCTTTTGCTTCTGTATAAACTCTGCCAGATCAGCTCATTCCAGTGCTGGCCTCCCAGGCATGGTGAGGGAGTTTGGCCAAGATAAACACTGGTTTTAGGATATAAGGCTTGAACTGAGTCCCAATTCTCTTTCTTTTCCTATTGTGACAACCTTGAATAAGTCATTTAATTTGGACTTCAATTTCTTTTTGAAAATTAGATGGAAAAAACCACCAGCTTCAAACTTGGGGTCAAGTTTAAATGTGATTAAAAGTAATAACATGTTTTTTTAAAAAATTAGTTAATCACAAACTGTTATACCCAACAAAGTTAGTATTGCTATTTTAATTTTATATTATTGTTGTTATTATTGTTACCATTCATCAGTATAAACTGGGGGGCAGGAAACTTCAAGTGAGATCTCAGTTCTAAAACAAAAGCAAATTGGATCAGAGATTGAGCTGAGAGAACTGAGAAATAAACAGGTCTACTCAGGGAGATTAAAAAAAAGGTCAGAGACACAGAATTAGATAACACGGAAGAAAGTGTGGATACAAAGGCACAGAAGTGAGAAAGACAGACAGCAAGAGAAGAGACACAGAAATGAGAAGCTCCAAGTCAGACTCCAAAGCAAAGGCGATGACTTCATCCTTAACTCTGAGGTGCTGAGGATGGAAAGGACAGGAAGTTGCAGATGAGCTTTTCTGTGGGCTGAAGACACTAGGGACCTAAGTCAACAGGTCACTCCCTCTTGGATCTTCTCTGCTAGGATCTTGTCTACAATCCAAGTGTGATGTTTGCATGCATACATTTTTGGAATTTTTTTCTAGAATGGCTAAGCTGGAGCTGGCATCAAACCTGTACTTTTTCATAGTCTGAAGTCTAGAAAAAAACAGTCATCTGACATTCTGTCTTCCACCCACAGCATCTCCCATATTTACTTGGGCATGGGACAAAAAACCAGCTTGTGAAAGGACATCTAACATTCTTACCTGGAATGCTTATTTCTCCCTTGTGCTTCCACTCCACTCGACTCCAGTTAACATTAATCTCACTGCAGCAGTTCAAAGACACAGGATTGTTGTCACACGTCACCTTCATTTCTTCACTTGAGAAAATTTGGATGGGTGTGACAATAATTTTTTTTCTGGACTCATATTCAAAAATATCTAATGTCAGTTTGCAAATATATTCACCTGTATAGAACACACAAAAGCATTTATTATTACTACATGTGTCTATCACCTGAGAAGAGTGATAGCCTCGTCTTGTGATCTCACAGTGCTTCAAGAAACATCATTTTCAAAAGCATCTGAGACTTGGTCTAAACAGCCCTAAAGGAACATTCAGAGAGTGGGATGATCAATGCAGATATGTCTAAAGACACAAGGTAAAGAGTAGACAAATGTTCTAAGGAAATAGCAGAAATCTCAGAGTCTTGGCTGGTAAGTAAAATGTATAAAGATGAAAGAGGGAGAAGGAAAAAATGTAAAGCCTTGGAGAATTAGAAGAGTGTGGATAATTTTAGCATTCTACTTAACCCTGGGGCAAAATCAGAATCAACAAAGATGCGATAGGACCTATGTTTTTGCAATCCAACTTCATTCCGAGAAAAAGATGCCTCTGTTGACCTCGGGATTATAATGGGGTTATTAAATTCTAAAATGTCAGGTTTCAGACTTAGCTTCTGTAGTTGTTGGGGGAGAGGGGCAAGGAGGGGCAGGGAGAAGGGATTACAGTGGAGTCCAAGAAAATTGGGGGAAGGGGATGGAAATGTTTACTATCCTGATTGATTAAGGCGGTAGTTTCAGACATATACCTAAACTTATTGAACTGTACGTTGTAAACATGCACAGCTTTTACATGACTATTCTATCTCAGCAAAGCTGTTTTAAAATTAAAAAATAGTTAAAAGCATAAATTGCTCTTTGTCTCAGGTTACAACTCATAAGCTTCAGTAAATGTGGAAAAACATATTTGTCTCCCAAGACTAATTTGTTTGGCTGACATGCCATGGGACTAATTTTCAACTTGGAAAAATTGAGCCTAGTGACTTCTCTTTGAAGATGAAATGCTATATACACTTCCTGTACTCTGCTTCTCTATGAGTTCTTCATTCCTTTCCTCCCATTGGTTATTGCCTAGAAACCTACCGGCCTCCCTCTGAGTGATGTTGTAAATGGTGAGGCGAGACACTGAGGTCAAGTTGTTGAGCACGACGGTGTCAATCCAGAATCTGCTGCCGTTCTGGATGTCAGAGCGCCTTCCCACATGGTGCCAGGACACGTTGGAGGATGAAACTTCAGTTTCACACACCAGAGTGACCGTATCCCCTTCAAAGATGATTTCTGGTATGACAGAGAACTTAGTTTCATCTGGAAACCCAAAAAAAAAAAGAATTATTGGGATTCTGAAGGAAATAAACGCAACCGATGCTACTCACCAGATGCTGTGATCACAGGGGTCGTCCCACGGTCACCACAGCATCTGTGGTGCTCTCAAGAACAGGGCAACCCATCCTCCTCCCTCCATCCCTGGGTACTTGGTGTCTGGGGCCCAGAGTCAGGGCCAGCCAGGTACTAGGGACATGGTTTCCAGTCTGGGATCTTTGCACACTTAACTGTCCTCAATGGTAGTAATCTGGATCCCAAAGCTATTCTTAATGTTTCTAATAGTCTGGCAGAAAATTGCACATTTGTCTATGAAAAAGCCACACCAGCCAACTTAAACATCAAGTTTCCTTATTGTCCACTCAGATAACATCACCTGCTTCTCACTGATAACTAATATCTCATGCTGACTGGAAGCTCTGTTCTATGTCTTTGATGAGTTAGAAATTGGAAAATGATTGTTTTAAAGAATCAAGTCTGGGAAATATTTTCTTAACACCTAATACCCATGGGTCCTTAAGTGTGGGAGCTTTATAGACACCCAGAGTTCTGTGCCTCAGGCAGCTGTGTGGCCCTGGGCTGCTCTGAGCCTCAGCTTCCTTTTCTGGAAAGCAGTGCAAGCTACCTTGGGAGGTGATTTATGGGAAGAGTAGCTGTTATTATTGTTTTCACAGTAAAATTCTGAAGAACCACTGCATTGAGTAATCTCACAGATAGAAATAAAAACACAATATTTGTTATTTTTGTATGTCTTTTTAAGGTTGTTCTTTGCTTACATAACAGGCAGTTTTCCCCCTCTTGGCTGTGACTTGTGCTACGTCCTTCATGAGGTCCCTGTGGTGAGGGGATCTGGGAGCTGGGTGAGGGGACTAGGTGGCCTCTTTTGTGTGGGGCTTCATGGTCAGCCCAGCCCTCTCCATGTGATCAACGTGGGACTGAAACACCATAAAATTAATTTGGGATGATGAAGTTCTGGTCAAAATATCAAGGTGTCTATATATTTCTTATCACTTTTATTAGGTTCCTGAGTAAACTAAGATTTTTAAAAATCACATTCAGCAGTTAGGAATCAAGGCCACTCATGAGTAGTTAATATAGTGAACTGGCTTGAGTTCACACAAATTTGTGTTACTTACTATGTGTTCTTGAACACACTACTGACCCTCCCTAAGCCTTCATTTCCTCACCTGTAAAATGAAGATTATATCCACCTTCCAGATGATATGAAGATGAAGTATGAGGAAGACACTGGGCTTAACATAGAAAGATACCTTAATAAGCACCCTCTTTTCATTACTATTGTTGCTAATAACTATGACTAGCAAAACTGTCAGTCTCGTAGGGTTGTATGGAAGTGACCATGAACTTATTGGCAGTGATTAAAGAAAGGGTGTTCTAGTTAAGGGGCCCTGCTGACTGATCAAGCATCACCAGAGGATTAACATATGACAAAATCAGTGCACCTGTTCTGAAGAGTGCCATGTGCCCTTGTGTTTCATAAAGAAGGGTTTAAAAATGAGTTCCTGATACTAACTCATTCATTCAGCATTTTTCTTCCTTGTTCCCTTCTTGTCTCCTGCCCTTCAAATATAATAAACACTCAGTCAGTTGAATTTTTTGAATATCTGTATTCTGGACAAACACTGACAACACCACGGAGAGCAGGGTGGTGCCTGAGTTTCCTGTGGAGCTGCACAAGACATAAGTTCACGTTTGGTGCTCTAAGCCTGAGGATATCACAGAAGCACACTCTGGTCTTCGAAGGAGGATGGAGAAGAGTGTAGGTCCTCTGCAGAAAGGGGGTTGGCAGCCATTCATAATGACTTTGGAAGAATAAGCAACAGACACTAAAGCACTTTTGTGAACTATAGTGTCAGCACCATCATTTCTTGACTGACAGCCAGTGGTCAGTAAAACTGTGGACACTTACTCGTTTCACTGTCCGACTTTCCTCAGCTGAACTGAAATTTTGGAGAAAGAGGAATCGTAATGGAAGCTTACCTGTGCTAGAAACCACTACTCTCCTGTGCCCTCAGAACGATTTTTAAAAGAAGAAAGAATTTTTCACGGCAAAGCCTTGTTGGTTGGTGGGGCGCTGTCAGGGTGGTGTGGCGTTGCTAAAATTGCTTCTGTGTGAGTCTACATTTTTAGGCCACTTATTCTCCCTTCCTTACAGTTTTCATCAGTTTGTTGTTACCTAATTTACTCTGAATTTTTATTTTACTCTTTCATCTTGATTTTGTTGTAGAACTTTCTTACCATTGTGTATCTCTCTTTCAATATTTTATTTTTAAAAAGATCTGCTGTCTAAAAATACCAGCAGAGACTGTGAAGGGAAAGAGCAAACATCCACTGTGAGGATGGCCCAGCTGCTGAGAAGGGTGCCCTTTTTCCAATCGTGCCCAGGACAGTCTGTGTCCTGTCCTCCCCCACTGTGACCATGTTGCTCTAAAGAGGAACCATCTTTACGTGGGAACCACAGGGCTGAGTTACCCAGACACCTGCCGGCCAAACTCCAGCCCACCAAATCTCTGCCCTGCTGGGTCCTCACATATTCTACAGGCAGCATTATAAGTCCACCCACCTACTAACACAACAGAGCCCAGCCCTGTACCCCACTTATAAAATGGGGGAGAACTTCTAAAACCCCAGGATTCTTACAACTGTTTGATGTGATCCAAAGCAGTGGTTCTCAAACTTTCCTGTGCATCACGTCACATGTAGGGCTTGTTAAAACACAAATTGGCCCCCATTTGGTCTAGGGAGGCCCCAAGAATTAGCATTTCTAACAGTCCCCAGGTGGTAATGATGCTGTTGGTGGGGGGCACCCTTTGAGAACGATTTCTCTAAAATAACAGCAGCCCCCTGTTTAATTTCAGTGCATTCCACAAAGTTGTGGTCCCCACCCAAACCACAACTTTGGCTTTGCTTTTTTGGATATTTTGGTCCCATTAATTTTTTTAAAATCTGTAAACCCAGATGTGGCCCCCTTGCAAATTCTCCCCCCTTATGACCACTCCCCCAACCACAGTGACATTAGTTCTGTGGGGAGGCTCTGCAGCAGCCTAAGACGGGGAGATGGCACAAAACCCCATGCTGGGGACTGGAGGCTCTCCACCAGGGACATGGTAATGGAATTTCTTAGGTTTAAGCATAACCATAAACACCACTGCCATATCTAAATGGAATCTCTGCATAGGAAAAATGTAGCAATGTTCTACTTACTACTAACAACTGCTTGAAAGGAATTGTAGTCCATTTTGTAGGTCTGATTGAGGCTCTGTGTTACTACATCATTCGCTTTCCGCATTAATGTAGGCGATGGTGTTGTAGTCTTGACTGCGTATGTCACAACCACACTGCCGGGCCTGGACAGGGACCACTCAGTTCAGTAAAGCAGTAACTGACCTGGAAGAGTCTAGATCCTTATGGTTTATTTGTGTGGGAAAACAAATGGCAGGAAGGGTTCACTGCAATCAACGTGTTTTCAAACTCTAGTTGAAAGCCTGAGGCAGGGCTTGCACACTCAAATGTATGCAGACAGCTAACATAAATGGACAAAATAGCCAGACAGGGATGAGGGAATGAATCACATGAGCCGGCCATAGGGTGGCAGCCACAATGCAGAGACTTGTCAAACAACTGGGCTGGCCCAGTGTTACCAGAGAAGCTTAATATCAAGGGAAGCCAAAATCCTGACTATTTCTGTAAATATTCTTAATTTTTAACATTGGCAGCCAGCTTTCTGAAAAGCTGTGCAAACCAACTCATGCCTGCCTGCCAGGGTGCCCAGCTTCCAGGAGAGCCCCCCCCACATTGCAGCTGGCTTCTGCAACTTGAATAAAGGCATCATTGCATTCCATCGTTTCACTTTTCTGTTTCTGAATGCCCTAAACTACAAACTTATCTAATATCTTTGCAAAATCCTTGTGTGTGTAGAATGAACACAAATCTTTTTCTCACTTTCCTTCTGAGTGGGTACCTCGGTAAGGAGTGAGCTACAATTCTCAGTATTTGAGCTGCTTTAAGCCCCAGCAATCTGCCCCCACTGAGCATCCCAGACGTCACCTCTCTGATAGGCTTTTTCTCCTTCACTAGTGTGCTGGTCTGTGCCATTAGATAGAAATGACCCAATTATGGCATTCTTACCTCAACCCTGTCACAGTCACCAATACGAAGCCTGGTAAAGTACTGTAACCTTTCCAGAACTAGAAAATAAAGCAAGACAAGTGTCATGAATCAAGGTCCAGTGAGAGAGATGACAAAGATTAGAAACTGAGTAAAAAGCACGTATTACTTATCACCCTGAGTAAAATTTCGTCCTGCATATTTTGTTAGCATTGGCATCAGCATATCTTTGAAGAAGTCATTCCTATCTATGAAAATCTGGGTTGTCTAAAAAGCAAACACCAGATTAAATGTGTAAAAAACTTACTCAGGGAAATAGCTAGGAAAGAATATGGAGGAGGCTGCAGGAAGCCATCTGACCCCAAGTGGAAGAGAGCAGGAATGAGGTTGGATGAGATCATCCTAGACTAGACTGAGCCTGGGAAGCTTCAGTAAGGCCTTCAAAGGGGTCTCATGTCTGCCATACACAGATCTGTCGAGCTCATTCATTGGCAGCCAGCAGCAATCACTGTCAGGGCTCTCAGAGGCACACAACTGGGGCCCTCGGTCAATTCCTGCCCCTGTGTCTGGAGATACATTGGTACACTCTTATGGCCACCACATTGCCTAACACATTGCACTTAACATAATGCGGCATTGGTTTTTGATGATGTTTTTACTCCAGTTTGTTTCTCTGAATACCAACTGTATGAGAAATTCAATTTGATTCAAGTCACATTTATAGGGCAGGTATCACATGCAAAGAAAGCACTGTGCACCAGGTACCTGGATGGACAGGATCCAAAGATTACCATATTTTGCTGTGTATAATGTATACTTTTTTACCCAAATTTTTGAGGGAAAAATAAGGATGTACATTATACATGGGTAGTGCGTGAAATACCTGGTACTTTTCTTGTACTATTTGTTACATAAAATTTCTTGTGTTATAATATGTTCAAAAATAAATGCTAAAGTTCTTTTGTAATACAGAAACAAGTATCTAAATATGTATAAATAAATAATTGAATTAAAAAATTAAAACAAAAGTTTTTTTCCTGAAAGTTTGGGCCAAAAGGTGGGTATGCATTACACATGGCAAAATACGGTAGTATGTCATTCTATTTCCTCAAAAGTACATGATTTTGTGTGTGGTTGTGTGTATGAGGAAGGTTCTCATGCTGTGCAGAACCTGTTACATGCCAGATATGTAAATCAGATGTCCAAGAGCCCTGCTGAGTCAGCACTTTACCGTGGCACCCATGGAAAATGTTAATGTCGTGTGGCACACTCAGGGAAGCTTCTAGCCTGCTCCTGCCCAGAGAGCTAAGGAAGTCATTATCTCAGTCTACCTGTAATAGGTGCACACCAGTTGGGAAAGTCTATTCCAAATAGGTCACTTCAAGGAAAACAGTTCGGTTTAGGTGAATCAATCCAATGTAAAGCACTTACGATAGTGTCTGGCACACAGTTAACTACCACTCAGAGAATATTCTCCATTTTTACATAAGTAAATTTAAACCTGCCCTAGTGTGAACACCTGGGGACCACTAGTGTAGAGTGATTTGGAACCCTCTGTGCCACCCTTGGGCTGGTCCACCCAGAAGATGCTAAGGGCTTCATCCATGTGCTGTGTCAAGACAAATAGAAGTGTACATCTGGTACTTCTAGATCAACTTCTTGGGCCTCTGAATAGGTTTCAGTGAGTTTATATCACCAAATCTTACCTGAATCAATTCTATCCTGGGAAGAAGTCCCACCTATAGGTCAAGATGATGTCATATCATCCCATGAACACTGTTTGATTTGAGCACTTTTTAAGTCATCCTCTCAGAAGTGTAGGACTAATTTTGACATCCACATTCACAAATTCTGACTGATCCCAGCAAACTGTCCATAGTTAATGCAACAGATTTAGTTCAGCCCAAAGTGTTTGGTTAGGAGGCTCCTGAGGCCAAAACCTACCGCTGTTTCCAAGTCGGTCTTGTAGGACCTGTAGAGGGCAGAGGAAGTGTTCCTGAGCTCTTCTTGAAAGCCCACATTGAGTCTGACTGACATACTCAGGGTTATGGCTGAAAAAAGGAGGCAATATTTTAAAATCTCATGTTAGCATTTAAGCACACACAGGACAGAGAAACATTTACTTGATCTGATATGAAATAACCACTGAAAAAATGAACATTTAATGAGCAGTTACTTACCTCCCTGGAGCTGGCAAAAAGGTCCTTTGGGGGGCAGTCCTTTAAGGCAATTGCAATGATGCCCTGCAGGGGAGTTGTCATGGTCTTGACAAGTGAGACTGGGAAGGCACTGTTCTTGAGGCCACCTGTAGCCTGTCTCGCAGGCGCACCGGATTTCATTTCCAGTAGGGCTGCAGACTAGCACCAACCCGAACAGTGAGGAAAGAGAAGGTGGTCACCATGTGTGCATTTCACAAGTATTATTTATAGGCTAACTTGATTCCATATTGCCCTCTGGAAAGTCAACAGTACTGCATGAGATTCCCATGATTCCTATACGCATCATCATGCTATTAGGCATGGGCATCTAAAAGATGACTCCTCCAACTTACCCATGGATGTCCAAAATGATACTGTGATAAACAGATTTCTGGGCATACAGTGTATAATAGCCAGCCTCCAAGAAGGCCCCTGTCCACCCCTGGCTCTGGAGGTTTTCACACCCTTTTGTAGCACCCTCTCCTATTGTACCAGGGTTGGTTTGTGTGACCAGTAGACTATAACAGAAGTGATTTCAGGCCCTCAGAAACTGTGTGGTGTAATAAATGTCTGTCGTTCAAATGCTAAGTTTTGGGGTCATTTGTTACACAGCAACAGATAACAAATATACAGTACAAGTAAAATTGTGCCTTTCACATTTCATGTCAAATGTGAGCAGCCCAGACAGACTCCGCTCCCACAGGGACATTGAAAAATGCTCTGAAAACAGAGAGCTTTGGATTTATTTCTAAAACTCGACCAAAGTAATATCGCTGGATGCTGTTTGTTCTGAACATGGGCACCTGGGCAAAGGCTCAACAGAGTGACTACCCAAAGGAAAGCCACCCAGTAATTGTTCCTGAAGTAGGAGTAGCAGCTGAGTTCCAGTGAACTCTTGGACATGGATGCAATCCTGTGTTCCGAAAGTTGTGGGAGCTGAGCAGAGGCTTAAGGAACAGAAGAAAAGCAGGCTGCTGGTGACGGTGGTGAATTGGCAGGGGAATTTGAAGGGAGCCAATAAGACCCCCTAAATAGGTGATTTGTCAAAATCACCTATTGACCTGAAGTCACATCGGTAACACATGTTTTGTTTTGTTTTGCTTTCATTTGTTCATTTTTTGAGAGAGGAGTGGAGGTAGTATTTGAAGAACTTTTAACTCCCATGTAAAATAAGCGGGTGCTTTAACAGGGTGACCAAAGCTATGTTCACCAGACCACCTATTGCATTCCAGGTATATTTGGTGCTTTACATACACTGCCTGGCTCTTAGTTTTGTTTGCTGTTATTAAAAAAAAAATTGAGAGGATCATAAGGTAAGCTGTTGAATAGTGGGCAGGGAGAGGCATGGGAAGAAGGGAATGGAGAAAATTTGGGGGTACTTAGACATTAGTATCATGGTCAAAAAGTCTAATCTTCATTACCCACCTACCACATCTCACCCATTCCTTTGCCAGGTCAGCTCTCCCCAGCCTTGCCTGCTAGTTCTGAGATCTATAAGCCTGAGGTTTTCTCAGTTTGCTATCAGGAAGGTTTCACTCCTTCAACGTGAGAATGGCCAGTCTTGCCGGCAAGATAAATTAAACTTTACTAGGGCATTTGCATCTTAAAAGAGAAATGGCATAAACAGTGGAGCCCCTAAAATCACACCTCCTTCAGTAGAACAAAATAAACCGGGGAGAATGTGTTCATACTCTATATTGAATGTACATAACATTATTAGTTCATAACTAAAGCTCATGTTAACTCACATGCTCTTCAACAAAAACAAAACTTATTTATGTGACACTTACTGGTCTATTTTGTTTATTAGATTTACTTTCTAGTATCCAAGTAGATACCAAAGTTTTCCATTAAGAATATTGGAAAACAAAACAAAATTGACTAAAAATCTATCAAATTATTAGCTTTTTCCCAAAAATAGGGGAAATAATTTTAGATGCAGATCTATGCTGAGTGGAGGCATAGAAAGGTGTTTCCTATGTTGTTCCAACATAACTGTTTCATGAAACATCCTACAGAAGAGTCCTGTGCACAGATCATTTGAGGAACATTGTGGATGACTCACAATGCACATTGGCATTTGATCAGAGAAGCTCATGGTAACTTAAGGAGATTAAGGCTAATGTAGAATTTGGCAGGGAATGGAATCCAAAGGGAGCTATAAGGCAGTGATTTCAGATTCAAGCAGAACTAAAGTACTATCTTAAGAGCTAAAAATGAAGATGCATAGTCTGACATTGTGTAGACTATTTAAAATATGAGAATTTAAAAGGATTTTGAAAAATAAAAATTTTATTCTTGTCACCATTTTAGAATAGTAAAGCCTAATATCCTAGTGCTTTGCAATTTACAAAGAAGTAACTTTTTAATAAGACAAGGGATTGTCCCATCTTATAGCTGCTATGGCATAGAGGTGATGGTCCCCTGAGACATAGGAGAACTAGCCAGCATGACCTTGAAAAGGAGCCAGTGACCAGAAAGCCTAATCCCAAAGTCTGGGAGGCTCTTCTTCATGCCTTGCTTCTGATTCAGGCATATAGCTGGTTCCTATTTTCTGACCCATGATTCAAAAAAAAAAGGGGGAACTTGCTACCTATTAACATCCTGAACCAGTACTTTCTATATCTACTGATTGCCTAAGGGAAGAGAATCCAGTAGTTTGTCTTGGCCATATCTTGGAACCACTTTGTAACAACCAACAAACAAACCACCAAATAAATATTTAGTCGCCATTTAAAATAAGCAAACTGGCTGCAGAGTTTACCAATAGGGACTTCATCTAGAAGGTTATGAAGTTGTAAAATCATGTATCAGGCCCATTGGGTCTTTTCACTAGCCTACTAGGTATACTTTTTTTTTTTTACATGTAAGGAGCTCAGACAGCCTTTCTCCTGATATGCCCAATCCTCCATTCTAAAGCAAAGGGTCTTTTACTCACCTGTTGTCAACTCAATGCTCAAAATGTTGGCAGCTAGGTCAGTGTCATTGCCTTGAATTGGAAAACTGAGGCTGTTCAAGTAAGCTTTGATAGGCTCCAGGAAGGAGGCATTTTCCAAACTGATCTCAATGTCCACAGTGTACTCTTTAGCTGCAGGATGACTCGTAGCAACTGAAATGAAAGCATATGAAGGCTGTGAGAACTTACCATCAGTGCTGGAGGGAGAACATGACAGACATTTAAAGTACTTAAAGGTAATGACAGGAATATGTGGATGCTGGACACACCATTCCTTAAGAGTTTCCAATGAAACTTTTGAGAGAAAAAAGAGTTTGCGCACTGACCACCACCACATCCCCCTTCATGATGCTTCCTCTCTATGATTTTACTGTTTAAAGGAGCAAGGCAACTGATCTGCCTGGTCTCCTCGCAGTGGTTGTTGGCTATTTGAGAGACTCAGAGGCTAAGCTCAGGACTTGTCCTCTCCATTCCCACACTCTTCTTGATGTCCAAGGCCAAGAACCTCCATGTGGAGAATGGACTATAATGGGACAAGAACAGAAGCAGAGAGAACTAGTAGGAAGGTTCTGGCAACAGTCTAGACAATAAACACCAATAAATGTCTTGACTCAGCAGGATGACCAATATGTTTCAAACACCATTCAACTGACATGCATGTACTTTGAGAGCCAGACTATTTAAATTGGAAGACATCTGGGAAAAGTCATCTAGTTAATCCCCTTTGCTCCTAGTCTGTGCACACAGCAGGCTATTTATTTTTACTCTGTATCTCCAGTGTCCAGAACATGATAGGCACTCAACAAAAGTGAACTGGCAAGTTGGAAAGTAAAATAAAAGAGATCTTTAGCTCTTCATTGCTTTTCCAAAATGTCTTCAGTCTGGCTGTCTGGCTATCATTCTAGATGAATCTGCTCCCCAACCCATGCCCACTGCAGGCAGGGCAGACCATATTAAATATATACATATATATTCATATATAAATATATTTTGTATAAATATATATCTAATAATCGATTTTATAATAAACACATTTATTATAACTTATTTATATATAATTCATTGTATATAAGTATGTGATTCATTACATATTATAAAAATATATAATTTATTACACATGAATATATTTATATATAAATATATATTTAAAATATATGAATATATATGTATTTTAAAAATATCTTTTTAAATGTTCTTTTATGGTTTCATATATTACATCATGTCTGGCCCACTAGCTGTAAGTTTCTCAAGGGCAGGAACTGTTTCTTTCATTTCTCATGGCCTTGCTCACGCCATCTGGCATGGAGCTCACACCACATAGTAAATGGGTGTCCAATCAATTCTTGGTAAACCTGTGACTCTCTGAATTGAGTCACAGATTCACCTCTCTGCCACTGCCAAAAATTTTGGCTCATTCTTGGCTGAAATAAATAACTGGAGCAGAAGCCATGGACAGCCTTAAAAAATTAGGAAAATGTTTTATGGAGACACATTGAGAAGGCAAGTTGTGGCCTATTTTATATTGTCAGTTACATACACAAAAGATAAGTGAATACCTACAAAATTATCACCTTAAAATTTAAGTAAAATCTGGACCTATGATGCCTATTTTATCAAACAATTAAAATTCTAGGTCTATTTTCGAAAAGGACAAAGAATGTCTCCCATAATATTGCAAGATTTGTTTTAAATGTTCCAAGGATTATTTATGTGAAACACTAAAATAGAGTAAGTTTACTATGGGAAATTCCAATTGATAAATTCTTGTGGTAGAAAACTGTGATGTTTGTTCACTTAGAGTTGCAAACTATGTTTGTCTTAGGATGTTGGTTTAACTCATTTACCTTGTTGAGAATTGTTTCATTTTTGGCATCATTCAACTTAATGTGAACTGTAAAAAAGTCTGTGGAGATTTTCTTATAATTAAGAATGCACTTAATGTATATTTTCTCCTCATAAAAACATATTTACTGTAGAACAAGTGACTTTCAAGACTCAATGTGGAATCTCAGCCTGCTATGATATTATGCCATTACCTTAAATTTCTTGTTTCTTTGTTTTTACCCCTGATTCTCAAATGGTTTCGTGATGAAAGCAAGCTGCCTGGGGGGAGGAGGTGGAACTGCTTAACTTAATTTGTGTGATCCAAATGAAGTGTGATCCAAAGTCTGAACACAGTACTTGCCCACTGGGTACATCTGCAGGGGGGCAGCGGCCTGATGTTTACAAGGTCTGCCTTAGAGCACATTCTTTTTCCTGAAAAGTAATGTTTATACTCTCCAGAGGATTCCTCTTTGCTGCATTAGTCTACTCTCCTCCCATGAATGTAAACAGGATTTCCTGGACGTGAGCAGTTTTTGAGATCAGTGAGGTCTATAATAATCGAATATCACCCCAGCGTCTGATAGCAACATACTACTGAAGCCTGCCTGAGGGCCATGTCTGCCACCTGTCCCTGAGCCCCCGACTCTGCGCTCTTTACAGATGTAACTGTAGCACAAGCCTGTGCCTGCAAAACACACAGTGACTCGTGGGCGTCATCATTCCCCACTACAACCAAGGCAGTTAGGAAGATCTCCTCTGCTGAGGTCTTCCAAGGAGTTGAGCCAAAAGCTTAAAACACTAAGAGGGAAGTTCCTGTGAATTTAGTGAGTTCCAGTCTATGGGATTTGTGCAACTATTAATAAAAGCACCAGCATCCAAGACTCTCTGTCCCTTATCCACCTTTTCTGTTCCTCAATAACTTCTATAGGAGTTCCAAAGTAACCCTCATCCTAGTGTCAGTTCTCCCTAAAGACGGGGAAGTATGTGGGAATCTCTAATAGAGAAGGGAACGTCTTCTTAAAAATGGCCCTTCCAAACAGGCTCAAAACACACACAACAACAACAAAACAACACCATAGTAACTCAGAAGGCTATGGACTTGCAATAGGGAATCACCTACTTCAGGGGTGCCCACACCTGACTGATGATTATGCACACCTAGGGAATTTACACACACAGGTATTTTAGAACTTCAGCTGACCTGGGCCAAAGTAGAATCTTCATGGGTTAGGCCCAGAAATCTGTATTTTTTTCAGTTCCCGCTGGTGCTTCTGGTCATCAAGCACATTTGGGGTCTAACATTCTAATCCAAATGAGGAAACTGAGACGGTAATCTTGGCGAACCAAGATTAGCTCCTACCCTTGTTTTTGGCTTTAGCTTTGTGTTTTGCTTGCAGCGCCATCTGCTGGTGCTCCTATGGGGGCAAACAATCATGCAGTCTCCAAGCATATTTGCTTCCTCTTAACTTTCCTCTTTTGCCTTAAAGGAGCTGCTACTTGCTCACCTCTTTCTTCAGGGACACTGAATGGATCACAGGTGGTCATAATGAAAGTAACAGCAATAAGAGCAACTTCCATTTATCCATTACCTGGTCAGTTCCAGGGCCATGAGGACAGTATACAGACACCCATTTTGCAGACGACAAAACTGAGGTCTAAAGGGTTAAAGCCACATGGACAGCAAACATCAGAACTAAGATTTGAAACCACATTTTTCTGACTCCAAAGTTCATTATATTTTAATCATACCCTACGGTGACTCAAATAGAGGATAATGGAAGTGACCACTCTATAAATCCTAAAGTACTGTGAAAATATATGGTATTATTGTTAGATGTGTCTTTGGAACATGGTGTGCAATTCTTAAAGTACATTTTAAAATGAAATTAAATCAAAAGGCAAAATTATTAATAATAAATGGGAGCATTATCTAAAAGTTTGTCCAGTTTGATTTGACATAATAAATGATGTAGAAATCCATAGTGAGGAAACACACAATGACCCATTGCCATCGACACTCATGGATTTTGACACCAACCTTTGCTGAGATTGTTCCTTGGTTTATTGATGTATAAGTAACCTTGTTATTTATTGAGTGCCTACTTCCCAGGCACTGTCCTCAGTGCTAGGACACAGGGCAAACTGTGCTCACAGCCTCAGACAGGCGTACAGTTGCGGTAAAAATGCCAAACCTACCCCGTCATCTCTCTCAAACCTGAGGACTTCGGAGCTCAGGAAGGTGGTACTCCTGTCCTGCCTCGGGTGGCAAGGGGCCCAGGAGGAACAGAGGACTGTTCCCACCTCTGTGAGTGAGTATTTCAGAGGCCTTCCACACTCCTCTGCTGCCTCTGGACCATCTGATTTCAGTTTAATGTATTTTCTTTGTCTTGGGCTCCTTTGTGCTGGTGTTTGTCTGAATTTTTCTGACTCACCAATGCCCCAGTGGAAGGTAGCACATTCCAGGTGTCATGGTGTCACAGACAGAGGCCTATCGGCAGGCCCAGGAGGCACAAGCCAACCAGGATTTCCCCTCTCCTTTCTCATAAATCACTGCCACCACACAGCACTCGTCTTAAAGAGACATTTGTGGAAAGCTGGACACAAACTGCAACAAGCAGTTCTGTCTTAATCACAGCTGTTAAAGCAAATGATACCATTTTGCCCAACAACTCTAATAGGAATTATGGCCTCTCAAACTCAGAGCCTAAGTAGACCCATAATTAACTTCCCACCTGCAAAAGAATGAAAGCTGCTAACTTCATCCAGGAGAAATGAGATGGGGTGTGGCTTTCCCTTGACCAAACGGGACAAAGCTTCTTTATCACTGGACTTGGCTTTCATTTCTCCCCCATAGTTCTGTAGCAGGTAAATATTAAGGCTGTTTTTATGCTCGTTTTTCTGTTTTGTTGGCATGTTCTAGTTGGTAGCAAATTGGCAACATCATAGTCAAAGGATCCTGTTCTTCCGTTAGGTTTTTAAAAGGTTTGCTCACACAGGGGTAAGCACCAGAACCCCTGGCTGGGGCTTACCTGGCAGGTGTGGGTGAGGACAGTGCAGAAGCACTGTGTCAGGAAACCTATGCTGTGAAGTCTGGAGAAAAGTGTCAGTCCTACTGACCCTTCATATACCCAAAGTATCAAAGTCAGCCTCATACCAGGTTCGTTTCTGAGTGCAGTGAAGACAGTGGTAGCCATGCTCCTTGCTCTACAGAGCTGCTCCAGAGTCACGGGATGCGAGCTCACAGGCCAGATACACACGTTGGAAACTACGACTCTTCACTGTGAGCACGGACTTTGTTTGACTCAGGGAGAGCTGGGTGGACTGCGTTCTTACCTGAGCAGACCATTAACCTCTGTGAACCATGCAAGTAATTTTGTTGTTAATAAAAAATTATTAAAACAAACAAAACCCAAAAAACCTCATTAACATTTAAAAAAGTAATATGTACATATTATTTAATCATGCCAACAAACCTGTAATATAATAACATATGTGTGGCATGTGTGATACACACACACATACACTATATATGTAATACATTTGGTATATACATATATTTATATGTATATATGTGGTTGTGTGGGATAGATGTGATATGCATGTGTATATAAACACGCACACATATGTTTGTGAGCAATAGATGTGATATATGTGTATATATACAAGCATATATGTGGCTGTGTGTGGTGTACACACCTACATGTGATTGTGTGTGATATATATGATATGTGTGTATACATATAAATATATATATATATATTACAGATATAAATATATGTCAAGGGCCCAAGGAGCAAAGTAGATTAAGAAGAAGACCATAGTACTCTGAGAACAAATATGATTCCTGATCCTACCTTTAAAGGCAATTCTATCCCAAATGTTAAAAACTTGGTCCAGTATCTCAAAACTTCATTTTGAGAATTCTCTTTTTCTCAGAACCACTGTTTGACCCTTTCTGTTGTTAAGACTCCAGAGAGGGAGCTGCATGAGTACGTGAAAGACAACACCACTCTAAAAACCAGAGCCCAGTGCTTTCACCCCACTTACTTAACACACCAAGCAGAACACAGACCCCTCTGTGTGGCCTCTGTTGCATATCACCCCCCTATTGCTTCCTCTCATAGTTTCCCTGGAGAGTGATGCTCTTATTACAATGCACATTCCAGGTACCCCTGCGGCCTAGTGCCCAGGCCTTTCCACAGCCATTTCGTACTTCAGTCATTTTGTAAAAGTACCAAGGCCAATTCATCTCCTGTAGATGGTGAGTTGAGTGATTAACAGATCCAAAATGACTCTGGAGGCACAAGAGCACAGAGGGCCACGTATAATAAATGGAAAGCAGGTTTTCATGGCAATTTATCATTATCATGAATGTTTTTAATGGAAGCACGCCTGGAAAAATTTTGGAATATCAAATCCTCAGATGTAGACGAGGTTTCCTCCCCTGCTGTCACCATGGGTCACAAACAGCCCTCTCGGAAGTGCAGGAAAACGGTACTTTTACGGCCGTCTGGTCACCAACTGCCCCTGAGGAAGTGGGCAGCCTGAGCCCTAGAAGAAGCTGGTAAAAACCCAGAGCTAGAACGCAACCACCAATGGCTTGATTTTAAAAAGAAAAGTCTTTCAAAATACTGCATGGGGATGCCTGGGCCCTGCTCCTGTCACAGGGTGCAGGGAAGGGATGGGGAAGAAACAATGGTGCTTATTTTGAAGTGCAGAAAATGCCATCCATACTCCAGACCACTTCAAACAAGGAGGGGAGCAGAGGGGAGTGAGAGCCCTTTGGTGATAGAAAACGAGGCTAAAACAGAAGCAGAGAGAGATGAGAAAGGAAAGGGGAAAAGGAAGGAAAGGAAAAGAAAACAATCAGTGGTAGGACCTCCCAATGAGGATTTCGAGAGCTTGATAAAATGTGGTCAAGTTCTCATTTCCCAACAGCGAGTCTGGTTGCTGCACTGTGAGGAGCTCTAACAGGTGCCGCTCCCGGACCTCAGGGCAAGCCCACTCCCTTTGGCAGCCCAGCGTCTCTTTCAGACCACAAGACAGAGTAGACCAAGTCATAGCACGTCTGGAAAAGGATTCACAATGCTATAGTTGAAAAGTTTTACCTTCTACACAGCTGGTACAGCCACAAGGCCAGCAGACGCAACAATAGGAACACATCCTCTGAGCTCACAAAGGGGTGGCTACGACAGAGACATGCACTCTCTTCATTTGCTCACTCACTTATTGAGAAACTGGGCCAGAAGCCAGGCTAGAGAGAGGAAGAGAGTTCAAGGGAGCTCATGTCTACTGGGGATGACAAACAGGAAGCAAAATAATTACAATGTATTGGGACACTCTTGTGCCATGGGAATGTGTCAAGGGCAATGAGAACCCAGAAAAGCTGCCCCACCCTGTCTGGGGATTTGATGGAAGGCCTTACATGGGCAGGAGCCCATGTGAATTGAGACTTAAGTCAAAGTCCCTTAGACAATCAAAGGGTGGGAGGTGGCAGGCGGGGCACTGGCCGTGTGAAGGTAAACGGGAAGAGAACAGGAGGGAAAAACAGGCAGGGTCCGGTAAGACTCAAGCAGGTGATTAGATTTCATTTTCAAGACAATTGAAAGCACATGGATGTTATTCAGGGAAATAAAAGCATCAGGCTGATGCTTTTGAAAGATTCTTTTGAGGGAAGTAGGAGAATCTGGTCCTGGGAAAAACCAGCCAGCAGAGGTACACTGGCACCTGGCCAGGCCCTGCACGTGGGCCAGGGCACCAAGGGTCATTGTGCACGTGAGTGTCCACAGCTCTCTGCTGCCCTCAACCCTCCAAAGGTCAGAGTCCTATATTTTTCAGACCATCTGTTGAAATTTATTGGGAAAATCAAAGGGGGAGACATAGGAGAAGGACTAGAGTCTAGTGGTTAAGTTGATGTGCCGTATAAAGTGATAAGTGAGAACAGAAGAGGTCAAAAGAGCCAAAAGAAAGGCTGCTGCATTGACAGTGGTGGGTAGAGGGCAGCGGAGGAGACAGGCACAGGCTATGGGAGAGGAAAGGGGATTACAACGTTGCTGAGATTCATTTAATGCCATTTGTCAGAGTAGAGAATGGAGATCCTTTGTAATTACTTCCAGATATTGAACCCTGATGTGTTTGGAGACTGAACTATGTGGATCTCAGTGTTCTGAAAAGCCAGGGCACGTGTCTTTTAATCAGACTCACTAGAAGTGATTGCCAAGTAAAGAGTTTACATACCTGCTCGTTTTTGCCTTAATGGCTCCTCCCCTGCTAGTTCACGTTCACGGAGATTCTGAAAGAACATGTTAGAAAATTGTCAGTTAGTGGTAGAGATGTCTTTTCACTATGACTTTCTGATCACACACCCCAAATGTTAGAACTGAGTTTAGGGCTGCAGATTTGGCATTAGCACCTTGTGCCCAGTGGGGGCCAGGCAAGCAGCAACTCAGCGATGGCGAAAATGGCATGAAGTTGACTCTGTGCTGTGACCCGGGAATTCACTTTTTACAGACCGGTCTCAAGATCCGGGAGTGGAAGAGCTCTCACCGTATCTGAGTTTCTCAGAGTTCCTGCAGTTTGAGTCCTGCCAAGAAGTATAAATTATGGTGTTCTCAACTTGTGCACTCTGCCTAAGACTTGAACCCTGAGTCAGTCCAGTGACCTTTCCGACAAGTCTCACGACCTGCTCTTGGCACTCAGCCTGAACCCACACCAATATTTCTGCGGCATTAGGGTGATTCAGATTGTCCAGGCTTAGGAATTATTTTCTCTTTCCCTGGTCCTTTCTCTCCAGGGTGGTTGCTACCTGTGGCAGGGATCTTGACAGCCAGCTCTGGAGTCAGACTGCCTGGGTACAAGTCTGCACCACTCAGTAGCAATGTGACCTTGAGGAATTTTTTTATCCTCTCTGAGCCTCAGTGTTCTTTTCTCTAAAATGGAATAATAATGGTATTGACCTTACAAAATTGTTTTGAGAATTAAGCAAACTCATTGTGGCACATAGTATGCTCTTACCAAATGTCAGTTATATCATGTAGAATGATAGTTAATAACAAGGACTCTGCAGACATTGAATTCAAATTTGAGTTCTGCCGTGAAATGGCTGTGACTTTGAGCAAGTTACTGAATCTCTCTCTGTCTCAGCACTCACTTAGAATACAGGAACAAAAACAGTTTGCCTCGGGGGGGTGTCACATGCTTAATAAATGTAAAGCCCTGAGACTAGTTTTGGGGACGAGACAGGGCTTCACATTGTTCTGGGAGCACCCTTCACATGGGCCCCCCTTTCGGCACACTCTTGCTTCATCTGTGTAAAGCTTTATCGGCCATCATCACGTGGCTTCTTGTTTAAGAACTGGTATTGTTTGGCTTTGCCGTTGGCAGCACTGCCAGCTCCACAGCTGGTAACCACACCTTGATCTGAAACAAGCCTCCTAGCTCATCCCTACCTCCAGGTAGGCTTTCCTCTGCAGTACTTCCCAGTCCAGATTCCCTTCAAGGTTCAGTAGAAGAGCCTGATCTTTATGAAGTCTCCCCAGATACTCCTCCCCACAGAGGAGTGTCTTTTACCATGAACTCTATGTACCCATGAACCTCACCCAAGGCAAAGCTCATTCTGCTATCTGTGGTGTCAACTATTATTTTCTAGTTATCTCACATCGTAATGAAAACAAAACAATAATTATTAAGATGTATTCAATACCCTGTGTCAGACACTGTTAAGTATCTGATATGTGCTAACTTATTTAGTTCTCATGGCAGCCTAAGATGTGGATACTGCTATTATCCACATTTCACTGATGAGAAAACACAGACACAATGAGGTCAAAAACTTGGTGAAGGTCACACAGCCTTTAAATAGCAGAGCCAGGATTTGAACCCAGCTTGCCTGGCACCAAAGTCTGCAGTTGTCCACATAGTGTTGCATCATTTAATCAGGAGATACCCCAGGAAACTGTGGTTTGTCTCAGGGACCCAGTCTCCATCTTGTACTTTTTCTTTCTCTAGTGCCTTCTATCCCCTCCTTTTCTATGACTAGTATTCGTATCCATAGGAACTGAGGAGAAACTATGCATCTGATGGTTCATAAATGTTCTTGAAGAAATGAATAGAGCAGTGATGGATGATGATTGAAATCTCAAAGTTGCTACTTCATGTGCAGTGAGGCTATGTCAGCCATACTGAAATATGCAGGAACCAAACCAAGAAGGAGTGGAGTCAACACACAGAGCTGGTTCCTGTCCAGCTTCCCCAGGGGCCTGCTTTGGTTCAGCACCAGGTGGAGGGGAAGAGTCTTCTGCTACATTCCTACCTCCATCCTCCCTGGGGCTTGAGGGTGGGTGGTGGGGAGTGGGGAGCCACTGGCAGCCTTCTCTGTCCACTCTTCATGGACTGCGTTTGGGGGACTCACCCCAGGAGAAGGTGACCACTGGCAGTTACCTGTGGTCAGCTCTCCCAGGTCCAGTTTTATTTTCTCCATTTCCCAGTGGGCCTAAAGAATTGAGGACTTGCTGCTGGCAGTTGTACACTGAAATTAAGATACATTACAAATCTGTCATGTAAAGCGTTATATTTGAAATCTTCAGTGACCGTAAGGGTAACTGCCTCTCCTCCCCGCAATCTGATTTAGCAGGTCTGGGTGGGGGTCTGTGTGAAGAAAACTGCCTTTTGAACTAGCACTTCCCTTAACGTGAAGCCACATGTTGAGTAATACTGTTTCTTATCTCTGTCCTCAGTCTTGACGGTGATTATCTGGAACTTTCAGGGATCGTCTTTGCAAAGGGCTGCTTCTACAACCGTCACCTACTGTCTGCCTCTCTATTATCCAATGAAGATTCAGGGCTTTTTGTGAGAATAACCTACGTTTTATTTTTAGCCTTGAAATCATTGGTGAGAATGAACAGAAAACATACTGAGAGCAGTGAGACCTCTGAGAAGTTCCCCAGTGACGGCATGACTCACAGAATTGAGAAAGGACGAGGAGCCAAATCATGGGGCCTGAACTTCAGTAAGGCAAATGCCAGAGTCACACCAAGAACCGAATCCCACCACCTCTGGCTCTTCCTGGTTGGAAAAGTCATATACTCACTCTGAGCCTCAGTTTCTTACATTGTGAAAAATAACATGCCAAGACACACCAAATGCTTGTGCATTCTCTAGCAGTGGAATGTGTCTGTGTGTCCAACTGGCCTGGGGCTCATGGGGGGCTAGCTTTGCCCTCCTGTGTCCTCATGTTAACTAGTTCTGGCATCTCTGAGACTTCAGAACTTGCCTTTTTTTCTTAAACTTTGGGTGCTTGGGAGAACTCAGGAGGGAACACAGATCCTGCCAAGGGCTCTCAATACTCAGCTAAATATTTACTTTGGACAAGATAACAGAACCTCCTACTGGGCCTCCCTCAGCGTGCCCATGTAGAAGTGCCCAGATGGGTGTCTGAGTGACAATGGGCAGCTCCGTCCACAAGGAATTTCCTGATGGCCAGGCTTCAGCCGGAAGACACAAGGTCACTAATTCCAGGAAACGCCCCACCTGTTGGACAAGATGACTTTACAAATAACCACGGAGGTGGGGGCAGTGGCCTGAAGTGAGCCTGGAAAATCAATCAGGAATGAGAGCTGGTATTTCACATGGAGAAAAGAAAACTGCCGTGGAACCTGACTGCAAGGTGGTCCTCACACGTCCCAGCTGTCACCAGACCCCACACCTCCTTGTGGAGGTCCTGTACTCACTCCTCTCTGTCTTGACCTGGAATCCCGGATTTAAGATCTTTGCCTTTACATTAAATAATTGTCTCAGCAAGGGTCCTGTTAGAACGTCTCCTCACATAGGCATGTTAACTAACATAGGTTTATTTGTACTAGAATAGCACAAATAACTACCAAATCTTAAGTACATGCTCTGTGCTAGACATTGTGCTGGGGCATGTGTATATCAGGACGTTTCCTCCTCCCGATAAACTAATGAGGAGATACTGTTTATTCTCATGTTATGTAGAGGGAAGAGGGAAAGGGAGATAATGAAATGTAACGAAGTTCCCAAAGCTAGCGAGGGTCAGAGTTGGGCTTCAGACTCAGGACTGAGGCCAAAGTGGAGTCGGTAGTCTTGCTGCTGAAAGTGTGGTCTTTGGAACGGGGGTAAAGGCAGCTTGTCAGAAATGCAGCATTGGGGCCCACCCCAGACTTCCTGAGTTGAAATCTGCATTTTGAGAAGGTCCCCGGGGGGATTCATAAACACACTGAAGGTTGAGAAGCTGCATCATCAGACTTCAAAAGCCTATCGTTCCCTATTTGCACACCCATGTTCATAGCAGCATTATTCACAATAACCAAGAGGTAAAAACAACGCAAGAGGCCATCGATGGATTAATGAGTATAGAAAATGTAGGATATGCATACAATGGGTCATTATTTAGTCTTAAGAAAGGAAGGAAATTCTGATGCATATTACCACATAGATTTATTTTTAGGACATTATGCTAAGTGAAAGAAGCCAGTCACCAAAAGGCAAATACCGTGTGATTTCATTTATGTGAAGTACTTAGAATAGTCAAAATTAGAGAGACAGGAAGTAGAACGGTGGTTGCCAGGTGCTGGGGGAGGGGGCAAGGGGACGTTGCTATTTAATAGATATGGATTTTCAGTTTTACAAGATGAAAAATTCTGCAGATTGGTTGAATGATCCTGAATACATTTAACACTACTTAGAAATTGTCAAAATGGTAAATTTTATTTAAAAAACTACTGTTAAAAAAATTTCATCACCATGTATTGTATTTAACATGGAAGAAAGTGAGCCATGGGAGCTGGGAGGCAGCTTAGAGCAGTGTAAGCTGATCAGGCAGGCTCAAGCGCACTGCTCTGAGGGGGTCTTTGGCCTTCGGGCTGTATGTAGATATTATATCTTGAATGCAAATCTAGGGAGGAAAAGAGGGCCCTTTGGGGGTGGTGGTGGGACCTTCCAGAAGGATCAAGTTCAAATTCTGCTAGCAGTTCTAGGAGGCGAGTGGCTTATCTCCTGACAGTCTGTGCCACCAGGCAGACGGAGAGGATTGGTTAGGGTCATTGTGCTGAGGGCCAGCCTGGTGCAGCAGGAGAGAACGGCTGCAACCATGATACTAGGACACTCTGGAGCACAGGTAAAGCTAACCCCAGTGCTGAGATCACCTCATGCTCTGGCTTCCTCCCCACGTGCCAGGGGTAACTAGAGCTCTGCTCTGACCCTGTGAATCCATAGGAAATGTGAGCATCTGCCTCCTCCAGGTATAGATGAGCAAGCTGCTGCACCTGATTGTATGGGTTACACCTGCACACTGGAGTTTGGGAGACACACAGAGTGCACAGCCCAAGTCATGGGAGGTATAACAAAAAAGACAAAGGAAACCGAGGTGAAACTGCGAAAGACACAAAAACAGAAAATAGGAAGTGCATAAAGTCATAAAACAAAATCCTGAAAGTAGGATCAAACATTTTAAATATGACATTAAGTATGAATAAATTATACTCCACAATCAGTCAGGTTTACTCAGATTTGATTTCAAAGGGAAAAAAGGCTTTAAACACATGTTGTTTATATACAAACTATTAAAGCAAAGCGATATATGAAAGGCTAAACAAAAAATAAAAGACAAAGAAAGATAGGAGAACACAGATCAAAAACAGGGTTGAGAATTGGAATAGAAGACAATGAATTAAAATTAAAAAGTACTGAGCATGGCAAAAAGAGACATGTTACAATGCTAAAATGAATAAATGAAGCTGTAACAATGGTGATACACTAAATAACGTAGCACTGAAATACTTTTTAAAAAATCAGAAAAAAAAAACATTACAGGAGGAGAAATAATAATAGCAAACAGTGATACAACATTTAATAGATGCCAGGGCCTGTTCTAAGGCTGTGTATAATATTAACTAATTTAGTTATCATAGCAGTCATAGGAAATCAGTACTATTATAATCATTGTTTTAGAGAGGAAGAAACTGAGACACAGAGAGAATTATTACATCAGTCTCCCAAGATTTCATAACCTCTGACATACTTTGTCTCTGCTACATGGAATAGGCTAAGGAAGAAATAACTCCATAATATATAAAAAAAATAAAAATTAAAATAATAAAATAAAAATAATGGAGTACTTATCACCCCTGTAGTTAAGAGGAACTCCTATTAGCTTACCAAAGGCAAAATGACCTGGATAATTTGTCAGCAAAAAGCTTAGATGACATCTGAGACTCCTTCAGCTCTATCAGTCTATTATCACCCACATGATTAACACCTTTTGAAATGTGTTCCTGTCTGATGCTCAAGTTAAAATGAATCCTTGGAGAATATCTGTCCTTCTCAATCTTCAAAATCTGCCATAGAGTCACTGTTGTCAGTTTCACGGAGTAGAGCCTCAGGCGTGGAGTCGTAGTTAAGGAGGGAAGCCTGGGGGGTGTTCCCCTGGTTTCAGACAAGCTGTGACCCAGTAGATACACTAATATCCATTTATGGTTACCACTCCTACCCCCATCTGTAACATTTTCTCAAAGACCCTCAAAAGTTTTTTATGCAATTTCCGTCTGTGACATTCCCAGGAAATCAGAAAAATGTGACAGGGAAAAATATCGCACATGTAGATTTACTCACCAAAGGATGAACAATAGACTCTGAATTCAAGGTCTTTGTAACTTGGGAAGAATAAATCACAATGATCATGAAGCACAACGTGGTTCTCCTTAGATATTTCATTTCTTCAAGTTTGAGTTGTTTTGCCTGAAATGGAAATATGATGGTTTAGATATAGAACAAGTTATTTATAAAATGTGGAGAGAACTTGCAAAACCCTATCTTGAAAGCCACACTGCAAAAGGACCTTTTCCACAGGGAAAATAAGGAGCATAAATGTATTGACTCTAGAGTCCCTGCTCCAGACCCATGGGTGAGGAAACGTCAGGAGAGATGGGGGATGGTCCCTGTAAATAGAAGAAAGGTGGCTGACTTTGAGGTTCATTTCCTATTTACATGGAGAAGGAGAGAGAGAAGGAATCAGAAACGAGAAAGAGGAAAGAGAAGGAAAGCAAGAAAAGGGGAAAGAGTATTCAGTAAGAAATACTTTTAACATTGGGATCCAGAACACATAATTATGGACAAAAGGATTTATAGATTAACACTTACCTTTGCTACATAGAACACTCTATGATATTTTCAATTCTAGTCTACCCTATCTTAGCCGATATATTTTTTAATTCTGGTAGCAACCCGTTAAATTGATTCCATGACTCATATCAATGGGCTACAACCCATAAGTATGGAAAATCCTGGACTTAAATCATAAAATTGTAAGTTGTATTTTGTATTCTTTTTATAGTTAAAAAGGTGTTAATTTGTATTATATAATGTAGAACATTAATATAATGTATTTCATCCTATGTATTGATCTTTGATAGCTATCTTTTTTATCATGTGGCATTTAAGAAGCAGAGAATCAGTTGGAAGAATCCCAACCCTCACGGGTCTGGGGACCATGACAAACTATCTTGTAGAAACTCCTTTCCTTACTCACTTTTCCATGTCAGATAGGGGTTAGGACCCAGGATCACTATAATCTGTGTTTCCTTGAATAAGTCACTTCTCTGAGTCCAAGTTCCCCAATCTGTGAAATGGGGATAATTATATAGTATCTCCTCTAATTTTCTTACAGACTTTTCTGAGACTCAGCCATAATTCAAAGCTGTGAAGAGCTCCAGAGGTGCAGTCTGCTATGGTTCTCACCCCGATTGTTAGTGGAATCCAGAGGGCAACCACCAGGAAGGGCAGTCCTTGGCCCAGGCACTGCAGAGAGGGCCTGAGGACCGTGGCCAGGATAACACAGAAATGACAGCCAAGACTTACATGCTGGGGAGAATTGTGTTTCAATCACCAGCTGCCAGCCACCTCCTTTTCCTCTTCTCCATTGAAAAGAGGAAAATATAAGGCCCTGGAAAACTGACCCAATTGGCAAACCTGGCAATCAAATACACTTTTAAAATTCTGCAACTCATTTTTTTAGAAAATGCTTTGCAATTTAGGTTACAGGAACATATATTTAACATCAGATGCATTTACTATAGGGAAATCATAGCAACTCATGGCTTAGTTCACTGTTAGAGGATTTTTCTCCCTTGTTGAAAGGGAGTGGGCTTTTGTGGATACTGGGCAGATTGATTTAGCCTGTGATAGCAGCTGTTCCTGGGATGGATCAAGCATGTAGGAGGCAACCTAATTTTTTTCAGGCCCCAACTTCATGCACTGTGTTAGCTGGTTCCATGGTGAGGCAGTTAATCAGGGGATGAGATTTATTAACTGACTAGTTAGTAAACCTCCTTTAGTATGTGACTCCCAGGAAAGAACTCAGGTATTAGAGGGACTCAGGCTGACTCCATAGCTTTCCACCATCTCCCAGTGTTGGCCTTTTGTTGAGTGAGCAAGAACTATAATGTCCCTAAATGGTTGTGCCTGGTCCTTTTGTAAAGGCCACCAGCCATGTCCACTATCCCCATTTTCCTTCCTCCAGTCTCCCCCAGGACAATTCCTGATTAAATCAACATTCTTTTTCTCAATGGATGTATTTGGTGACTACAAAATCACAAGTCAATAGAAATAGGGAAGAGGGAGCCCCCCACTGTGGGAGAAGGTTCTCTGGATGCAGAATAGTGACAACAGTTACGTATGGTCATCAGTCACACACAAGGGTGAGGGGTTTGCCACCTGAAAGGAGAATGCCACTACCTTGAGAGAGAGGTAATTTCAAAATATCTTACAACAAATACGTCATGAACCTGACCAATTTGGACAGTGATACCAGTTGAAGATCAGTATAGCTTTTGAGGTTGCTATTACATTTAGGGGGAGACCTGAACACAAACTTTTCTCACCTAACCCTCCAGCTCATAGCTGTTCTTGTGCATGAAGAAGCCAGTAGAAACTGTTTAACTTGGCTAATGGAGGCAAAAATGCTAATTTATCCAGTTAAAAGCAAAGAGCATTACTCCACATTCAAGGCCATGTGTCTTCAGTAGGGTTCCCTTAATCATAAATCCCCTAGAAGTTCATTTTTATTACAAATTCCTGGAGTAAAGGACAGACAATTGCTAAGAGACACAGACAAACAGGCAGAGAGAGAGAGGGAGAGAGAGAGAGAGAGAGAGAGAGAGAAGATGATCCGATGTCATTCCCAATTTCTTTCTCTTTTAAAATGATAAGTCCTGAACACTCTGTACTAAAACATACCAACCTGTGAGAGCCAGCTGTATCTTAGAAAAAGCTGGGAAATGTGATCTCATGACCAGTCCTAACCCTGTGGTGACTACTGACTTCCTGGTCTCCTCTGACTCTATTTTCCTGTCTGCGAAGTTAGAGGAGAGGGAGAGGGAAGTTTAGCCGCCTGACATCATTTGCCAAGAATAGGCTGTCAGGATTCTCAGAAGAACGGCATTTGGAGGATGAGGGAGGGTCTAGGTTCCTTGAAACAGTGTATGATGACGTTCTCCTACAGAGTGGTAATGTGTCAGGAGCATTATTGTGAAAAAGACCTGAAACACATCAGGAAACTGTTCTCCCCAGTCTTAGAAATAAGCAGGGCTTAAGATCAGCTGCTCTTTCAGAAATACTTCATCAACCTTGACCTACCCAGGCTTGCAGTAGGCAAGAGAATAAATGGGCTTATGTATACCTTGCAAGTTCAAAGCATGTTCATCAAATGACTACATCTGTGAGGTCATCATCAAATTGTGATTCCAAGCTCTTTTGAAATAGGGCACTAGTAGGATTGTTTCTGGAAATAATTTATTTCCTAAACTATACACAGCTCTGCCTTCCTGTGCTCTCCTGGAATCCTTGGCCCCTCTCCCCTGGGGAGCCCAGCCTGATACTCTCCTTGGCTCCTCTTGGGGACCAGGAAAGTGAGAGGTGAAAGTGAGCCCGCATTTGATCTGCCTCTGGCCAGGTGTCTTCTCCTTCCTCCAGCCTGGGGCTCTGCTCCTGGCTCTAGCCTAGCACCCAGCCCCTGCCAGCATTTCCAGGGACTGTCACCTAAGGCAGTTTCCTGGAGCATTTGTGTAACATCTGTTTCAGTGGTTTTTATCCCTGGCTGTGCCTCAGAACCATCACCCAGGGAGTTTCTTTTGTTTGTTTATTGTTGCAATATCATCCCAGAGCAATTAAGGCAGAATTTCTGGGGGATAGGAGCTGAGAATCTATATCCACCCCAGCTGCTTCTGATGCACAGCAGGGTTGAGGTCTCCAGATCCCCATCTTTAGCATTCCATTGCACTTTTGGTATTGCCCCGCATACACCCAGTCCTTCCCATCACCAGCCTATAGCTCTCCTTCTACTAAAGAAACTATATAAAACTAGTCTTCGAGGGGATGCATTTAGGAGGCAATCAATCAATGGTGGATGAATGAATGGGAGTATAGACTCAGAGGTGATCAATTCAATGGTTTTGATGCAATTCAATAGCCAACATGAGATATACAACAGAAGCCACAAGTGGCTCGTGAAACTGCGAAACATCACCCTTTGGGCTGCTTTGTGTCCTTTGAAACAGAGGCAGCTGCCTCTGCATATGCTGCTCTCCTTTGCCTGAAATTCTGTTTTGTGAGATTGTGTGATATATTACCTCAGATAGTATCAAATGTGCACTTACAGGCCAACAAATATAGGCTACTTTTTACTGGCCCAAAATTGTGCTATGCATTCACAAATTGAAATGAGTCATGGCCCTTGTGCCTAAAAAGCTCTCGATCTTGTTGGGAAGGCATGAAACATACATTTAGGAAGTATAGACTACAAGGAGAATGTAAGCTGGAAAGACACACTAAATGCCTGGTATGTACCAGACAGTGCTAAGTACAATAAATGTTAATTCACTTATTTACCTCTCGCAGTAACTCTGTGAGGTAGGTATTTTAATCCTAATTCATAGATGAGAAAATAAAGGCCCATAGAGGTTATAGAACTTACTCAGGCCACCCAGCCAGTAGGTAGCCAGGTCAGATCTGCCTCCAAGTTGCCCTGTGGCCAAAGTGACTTGGAATGTTAAAGCAATAAGCATGACAGAGTTGAGAAGAGGGAGAATTTGGGTGAGCTTTGGAGTAACAGGCATCACTGTCCAGGCCCTGAAGGATGATGGGCAATGTCTTGATGTCTAATGGAGAAAGAAAAGAGAGTTTCGGGAAAAGGAGGCAGTGTAAGCAAAGGAAGCTATCTCTGTTTCAAAGGGAGTAAAGACCTCCACAGCGTGCTTTGTGGAAGCAGTCCTGTGAGCCACCTGTGGAAGGTCCCTTCAGGAACTTGTCCAGCCACTGTGATACTGGCTCAGCCATGGTGCTTGGGAGGACATTGTTCTCCTGAACAGTCACTGTCACCAAAAAAGACAGAGCTATTTTAACTCTAATTTGGAAAGAAAATGAATGTGATGGCCTTAGGCTCAGGTGATTCCCTCCTTCCTGTAGAAGAAAGGACAGCAACTTTGAAGCAAAACAGGCTTGTGTTCTGATTCCAACTCTACCACTAATAACAATGAACAAGACATTTAACACTGCTGAGCCTCAGTTTCCTGCCATGAATAACGAGGGTTGCAGTACCCATCTTGCAGCATTGTCATAAAGATTAGAGGTCATGCCCAGGAAGCACAGCTTGGTCACAGCTAGAATTTGTTATGGGCTGAGTTGTGTCTGCCCAAAGTTGATACGTTGAAATCCTAACCCCCAATACCTCAGAATGTGACCCTATTTAGTAACAAGATATTTAAAGAGGTAATTAAGTTATAATTACATCATTAAGATAGACCCTAATCCAATATGACCAGTGACCTTTTAAGATGAGGAGATTAAGACACAGACATGCACAGAGGGGGGACCGTGTGAAGACACCAGAGGAAGATGACCATCTACAGGCCAAAGACAGAGGCCTCCGGAGAAGCCAACCCTGCCAACACCTTGATTTTAGAATTCTAACCTCCAGAATGGTGTGAAAATTAATTTCTGCTGTCTAAGCCACCCAACCTATGAGACTTTGTTATGGCAGTCTAGCAAACTCATATAGAATTTTTAAAAATATTACCTACTTTAACATTTTATCATTTATAAGGGCTAAATGGGGCCTTCTGGTCAGCTGCTCAATATTTATTATTTATTCTGGGTATGTTTTATGAAAATTGAAAAATGAATTTTTGTTACATCTGGATAGAGCATAAAAACATACAGTCTGAGTTGGAAGACAAGCTGGAATTCATCTCTAGTTCAAGCTCCCCAACCCCCTGACTCACATATACACTTTAGCTTTTCAGATGGGAAAACTAATGCCTAGCAAGGGTTTTGCCTCTCAAACACAGCTGGGGATTGAGTTAGTCAGGACTCAAGAGATCAACCAAGGGTTCTTAAAATTCTAGACAATAATATTACCCTACAGTCAGGCAAGCCATTTATGATAGGCTTGTGCATAGTAATTGTCAGTGATGATGATGATGATGATGATGATGATGGATGATAATGATGATGATGATGACAACGATGAGAATGATAATAATGATGGATGATAATGATGATGATGATGGTCCCTGTCATTTACTGGGTGCTCACTGTACTTCATGATGCTAAGCTCTCTCCAAGGTTTATGTCATTTAATGACCATATGTTACCACTAAATTATCACTACTCTTCAGATATGAAAACAAAAGGTTAGAAGAAAGAATAAGTCTTCAAGGCCACACAGCTGATACCTGGTAGTGGCAAAATTCTAAAGCAAGCAGTCTATTTTACTGTGGTTAATGTACCATTTGGGCTATGAGATCTTCTTGGAGGGATATTAATAAGAATAAAGGAAAACTTTCTTTGAGTAGACACTAGACCAGGCAACTGGAAATATGATTTCTTGCCACTAATTAGCTGTGTGACTTAGGGCAAATGACTTTACCTCTCTGAGTCTGTTTTCTTATGTGCAAAGCCAGACTGTACTCAGTGATTTCAAAATTAGGGTGTAGCAGTTGGCCTCTGAGGGCCCCATTACTGTTGGAAGAGTCTAAAATCCCTCACAATTTTTCAAATCCAATGTAACTTCACTTAGGTTTCTGAGTCTAATTATAACTATCGATTGCATTTATCCAACCCACCTGTGACAGCCCACCTATCGCTTACTACACAGTTCAGGCCTTCACTGCCTGTCACATGCACCATTGCATTGGCTTCCATTCTTTTCCTCTCTGCCCCATTGTCTACATGCACGCAAGGCTGATCTTCCAGGAACACTCTTCTCACATGTTTATCTTCTGCTTTCAGAATAAAGGCAGTCACTGATACTCAAGGCCCCGAATGACCTGAATTTTATTTTTCAGAGCTGGGATATTTAATAAGCATCTATATTATTTTCATTACTGAAGCTGCTTGCTTCTTCATAATTTAAAATAAGGCAAGAAAAAGAAGAAAATTCACCCTTTGCAATAGCTTAGATGGACCTGGAGAACATTATGCTAAGTGAAATAAGTCAGTCAGAGAAAGACAAATATCATATGTGGAATCTAATGAAAAAACTCATATGTGGAATCTAATGAACAAACTAAACTAACAAGAAAAATAGAGACAGACTCATAGATGGAGAGCAGGCTAACAACTCTGGGGGTGGGGGCTGCAGGCAGAAGGATTGAGCCGAAAATAAAACAGACTCATGGACATAGACAACAGTGTGGTGATTATGGGGGAGAGGAGGTGGGTGGAGGTGGAAGAGGGTATAATGGAGACGAATGGTAATGGAAAAAAATACAATAATAAAATAAAATAAAATAGTGCAAGAGATTTTCCAGTGTTCATGTAAAACTAAAAATATAAAAGATAATACTTAAGAATTATTTTGGTTAGAGTGGACAGGGAGTAATTATTATTGCTAAACTATTTTTCAGTATGGCAAAACCAAAACAATTCTGCCATTTACATGATTTGTTAGTCTCCACCTTTTCCTGCCCCTGAGCCCCAGGATAACTACTGCATATTCAAATTCTATCCACCCTTCAATGCCCAGGCTAAAGGTTCTCTGATCTGCTCAGCCATAAACAGTACTCACTTCCTCTACGCACCCACACTTAATCTAGGCTCTTAGCCTTCTTCCTTATATTTATTGTTGCAAGTATTATATGAAGCAAATCTATTTGTCCCCTTACCCAAGTTTTCATTTGTGACTCATTCACTGCATAAACATTTATCAAGTCCCACTGAGTGCCAGTGTGCCCTGCTAAGTGCATGGGAAATAGCAGAAAACAAGAGAATGGTCCCTGTCCCCATGGAGCTTAGAGTCTAATGGAGTAGACGAGATGATTGTTCAGTGTCACAGTGGCTTTATTAGAGACCAGAGAGCCACACTATCCATGACTCAATTTACTATTTAACTATGATTGTGAAAGTGCTACCAAGGAGAAAAATCATAATACTAATTATTTGTTTCACATTTACTATGTGCCAGGCACCCATCTAAGCACTGACTGTATTAAAAGTTTTAATCCTCAGAATTCCAAGGAAGTGGTTCTAGGATGATACCTAACTAATAGCATAATACCAAATTAACTGAGCTACAGAGTGGTTGAATAGCTGGCCCCAAATCTCACAGCTGGTAAGTGGCAAAGCCAGAATTTGAAACTTGGAAATGTAACTCAAGAAGCCATCATTTTACCCACTGTGCTGAACTGCCTAATAATGCCCATTAAGAGAAAAATATGACATAGTCTAGGGAATTTGTGGAAGGAGTCCTGGAGGAAGTATTAATATTTCATTGAGCTGGAATCTGAAGCAAGAGTTGGAATTAGCTAAAAACAAAAGAGAAGGTAGGTGGGAAAGGAGGAAGCAGAAAGAAGATCGTGTGCAAAGGCCCTGAGGCGGGAAAACACATGGCTCAATCAAGGAGCTGCAAGCAAGCCAGAGTGTCTAGGACACCTAAAGGAAGCAGGACACAGTAAGAGATGGGGCTGCTGAGGGAAGCAGAAACCAGACAGACAAGCCTTGTAATTGTAATCACAGGAGTGGGTAAGATGGATTAGGAAGACAGCATAAAGAGCAGGGAAGACCGACAACCAAGGCCCAGAGAATTTCAAAAATCAAAGGTCTATTCAAAAAAGACAATAGAGCCCTGAGGGGTGTAGCTCAGTGGACTGGGCATCATCCCACAGACCAAAAGATCATCAATTCAATTCCTGGTCAGGGCACATGCCTGGGTTGCAGGTCAGACTCCCAGTTTGGGGTGTGGGAGAGGCATCTGATCAGTTTCTCTTACACATTAATGTTTCTCTCCCTTCCTTCCCCTCTCTCTAAAAATAAACAAATAAAATCTTTTTTTTAATGGAAAGACAATTGAGCCAAGATATTTGGGAATGCGACACCAGAGAGGCAGGAGGGAAACAAGGGTAAAAGTCTGGGACCAAGGAAGGCCAAGTTTCAAGGAGCAGAGTGTGGTCAACTTTGTCCAAAGTCCTGAGAGGTTCTGCTGAGGGGAGGGTTGAGACTGTGCATCTGGAGACATGATATGTTCTCAGCAAGGGGGACCTCTTTGGGGTGATGGGGAAGGAAATGATACTGGGAAGAGTTGTATAGTATGGGAAGTGAGAATTTAAAGATGGTGAGCACATAAAACTTAAGGAATTTGGTTGCAAGGTGAAAGAGAGAGAGCGAGGATTCATGCTACATGTAAACTGCTTAACTTTGATGTCACACAGTTATATGCATGGCTTTTTAAGAGAAGAACTAACTTCATTGCATGCTAGGACAATACCAAAAGAAGCCATGCCTCTTGCTGAACCTTGGCCTGTGGCTGGCTAACTAGACAAGTTATTGTATTCTTTGAAACAGGCTAAGGGCATATTTCCAACTCTTCATGTGCTAGGGTATACTCAAGTGGCTACATCTGAAACATATATGAGTGAATCAAAATAGAGATTAGTGGAGAGACTGAAAATAGATATGCACATATACCATTCTATCACTAGAGAGTAATTCAAAGCAGAGATCCTCTTGATGGCAAATGGTAGATATTAACACTGAATTTCAGAGAACTTTCACTGCAAATTTTAGTGTGATTTTTACCCTTTGCTCGTCTCCATGAGACATAGAGTTGCAATAAGGATAGAATGTCATCAGTAGCCCCTCTTCTGAATTGTATATGTGCAGATCAAAAATCCTCAAGTATAACTTTAAGAGCCTGCCTTCAAAGGTCTGTATTTTCAGCTGCAGAAGTGATAAGACTTATCTTTGCCGGCCTTATTTAATTAGATGATTCATCCCTCACACATGCAGAATTATAAATTAAATATTTACTTAACACAAACACGAAACACAATACCAATTAAAGACCTGCCTTGAAACCTTTTTTCTATTTCATTTTCCTTTGCCTTGAAATAAGGTCCTGCAGCAGCATTGTGTCCTGGCTTCAGTGCTATCAGATCACAGAGGAACATTTGTTTGTACACAATGGGGTCAAGTATTCCAAAACACACTGCACATGTGCACAGCGTTGATAACCTTTCATCCTACTTTCCTTGTTGTAAATTTCTGGAAGATTTTAACCTTTAAGCAAGAGATTGCCATCTTTATGAAAACATTAAGTTCCTACCTCTGCTCTTATCTCATCTATCTTGGTACTTTCATTTACCACTCGGAGGGGTCTCCCTGAGCCCTGGTGAAACAATGCTGGGGTGCATTCCAACTGCTGTGGAGGGGAGCCCCATGGTTGGCTGCACTGCTGCAGAGAACACGGGCTTGGGTGTGAGTCCGAGGCTTACAGTTCCATCCATGCTTTATCCTTTATTAGGTGAGATTCAAAACAGCACTGGACTATTTTTATAATAATCACAATGGACCAGTCAGAACCATTGCTGTGCAGGAGCAGGGGCCTGGAGACCTTCATTGTTAGATAGTGGGGAGGTCAGTGGGAGAGTCTGCGGTGGCTGAAACAGGTGTGGAGGGCACTCTGGGCCCTCCAGGCGCTCATGACAGCAGTTGCCATGTGGTTGAAAATATTCCAGCATTTTGATAATGCAGGGCCTTCTGAGCCCTTTGCTTCTCCCTTTCACAGCTCTCACCCCTTTCATCCCCCGGGGACCAGGCATGGGTGTCCTGGCCACTGACCTCACTTCTCTGACATTTTCATTCCCCTCTCTAGGGACATTGTTTTACTTTGAGAATGATGTGTGTGTAGTACTCAGAATGAAAATTACCACTTCTTCCCTCCCCAAAATATAGTACCTGGAGAGTCATGGCCATTCCAAGATTTCCTTAATCTGGACAGTCTGACTTTAGTCCTCACCACATTATGGAAAGTATTTTATAAAGACAAACCAAATAAAATTCTTCACCAAGAAATCCTCAGCCTCCTGGATTTCTGACGCCATTTAGCACCTCCTCCTTCGTGTTATCTCGCTTGCCCTTTCCTGGGTCTCTCATCGCTCCACTTTTTGCTCCTTACCCCCTTCCTTCTGTGATTCCATCTTCCTCATTCTACCGCGCTTCACTGTGAGCCTGCCAAGACCTGTCCTGGACCCTTGATTTATCTCTCCTGACACCCTTTCTCTCAGGGAGCTTGCCTACTGCTGCTATTTTAATTATCAATTTCTGTGACAATTCCCAAAACTGTATTTCCACCCTGATCTCCTTGCTAAATATTAGGAGCTTCTCTCCAACTGTGCTATTTCCAGCTGGGCCTAAATTCAGTTCATCTAGCACTAAGCATGTCTCATTCTCTTCCACTGTGATCTCCGAACCCAGCTCTTCTCGGATTCACCAACAGTTGGCTTCACTCTCCAGTTTCCTGGCTCACAACCCCACAGGTGTTCTTGGACACAAGAACTGGGGCACAAGTGGGGACAGTCAGTCCCCCAGTCACTAAGCCCTGTTCATGACTCCACTGCTGACGTGTTTTTTTCCTCAGCTACCACATTGGCTTGGACATGATCATCTCACGCCTGGACGATTGCAGTGATCTCCTCAATGGACTCTCTCCTTCCTTTCTTTCCTGCCTGATAACCCAACATACTACCAGCTGATTAGTTTGTCTAGGCCACTATTTTTCATAGATTGCTACTATACCACATTCAGATACTTTAGCACTTCTCAAATGGCCAGAGAATATTTGGGCTAATTCACCTGGCAAGCATGACCACCACAACCTAATGTACACCCAGGTGTGCCACATGTTTCTTGCATAACGCTGGGATACAAAGCAGTCTCACCTGCTCACAAGTTTACATTGTACCTTCCTTTGCAAAATACATCACAAATTCTAATAATAAATAATGGTGAATAAATTGGTAAATCTCAGCTTCTTCTCATACTCTTCTTGGCAGCTGGAATGCTCTGTTCCTCCCTGTTGAGCCTCACCTGACTTATCATTTCAGGTTCTGCTCACTCAGTAACAACAATTACTATTATTTATCAAGCCCTTGCTGTGTGTAGAGCATTAGGCTCAGCAGGCAAAGTGCTGAGCCTAATGGCTCATTTAATCCTTACAATCCTATATTGTTAGAGCTATCATCCCCACTTTACAGAGGAAGAAACTGAAATTTGGGTAAATTAAATAAGATACGCAGGTCACACCGTAAGTAGCTGAGTCTGCTGCCAAAGCCTGAACCCTCCACCTTTATAGCATGCTGCCTCTTTTCCTGTCTTCCCCAGGGATACATCCTTCCCCTGAATATACTGCATTTCTCTCCTCAGATGCAGCTCCAGCCCTGCCATGTGGGTCTCTCTGTAGTACTGTTGTGGCTTTTATAACACAGGATGGTAATTAGGTGCATGGACTCAAATCAGACTGAGCTGGAATCCTGACTCTACTATTTGCTAGCATTGTGTGTCTTAGGCAACTTAAAATAGTGCCCCTGCATCTATAAAATGGGGATTGTAACAGCACCTGAGACATAAGATGACTGGAATAATTAAATGAGTTAACCTTTGTAGAGCACTGAGCACAGAGTAAGCACTCAATAATTATTACCTGTTATTAGAATGTTCAATGCCCATGCCTTGCCTCCTGTTAAGAGTATAAGCTAATTAAAGGAAAGGAAAAGGCTTTGCCCTTTTAATTCTACAGCCCCTAGCAAGTCTCTCCAGTGACGGTACCTCCACTACGCTATGATTTTAAAGGTTTCACTGTTGTATTTATCTTTTAGGAAATAGGCAAGATTCTAATTATTTTAACCATTACGGCCAGAGTCATACAATGTGGGCTGAAATGCTGAGCTTGTAAATGACCTGTGAATTCATAAAGTAGCCACAGCAACACAGATATTTAACGCAACAAGCCTCTCTTGCAACACCTATTCTGTGCCAAAACTCATAGGCGCAGAAGGAAACTTGGAGAGGCCGAGAGAGTCCCTCCTGGTACTTCTACAAAGGAGGAAAAATTACACCGATGAACCCTACTAACAAACTTTATCAAGAAATGTTGGGGTGGAAAGATTCTAGGGGCACATTTTATGATTAAAAACAGCCCTGATTGATTGCCCATATTTAGATCAATCCAGAAAGTGGCAGATCAGCAAAGCATAATTAGTATTTCTTCTGCCCCTTTTTCTTGGAATTGGGACAAAACATGTTAAAGTGACATTGAGTAAAATCTATAACCTCCATAGTCACTTGGCACTAGAAAAGCACATCCTGTTTACCTAGAACATTTAATCTGATTTTGTAAAATACACAAGTAGCAGGAGCCAAAGCATCTGCAGTGGTCAGTGCGATTGTTCCCATTTAAACTCGAAAGGCAGGACCATCCATGGTCGGGGAGCTGGAAAATTCATTGTCACATGCAGTTGTGAGGAGTATCTACTCCTTTTATAAACAACAGCAGCCAGAACCTATTACATGTGCTCACAGCTGCTGGCACTTCTGGCCCTAACTGTAAGCTGCATGAACGGGTACTGTTTCTGCTTCTCAGCTGAGCTATTTTATCTCCTGCAGTTAGGACTCAGTGGTTCTCAACCCTAGCTGCATAAAAGAACCTGTTCAGAGATTAAAATGAGTAAGTCCCTTCCCATGCCCCTTCCCCCGATAGTCTGATTCAGTTGCTCCAGGAAAGTGTCTGGGCATTGTTCTTTTGGGGTGTTAGGTTTCTGCAGTGATGTGTATAGACAGCAGGTGTTAAAATCTGCTACAATGTGGACCAGGCAATAGCTTGATCTAGGCACAGTTTCCCAGCAAAACTGGATTCTGTGTTGCTACAAAGCTGCCAGAATCCAGCCAATCATGTTAATTTTCTATTCCACAGGGCTTTTATCCTCATACTGCTGGCCAAGAATGGTGCTGCGAAGTCAGAGATCTGGGTTTCTTCTCATCTCAAGTGCCCCAGAAGGATTCCTTGTATGTTACTGGGCAAATAATCTCTGAATCTCTCATGTTTTTATTGCATAAAACGGGAATAAGATGCCTTCTATACCTGTGGCATGGTGAAAGAACAAGAAGTCCCTGTCTGGGGCCAGACCTCTGCAGTAAGGTGAAGTGATGAATCACATTAGCCAGGGGCTGGGAGAAGCATTGGGCAGGCAAGTTTAACAGGATGGTTAAGAAATCACCACCAATTGTCCAAAATCAGCAGGGACAGGTGACCCTTGAGTTTGGGGTCCTTGATAAGGACAAGAAAATACCAAATAGCAACTGAAAGTATTTTGTAATTATTCTTGGATTTGGCATTGCTTAGTTGTACTTCTTTCCATGAGGCACAGCAACTTGTTAATAGTGATTTTTTTATTTACTTGTCTCATAACAATGTATGGGGCAAAGAGGGATAAAAGGCTACCTTTTTACAGAAGACTAAAAGAGATAAAAATAAACCCATCTGTTAAACACATTTATTATCCATTAAATGAAAAAGGAGTGTCTTCCACCCTCACCTTATCTTCCCTGGGCCAACCATTTAGTCTAAGGATCTATGTACCAATCTATCTATCCATTTAATTTTCTTTTCTTCCCCCCACCTTTTTTTTTTCAGAACAAGGCTGCCTTTGATAGCCTTCAAGAGAGAAGCCCAAACCTCAAGTTGCCAAATCTAGAGTTTAATTCTGGGAAGTTGTTATGGACATTATTAATTGCCAAAGCCAAATTTAACACAAAATAATAATGGTAAGAATGAATAAAACTCTTTCAGGCTTTTTTAAGTATTAAAAGAGTTGTTCATACTCCCCATGTTTCAGTTTATCTTTCCGGTGAAAAGGTGTTGTCACAGATCAATACATAAATTTGACAATGAAAATTCATTGTGCTCCTTTGTGCCCTAGCTTGTCCTAAAAACTGGGAAGAGAGCAAGAAAGCCATTTAACTGGTAAGATACACAGCAAGCTACTGATGGACTAATTCGGGGGCTGGGAAAAAACAATGCAATGGGGGGGGGTGCTTGAGAAACTGTTGGAGATATTCTGTTAGAGAACATACATTCGTGTAGTACTACTTGTATAACTCAAAAATGAAAGACCCAAAACATAAGCTGTTTATGAAAAGAAAAACAGCTGCAGTGAAGTGGCACAGCACGGCTTTCAACAATGTGTAAGAGAACATGGTTTCAGCAAGCCACACATAAGAGACCTTCTCCTCTTCTCCTCCCTTCTAGAATGCTGGAGGCAGGTCTGCCCAGCTCTTAACCCCCACACTCCTCCTGACTTTCTTCCCCATGTCCACTGTGAACTCCTGTCCCCTCAGGCAAGGGTGGGAGGCAATCGAAGACATTTTACCTTTCAGAGATCATCCCTTGCCCTGGGATGAGCGGACAGAATACCCCAGCTCTGGCTGTAACACCGGCGCTGGCGCCCCCTTCATCAGCACCACTGAAACATGGCCGCCTGGCTATGGAGACTCTCACGGAGTGATTCATGAATGCTCTGGTCTCTGCTATTTTCTGGCCCAGAGATGGGAAAATTCATTTAAAAAAGGGGAAAGGAGAAAACTCTATTATCTAAAAAGATCCCAGTTAACACCTGATACTCAATCTCCCTAACCACAGTCTCAACTTAACCAATGGGCTGTGCAATGCTCTTGACCACACATGATTTATACACTCAACATTCATGGCACAGCTGCATATATACTATAAAACAGAAAATCAAAGAGGTAAATGACTTTAGAAAGATGCCTTAAAAAAGAGTGTCAAAGCGACTGAGGTCTTGCTGACAAAGGAGACTGACCACAGGAGGAGAAATGCCTGTTACCTGTCCAGCACCGAAGTCTCCAGACGGGCTCCTGCTGTCCCCAGACGGGCTTCTGCTGTAACCAGACACCTAAAAGCTTCCAGGTTTCCGTTATGAGGCCATTTGCCCTTCAGTTTCCTCTAAGGCCTCATACCCGCTGAAGAAACAGCCGAGCAGGACTCATTGTGAGGCGTGGGCAGCTCCCCTCCAAGCTCAACCTCCCTTCTGACTGGTGCCTCCCTGCCCAGGTCCACTGAGCTTCACAGAGCCATTCCTGAGGGCCTGCTGCTGTCTGGAAAACAAGAAGTGGTTTCCTGGTCTTCTTAGCCGGATGGCGTGTGTGATTTCCCTCACGCCCATGGGAAGTCCTTCAGATCCTTCTTATCTGGAAACCTCTCCACTGAGTGGTCAGACTTGTTTGGCCAATGCCCCTAGTTCTTGCTTTCCTTTCTCCAAAGAAAAACATCAGAAAACTGAAACCAAAGCAATCCCAAATGGGCTAGAGCTAATGACGGATGTAGGATGCTGGGTTGAAACCTTGGAAAGATGTCTGCTTAATTAGACTGTGATTTCAGGGGGGGAAGAAAATTAAAATGATCAATGAGTTCTTTATCCCTGGAAGTGCCTAAAAGTCAGAGAGTGAAAAACTCCCAAGAATACAGGAAGACCGAAAGAAGTGGTTTAGTCCCAGCCCAGGGCTTTAGGGATGGCTGACCTTCCAATGTGCCACTTGAAAGGACACTAATTTTTCCAGATTTCCAGGGGAGCTCTATGAAAATTTGTGCATCAAATTATAAATTGTGTGACACTTAAAATACCATCTTGATAATATTAATATATAAAGATAAGAAGATCCATGGAAAAGGGCCAGTTGGTAGGGTGCAGTCAGGTATTTGGGATTAAGGATGAATTCTAATTGAACTTTTTGAACTGGAAGTCACCTAACCATTCTCATTTTGCAAGTGATGGAACTGAGGCCCAAGGAGAAACAAGGGCTTATCCAAAACAAGAACACAGATGGGAAGTAATAGATTGTCATCCACTTGTTCTTTAACTTTAGTATGAGGAATGCTCTTCAATTGCCTGCCCTTGAGCCTTGTCCACAGAAAGTTCGATGAATGAGGTCTGACCTGGAGCTGGGAATTGCATTGTAAGTAAGTGTTCCAGATAGGTCTGATGTGGATAGTATTACATTTAGAGAAACCATCATAGTGACAAAGCAAGGACACCAGAATCACACTGTGGGGATTCAAACCATAGTCATACCAACTTCCCTCACTGAGGCTCAGTTTTACTATGTATGAAAGTGGATAATAATACCGTTGAACTTGTAGGCACCAGTGAGAGCCTGACGCAGAGGAAGAGCGAAAGGTCTGTGTGTTCCTGCCTAGGGACCTGGGCTTGGCTCCTCTAAGCTCATGAGTTTTCCCTGTTCCACCCGTCTCCCTCTCTCCCTCCCTGTCTTCCCTTCTGACTAAAGCTATCACCCTTGGACATGTCAGCAACCACCAATAGAACTCAGGCTTGAGACAAAAGTTAAGTATTTTGGTAAAAAGAAGATGAACCTTCTTTTACTTCTTGGTACTGACTATGCCTTTATGAAAGAAAAAACTGAGCTGCAGTGCAGTGGCATGGCCTACTACTCCATGCACTTTCTGGGAGGGAGACAATGGTTGTTGTCCACCCACAGTTGACCCTCTTTGCTGTTGACCCAGGTGTGGCTGGGGAACTCACGTGGAACTAGTCTGTGAGCTGAGGGGATGAATGCAGGTTGGTCTAAAGCATGGTGGTCTCATTCTCCTTGGGGGAAACTGGGGTGACTTTAGACATGTGGCTGATTGTGGACACACACTACCTCTGGATTTACTGTTAGTGGCGCCATAAAAGTTCTTGTTATTATTCCAGCTCCAGTTGGGTTTTCTGTTATTTGTAGCAAAAAGAACTATAATAAAGTGGTGAATCACTATAAAAAATACATTTTTTCTATGTAAGATACTACCCTTGGTCTAAAAAAATAGGAAAAAAATCAAAACACATATACACAGAGCCAAATAACTGAAATCATATTCTAAAATATTCCAAATTAATTTCTTATGCTAAATATGTGTGGTATTGACTTGTTCTATAGGACATGGACTAAGATACTCCAGATACTTTCTTACACTAAAAATCCATAATATTAAATATAAGTACTGGAAAAGCACCTGGGTCCTGAAAACCCAGAGTAGCCTGGGGGTTAAGAGTAGCTATAGATTCCAAATGTAAATGGTAGCTCCATGGAAACTTAGATTATTTAATCTTTCTGGACCTCAGTTTCCTTATCCATAAAATAATAATAATACCTAACTCAAGGTTGTCTTAAAGATTAAATGTGTTAAATAGATGTAAAAATGCTTAGAACAGTGCTTGGCCCATAGTAAGCATGTGTGTTAGCTATTGTTGTTTGCAAAGACACTTCTGTTGTAATAATAGCTGCATATGGTTTTGGTATTATTTTTGCTTTTGTGTGTGTGTGTGTGCTAGCTTTGCCTTAGGTACAGCATGAATTGACTGGCACTTTGCAGATGCTCCCAAAATATACCTTATTGTCTCTGTTGTGAGATTTGGTTCCTTTGAGGGTACCTTCAGTGGATTGGCACAAATGTGGATAAGCAATGGTAGCTCTGTCGGGGAGGAATGAAGAAAATGTAGGAAGATACTGGCATTAATTAGCATGATGGTCAAGGACACAAAAAGAAGTTTGCAGACTGACAGCTTTGGGAAGTAAATGCCTGGAGGTAGAGTTAGCCCACAAGTGGAGCAAGGGAAGCTGCAGACCTTGATACTTACAAAAAGATAAACAAGTGGGGGAACTTGACTTGGACACATCTGTCCTTAAGAAACACCCTGCTGGCCCTGGCTGGTATGCCTCAGTGGATTGAGTACTGGCCTATGAACCAAAGGGTCACTTGTTTGATTCCCACTCAGGACACATGCCTAGCTTGTGGGCCAGGTCCTCAGCAGAGGGCGCGCAAGAGACAACCACACATTGATGTTTCTGTCCCTCTCTTTCTCCCTCCCTTCCCCTCTCTAAAAATGAATAAATAAAATCTTTAAAGAAAAAATAAAAGAAAAGAAACACCCTGTTGTAGAATGAGCTCCTGGGTAAAGCCTTTTGCAACTGCACTTTTTTTCTGTCTTGCTTTGGGTTGTCTAGTGCAGTTGGCTCTTTGACATGGAAAGGGGTGTTGTCAAGGTGGCTGCCCCTCTGCTTCCCTGAGGAGCAATTCCTCTCAGCCACAGTCCAATTTGTTGCTAGGAACACCCTGTACTTGTCACACTCACTTTACAATGAAAACAAAGACCAATAAAAAATGGAACCACCATATGGTCTCGGCTGCAACCCAGAATTAACTGCTGATGGGGAGACTTTGTACTGTCACAGCTACAGATGCATGGTCTGCGACAGAGGCACTTCCCTGGTATTTTAAGATATTGAGGTTGGTAGCAAGTTGACCCCAAACTTCTTCAACCAGACTGCAGTAGTGTAGCCAGAGCAACTAATTTGTCAACTGTGTTATCTATGTTTGTGTTAGTATGAAGTGTCTCTCAGGACTTGAGGGCAGAGTTATTTTCATAGGCAGAGATGTTGGCACCAAATAAATGTGTATTTCTCAGCATGTTCCAGACTGTTTTACCCTTCTGTCCTACCCCCTTCTTTGACTAGCTAACTTTTGGTGACTCCTTAAATTACAAGTGTTATTTCTTCCAAGGACCCTTGTAGCCCTCCCAGCCTGGGAGTTCCTTCTCCCTAGTTCCATATTACCAGGTGCACATCTTTTCGCAGTTACCACACTGCATTCAAGTGACTTTTAATGCACTGACTGTGAGCTCCTTGAGGGCCTGGACTAGTCTCATTAGTTGTAAGCCCAGCTCCTAGCCTAGTGCTGGCATATGGCAGGTCATCAATAAAAGCAGACAAAATTAAATTGATCCATCTTACTATACTGCTTGTTCCTCCTCTCAAAGTCAGAATGCCCCATAGCTCAGTCATTGGAACTCTTCTCTATTGACACTTATTCCCCGGGTGATCTCCATGAGTTTCATGGTTTAAACCCAGGGTTGATGACTCCCAAATATATATCTCTATCATGGACCTGAATTCCTGACCCATGTGGCCAGTGGCCTACTTAATATCTCCACTTAGATGCTCAATATGATCTCACAGCGATCATGTCCAAAACTAAACCTCTAATTTTCCCTCTCAAACTATTCCAACAGTCTCTCCCATCTTAGTAAAGGGTATATTCATCCTTCCAGGTTACTCAGACCAAACCCTAAGAGTCATTCTTAGTGTTCTCTTGTATACTTTATGGCTAATTTTCCATAAAATTGAATTAGTTCAAAATATATGCATATTTGGGCATCTCTCACCTCTTCCTCTGCCATCATTCTCATTCAAGCCGTGATGATCTCTAGGCTGGGTTATTAATGTTGCCTCTACTTGGTCTTTGGGCAAGACTGCAGCTGGATGGTCCTCATAAAATATATGTTATATAATGTCCACCACCTGTGCTCAGTCCTCCAGCACTCCCATCTCACACAGTCAAGGTGAAAGCCCTTTCAATAGCCTGTAAGCCCCGCACCATCCCATCGGCATCCCTACTCCTCCTACCATTTCTTCCTTTAGTTTCTCTCTTACTTCCTCCCTCCTCACTCACATCGCTCCAGCATGCTGACCTGGTAAGCTAAGCACAGTTTCAGCTCAGAGGCTTTGCACTTCGTTTTCCTCTCTGCCTGGAATGCTCTTTTCCTAGATATCCTTGTGTCTCACTCTCTATCTCTCTCCCACCTCTGCCCAAATATCACTTTCTTAGTAAGAACTTAGCCGACTGCCATATTTCACATTTTAGCTTTCCCACTCCCCTTTCCTTGGTTATTTTTCCCACATCATATACCACCTCTAATATGCTATAATGTACTGATTTATTTTGTTTATTGTCTATCTCCATCTCCCATCCCCCATTAGCATATAAGCTGTTTGAGGGCAGAGATGCCTATTTGATTCCCTAATGAAGAGGATTTGGAGGTTCAACACACAGCAAAATTATGAATGCACAGCATTAGCATATACACGGCAGAAGTACATGCAAAAGTACATAACGGTTCAACTTTTAAAGCACTCTGATCTCCATGTATTAGAAGGTTAAGTCCTGTTTTGTTTTGTTTTGTTTTGTTTTTCAATCCACAACCAGATGTTGGTAACCCTTTTGACCCAATGTGGCCCAGGGTCAGCTCTCTTTTGGTATTTCTATTTAGAGGCCAGCAAAATTACCCTCTGGCACTGACCAGTCCTTATGCAAGGAAGGAACCGACAAATAATTGGGCAGTTTTATAGTATACAAATGGTCTTATTCTTATCTTCTCTGTGTATATCTTGGCAGAGTCCCTACTAATTGGAGTTGGTCATACTTATGCTCAGCAGCAACTTCTCTAGTTTTGTTTGCATTTGCTGTTACTAAACTCATTCCACCCACAGACAGAGTTATTATACCTTCTTTCTGTACATATCTTTCAGATAATTATGTTACTTTGTTATGGAAGATCCCAAAGCTTCCATCATTTGAACCAACTCTATACAGTTGACAGCCACATTCTACCTATCTTCTTATGCCTCCAGTGATGGCCGCAGCTTTGCACCCTCCATGTGGAATTCTGCCTGTCTGGACTCTACTCCTAGCACCATCTTCCCTGTCTTTTCCAGGAACATGGAAGCAGAGTATAGGGGAGACATGAAGACAGATTTAGGACATGGTTCCATGAAGGTTTTCATCAGTAGCTCTTTCTTGACCTTTGTTGATCTTTTATTGAGGAGATCTGACCATCAGCAGCCCATGAGCAATCCCCAGCCTTCAGGTTCCACCTTTAGTTCTTAGAGGTGACATGCCATCCATGTAGCACAAGCGCTCACTAATGCCCCCTTAGTATAACATAAGTTGCCCACAGGCTGCAGCTCTGACCCACATGATGTCAAAATTATCGATTAACAAAATATGTCATTGACTTCTCCTTCTTCACTCCCTACCTCATCAGTATTATGGAGAAGAGCAGGATATTTGAATACATGGGTATTCTTGTCTTCATCTAGGAAGGACTCTATTTAGAATGAAGCTGCATTTCCTCTAAAGTACACGTGTTCTTTTGTCCATGAACTCTGGATAGTCACTCCCACTCTAACCTCTGCTCCCTTTTGTTCCCCCTGGGTGCAGGTGCTCTGTGATGGCAGGTATTGTATACCTCAGGTGAAAGGGAGTGGGATCTGAAAACAGTTGGCAGATACTAGTTTGGGCCTACAAAACCCTGTCCCCATGAGGGCACCTCTCATTTACATCCCATCGTTCTCTACCATTTTGAGGTCCTCGGCATTTCCTTTGACCTCAAAAGAAAGCCCTCCATTTTTGCTCGTGATTATAGAGATAACTTTATCAGAATTTAGCAAGTCAACTAGTGAACAACCATGATGCCAAAACCACTAGGCAAATATGAGCAGAAGAGTGATTCATTCCAGGAGAAATCAGAATCAAAGAGAGTGAAGAGGGCCTCTACTCATTCATTCCAGCTGCCTTGTGTTAGAGGGAACTACAAGGCTTAACCAAGGTCACCACACCCACTAGTGTCAGAGGCAGAATTAGAATTTAGATCTTCTGTCTTCCCATGCAGCACTCTTGACATTATGCTCTGGTACCTGGCCCCTGCCATGGGCCCTCAGGACACTGTTAGGATACTTTTCTTTTACCTCTAAACTGAGACAATTCCACAGGTACAGACAGAGTGTTTATCTCTGTACCTAATGTCTAAGATGGAGTGACGATTTCTGAGTAGAGAAGGAGACAACATTAAACTTGTGTTAAACTTGTCTTTTTTAAAAATGATGTATGGTTCATGATTTCATTAGTGCCAGAAATGATGCTTTCAATGAATTGGCCTGATTTTTCCAGCACCTAAACTTTTTTATGGGAGAATGTGAAATAATTCTTTCTAATATAGGAGAATACAGCCATGTGAATGACACCATGGTGGTCTGAAAAATGTGGTGCCAAGTGACATCAGTAGCACATACTGTCACCCCTGTGGCAGGATTTGAGAAGCAACAATAACAACAACATGTCTACCTTCCACTACTTGCTGAAATTACACTTTTAAATAGAAGTTAAGTGAAGGAACAGCCTCTATTCTGACTCAAATACCTTTGAAATGTTGGTATATTGTCCATTTCCAATGAAATGTACATAAAGCATGACTTAGTTTAAGTCATCCAAGAGGCTTTTTTATTGGAGAGAGTAGAGATAACAGGGGTGCAGTGAGGCTAGAGAGAAGCGGGGAATAGTAGAGAGGGGTTAGTATTGCAGAGAGCAGTTCTTAACTCTGTCTGAGGGCGGACATACTGCTTATTCATTAAAATCATCCTGCTAATTGTTGGTGGAATTGCTATAATCACACAGCCTGACAATCCCTTTTAGTTTTCTCATTGCTCAGAATGACCATTTCACATCTCTTCACTCCCCAGTTTTAGCAGCATCCTTGCCTCATACTTCATTGAGAAAACAGAATCAGCCAACAGGAACGTTCGTGCTCCTATACATGAACTTCCAACACTCTTCCACCTGCACTGCCCTTTCTGCCTTCCCTCCAGTTTGCGCGGGTGGCATGGCCCTGCAGCTCCTGACGGCTTGCCTCTTCCTCCACTTGGCTCTGGGTCTTTTTCCTTCTAATTTCCTCAGCATTAGATCAGTCCCAGCAGCACACAAACACATTCTAGAATGCCTCTTTAGAAGCCTTTCTTTGACAAATATCTTTCTCTCTCCCCATTGACTGCAACAGTCTTCTGCTCCCCTTCACAACAAATCTTGAACAAAGAGCTGAAGACATTCATCTCCACTTTCTCAGCCTTCCTCTCTGGTTCGAGTCAGTCAGATCGGTGTTCCTTCCCTAGTATTGCACAAAACGGCTCCCCTGTGGTCACCATGGTTTCCATGCGACCTTCACCTGTGGTGCATTTTCAGTTCTTGTCTTCCTTGATCCTGCAGCACCATTGGACAGAGGTGGCCACTCTCTCCTTCCTAAAACCTTATATTCTTCTGATTCTGTGGCACCCACTCCTCTGTTGTCCCTCCTTCCCCACCAGCCCCTCCTCCTAGGCTTCTCCATGACCTTTCTCCCTCTACTTGATCTCTACAGGTTGGTGTGCCTCAAGCTTGGTCCACTGTCCAAGCTTGACCAGTGGTCCCACTGTCCTTTTTCACTTGTTTTATTCCAGGGTGACCTCATCTGGTTCCACACTTGGAAGAACATTCATGGATGGGAGCAAAACAAAGGTGTTTTTAGACATATAAAGACTGAGAAGTCTTGTATCTCACTGGCCCTGGCTTTTGTGCCATGAACTTCATTGGCCATCTGGTGGAGCCTATTGACTACTCAGAATAGCATTTTAAATGCATAAAACAAATTACATAGGATTGCACTCCATTGAAATATAGTTACTGAAATATTAAAACATGATATGATTTAGTATTTGCTTCTGTATCAATCTATTCTACTAAAAGATTTAATGAGGCAGGTTTAATAATTATCACAAGTTTTAAGAAATGATGGAAATAAACTAGATTTTTGAGGATCTGCAACATAGTAATGTGGTAGAAAAACATCTGTGATTTCTCTTGGTAACAAAGCATAGGTACTGCTAACACTGTGTGGTTCATTACCTCTGTTCCTAACTAAAGGAAATTCAACAGTTCACTTAGGTCTTACTGAAATAAAGGTGTATTTTTTCCTATTAAAATTCATGAGCCCACTGAATTTTATTCATATGGTGGCCAATAACCTGGTGAAAAGCATATTTTAAAGAGAAGAAAACTAGCCCTGGCTGGTGTAGTTCAGTGGATTGAGTGTGGGCTGTGAACCAAAGTGTCACAGGTTCGATTCCCAGTCAGGGTACATGCCTGGGTTGCAGGCCATGACCCCCAGCAACTGCACATTGATGTTTCTCTCTCTCTCTCTCTCTCTCTCTCTCTTTCTCCCTCCCTTCCCTCTCTAAAAATAAATAAATAAAATCTTTAAAAAAATAAAAAAAAGAAGGAAACTGAACACTTGAGAACTAACCATTTAAAAACCACTAGTTAACTATTAATTTTTAGATTATCAGTTTTTAAAATTATTTGTTAAAATGACTAATTTGGAGGTATAATTATAAAAGAAAATATGAACTAAAATACTAAGTAACTCTGAATAGGAACATAGTAGTTGTTGAATGAATACTTTTTGAAAAATATTTTACTCATTTATTTTTAGAGAGAGGGGAAAGGAGGGAGAAAGAGAGAGAGAGAAACATCCATGTGGGAGAGAAACATTGATTGGTTGCTTCTCATATGTGCCCCAACTGGGCATAAACCTGCTACCCAAGCCTGTGTCTTGACTGGGAACTGAACCAGCAACCTTGCGTTTGGCGGGATGACGCCCAAACAACTGAGCCATACCAGTCAGGCCAATGAATACTTTTTAAATGAATAAGTGAATTGAAGGGAGATTGCTTTTTCCTTTCATATAGTTTTCAGCTGGCTGAGGTATATACATCCTCAGATGAGTCCAGTATTTCCAACAACACAGTCACATCATAGTTTTGACTGCTGACACACTATGCACATGAATTTCCCCTGCACTCTTGTTAATAATAAGGTTACAGAAGCCCCCCTACATGTATGGGGAGGTACTCCATCGTCTTAGCCAAAGAGTGGAAGTGATTTCTGAGGTAGAGCTTGATATCCCCAGGACATAATAGATGTTCAATAATTTTCCAAGACCTACAATGTGAAGGTAGTACTCATAGGTCAATATCACTTGCTGGTCACCCAGAGCAGGCCATTGCTGTGGTTAAAATTGCCACCCCCAAGTATGCATCCCACCTCCCTCCAGAGTCACTGCTCTTTGGTTTCTGCTGTATGTCTAACAGTTACTGCCCTGTACTACCACTGGCCTCAGTTCTTTGGAGGAATGATGTAGTCTTTTTTAAATGCCCCTTCAAAAACATACAATATGTCAGGCACAATGATAATGTCTGCTTGAGAAAGAAATCAGAAAAAGGCTGGCTGACAACTGCGTCTATGAGGAACAACAACGGCTCTGAAATTTAGCTCCAAGGAGGCGCCTGAAGTTAGCTCTTTGAGAACGAGCATAAAGTTGGGGGCTGTGGTGGTGGGAATGGAAAATGAAGCACAAGTGAAAATTAATCGGAATTTCTGAAGTTCAACTCCTTGGGGACAAGGAAGAATGTGCCTTTTAAAAGCATAGAGATATGGAATGTTGAAAAACAACAGAGCTTGTAACTTAGCTTTGGGGAAATTAAATATTTGACAGCAAGATCTTGTTAGACCATAAACACCACTTTACATTTTACCTGTAGTCAGTCACTTCTAAAGAAAATAGAAGGGCACAAAATTTCTGAATACTACACATATTACTTGGTAAACTAGCTCCTGTTCAAAACAACTTGCCTGTTTTATTACTGGGGACAGGCATTACTTTTTCACTTCAAATGGCTTACCTGTAGGTTTATTGGTTCCCCATTGCCCCAAATCTGGGCAGTGGATAAACCATTGCCCTGGCACCCTCTTTACTTATTGGTCTGTCCTGTTTCATACATGATGGACAGCTCTGAGAGTCTGTCAGACCAGCTAGTCAGCCTGGTGATCACACTGGTAAGCCCAAAGGCTAGCTGCCCTGGGTTCTGTACTTTTTAAGTTTTTCAGAAGTGGAGTGAGAGAGGAAGGGAAGCATGTTCACAGTGGCCACTGCTGCCCTTTGAAAGAGTGCAGCATTGTGAAGTCTGTGCCTCAGTGCGTGGGAGTTGCCCAGCCCCCCACAGCTCCCTCCAATGGCCTATCCCAGGACAATGACAGGTCCCATTTTTCAAGTTCAAGGCCATTTCAAATGACATTGCCTCCTATAATTCAAAGTTTGCCTCCCAGGACCTCGAAACTATTTTTAGACCTGAGACATAGTACACAAAACACAGCAACGTATCAACAATACATGATTATTCCAGGCCCACGCCCCTTGAGTTCGCCTCATCTGACCTGAAACACTGAGAGGAAAACCACATATATTTTTAGTCTCTTGCTTTGAAACTTTGAATTCCTCAAATGTCATTCCATTTTCCATTTTACTTAGGGCTGTTATGATCTCGCTTTTGTGTTTTACATGGCAGTATGGGCACACTCTTGGTATGTACCTCTGCCTAGGACCCTTTATTTGAACCTGCAGGGCTCTCACTATATATGGGCACCCTTATGAATGACCTCTGGCCCTTGGATTACTTACTAGTCCAAATTTAAAATGCTCTCATATCATCCCTTCTTAAGTGCCACAATCACCTTACACATCAGGTGCCTAAGGATTATTTATATGAACTAACATGAACAATATGTAAGTGTACTTCTATGCTTAAAATCATCAAATTTTCTAGAAATTGTGTAATATCATAAAGAGAGAAAACCAGGTTGACTTTAGCTCAAGTGGTCACTTTGCCATGACAGATGCTAAAAAGAGGAAACTGGTTTCTTAAACCCACTAACACACACACGTGTATGCTATAACACATGCACTATAGGAGACTGTTCTGCATGGCGTGGGCCCAGCTCCCACTTGGAGATGCACAGGACCCATGCCCATGGATAGGTTCTTCCATAGGGAATCAGGCCTGCATTGTACCTAGGCTGCTATGAGACTTGCTTTTGCTAAAACTCTCTCACCCTGAATTGAGGCAGCAAATATTTACTGCATATCTTTAAAGTAACTTCCTAAAATCTATGTTAAACTTTCCAAGGATGAGTGGAACCAGTTCAACCACTTTTCCCTTTGCACTTGCAAATAGCCTTCTTCTGTGATGTGATTAGGGGCATCCTCTCCTTTGTTTTCTGTAAAAGGTAACCACCTAAAGTGAACCTCTGCATAGTAAATGAGGACCATCACGAAATATGCCCAGAAAAAGCAGTAAAAGCTTATCAAGGCAAGAGTCAGGGCACTCTTCCCTTGAGAGAGTGGTTGAGGTGTTCTAAGGCTTTTTCTCCTCCTGAGAGAGAAGCCACACTGACCATTTCCTCCACAGGACTTAGTAGTCTGTGTGAATTTGTCTTATGCCTCATCCACAATGCCTCGGGCCACACGAGCCAGGGTCCTCGTCAATGCACACACACACATACTCATATTTCTCTGCATTCAAAATTAGAGGAGTAAAGAATGCAGCAACCACACACATAACTCTGGACCCCAAAGCATGTAGCATTTTTGACATCTGGACCACATCTTTTATTAGCTTCCTTCTCTTCTATATGAGAATACTATTTTCAGTAATAATCCTTATTTTCTTAATTAGTCTTTACCTTTAAAACAACTAAAAAATAAAATATTTCTCTTATTAATATTATTAAAATTCAGTAAAACATTTAATTGTAAACTAAAATGTGTACTTGCCAAGTAAAAAGAGTACACAGTGAAGTGTACTGCACTATTTTATATTTTAAACACAAATAAAATCTCTATGTGGTCCCATAGAATGACAGAATTGAAGCAACTCTTTTTTAGCTTTTTTTCTTTACAGTCATGTGCTAACATTGCTTATTATTAATCTCCTGCTCAAGGCCAAGGACATGTCATCATACCCCAGAGGCCAGAGACACTTAAAGCAAGCTCAAATATTTGCAAGCCAGTAGGAACTTATTCTTGAAGTCAGCACAGATAGCTGAGTCCCTCTGTGTCAGGAATCAGTGTACAAATGAGTTTTGTAATTTAACATCTGTGTAGAGTACATATTCATTAAAAGATAAGTAATAAAAATATTAATTATGAACTTATGTTGTATTACTGAAATTCACCAGTGAGTGCAACAATTGTTTAGAACTTAGATCAACAAAACTATTTTCAGGAAGAGTATGTTATCATCAACATTGTTTGGAATTGCCACGGCATGATAATTAGAAAAAAAAAAGACTTTTAGTTGTTTTTATTATTGATTTTAAGTTCTCTACAGACAAGTACAACTTATTGCCTGCACCCAGGGGGGCCTCTCCTCACACACCTCCCTTGGTGCCACCAATTCTCGAGTGTCTCTGATAAGCTTGTCATTCAAGCACAGGATAACTTTGTGTTGGAGGGTCACCCCATTTCTCTAAGAACAGTCCTTTAGGGGTACAGACCAAACAGCAGGGAGGAAGGACTTGCCACTGGCACATTGAAGTGCAGGTGAGCCTTTGGAAAAGGCAGCCACGTGAATGCCAAGCCTCACTAATGCATCTCCCATCTTCACCAAGGGAAGCTAATCTTGCCCTCCCCTTCCCCGGGTTCCCATCTGCTTCTCATTCAGGCTTCTTTGGAAACATCCCCCTGACCAGAGGAAGGAATTACTGCACTGCTCCCCCCCGCCCTCTGGATGCTTCTAGGCCCATCAGACCACCTGAAAGAAAAATAGCAAGTGTGGTGTGTGGTGCTGACCGGGGATTACAAGGGAAACCAGCTTTCCCTCCGCTTGACCCTCAAGGAAGGAAGCAGGAAGCCCTGCTTGGGGACGGGCTGTGCTATTACCTCCTGACCCTCTCTCTAATTGAGAACACAGAGCGGATGGCAGAAAGCGGGGCCTCTGCAGCACTTTCCACACCTCTCTCAAGATTAGAGACCTCGTCTTGGACAAGAAACAGTCCTGATGGCTACTACTGTGTTTACACTGCACCAGGCTATGGGTCAGTCCCAATTGAGCCTCCTCCCAGCTAAGGGGAGAAACACTGTCACCTTCACCTTATAGACAGGAAACTCTGTTGTGGAGTGGCTGATGTGAGGAGGATGGAACCCAGGACTGCCTCATATCTGAGGCCTTCTGTCCTGCCTGGGGTGGGAGTGCCTGGAGGTTGAGTCCTCCCGTGACTGCAGCACCTATAGATACTCTGAGCGTTAACCTTCAGACCACTGTTGTCACACTGTTGGATACCCAGCATTGGGGTCCACCTATTGCTAAGCAAGTCTAGCTGCTCATAGAGCAAGAATCAGAAATGTGTAAACTGGGTGTCCAACCTGTGGCCCAAGGGCGACAAGCAGCTCAGCGTGGCTATGAATGTAGCCTAACACAAAATCATAAATTTACTTAAAACATTTTGAGACGTTTTTGTGATTACATGTTGCAATGTATTTCATATATGACCCAGGACAACTCTTCTTCTTTCAGTGTGGCCCAGAAACACCAAAAGCTTGGACACCCCTGGCTGTAGGGAAGGTGAATGTCTAGATAACTTATATGTGTAAAATGGGAGTAGTCAGGTCCAGGTATCTCCTCATTGCTTTCACCCAGTTCTGCCTGCTGTGCCTGCCCTTTGAAATAATCCCTAGTCATAAAAGCATTATGAGAAGGATGAATTTAGTTAAATATAACAAACAGGGACAGGGGGTGGGTTTGCATCATCACCTACCTAACTGCTGAAATCCTCTTTTAATATGTCTGTTCATCCTAGTCATGTGTCATTTGTTTTATTCACCAAATATTTATTGAAAATCTATGTAGCAGGCACTAATCTAGACCCTGGAGATAAGCAGGAATGAAAACAACTCCCCAGACGTTTACATTCTAGGCTGGCCTCCACGTCCATCTCTGCCCCCATCTGCCCGGCTCTGTGCCCCGGGAGGTCAACCCCACACCCCACATCCTTGTCACCTGGGAGGCAATTGGGAAGAAAGGGCAGGTGGAAGATCCCAGCAAGAGACAAGGATGAAGGAAAGGGGGACCTGGCATTTACACCCCCATTCCTCTTTGCCAGGCTATAGTCTGGGCAATGACTGTGTTCCTCCACCCTCAGCCACAGACTCTGGGGAGCCCCCTCTCTCACATCCACAGGCCGTCCCAGGCTCCTCTGACATTCCATTCACACTTTTTGCCCTGTTCTACCCTAGAGAAGGTGATCAAGGGCTTCTGAATGCTGCCAATCTCCTGTTGACTTGACAGCCGACACCGTTTCAGCAAACCTTTGAGTGTAATGGAGGACTTCAACTAAAATCCCCATGTGAAAATTAAGCAAATGAGGGGAAAGAGCAAGTTAATAAAAGTGGATTGTTTCTTGTGCTCAATGAAAGTAGTTTTCTGCTTATTTCCTTTTTATACAATCACTGTTACTTCCAATTATTTTTAGTAACTTCCCTTCGAACTCATTGTTTCAAAACTCAAGTCACTTTCAGTAAAGGTTGAATTTTGTTATGAGGATACAGAATGGGGAGCTCCAATAATTAATTTCACTGATAAAGTAAGGTGAAAAATTGTGTAGTATCAAAATTCCTAAAACATATATTTAGCTCATTTCTTCTATATGAAACAGATAGTTGGTAGAATTGAATCTACTTTAGATGAATGAGGGTTTCCAGGTTCATTTGGATATTCAGAATGGCATTTACATTTCAGTGCTACAGACACAGGAGTTTAAGTTTCCCTCACAGGAACTTTTGTTTTTGTGATTATTTCTGCTCCTAGAAGCCTCACTTCCATTCACCACTTACTGTGTGAAAGAATGTTAATTTGGCCACTTGCTGTGTTTCACATATGTTTTTTCTTCTGAATCTTTGTTGTGAGAAACCTAATTTGTGATCATGACAGTAAAAAGGTAGTTTTTTTAAAGCAAAAAGAAACATTAAGTACCCAGGATCTTTTCTTTTCTTCCCATCCATCCTTTCATTCCTCCCTCCTTCAGGGTGCCTTTGGATTTCCAGCTTCTCCCTGCTTTATCTGTCAAAGAGGAAAAAACAACCCTAGGGATACAATTTGGCCTTCACCACTTGGTCACGCTCAAAACACCGATCTCATATTTCCACATTCACAGTCCATTCTCTAAAGGCTCATACTCAAATTGTTCCAAAATGGAGAGAAACTTGCTCAAAAGCCACAGCTCTCATGCCCTCCAAAGGGGCAAACCCTTGACTCAAGTGTTTGCTCTGGGTAACAAGTGACTTCCTGCTTCACAAACAAAAATTTCAAATGGCTGATTTTTAAAATTCCAAAGAACCTCACAAGTCCATGTTTTGACATGTTATAGGCCAAAATGAAACAGAATATCAGGAATATTTGGGTTAGAGTTTCTTAAGCTACATAAATATTTAAAAATTGAAGGAGGGTTACAGAAAAGAAGGCAAGAGATTTAGTCATTCTTCTTCCCAAGAATTTTCAAATTGCAGTGCAGCCCAAGAATCACCTAAGTGATTTTGGCTAGTTCCTGGCTTCACACTCAGAGATCCTGCTCTGTAGAGGGCTGCAGACTGGCACTAGCACCACCTGGGAACTTCCTGAAAATACAAAATCTTGAGCCCACGCAGACCTCAAGATTCAAAAATTCTGGAGGTTGAGCCCATTAATCTATGTTTAAATAAGCTGTCTCAGAGGTGATTATGATGCACACAAAAGTTTAATAGCCACTGAGCAAAATAATACAGCATGATTATTTTTTAACATAAGGCTCTCACTCTGAAAAACCACCAGCTGAATCAGAAGCTCTGCATACATTTAGAAGAACACTGGCAGATAGACAAGCTGCTGGGTTAGTCCACCGGGAGTCCGTCCTCCCTCCAAAATGGCGCAGTTATCTAAGCTAAAACCCTTAATCATTAGGGCTTCTGCCTAGACATTCAGCTTCACTTCTGTCTCCCACTTTCTTCTCATCTTTCTCTTCCCTCTCTGAATCCCCTAGTGCCCTGCAAGCACCAGGTTCTCTGGCCTCTGCGTGAGAGGGAACCTGTCACACAGGTTCCCTACTCAGGTTGACTTGGACCCTAATTCCCATTGTCCTTCAGGGTCCAAGTCAAGGTCAAACCTGCCTTTAACTCACCCTAGTTGTGTGTATACTTCCACCCCTCACTTCCCTCTGCCAAAGCATTTACTGAACTATATTATAGTGGTCTATTTGTGAGCTCTTCTGCCATCCTATGATCCCCCGCTCTCCACCCTCACCCCCCAGGCAGGACCTTGTTTGCGTGCGCTTCTGTGCCCTGTGCCTAGCCCCACGTCAGGCATAGATGCTCAATCAATGTTAGTTATGAATAAACCCTGGAGGTGGCACATCATTAGAGCTTCTATAAGAGGTGAAGGGCATGGGCTATGGCACCAGATTACCTGGCTTCAAGTCTTAGGTCTACCATTTACTAGCTTTGTATGTGTGGGCAAGTTACTCGATCTCTGCTCTTCAATTTTCTCATGTATAAAATTGAGATAGTGGTACAATTATCTCACAGAATTGTTATTTCAAATGCTTAGAGCAGGACTTGATGAGTATGAAAGCCTCAGTGCTTCAATACTAGCAACAAAAAGGATCAAAGATGGCCCCAAGGTACTTCTGTATTTAGAAAGGAACACCCCCCTTCTTTCTCCAAATGTCCTCATTTTTTTCTCTAGGCTGACAGTATTTCTTTCTCCTTTCTCCTCTTTTTTTCAATACAGTACTTCATAAGTCTATAAAATCACTCCATATTTATAACCCTTGGAAGCGCACACGTGGGTATGTGTAGATGTAGTTCATTGGTTTTGTCTCTGGAGTTTTATATAAACAGGATTAAGGCATGTCAGGAAATAGCAAATAAGGATTAGCCAATCTCAAAATTAAAGGTCTTATTTTTGAAGGGTAATTTATAACAATAAATAAAATCCACATGCTCTTCTTGAAAGTTGTCATTTATGAAATTATTGACTTAAGATGGATCTCAAGTAGAAAGAGAAAAAAACAGATTTACTCATTTATAGCAGATATGAAACTTAAATATACAAGCAATAGGCATAATTGCCTGGTAAATTAAGAAGAATTTATAAAAGCAGATTTATTTTTGCACAAAATTATTCAGGTTTTATCAAGTGTTTGGTCTCTAGTCACAGGTCTAGTACATTAGCAGTTTGCTTACATGTTTACATTTTTAAAATTCTATTTTTACCAATCAATTACAACATATTCATTTACTGGACAAATGTTTTTGAGCTCCTTTTGTACAGAATACTGCAAATGCTAAGCTAGGGGCTAGAAATACAAAGAAGAATAAGACGGCATCCCCATATCCTAGGAAAGACGTGCATGTGAACAATTACTGAGACTATAAATATAAAAGGCACTACAGCAGAGGCTGGAAAAAGCACTGTGAGGACCTAGCTGAGAGATCAGCTCTGCACCAGGCTGAGGAGACATGTAAAAAGGAAGTCTTCTGGGGGCATTTAAAATGGGCTTTGGAAAATCAATAGTTTACTTGGCAGAGAAGGGAGAAAAAAGGACTCTACTCAGAGGAATGACCTGCAGCAGGGAGATGCTGCAGATGGAGAGGAAGAGGTCACCCAGGTGATAGCCATCAGAAAGGTAAGGGAAGAGCAGAGGGAAAGGAGCCTGCAAAGAAAACTGAGAAGGTGCAGAAAGAGAATAGGTGAAAAACCTGGAAAGTTTGGTGTCCCAGGAGGCAGAGAGAAGGCTAGAGGTAAGAAGTCAACAATATCCAATGCTGTAGACAGTGAAGTGAGATGGATTTAAACACATAGAAGTTACCGAGAAATTTGTCAAGAACATTCACTCAGGTGCACTGTGAGGTAGGACAGACAGCGAGACAAAGCAGAGTGGTTTGCAGGGTAAATGGCTGGTGAACATCCATAATTATTTCAAGAATTTCTTGGTGAGGAGGAAGGGGAGCTGTGGGGTTGGGGAAGAGCTGCCCCTCCTGTTGTTTGAGATGAGAAGGACCTATGCCAAATTAAACAATAATGGGAAAGAGCCAATCAGACAGGAGTGTAAGGAGACAGTTGGGGGGGAGGGAGGAGGTGAGAGCTGAGCTCTGGATGCAGGGAAGGGCCATCTCTTCCTCAGAGACAGGAAGAGAGGAGAGAGGTGATTGTTGAAGCATGTGCTTTTATGGAGTTGGTGGTGAGAGGCCAAGAGAGCTACTTCCTCTGAGAAGGCAAAGCTATCCCCTGAGATGAGGTATGTGTGCACATGTGTACATGTATATGTTCATGTGCACACATGCACTTGGCCACACTAGTACTTGGACCTTTAAGGACGGTGGAGACTACATGGAAATATCTCTGGGTATGATTAGTCTCTGGCTGGGTGAGTGTTCATGTGCCTCTTCTGATCTTCATGGAATTAAAGCACAATGTTGTCTGGTTCCTTTGCACTCTCATTTACAATGAATGAGTGTGTGTTTGTGTTTATAAATATATCATCTGTTCTTAAAGTTTCTTGCAGGCTTTCCCTTGGTGCCTAGTAGACCATATATAGCATATGCTCAATAAAGAAATTCACTGACTGAAAGATCTTTCAATTTATTGTGCCCTGCTTAGCTAATAAAAGCAGACTTCAGTGGGGAAAAACAACTATCATTGTAGGTATGTCCTGCCCTGGGGACAGGACACTGACACTGGACCAGCATTTGGAGTAGGAAAGCATAGTGTGCTAAAGAATGCAGAAATTTTACCTGGTCTGAACAGTGACTGGGCACATGTTATGATATTTAACTTACGCTTTATTACCTATTTCCTCTCCACTCACACACACACACTCACACACACACACACACACAAACTTTGTGGTGCACATACCACCCACGTCTGAAATCTTTCTACTTCTAAGAAGGCCAGAAGCAGGATTTTTCTGTGATGTGTGTACACAGGAGCACTGGCCAGGAGAAAGGGTTAACTAAGGATCCCTAGTAATGCTTCCACTTGATCTCCGAGGAGTAACAAAGAGAGGAAGCACAGCCTTTGTGGAAGGAAATTCCCAGGCCCCATTTCGGACATTTGCAACCTGCCCTGTGAACCCCTGAGGAGTTTCTGATGATAAACACATGCAAACATAACAATCCATAAAGGCATTTTTACTAACATTCTTGCGTTTTCACCAAAGGGCTAGAGCACATTTTTCTGCATCTGCAGACCTGGAGGGGGCCTGAACGTCCACCTGCTGGCAGAGCCCCACAATCCTGTCCCAGCGCAGGGCTGGCTGGGGTATGTGCATGCAAGGTCCCCTTGCCTCTCAGGTCTTTGATTGTGCAGGGGCCCCGTGCTCACGTGGGGCTGCAGGAATGTAGATTGCAGGTCCTTTATGGGGGTGAAGGGAGGGGAAGTGAACCGCCAGTGGTATGCAGACCTGAGGCCCACATGTGCACCTTTGGAAGTGACTGCCAGACACAACCTTGAGCTTTGCAACCTAAAGCAATAAGGCATTGGTGTTCCCCAGGAGTGGGAGGGCTTGACAATGATAGGAAAAGCTCTGCTAATACAGTGTGCCAATTAAGTAACAAATTAGGCCTCTTTCTCTGCAGTGGCAAACACATACACACACACCCCAAAACAAAAACAAAACAGCAAACCCAAACAACAACAGAAATCTCTGGAGTCTTGCTAAATACTTTTACAGTAATTTCTCATAAGGAATTTAAAGCATTCTAGAACCACAATGCAAAATCTTAATAAAAAATCGAGTGTGGGTCAATTTCTTGGTAATAATGTACCTTACTTATGCCCAAACTAATGGGATGTGAGGTTTGTTACATCTCTTCTGTAGATGAAAAAAATCAAGCATCAAAAATTGGCCTAGGAAATGTTAATAGTGAAGATCTGGATGATTCAGGTGTCTGCTGGCTGCTTGTGGTTATGCGTGTGCTGTGTGTTTGTGTGTAGTATGGTGTGTGCACATTGCATGGTGAGTGTGGTGTGTGTGGTGAGTGCCTGGTGGATGGTGTGTGTGGTGTGTGATGTGTGTATAGGGGCTTTATACATGTACATGTATGCTTTTATTACTATAACATGCTTCACGACCCTTTACTAATTGCAGTCTAACTCAGGATCTTCAAATCACATTCCTATTTCTAGGCTAGACCAGAATCCACTTCACAGCATGGGTGAGGGTTAGATCCTCAACTATCAATAGAAAGCCGAGCCTTTATTTCTGAAATGCCATCACAGGTCTCTGGGATATTTTTAGATGAAATCATCATACATGTCAACTCATTTGCATCTGCCCAGAGCTGGTGGGTGACCTCCATCTTGACCCCAGCATTCAGGACCCTGTAGGCTGAGGGAATGACAGGTTCCAGATTTCACTCTAGGCGGGGTTACCATGAGCCTTCCACTCAGCCCTCTTTCTGCTCTTTGTACTGTAACAATGCACGGAAACGCAGGCTTGTTAGAGGAAATTCCCAGGGCCGTGGTTTGGATGTTAGGAGCAGCTTTGCTCTGCTGGGCAGGCTGATGTGCACCTAAAAATAAACACGCAGGTCTGCATGGGGTTCTATGAATTTGCCCTGCACAGTGAATTATATTTCAAAGGAAGTTTTTTTAATGTTTTTAAGAAAGCAAGTCTAGGTAAATGTGAAGAATAAACTATATCATGGTTTTGTTTCAATCTGACAAAATGTACCATTTGCTAATACCCATTTCTTTGAAAGAGCACTGTTTTTTTCTTTTTTGCCTTAGGATTTCAAAACAGGATTCAAGAAAACAAAGCCACGCTGAGATGTTGCCCAAGAAACTGAAGAAAGATGTGAGCATCCAAAACCACAAGACCAGCCAGCTCTTCCCAGTGCAGGAAGGTAAAGTATTAGCAAAGAACCCTGGGGCAGCCCAGAGCACTGGGTGACATGTGTGTGACCCACTGTCAGAGAATTCTCCCTTCCCTAAATTCTGCCACCCTTAGCTGGCAGAGAGGCTGTTATTAATGTGGCTCACTTAACAGAAAAGGAAAAGGGAGTGAACAGTGGCTGATGAACTTGACTCAGAGCAGGCAGACAGCTCCAGTCAGCTCTCTTCTCTCCCCCAAAATCAAATATCTCACTCACAGTCCTTGCAATGTATAAGATGATAGAACCATTTATTTTGCACTTTTTAAAACTGGATTTTTGAATGGCTAGGAATGCATATCCATACAGTAATGTTTCCATTTTATAAATAGAACAGAAATCAGGGACATAGCTCTGAGTCTTGCTGTTACTGGCCTGACCCTGGTTTGGCTGAAAATGTGCCAAATTGTGGCAATTTTCCATCAAATAGGAATGTGTTTGCAGCACAACAAGTAACCCACAATCTAGTTAAAGAGTAACCTAAGAAGAGTGGTTTGGAGTGAACTTTTCCTGCCTCATTGTTCTAGTTTCTTCTTTGCTTTTTCCTGGAAGTCCAACCTAACTCTATTGTCATTGCAAAGACCCCAATTTTAAAATGGTCTAAGCAAATAGGCAGGGCTAGTTAGTAAAAAGGCAGCTACAGTCGCTCTCTAGCCTGATGATTTTTTTTGCAGACCTCCATTTGGTGGCTTGGATTGGGGGCCTGACATCACAAGACTCTTGGTGGCTTTGAGCAGGAAGGACCTTGAGGTCGTCACCCGAACCCCACCCAGTGCGGGCATTCCTTTAGGAACACCCGGGCCACACTCGTCCAGGGCGCTGGCTCGCTGCCCAGGACAGGACGTTCACCACACTGCAAGGCAGTTTCGGACAATTCTGACAGTGGGTAAATCTGTCCCACGCATTGGGCTAAAACCCGTTACCCTATACTTTCCACTCATTGATCCATTGTTGACCACTTTTCTCACATAGAACAATCTTTGCATATTTGAGGGTAGCCTTCATGTGCCACAAGACCTACTTCTTACTTCAAATGTCCTCTGGTTCCTTCAACTCTTCTGCAAAGGACAATTTTCTTACTTTCACCATCTTGGCCAGCCTTCTCTTTTAAGATCTGATGTATTTCTTGAGGCAACATATTAAGTACTTTAGCCAATTAATTTTCTCCATAACCTTGTAAATTCAATAATATCTGCATTTGCAGAAACAAAACTAAGACTTGGCAAGATACAGTTACTTATTCAAAGATGTGGCAGATGGGGCATTCAAAGCCAGGTCTGCCTCTTTCTAGCCCACCACACCCCTCTGATTAAAAAAGAAATGTCGAACCAGGTATAGTCAGGTTGATCTCAGATACATCCTGAGATCTGTGGCTGCTAGAAACCTCCCATGCCTGTTAACATCCCTTTTTTTGCTACTACTTGTGCTTACTAATAGAGACTCATAGATTTTGTCATTTTTATGAGGTATAAATGACATATAACATTGTATCAGTCTCAAGTGTACAACATAATGATTTGATATTTGAATGTGCTGAGACTTGATCACCTCAGTAAGGCTAGTTATTGTCATTACCACACAAAATTACAAAATTCTTTTTTCTTCTTGTGTTGAGAATTTTTAGATTTACTTGCTGGAACTTTAATTATAACATTAATGACTATAGTCACTGTGCTGTACATTACATCTCCAGAACTTATTTGTTTTATAATTGGAAGTTTACACCTCTTGACTGCCCTCACCCATTTCGCCCAGCCCTGAAATCCCCTCCCCTCTAGCAACCACTCTTCTGTTCTCTCTATCTAAATTTTTTTTAGATTCCACAAATAAGTGAAATCATATGGTATTTGTCTGTCTCTGTCTGCCTTAGTTCACTTAGCTTAATTCCCTCAAGGTCTGTCCATGTTGTCCCAAATGGCAAGATTTCATTCTTTTTTTAAAATCCTCACCCAAGGATGTGTTCATTGATTTTTAGAAAGAGAGAGAGGGAAAGATACATCTGTGTGAGAGAAAAACATCATTCTGTTGCCTCCCGTACATGCCCTGACTGAGAATCAAATGAAGGGTATAGGATGATACTCTAACCAACTGAGCCACCCAGCCAGGGCGAGATGTCATTCTTTTTTATGGTTGAGTAATATTCCATTGTATATGTGTACCACATATTCTTTATCCATTCTTTGATTGATGAACACCTAGGTTGCTTCCATATCTTGGCTATGATAAATTATGCTGCAATGAACATAGGGGTGCATTTTTTAAGAAGTGTTTTTCTTGTCTCAGGATAAACATCTAATAGTAGAATTGCCAGGTCACATGGTAATTTAATTTTTAGTTGTTTAAGGAAACTCCATACTGTTTCCACAGTGGCTGCACCAATTTACATTCCCACCAATAGTACACAAGGGTTTCCTTTCCTCCACATCCTCACCAACACTTGTAATTTTTTGTCTCTTTGATAAAAACTAGAAATAAATGTTAATTTGAGTGGTTAGGAAGTGACCAGAAAAAAACTACTTTGGCTGCTGAAGGGCAGCTATAGACAATGTGGGTGTGCCAAAGGTATGGAGGTCAAGAGACACATAAGCAACAGGAAGCAAGAAGGAACTCAGGAGACCTAGGACCATCTTGTTATGGAAACTTCAGGTAATAGGGGATCAAGACAGTGGTGTTCGGAGAGGGGAAAGTGGCTGTATAAGAGTGCCCGAACAGTTGGCTTTAGCCTGAGCCCTGTGGTCATGTCTATAGAATAAATGGAAAATATTGGTTTTCTCCCAACTGACTATGCACGCCATGAGAGTGCGAAGTGTGGGGACAAAGGGTGCTGTGCCCTGCCCCAATACCTGATTCCAGGTGAAATCTAGTTAAGCCATCCATCTTTAGGTGGGAAAAGAAAAAGCCACCGTGGAGTCAGAAACAGAGTCCTTGCAACTCTATCACAGTGAGGGTCAGGGATTGACTACATGTCTATAGGCTTCTAAATTTTCCCTGCGTCACTTGGTACAGCTACTTCCTTCTTTCCTCCTGGCTGCTTTCCAACAGCAGAGATTACCTGAGTATGACACAGCCTTCATCCTCACCTGTCCCACTTCAAAGCAGCTTTATACCCAACAACTAACACCAAGTGGACTGAAGTGAGCTGTAGGGCACTGCTCCCTATGAGCCACTGCCACACTGTCCTTCGGAAGGTACCGAAGGACAACATTAATGCCTATGGCTGAGCACACGGGCACAGTAATAAAATGACTCCCCTAAGATGTCTTTGCCAGTTTGAGTCAAAAAACTGCAGAATGATGTCCTTCAAATAATCATGCAGCATGAAAGATGGTGACTTGCAGAGGCTCCCTGGATATTGCCCTCTCTGTGCATTTATGGAGGCAAAGGCTCCTCTTCCTTGTGCTCTCTGTCTTGCCTACCACTTAAGAGAAATCAAAGTTTAGAGGATGGATGTAGGTTCACCCAAGTTCACAGGGTAAATGAATGACAGGTGCAGGACTAAGACAGAGCCCCAAAGCACGGCCCAACTTGTTTTTCACTAAATCACACTTCAAGTACCTGATATCAGTACTTAGATTTGCCAACATGTATTAGAGATCACACTTCCTTCAGTTTTCTTTAATGCTTTTTAGGAAGAAGCAGGACAGAGGATGAAAAAGGGTACATCCTCTCTATGGGGACTTGCATGGAGGCAGGACTCACATTCATGTTGTTTGCCATTGTATCCCTAGCATGTAGCACAGAAGTTGGTGTGTGGAACATGCTCAGTATGTATTCACCTAAAAAATGCATAAGTCTCTGACTTGGAGGGGTAGAACATGAGGGGCACTGATAGAGAAACACCTAATAGGAAAGGTTATCCCCAGACACATAAAGAAATTGATTCTAAAAGGTATGACAACATTACTGTGGCTCAGCGGATTGAGTGCTGGCCTGCAAATCAAAGGGTTGCCGGTTTGATTCCCAGTCAGGGCACATGCCTGGGTTGCAGGCCAGTTCCCCAGTAGGGGGTGCTCAAGAGGCAACTGCAGATTGATGTATCTCTCCCTCTTTCCCTCCCTTCTCTCTAAAAATAAACAAATAAAAGGTATGACACATGGTAAGTACTCAAAATATTTGGTGCAAACAATGAATCTATCCAAGCCTCATAAAGGAGAGCATGGGAAAATGTCATGGGGATTGGCAATGTCCTTGGAAAGCTTCAAACTGTAGTTCAAATCTGGTAATAAATTTGGATTTTTCAGATGATGGATCCATTCATTTGTTCATAAATTCAATAAACATTGAGTACAACCTGTGTACCTGGTATTGTTTCAAATGCTATGGATTCAGAAATCAAAGACTGATAACTCCTCAAGGATGAAGATAAACATAGTAACCATCACTTAACGTGCTAAGGACTATAACAAAGTATTTCTCGAAGTGCTGTTAAATCACAGACCAGAGGGACACTTAGTATGAGGCGGAATGGATGAGGGGAAGGTGGAGGAAGAAATCATGCCACAGTGAGTAGTTGGGTGGAAAAGATGACCAGAATTATCCCAGGCAGGGAGAACAGCACTCATGGACATAGGTAGGCATAGAGTTCCCAGGTCCTGGGGAAATAAAGGGATTCAGTAGAGCTGGAAATTCCAGCTGGGGAGTGGTAGGGTTGTGTAGGGTGATATGGAGAAGACTTTGAAGGTCTTGTTTACCTTCCTTAAGTGGGGGCTTCTCAAAGCTTAATGTGCAGGTAAATCACCCAGGGACCAGGTTAAAATGCAGATTTGTGAAGTCTGAGGAGGGCATGGAGAATCTGCACCTCTCACCACTCCCAAGTGATGCCTGGTGCAGCTGATTCCAGACTTCCCTGTAGTCAGTGAGGCTGTAACAATGGCCTGTGATGTGATGCAAAGAGTTCACTGAGGAGAGTGATGTTATCAGAATTGCATTTTCCCAAGAACCCTGCCACAGGATATGGAGGATGAAATGAAGGGAGGTGGTGTTGAGGTAAAATACATCAGTGGCAAGACCTTTTAAACACCTGACTGACATAAGCTGGAGAAGAATAGTCTATGTTTAGTAAGCAGGTGTAAATTGGCTAATATTCTATGAAGTTGCTATAAAATGTTACTCCCAAAGGGAAGACTGATTGTGAGGACAAAAATTAAACAAACAAGCCAAAACACTTAAGAGAGAAAAGAAAAGAATCCTGGGAAAATCTGTAATACCATTTGAATGTCTTGACCCTGCTCCAGGTCTCAGTCAACACATTATCTTGAGCCCCAATAGTGACCCTAAGAAGCAGCCAGCTAAGGCGTGAACACACTGCCTGCAGACAATGATCACAGCAATAAATAAAACCATTCTCCTCAGACACCACTTGATATATGTTGCCACTACTTGCATTTGATTTCAGGAAACTTCAGAAAGAGCAATTGTTTCATAGCAAATTCTGGAAAGCCACATGGAAGCCCACTGGATCCTGAGCAAAGTGCTTGTTCATTTATTTAAAACTCACAGGCACCCTAAATTAGAAACACCATTTCTATCCCTATTAGAAAATCCTGTCAGCTCGAATATACCTTTAACTCAAAGGAAAAAACTCAGGAAGGAGTAAAAACAAAAATCAAGGGAGAGGTCTACATTGTTGAAAAGAAAAGGTAGGAGGTAACTTCTTTCCCTTATACAGAAGCAAAAAAAAAAAAAAAGCAACCTTTAATGAAATTTGTCCTTCAAAGAGGATAATAATAAGCTTCGTGTTCTATATTCAATGGTTGGCATTTCTTTATCCAAAGATGTAGAAATTCAAACCACCCAAATGTCATCTCCCCCTCACTGTTTTCCTCACAGTCCTGTAAATCAGTAAGTCTTGGTATGACACAGGTTGAAAACATGCAGCCAACTCAAAGAGCCATGTGGACAGACACATCTACTTCAGAACAGCCCAAATCACAGTCAACAAGACAAAACACACTAAAGCAGGGACCTACCTTTCTCTTTTGTGGTTTGCAGTCTCCTGAAATTGAACTCTGTTCTGGAGACCTTCCTAAGACCCTCTTATGTGTGATGAAATTTAAGGGCCCCCATTCAGTCACACAGCCACAGGAGGGTAGGGTTTCATAAAACCAGACTTCAGGTCCTCAGGGTTTCCACAAACGTCAGGGAGCAGAGGTGAACTGCCTTCTGTTCTCTGCTGCAGGAAAATGCTGGGAGACACAGTGTGGCTGGAGGTGGGGGCGGAGGCTGGGGGAAGGGAAGTAATATGGGAACTGTAATAAATAAGAGATCCTCTCCACATGATTTCCTGTATTTGGTGCCTGTTGCCTCTCTCCAGGCTCCCTAGAGGAAATAAGAAATTTAAACTTGTCCTTTAACCACTGGAAAGAAGAGAATAAACATGCTAAGAACCATGAAAATGAGAATGAACGGTGCAGCAGACAGGGAGCTGACCCGCCAGCTAGCTTTACCTTTTACCAAGTACTTTCTTCCTGAAGTTTCTCCAAGTGTTTAACTCTGCGAAAGTCAAGAACACCCTCACCCTCTTCCACTGAACTGAAGGACTGTCTGGCCACTGTCCAGATGTCCTGCTGGTGAGAGGCAAGTCAGAACAGGTCTGAGAAAAGTTGGTTTGCCAGCCTTGGGCAAGACCCTCTAGGTTCTGTCTTTGGAACCACTGATGACATTCTGGGTCTGATCTTGGAACAGCTTCTAAAGTCCTCCATCCATTTTGCCCTAGAGTTTAAAGAATTACTTAAAGGTGTGAAATGAAAAATACAAGACCACTCATTCAAACATTAAGGACTTCAAGATGGGGACAAATGAACATTAAATCAAGAATGGGGTTCCTTCTTCCTTCCTTATGGGACTATATGCAACAGTCCAATTTATACCTCCCTGAAGCCAGTCCTGGCTAGAGGAAGAAGGATGGAACTGTGGATGTGTTAGACTATCACCATTCTGTTCTGCTGGGTGACAGTCTGCCCTTGAACAGCAATGCACTCTGATGCTGGTGCAAGAGGGGGTAATGCTGGCTTGGCTGGTGTAAGCAGGCACAGACCACAAGGGTATCACTGACTGAAAATCCCACCAGAGGTCTCCTTGCCGATCTTCCGCTCATCTCTGGTTCATTCTCATCCCCACAGTCAGGGCAATTGTTGTTAAATGCAACCATCGTGATATGAGTCACATGCTTAAAATCTTCCAGTAACGTAAGAATAAAAGCCAAAAACTTTGACATGGCTTCCAGCCCCTTCAGGACCTGACACTGGCTTCCCTCTCCCACCTGACCTCAAAGCCCACCTCCACCTGCTGTCTCCTCACCCCTTCTCCTTCCTTCCTTCCCCATCTTTCTCACTCCTGCGAATCACTCTGTGAACAGTGCCCTCCTTCAACTCCCACTCCTTCAAATCTCAAATCCTCCAGAAAACATTTTTCAGATTCCCAGGTCCCTTTGGTGTTTCCCCTTAACAAACCATGTTTATCATATCTCTAACACTCATTAACTCAAGGCAGTGGACACCAGTCCACTTGTCCTGGTCTTCCGCCAGGCTATAGACTCTGAAAAGGCATGGACTGTGTCTGTTTCCACATGACGTCCCTTGGTCTCGGACCCAGGAGGGTGTGATTTGTGTAAGGTTAGTGTTAGGAGTAGGAGCACTAATGACAGTTATTCCCTTTTTGGGAAAGGGAAAACATATGACTCAGAGAAAAACATAAGATTGTTGTTACAGTTTTACAGTTTAAACTCTGGCAGACAGAGTGGAGCAATTACACAGGCAATATTGCAAATGATTCTTATCCACAGTAATACAAATTAATTTTCCTTAGTAGAGATACACAATTGATTTCCACCCTGTAGAAACGATTACCCCAAATGTTACATTTCAGTGCTCTATATGATATACATATTTGCACATTAACAAATTCAAATCAGCATTCCTTATTGCCTGTCTAAATGTCTACTCTTGAGATTTTCCTTTGCATTAGCTTTAATGTCTCACTGTCCCTTCATTCATTAATGAGTTAAATAAGGTCTTCATCCTTGTTCATTTTATATTTTTATGAGAGTGATAATTTCACATTTCCAAAATGATTTTTAAACAGAAGCCAGGTGATAAGCAGTGAATATAGAAAGTTCTGGTAGGAATTTGCAGGGGCAGAATTGTTGTCTTCAATATTTTGTTTAGTTTTTTTAAGTTCCCTGAGTATGCAAAGTAAAAACAGGAAATAAATGAAGCATGGTGATTATCAAAGTAAATGACAAAACTGCCTGTGCTGTACAATTAGGAGGGTACAGGTTTCAATCATGCAGAAGCACAGGCAAACCTAAAGTGTACAAAACCATAGCTGGACAGGTAGTTACCAGCTGAGCAAATGCCAAGGCTCGCACTCACTGACAGAGGCACCTGGGAGGTGAGAAGACCTTGGTAAGCAGAAGGCACATATTTCAGGTGTTCAATGTTTCTTTCAAACAGCATTTTTGGGAATCCCAGTGGCACAGATAGCCTTCTGGAAATATCTTACTATCAATCAGCAATAGTGAACCCTTCTACAAAGGGGACAGTGACACTTTGTCAAGAAAAACCCAGATTGTAGCAATATATTTGTATAGATCTGTTTATCTCTTTTTTCTTTTTTTAATTCTATATTATAGGTTATGCTATTACAGCGGTCCCAATTTTTCCCCTTTGGCACCCCTCCACCCAGTACACTCCATTCCCTCAGGCAATATCCCGACCATTGTCATATCCGTGGGTCATGCATATAAGTTCTTTGGCTATTCCATGTCTTATACTGTACTTTACATCCTCATGGCTATTCTATAACTAACTATTTGGTACTTCTTAATCCCCTCACCTCTTCACCCATTCCCCACACTCCCCTCCCACCTGGCAACCATCAAAACACTCTCTGTATCCACTATTCAGTCTCTGTTCTTCTTGTTTGCTAAGTTTGTTTTTTAGATTCAATTGCTGATAGGTATGTCTTACTGCCATTTTATTGTTCATAGTTTTGATCTTCTTTTCTTAAATAAGTCCCTTTAACATTTCTTATAATAATGGTTTTCTGATAATGAATTCCTTTAGTTTTTGCTTGTCCAGGAAAAGCTCTCTATCTGCCCTTCCATTCTAAATGATAGCTTTGCTGGGTAGAGCAATCTTGGCTGTAGGTCTCTGCTTTTCATGACTTTGAATATTTCTTGCTAATCTCTTGTAGCCTGAAAAGTTTCTTCTGAGAAACAACTGACAGTCTGATGAAAACTCCCCTGTAGGTAACTTACTGCTTTCCTCTTGCTGTTTTTAAGATTCTGTCTTTATCTTTAACCTTTGGCATTTGAATTATGATGTGTCTTGCAGTGGGCCTCTTCATACCCATCTTGTTTGGGACTCTCTGTGCTTCCTGGACTTGTATGTCTTATTTCCTTCACCAAATTAGGGAAGTTCTCTTTCATTATTTTTTCTTTCTCAAATTTCTTGTTCTTTCTTTTCTCCTTCTGGCATCCCTATGATGCAAATGTTGGGCTTCTTGAAGTTGTCCCTGAAGCTGCTTATACTACCCTCATGTTTTTTATTCTTCTTTTCTTGTTGTCCTCGTTGGCTGGTTTTTGCTTCCTTATATTCTATAGCTTTGATTTGACTCTTGGCTTCGTCTACTGTACTGTTGATTCCTTGTAAATTGTTCTTTATTTCAATTAGTATATCCTTCATTTCTGACTGGATCTTTTTATGCTGTTGAAGTCCTCACTAAGTTTCTTGAGCATCCTTTTAACCAGTGTTTTGAACTCTGCATCTGGCAGATTGCTTATCTCCATTTCATTTAAGTCTTTTTCTGGAGTTTTAATCTGTTCTTTCATCTGGGCTGTGTTTCTTTGTCTCCTCCTTTTAGAGCCTCCCTGTGTTTGTTTCTATGTAGTAGGTAGTTCTGCTTTCACTCTGTGTTTTGGGAATGTGGCCTGGTATAATAGGTATCCTCAGAGTCTAGTGGGACAGCCTCCCTTATCACCCAAGCTGGGTACTTGAGGTACCCTGCATGTGATCTGAGTATACTCTCCTCTTATAATTGAGCTTCGGTTGCTGTTGGTAGATCAAATGACTGACCAGACTGACCCAGGCCAGTCAGCTGCAAGGATTGACTGTGACCACCAACCACTAACCTCAGATCTCCTTGGAGGATCAACAGTGTAGGGGCAGGGTGGTGATCTGCCAGCATGGTCTGTAGCTGTCTGCTATGTCTGTAACTATGTAACTGGGTATACAGGCCCTGAGGTTTCCTAGGTGGTTCAGGCCAAGGCCAGTCCCCACCTGTGTTTTGCCCAGGGCCAGCCTGCCAGAGACATAGAGCAATCTGAGATGACTGTTTCTTGTGCTGGGTTTGGAGATTTCCATGTGAAGCCAAGGTTTGAATCTCAGCTGGCTGCTGCTAGTGCTATGCCTGGGTCAATTAGCAAGTGGTAAGGAGGCTGGGGACAGCTCACTGGAGCTGGAGACAGCTATCTCAGTGGTCACTGGGACAGCTGTTGCTTGCTTGAAAGGATTTAGGAAGTTGTGAAGCTTGAGTCAAGACCAGCCATTCATATGAAAAAGCTACTATTAACAACTATAGGTTGGGTGGGATGGAGTCTTAGGGGATCTCCAGAGCCAGGCAAACAGTGTCAACCAAGTTGATGGAGTCTCAGATATGGCACCTACCTGCCAGCTCTGTGGCTCTGCCTACCTGTCTCTCAGACAGCTGTCTAAGAGAAAGCTGTCTTCCAGCTCTTGCCCTGATGCCAAACACTTCAGTTCCTCCCCATATGCCACTGGTGCCTTTCAAGCTGCTACCTCAGTGTTAGAGCTCAGAAGGAGTGAGTCTGAGTAAGTTTGTGTGTGAGTTCTTTAAGAGAAACAGCTTGGAACTCTAGAAGTTTCTTCTACTGACCCAATCTTTGCTGGTTTTTACAGCCAGAAGCTGTGGGGACTTAATCCTCCTGACATTGGAACCCTAGGCTGAGCAGCCTGGTGTGGGGCTGGGACCCCTCACTCCTGAGATATCCCTCTCAAATTTTTATCTACCACACATGAATGAATGAGGGGCCAGCCCATTCAGCGTCTGCATTCCTTCTACCAGCCTGGATGAATGTGGTTTCTTTAATTTGGCGGTTGTCAGACTTCCATTCCATTCAATTTCTGCTGGCTCTGAGTGATGGTTGTCCTAGAATTTGATTATAATTCTGATGTGGTTGTGTTTTTGGAGGCAAGCCGTGTTTAACTATGCCACCAACTTGACCATTGGTTTCTCTTTAATGTCAATATATTCTATTTTTAATTGATGTGACCTTCAGTAATTTTTTAAATATCAAAAACATAAAATAATTTATCTTTAAGGTGTGGTCTGGTCAACCAATGTAATATGTTCCCTAAAGTTCTTTGTACCAGACAAGAAAAAAATTTTTTTTGTTTGTTTGCTTTTCTGCTTTTGAAATAAAATTTGTAATTAATTCCATTAGAAGGAGAAAAATAACATACCTAACAGTTCAATGTGGAATTCAGATGTTTTCCCAAGAAGAATAATTCCTGATTTTGAAGGAATTGTGAGAAGTATAAATGATCATGGTGAGTAACAAAACAAATGTGATCTGTTGATGCTCAGAGATCACTTAGCATACACATGTAGTACTTAGCACAGACATGCAGCACTTACTGCAAACATGGAGCCCTGCTGCATGAGTGGGCAGTGCCTCAGGGAGGGAGAGTCAGTCTCACCAGCCTGGCTCCACCTACATCAGAGGTGAGGCTAGTCTTGTTCCTTTAGCCACTTTTGTCTTTACCAACTACTAATGTCACATTAGTCTCTAGACAGAGAACAGTAAGAGGGGACTGCTAAAGAGGTCTAAGACTTTCCTTATTTTATTGAGAGATAAAGAAAATGTGTATTCTGTAATATCAAATTCGTCAAAGAGGAAGTATGTGCAAGAAATGTCAGTGGGGTTGTTCTTGGAAAGAAATGTTCACATTAAGTAAGACCACTATCACAAGCTTCCTTGGAAAATGGTGTTAGAAAAAATTAGAAAGAAGGAGAGAGAGAGAGAGAGAGAGAGAGAGAGAGAGAGGGAGAAGGAGAGAGAGAGAAAGAATGGAGGTAAGAAAAGGAGGGAGGAAGGAAAAAAAAAGAGAAAGAAAGACCAAAGTCCAAGTATTTGGGGAACTAGGAGTTCTCATACATGGGTAAGTAATTTGAGGGGAATTAGGAAGTCACACTGCTGAGCGAGTGTTACTTGTTTAATCACATTGGAGAGCCATTTAGCAGCATCCAGGATAGTTTAAAGTCTGGTCATTGTATATACTCTAGAGAAACTCTTGCCTACATATACAATGAGAAAATACAAACATGTTCAAATGCTTCACTTTGTTATTGTCTAGAACCTGAAGGACATGCATATGAATTAGTAGGAAAGTGAATAAAAGAATATAGTATTATTGCAGGAACAGTGAACTAGATCTAACTGTATCAACATGGATGGACAATATTTTTTGGTGGAAAAAAAGCCAGAGCGAGGAATGACAGGTGCAGAAAAATATATACACAATGATACACAATGAAAAAAATACACAGTGCAGTCCAGGGGAAGACATGAAATAGGACTAAGCAGAGAATAAAAGAGATTTTCCATTTTATTCTAGGTCTGTGGTATTTAAAAATAAAATAAAAAGGCAAAATATCAATACTTCAATTTTGTATGGCACGTAATACAGGTGCTTTTATAACTCTATAGTTTTTTTTAAAAAAGCAAAGTCATGAAAATATTATTTAAAAAAATAGAGACATTTTGAGTCAGAGATTAAACACATTCTTTTCCCATTCTCCACCTGCAATGCTGGTAGAAAAAATAGTTATCAGGAAAAGAACTGTAGGAAAAATCCTAAGTATCTTCAATCCTTGATAAACTAGCAGTACTATTTTTGGCTCAATCTCAGATGTGCTCACTTCTTCCAAGTGCAGTGAAGCCTGGGTCCGCAGGCCCATTCAGAGGCAGTACTTCTCACCACGTCGGCATGTGTACCCGCCGTCCTGCATCCTCTGCTCCTCATGTTCACTGAGACATTTCATGAGAGAAGTTGTAAAACCCTACTGAATATAGCTAAACATTTCCCAAAGACAACTTGCTTTAAAAATGTGTGTCTTTTCAGAAATTTGAAAAATAAATTCGAAAAATCATTTATTTAGATGATGTAAAGAGGAACTTGTTTTTAAAAATTAAAGTTAGGCATCTGAGTATCAACCTTGTTTTGTTTGGTTGGTAGAGTTTTAGTGACAAAGGAGTGTAGGCTGAGAATACACTGACGGACATTTTGGGTTGTTTGTCTGTTTTTGTTATAGTAGAGATAGAGGAAGAAGCTGTGGTTTGATAGAAATGTGCTAAATTTCTCTGACCTGGCTTTTTATTAACTCAGACTGACTCCCAGCCTTGCCATTCAATATCTCACATGGAAAAGTGATTAAACAAAGGCCATCCAGGGTGGGGGAAATGGACTTTCTTTTGAATCTGAGAAAAGGAAGAAGGTAATTGCATTAAAGCTCAAAAAACAATTTATATTGATCACTGAAATCATTCTCGTTATGTCTCCCTGCCACCACTCCACAGGGAAGTTTTCCAGCCACTGTTCTCTTGAAGCTTCCACCTACATCACATGCTTGGTCTCTGCTTCCTTCCCAGAGCCCCATTTGTCCCTCTCCCTCACTTCTGGGTCCCATCTTCTCACTGCTGTGTAAATTCCTAATTCTTCTCACTTCCGGATGCAGAAAAATTCATCTCTTTTCTTGTTTTGTACTCACTCATCCAAATGGCCAGGAGGTTTCATCTTCTACCTCCAAAATGACCCAAGTGAGATATCTTTTTAAATAAGCATCTATCTTTGTGCTACTCCCTTTAAATAGCAATATTTTATTTTTCTTCTTCATATGTGTATATCTTAGCTTCCTGATAGAAGCACATTTTACTTTCATACTATGTTCTAAGCATCTCAGCTTTGTATCTCTCTTTGCCACATACTTATTGAATAAATAAATTAATGAAAGAATGATAAAAGGCATGAGGACAAGGACTTTTAGGGTGGATAAAAAGAAGGGAAGACTGATTTCTGTCAATGACTGGGAAAACTTAGACAGCCTGTAACTCATAGTTGCAGATGACCTCAAGCTGGGAGATAGAAAAGGGCACAGCAGTGAAATTAAGCAAGATCTTGAAAGCTCTGTACTAGCATTTCCAAAATGCATTGCCTGTTACTAAGACCTAGATTACAAAATGTATTATGTAAAAATTAACATCTTAGGAAATGACGTGAGGTATTCTCTCCCAACTCCTTTTTTCTAGAATGAGAAATGTAGGAAAAATAAGCTGCCATCGAGGTCTCCCTGGACTGAATCCTTACACCAGGGCGTGGGCAGCACTTAGTTGAAACCACTTCCTCTGGTTTATCATTGTTCGTTCCCAGGAGATGACTTCCATTCTCTCTGTGTCAATAAGCTGTCACTTCTTCTCTCAGAAACAGTAATTTTCCCAGCTATTAATTCTACCAATCAACTGGAATTTATTAATAAAAACATGTTCTTTATTCCTCACTGACAATCACAAAGAAACTTCTGCATTTGCCATGCTTTATTCCTAACCATCCACAGCCACCTCAGGAAGCAAATCTGCCAACACCACCCATGACGTGACAGTCCTCTGCCAGGTGGCATCTCAGGTTTGTTCCCAGCACTGAGACCCAAGCAGCCCACAGTTTCAGCACTTCATAATTTCATAACTATTTAAGTTTAGAAACACTCAGAATGTTGACCTCCTTGAGAGTTTGAATACAAGTTTAATGTAATTTGAAAAGAATTACTACCTACTGTTATCTCAACTGTCCTCCCCATACTGCCATATCGGATAGAAATAGGATAGATGTGAGGATTAGGCAGAAATCACAATAAAACGCTATTCCAAAACATAGTCATTTATTTGAGAATGCAGTATTTTTTTAAGAAAAACAAAATTCCTAAAATAATAACAATATTTGCTATCCTTTATGGAGGACTCGGCATGTACTAGATACAATGCTAAGTTGAATGGCATTTCACTCAATTCGAAAGGTGAGTATGAGGACTTCTATCTTTCATTAAAAAATACTGAACTAAAGTTCAGAGAGGTTATATAACTTTGTCATGGTCACTTACCTGTGTTTTCAAAATATAAAGCCACTTTTTGGCTCTCATAATAAATACTGAATAAATGAATTACAGAAACAGTTACTAAATATATGAACCAGTAGCTTCCTGAAACAATCCACACTGCCTACATAATTTGTTCAGATGCAAAGAAAAGCACAAAAAATAATTATAATCCATAAAAATTATGAAGAAAATTCAATAATTTTGGATTAAAAAAGTTTTTTACACTGAAGTCTGATATTTGGTTTAAACAGAGGGATGGTATGAATATTCTGGGGAGATAAATCTAGTTGATAGGGGAACTCAAGAGCTAAAAATTGAGAGGTTTCCATCAAGATGGTGGTAGAGGCAGACATGGCTCACCAATTTGCACAACCATGTCAAAATTACAACTAAAATATAGAACAACCATCACTCAGAACCATCAGAAATAGACTTGAATGGAAGTCTGACAACTATGGAATTAAAGAAACCACATCCACCCAGACTGGTAGGAGGGATACCAGTATAAATGGGTTGGTGCCTCACCCACATGTGGTAGATAAAAATTGGAGATGGATACCACGAGAGTAAGGACTCCAGCCCCACACCAGGCCCCCCAGTCCAGGGTTCCAGTGCCAGGAAGATAAGTCCCCACAACTTCTAGCTATAAAAATCAGTGGGGATTGAGTCAGTGGAAGGAACTTTTGGACCCCCAAGCAGTTCCTCCTAAAGAACCCACATACAGACTCACCTACTCAGACTCACCGCCTCTGAGTTCCAGAACCAGGGTAGCAGCTTGAAAAGGCACCAGTAGTATACAGGGAGAAACTGAAGTGTCTGGCATCAAGGCAAACAGAGGCCATTGTCCCTCTCCTAAACACTGCACCCAGACTCAGCAAGCTGGTGCCATTACTGAGACTCTATAAATCTGGCTAACACTATTTGACTTGCTTTGGAGCTCCTCAGAGACTCTGCTCCACCCAACTTATGGGCCCACCCAACTGGCTTTTCCATATGAATGGCTGATCTTGGTTCATGCTTCACAATTTCCTAAAACCTATCAAACAAGCAACAGCTGGCCACAGTGTGCCCCAGGCCCACTCTAGCAACAGCCAGCCTAGATTCACAATTTGGCTTTGCCTAGGAATCTCCAGCCCAGAACAAGTAGTAGCTATCTCAGACTGCTTTATAGCTCAGGCAAGGTGGCCCTGGGAAAAACATAGGTGAGGGCTGACCTTGGTCTCAAACACCCAGGAAACCCCAGGGCCAGCAAATCCAATTGACAGATACAGACCATGTCAGAGCCCCACCATCCTGCCCCTGCATAGCTGATCCTCCCTGTATGATGGAAGTTGGTGGTCAGTGGTCACAGCCAATCCTTGCAGCTGACAGGCCTAGGTAAATACCTCCCATTAATCTACCAACAGCAACTAAGGCTCATCTACAAGAGGAAGGAGTACACAGCCCACATGGAGGGCACACCTTGAGTACATAGCTTGGGTGATAAGGAAGGCCGTGCCCCTAGACCCTACAGGATACATACTAACATTAAGCCACACTACCAAGACATGGAGTTATAGAAGCTCTACCTAATACATAGAAACAAGCACAGGGAGGCTCCAAAAGGAGGAGACAAAGAAACATGGCCCAGATGAAAAAACTGATCAAACTCCAGAAAAAGACTTAAATGAAATGGAGATAAGCAATCTGTCAGATGCAAAGTTCAAAACACTGGTTATAAGGATGCTCAAGGAACTTAGTGAGGACTTCAACAGCATAAAAAGATCCAGTCAGAAATGAAGGATATACTAATTGAAATAAAGAACAATTTACAAGGAATTAACAGTACAGTAGACGAAGCCAAGAGTCAAATCAAAGCTATAGAACATAAGGAAGCAAAAACCAGCCAATGAGAACAATAAGAAAAAAGAATAAAAAACATGAGGGTAGTATAAGCAGCTTCAGGGACAACTTCAAGAAGCCCAACATTTGCATCATAGGGATGCCAGAAGGAGAAAAGAAAGAACAAGAAATTTGAAAAAGAAAGAACAAGAATTTGAGAAAGAAAAAATAATGAAAGAGAACTTCCCTAATTTGGTGAAGGAAATAAGACATACAAGTCCAGGAAGCACAGAGAGTCCCAAACAAGATGGGTATGAAGAGGCCCACTGCAAGACACATCATAATTCAAATGCCAAAGGTTAAAGATAAAGACAGAATCTTAAAAACAGCAAGAGGAAAGCAGTAAGTTACCTACAGGGGAGTTTTCATCAGACTGTCAGTCGTTTCTCAGAAGAAACTTTTCAGGCTACAAGAGATTAGCAAGAAATATTCAAAGTCATGAAAAGCAGAGACCTACAGCCAAGATTGCTCTACCCAGCAAAGCTATCATTTAGAATGAAAGGGCAGATAGAGAGCTTCCTAGACAAGAGAAACCTAAAGAAATTCATTATTAGAAAACCATTATTATAAGAAATGTTAAAGGGACTTATTTAAGAAAAGAAGATCAAAACTATGAACAATAAAATGGCAGTAAGACATACCTATCAGCAATTGAATCTAAAAAACAAACTTAGCAAACAAGAAGAACAGAGACTGAATAATGGATACAGAGAGTGTTTTGGTGGTTGCCAGGTGGGAGGGAAGTGTGGAGGAATGGGTGAAGAGGTGAGGGGATTAAAAAGTACAAATAGGTAGTTACAGAATAGCCATGAGGTTGTAAAGTACAATATAAGAAAGGGAGTAGCCAAAGAATTTAGATGCCTGACCCATGGACATGAACAATGGTGGGGGCATTGTCTGAGGGAGTGGGGTTTGCTGGGTATAGGGGAAATAACGGGGGATAAGATCAGAACAACTGTAATAGCATAATCAATAAAATACAATTAAAAAATAAAAATAAAGAGGTAAAGCTTTTAGCCTTAGTAACAGTTGATAAGCTTAAGTCAGAGGTGTCAAACGCAATTTCACCAGGGGCTACATTAGCCTTGCTGTTGTTTCAAAGGGCTGAATGTAATTTCAGGGCTGTATAAATGTAACTACTCCTTAACAGTTAAGTGAGAGCTCAGCACTGCCACCAGGTAGAAACAAGGTGCCAGGCCAGATAAAATAAGGTGGAGGGTCAGATTCATCCTGCATGTGCCTAATATTTGCCACCTGTGACTTCAGTGATTAATGTATGTGGAAAGATGTTATTCCAGGAACTGGAATGCATGACCTGTGTGACTCCAGGAGGTCAACATGCAATTCAATCTTTGTGCCCCATTGTGTTCCAAGGAAGGGATGTCCTTGAGGCAGATAAATAATTGTTGATCAGCAGATAAAAAAGTACTGGGAAAACCACCATACTGGAACTCTTATCTGATTAAACTTTTCCCAAATCCTTTACTTACCCTTTTCTTCTCCTTATAACAATGTCAGCTTGAAATAAAAGGTTAAAACAGGTTTTAGGGTACATAATGCACCATCATCTCACATCACCAGCATCTAAATAAAGCACCCACAAAGATTCAATCCTTTTCTCTACTTATTGGCTGGGCAGTGACAGGCAGCAGTAATGTCACCTTTCCGGTTTCACAGTCACTTTGCAATTTTACTCGAAAACTTTTGGCTTCACTATTCCTGGGTAGTAGTAGTTCTCTTCACTACTTTTATTTTTACCATCATGATAACTTTCATCTGCCATATAGAACAAACTGACTTAAAGTAGTTATTATTGCCCATTTCTGGTGTTCTCTTGACCAGTCAGTGAAGTTCAGATGATTAAAAAAATAAAGAAATATGTATTTTGTAAATTTTATATTTCATAAAATCTTTTTTCTTGCCTTAATTTCTACAAAATTACTAATTATGTTGTTATAATCAAGATTAGTTCTGTTGATATATTGTCAACTTAGACAACCTTCCTGACTCAACGTTCATGCTGCCTGTCACTACAGGAACCAAGGACAGAAAAGGATTGAATCTTTACAGGTGCTTTATTCAGACGCCAGCGATCTGAGAAGACTGGTTTTGTCATGTCAAAAAGCATCTTAACATCTCATCTCAAGCTGACCTTTTTTTAAGGAGAAGGAAAGGGTAGGTAAGGAGTTTGGAAGGAAAGTAATTGGATAAGAGTTGCAGTCCTGCAGTTTTCTTGATATTTCTTTATCTGCTGATCAACAATTCTTTATCTGCATCACCAGTGTTTCCTCTCTGGAACACAATGCTTTAGATACCATCTCCAGGGCTTGCAGACTCCCTGGGGCACAAACATTGAATTGCTTGTCAACCTCCTGGAGTCACGTGATTATTCACTCCAGTTCCTGAAATAACATCTTTCCACAGGTATTAATCACTTAACCCTACCAACTGAAGATAAAATCTTTAATTTTTCAGTTCCCTATCCATGTCATAAATTAATTTAAATTAGGAGAAATTTTGCTCTGTAGTGGTAAAGTAGCGACTACAATTATCAATAAATGTTTAAAGAAATATTTAGACTGAGAAATAAGCATATATTTTCCATATCTTGCTCAAATATTATAATACAATGACATGATAAATTAAATGTATCATAGAAAATACTATGATATTTTAATCATGTCTATATGCTATATATTGAGATTTTTTAACTCTTACTTTTTGAAAAAGATGTTAAAAATTACATCTTTTAACTTAAAGCAAAATTTAGAACCATATATTTTTAAATTTTCTTTTAAGTTTTTCAAAGCTGACAGTGTATAAAGAAAATTGAAAATAGCACCATGTTGCTGTATTTTTCAAATCTCTCTTTAACAGAGAACATACCATGATTCATAATCACCAGAAGATCACCCTGAAAGAAATGTATTCTGGAATTATTTGTACATGAATCTTATTTATATTATGCACACATTTTTGTTTCCTTGTCCTAATTAATTTATATTTTTCTGGAATGTCACTTTGCTATACAGGTCACATGAAGTTTCTTTTGATTTACAAAAACACTTTTAAAAAAATTCTAAAAACATTTGTGACCATTTATAAGTGAAATGGCCAAACTCTGATCTTTTCTTTTTATATTTTGCCTGTTTATATCAAATAAACAATGTGCATTCCAAATAGCAAAATAACATGGGCAACTCATGTTCAAATTTAATTTCTCTGCTGAACGCCAGTTTGCTGGTTTTTGAAGCTCTTCTGTTGTTTCACTTAACTCTCCTTGTCTTGTCTGAAAGGAATCCTGCTGCTTTAAACAGCATTCAGTCAGCATTGCTGTGACATGTACAGGAATGCCCACATGGCCAAATTTGATGTTGGTGTCTTCAGCTTTCCATCTTTTAATAGAGATGAACAATAACATAACCTTTAAACTGGTCCATAGAATGCCATTGTTTTTCACAAGTTTGTGCCTTGTCACCTGCTAAGAAAATCAAACTACGGGGTCTGGCACAAATAACATTCCTTTTTTATTACAAAACCTTTTATTACAAAATCATAAGTATGTAATTCTGTAACATAACAATATCACACTCAAGCACACCATATGACATGTTAAGTGAAATATTATTCAAATTAAAACTGTAAATTATTACACCCATATCATTACCCTACAAACCACACTCGCACAGACGTTACTTCTGCCAGACCCTATGTGTTGAGTTGTCTGGCTTGTATGTGTGTGTGTGTGTGTGTTTTAACCTGAGCACAATTCTCAACAAAATTTTAAATCAGTCCTTAAAATTGGAGATTGTTCTTCAGCTTTTCATAAAATTAAAAACTCTTACTTTTTGTAAAAGATGTTAAAAATTATAACACATTTATAAATTTTGACTTCTTTCTTCATCTAATAGTTTTTAATAATTTGTGTGATAAATGCAGGTTTACAAGGACACATTTATCACTAGCATAATCCAGGTGACCTAAAATATGCACATTTAAAGATATTATGTATTAAATATTCTTATTTTGTTACTCATAATTTAAAACCCCTTTTAAATGTTTCCATTCTAGATAGTGATCATTTGTTTCATTATTTTTATCTGTGTTTTTTAATATACTAGGCCACTTGAGCACCAAATTTCAAAATCCTTTCTTCTTAACCTAGAAATTTTCCATTGTTTTCTATAAATATTGTTCTGTTATTGCTACAACATTATTATGCTCAGATAATTATTGGATACAATATTGTTCTTTTAATAATATCACCCAATGTCCAATGTTCTATTTCTGTGATTAAATATTATCAAATATTTTCCATTTACTCAGCCTTTTTTTCAGTTCTAATAACTACTATTTATTACTTCCTTTTTCGGCACATCATTTATGCTCTTTTTATTGAGCGCCTAAGGGTTTCCAGTTACACACATCTTCATTAACCAAAGTTGATCTTGAAAATAGGTTGTACAATAAAACACACATTAGCAATATCAAGACACTTTGTCTTTGAACTTATGATATAAAAAACAATTAGATAGAAGGCAAAGGTTTTATTTTATTTTTTTAAATATCCAGAAACATTCATGCAAAGATGGCTGTAAATAAAAATTTAAAGAGCATTTCTAATTGGGTATGTTGGGATCCGGCCCAATGTTTAGATATGCAAAGAACTATATTTGGAAGATAAAAGCCCTTTATCATACCATTCAAATTATCATGGACTAAGGCAAAAGTTACAAGTTTTTACAATGGCAGTTCTGCTTATTTACAAAGATCAGAGCTCCTTTTTAAAAATTATTTTGCCCGAGATGCTGGAATTTCAGCCTATTTCAAATGTGTAAACGAAGCCCCCTTTTCTGGGTTTAGCCCTTTGGCTAACTGCACGGCCATTTCTTTGGTCCCTCGGGCGGCATACCTGGTGAGCTCTCTGACTCATTCTTCTCCTTCACCTTATGAGAGGTGTCAGCTGCCAAGTCCCTGACAGTCTTCCCCCAGCAGTGTCTCTCCCATTTGTCCTCTGCTTTTCAGTATCTACTACACTGCCCTAGTTTGGGCCCTCGCTACTTCATGCCTTGACTTTTAAATAGGTTTCCAAATTAAACACCCTTCTCTCAGGTTCTCTCCTGCTCAAGTCAAACCACTCACTGGTACCACATTCATTTTCCCAAATCTCCGTCTGATTTTCATTTGTGGGTATCCTACACTCTCTTCAAAGTCAAGCTCAGTCACTTCCTCTTCCGTGAAGCTCACCTAAACCTCCCAACCAGAAGATATCTTCCTCTTTGAATCTTCTAGTTGCTCTGGGAAGAATATTCTTGCTTTGTTGTTGTCCAATTACTTCTCTTATTCCCTTTACTAAACTGAGCTTCTTGTAGGCTGTTTTGTTCTCTCTATTCTTCATCTCCCTTTTATCCCTAACATGATACCATACACACAGACAGTATCACTAAACGTTTGCCGAACTATATTAAACAAGGATGTGTGGACACCTCCTCTCTAAATAAGCAAACTTGAATACCTATGCAGATTGAGCTTTTCATTAAAAGTTTTCTTTGTCTTGACTATCCAGCCATTTATGGCTCCAATAGAACTTCCTTTGAGGAATTAAAGGCAATCTTTTTGTACAGCTTCCCATTGTATGAGTAATGACTCAGATTGTAGATCTGTGCACAAACTCTTTTTACCCAAATGTAGCATGGTGGTAGTAAGGGTTAGGAAGCATCATATAGCAGATATAACCTGAATTGTCTTTCCTTCAGCATTACAAAAAGGGAAAAGAAACAAATAACATATTCCTGATTTGCCCTGACAGGGTTTATCAGTCTTCCATACCTAAGGACATTGACAAGATAACAGTAATACCTTATAATTCTATCTCATTTAACAGCTCCCAAATATTTCAATATACATAGGATGCTCATGTAAGAGGGTACAGCCAGGAGACCCCCAAAAGAAGGATTTGTAATGGGGTTCAGAACTCAGGGTGTCCAGGAAATATTAAAAATATGGGATGTGCTTACCCCCACAAGTCTAAGCTGGGGGATGGGATACATAGAACAGGGCCATTGAGTTGTTTTTCATAGCAACAGTTTTGCAGATAACCTCTAGAACAGTCACTTAACATATCTATAACCTTTAACTGTTTTCATGGATATGTTAAATAGCTGTGGCCATGCTTTGAACCAGGGAGAAGGGAGTGACTTCCACCCAAGATGTAACTGGCAGGCAACTCCCCCTGGTTACAGAGCTTGTGTAAGGGCTTGGACATGATTGGCTCCATGCCATGGGGCCATGCCTGCCCGGACTTACTATGGCATCCCAGAAAAGCTGGAAACTACAGGAGTGCTGGCAAGTATAGCTGATTGGGTGAGGAGTCCGAAATGGGGCTGCAGAGGAAGATTAGCACTGGGATTTAAACCCAGGTGCAGCAGCCATGACAACACTCACCATGCAGCTTTAGCAAAGAATCACCACACGGCTTTGGCAGAGAACCACCAAGCAGCTTTGGCAGGGGAGAATCACATGGCTTTGGGCCTCCTTTTACCACACAGCTTAGGAAGCTGGAAAGCAAGATGTAGCAGTGATGCAGAGCTCTCTCTTAGCAGTTCGGAAGAATGCAGGAGAGATGCTGCAGGAAGGAAAGGGGTGAAAGGACGCTTGCTGGTGGGCCAAAAAAAGGTGCCATATGGTTTTGGAATAAGAACTGGAGATCCCAGCAATACAGCTGATAGTGCCAGGAACCGAGGGAGGTCTACCAGCTGAGCACAGATTACTGGGAAAAACCAGGAGCTGCCTGAGCCATGGACTTCTATTTCTTTTCCTAAGATACACTACCCCAGACTGGGCAAAGGGGGAAGGAAGGACTGTGTGTGTTTGTGGGTGTTTTAAGAGACTTTGGGATTTTGATGAATACATTGTCATTACTCTTAAGTCTGTATAACTTGAATAAATAATTCATTTCCTTTTCACCAATCTCCAACATGGAGAACTATAATTCTCTGGTGATGGGAAAGGCAAACCTAGTACAGGGGGACCCCAGGAGAAAGGGGTAACATTGTGGGACCCCCTTCCCTGGCAGCCAATCAGGGAAAATCATGAGAGACCATATGTGCAGTAGCTTTAAAGTAATACAACTACTTGTACATGTGCAGTAAAAGCCCACCAAAACTAGCCAGGAAGGTTCTGCCCTATAAGAATACAGTCCCTCCAGCCCATGAAGTCAATCTCTGCTTGGAGCTGGCATGCTCCCATGTTCTGTACTATAAACTGTGGGTGTTTGGTTCAATTCTTTGTCCTGATCACCAAGAACCTGGTTACCTGTGGCCACCTGTGACACTCAGAGTGTCTGTATGTTAATCAAGTCAGGTATTATTAAACTAATTTTCAGAGAACAAAATTGCTTGGTAGATGGAAAAGTGGGAATTCTATCCATCTATCTACTGAGTTAACAGTTTTTTTAGTGTTTCATTTATTTATTTTCAGAGCGGGGAAAGGAGGGAGAAAGAGAATGAAACATCAGTGTGTGGTTGCCTCTCAAGTGCCCCCTACTGGGGACCTGGCCCACAACCCAGGCATGTGCCCTGACTGGGAATCAACTGGCCCTTTAGTTTGCAAGCCAGCACTCAGTCCACAGAGCCACACCAGCTGGGGCAAAGCTAACATTTTTTATTGTCTGTACTTTTTGTACTATTTCTTTTATTTAAGGAATACACTAAGAATCTTAGAGAATACACTAAAAATTTTCCAAAGATTCATTCTGTTAACAACAACAACAAAGAATCCTGGACTGGAAAAGATCCTTAGACAATAATTAGTATTGAAGTAATAAATAGGTTACATACCATGTAACCAATAAATTGGTTACATAACCAATAGGTTAAACATACCAAGTCTACTCAATTATCTCAGTTGGCAATAGCTGCCTAAACAATTTAATTGAGACAGGTTGTAATAAAAATTCAAGCATAACTAAGAGTGAGATCAGCAATGGACTGATTAGCTGTGTCTGCCAAGCATATGGAAGAAGAAAGGACAGCACGTGTACAATATACTTGATGAGCCTAATCTAGTTCAACTTTTCTTGCCTCATAGGTAGGGAAACTGGACCTCAGAAAGTGGGAATGACTGGTTTTAAGACACATAGCTCACTGAGGATGGAAATTGCACAATAATTCACAACTTTAGATATATAGACAAGTTCCATGTCTACTTCAAGGATCTCATAGTGATATACACAGTTATGCCTGGGGCCAGTTTGGGGAGACAACGACTCTGGACGAGTACACACAGGGGTAACAATCTGACTGCTGATTCGGGAACAGGTCTTTCAGTTTTCATGAGTGAAAAACACCTGCAGAAAAATGAATGGCTCCTGCCATTTCAGGGGTGGGGGATTGTGGAACATATCTGTTTGCAAACCTTCTATTTGAAAAATCTCAACCAGAACCACAGCACCAAACAGGAGAAACTCTCTCTAAACATGTTTGTTCCTGTTTGTTCAAATGAGGATGTTCTCAGATACTTGGCTACCTGGTCTGCTTGTTTCCATGCTGAGGGACATTCTGTCCCCTGGAAGGAGAAAGGAAAGCACAAAGCTTGAGCCTGGGAAAAGTGGGAGTAGCTTTTCCCCTAAAGCTAATCTTCTTGCCAATCCATAAATATGACATGTTATTGGGAGATAATTAATTCCTCATAATATCATTCTTATTTCACCAATGTAGGTATTTCCTCCATTGCTTTTATTTCCCCCCAAAGTACAGACACCTCCTGATAAGGTGTGGATTACCTGACAAAACTGAGAAGTACCTGCCTCAAGAAAGCAAACATTTTGAGATTTACTAGGACAATTCACATTGAAGATAAATGATACATTTATTTCAACACTTTGTTCCTATTCTTCTGAAACATTAAGGCAAATATTTACTCAAGCCTTTGGGAAAAATGAATGTGACCTACGCAAAATTGATCTTTCATGTATGCATCAGTCTCAGAAAGGAAAGCTGTGAAGGAGTAAATTCATGGGTACATTGGGATCTCTAAAAATTTGGAAAGGAAAATTATTTTTTCTTATTCACCATTCTTAGTTTGAGGGAAGGAGGTTTTCAAACAGCATTGTGTATAATTTTAAGTATAAAATGAAAAGCTAAAATGTCTACAGTCAATTATTATCTTGTGTGAATTATACTTGACCACATCACACACAGTTCTGACATAATACAAAATATTTGCAGAAACAACAGTATAACACACCTGTAAAAAGCAATGGAACAAAGCAAGAACATTATAACCTTGAACTGTTCTACACTCTTTGACCACCTTGGGAATTACTGGTAACCACTAGCCCTAGGTGCGAGAACCCTGGCCTTAAATCATGGCAGGCTTTATACCACTAACCTCCAGTGTTCTTCTCTGAACTGGGGATAAGGAGGGGAGATATAAGAAATATTTAGGCAGTAAAAAAGATTTGCTAGTAGACTAGTTGGGAGAAAGCATGTGTAGAAGAGGAAGGAGTTGAAGATAATGCCAGAGTTGTCTAGAGGGCCTGAAAAGGCCAATGATGGGAACATTTGCTGAGACAGTGAATATAAAAGGGGGATCCTGTTTGGTGTTTAATACCAGAAAGGAATCACAGATGCCTCCATTCACTACTAAATTTTCCTCCATAGGGTGTGAGGGTGGAAAACATTCCATCCTCAGAATCTGGAAATAAGTTGAATTCTCCCCCTTTCCATATACCCCAGACTCCACCTACACCACTTCTTTTGCTCTCAACCTAGTCATAACACACTTAACTGCTAAAGTTAAGCTGATTCAACTATACACCGTCAGCAGAGGAATTAAGCTAGAGAAAAACAGTTGAGGGGATTCTGCCTGCCACCTTACTCAACCAACATAGTTCTCCTACTAAGTCAGAGATGGGCAGGACCACAGCTGGATCTGAGTGAAATGAGCCTTGTCCAACCTCCCACATTAGATGCATCCACTCCTGGCCCCACCTGCACCACAAGGGGTCTCATGCATAGGGGTATGGACATCTTTATGGGAGGGTCAGTCCATCTAAATTCTACCCACAGGGCCTACAAACAACCACCACTGGGTCATCCTTTGGGGTTAGAGGTGTGCATACCAGTGGTACAGTCCATTCCAAGGACAATGCCTACACAGTCCTAGAAAACCAGATTGGAGCCTCTAGCAGGGAGTTGTTAGGTGAAGTCTAGAGGAGGGGGCATGGGCTCTGAATGGAGCTGTCCCTTTGGCCCTCTGAGGAGAGGTGTAGCTGGAGAGTAACCTCTTGGCACTGCCACATTCTGGCACAAAATTACAAGGAGTCTGAAAAATTCATGATCTGAAATTGCTCTTCCAGGCCACTGTGAAAGTCTATTGATTAAGAAAAAAAGGATGAAATGCATTTTATTTAACAGTTTACTTACTTGACTTATAATTTCAAAATTTATAGACTATGTAAGGCTTTATTTGTATTTTGTCCCAGTTTCCACAAATATTCAGGGTACTGCTGGAGAAGGGAGATTTGAGTCCATTATTTCCTCACATGGGCTTAGTGCCCATGTTCCTCTCACATTGACAGTGACTCTTGCCACACCAGGTATGTTTTTAGGATTGAGATACACAAGACTCCTATTACATAGCCCCTAGATGCAAGTCAGCTTTGTCATCTGATACCAACCAGGACACTTCCAACCCCGAGAAACCATGGATCATGTTGGACTTATTAAGTGACAATATGTCATGTCTGTCTCAAGTCTGACCTGTCAGTATGGTACTTACATAGCTATCTATACCTTACTAAGGGATTTTTCAAAGTTAATTTTGACTATTATTTATTTTCACTGTACTCACGTGTACATGTTGATACAAATGGCTGGCATTCTGGTGAAGGTAGTCCTCCTGCTAGCCATTGAACCGTGAAGGGGAAAAATGCAAGTGAGATGACTTTAGTATGATTTCAATTGGAAGAAAAATAAAAGACAAGGGGTAATTTAGACATTTTACTCCTTTGCCTGCCTAAAGACAAGTCGGCTGGTAACACACTCTTTTGAGAATGACAAAGGCATCCCACATCAACTCTCTCATTTACCTAATTTCAAATTGATTGATTAGAGCAAACAAGCAAGTGCTTTGAGCCCAGGATAAATAACGCTATTTACAGAGAAAGGGAAGAAAACACAACAAAAAGCCAAGTCCTAAAATCCCATTATAAAAACTGGGCCTTCTGCTGTTTGGTTAAAAAGTCACAAAAGAACCTTCGTACTCAGCCTTAACCTCAGCAATACAGCCCCTGTGCCCCAGATCAAGGCTTCCATAGGAGGCTATGCCACTTCGGATGAAACTGGATTATTCCAATGCTTCATGGGCCAGCATCCTGGGACCTTGCTGTTAGAGGAAGCTAGTGTCACCAAATCTCATGGCCTAATTTTCAAGGACTAGGAAAAGCAAAATTACTTTAAGGAGGCCATGACCAGTCATTCAGATTTTCTGGGGGATATTTGAAAAGAAATAGGGCAGCAAACAAAGAGAACTAGGCCTTCATTTTAAGACTAGTCACATGCAATTGAAAACATAAGAACCGTGTTTTCTGTCTGAAGGATAGATTCAGATGCTTTTATTTCAGAAGAAATGTCAGCTGTTGTTTGGGTGCTGGTGATTGTCTGGTTCAACAGACATAGAAAAACCAAAGTTAATGGGAAATGAGACCATGAAAAAGATCATTGAAAAAGAGAGGACTGTGCCTCATGATGGTAAGTAACTTCCAAGGTGGAATAAACTTGAAGTACAGTAGAGTGGTGAGGGTCATGGGAAACATATGGACAAAGCATGAGGGGAAACTTAAAAGATTTTCAAACTTAGGCTACATAATCATTTATTGGGACTAGTAAGTATATTTCTTCAGAAGTCAAAATTTTATCCTAAACTAAAATCTAAATGTAGCATCAAGATAAAGCCAATTATTCAAGAACAAATAGTGTCCACTACACCTTCATGTAAGGCACAGGCCTTGACCTCAGAAAGTCTTTTCTACCTGGGAAGAAAGTAAAACCAAGATTGTAGACTGAATTCTATAGGCAGAAACAAAGAAGGAGGCCTACCAGGTGAAACCCACTTCTGCATGTGATCTATTGGGCAAGTTTCTCAACCTCTCCTTGCCTCGGTTTCCTCTTCTATAAAATGAGGATAAGAATTGTACACCTCCCTGTGGAACTATTGTGAGGGTTAAATGAGTTAATATATGTAAAGTGCTTAGATCACTTTTTAGCACATAGTAAGTGCTCTATATTTTTAGTATTATTGTTATATTTATTATTTAGTTTTTAAAGAGATTTAGAGGCATAATACTTAGTTTTGTTTTTTTGAAACATGCTAAGAGTATGTTTCCTGCAGGTTGGAATGACATACTTTTGAACAAAAACTGAAAAATGTTGCTCTGTGTATTCTTTTAATATTAATTGTTATGATTTAATGGTTCTAATATAGTATGTACCAGCCACTGTGTTAAGTACTTCACATACATTTTCTTATTTTGTGTTCATAATGGCTTTTTAAGACGGGTGTGAATGTGCATATTTTAATTGCATCTTAGAGAAGTCAAATACTGCCCAAAGTCAACACGTGCAGTTAGTAAGCGACAGAACTGGTGTTTGAACCATGCTGTTATTCTTAATGGAAACTGGGAACCATGAGGCTATGAAACTTTTTATACAAGGCAGTTGTAATCTGCACCTAGCACTCATTTGGCTATCACTACTCAAATCCTTTGAAATAAATTCAAGTGAGAGACAGCTGATCATGAAAACAAGAGAGGAGACTGAGATCTTTGTTAGGGACACCATGCTTGAGAAAAGGATGTGTTTCACCCTGGTTACTTAGGAGCACAAAGAAGAAGCATTTTAAACTTGATCTGCATTTGAAATGTGCTCCCAGCCATGTCTTCTTGGATCTCAGGGTTTCAACTTCCAGGAAGAGTATAGTTTGCTGATGACATTTTTATTGTCTGTCCCATCAGGTGGGGAAGTATTTAATAAGTCACTGTTCTGGAAAACTCAATTGAATGAGCATTTTTCTCCATAGTGCTAACAGTGCAAAAAAAAAGTCTATCAATCCAAATACTACGATGTGATAAAATGCATTTTTTCCTACTAAGTTTTGCTCAGAACATTTCTTTTGTTAACACTAGTGTTTCTCACATGTGTTCGTCTCAGGAACTCTTTATTCTTTGTGTTTATGTTATATTATTATACTGTTAACATTTATAAATACAGTATTAGCCATATTAGGAATTAAGTTAGACATTTTTAAAACTATATTTAATAATTTATTCTAAATGGCAATAATAAACCTATTACATGTTAATAAAATAACATTTTTGTAAAAAAATAATTATGCTTTACAAAACAAAAACAAATTGAGTGGCCAAGGTGGCATCATTTTACATTTTTGCAAACTCTGTATTATCTGTAACAGAAGACAGCTAGACAGCTAGGCCTCATAGTTGCTTCCATATTCCATCTGAGCTGCTCTCACACATGCCATGCAGCCTCACTAGAAAGCCTCACTGTGCACATGTGCAAAAACAAGAATAAAAAAGGCAACTTACATCTTAATGTTATTTTGATTTGGGCCTTACAGACTTCTCAGGAACTCTGATAACTGGACTGTGCTTTGAGAGTCTCTGGTTTACGCTGCCAGCCCTTGTACGTTTGTCTCTGGGGTCCTTCTCTCAACAGGTCCTGGTCTGTCCTGTGGTAGACTAAATTCTAAGGTGGCCACTATGATCTCTACTCCCTCGTGTTAACTCCTGTGATTAGGTTATTTAACACAGGCCAACCTTAAGATAGAAAGATTTTCCAGTGCACCTAACCTAATGCATGAATTCCTTAAAAACAGAGAGTTTTCTTCAGCTTGGAAGAGAAGATAAAATCAGAGCTGAATGTGAGTGGAGGGAGCCTGGCCAGCAAGGAATTAAAATAGCTTCTGGTATTGAGTAGTCCCCAGACACCAGACAGCAGGAAAATAGCAACTTTTCCTTCAAAGAACATGAGGCTGCATCCAGCTGACACCTTGATCTTGGTATCAGCCTGAGTAGAGAAACCTGCATTGTGAAGCCAGACTTCAGACATTGAAAATATGAGTTAATAAATGGGTATTGGTTTGATCTGCTAAATTTGTGGTACTGTGTTATGAAGTGATAGAATACTGATATGTATCTAATAACACATTCATTACATATTTTTCTTTCCAAAAGAGGTAAGATATGAACCAATATACAAAGAGACAATATGCATGTTTCCCCTAACAAATATATTCCTCTAGAAAAGTCTGTATTTGGGGGTCTAAAATGAAACATCTTTTTCAAGAATTATGAGATTGTTTAGCTTGTTTTCAATATTTATTGTTGTTATATTTGCTTGTTTTTGTTTTCCTTTTCTTTTAGTTCAGGTCCCAAATTTAAGGGGAAAAAATTTAGCTGAATGTCATATGATAAAATATTATAATTAAAGTTTTTGTGGAATCATAAAAATATAGAATACTAACTTACTTATTTAAAAAATAAAATGAGAACACTGGCTGGGTGGGCCAGTTGGTTGGAGCATCATCCTGTACACCAAAAGTTTGAGGTTCAATCCTCAGCCAGGGCACATATGTAGGTTGTCAGTTCAATCCCCAGTTGGAATGCATATGGGAGACAACCAATTGATGCTTCTATCTCTCTCTTTACTTCTAAAATTAATAAAATCATCCTTAAGTGAGGAATAAATAAACATTAATACTTTCTTTTAATAAATTCAAAGTTATAATTAAGTACTTTTATCACTATAGTAAAGAGAAGAATGAACTCTGAAAGCATAAAGATAGAGAAGAGAAAAAGAAAAGTAAAGGAGCTAAGGACTTCTGGCCAAGATGTAGGTGTAGGTAGATATACTTTGCCTCTTTGCACAACCTAAAGAAGGACAACAAATTTAAAAACAAAAAACAATGAGAACTACCAGAAAATTGAACTGTATGGAAGTCCGACAACCAAGGTATTAAAGAAGAAACATTCATTCAGACCAGTAGGAGGGCTGGAGATGGGCAGCTGGGTGGAGAGGACTCGTGGCAAGGTGGTGGCTGGCAGACCAGGAGAGGTGGCAGCTGGTAGAGTGGGTGGTCCAACATTTGAGTGCAGGTAAACTGGGAGGAACAACTGGGGAGCAAGACAGACACTGCAACCCAGGGTTCCAGCTCAGGGTTCCAGTGCAGCAGCAAGAGAACAGGAGACAGTTACATACAAAGAAGTTCCCCTAAGACTCTTAGCTGATTTCTCAAAAGAAAACTTGCAGGGAAATAAAGCCTCAAAACCTCTGACTGAAAAATCCTGTGGGAATTGAGTCAGTAGGAGAAACTCCTAGCCTCACAGAAGAGTTCATTGGAGAGACCCACAGGGTCCTAGAACATACACAAACCCACCCACCCAGGAATCAGCACCAGAAGGACTCAATTTGCTTGTGGGTAACAGAGGAAGTATCTGAAAGCCAGCTGAGAGCTGAGCAATCAGCATTGATCCCTCTCTGACCCCTTCCCCACATATGAGGCCATAACTCAGTGACCTGGGTTGCCCCACCCAGGCAATACCTAAGGCTCCACCCTTACTACATAACTGGCATGACAAGACAAAAAATAAATATATATGGACCAAGGGAAAGAAGAGATCAAAGCTCCAGAAAAAAAGACAACTAAGTGATGAAGAGATAGCCAACCTGTCAGATGCACAGTTCAAAACACTGGTAATCAGGATGTTCACAGGAATGATTGAGTTTGGTAGCAAAATGAAGGAAGAAATGAAGGCCATAAAAAGTGAAATAAAGGAAAATGCACAGGGAACCAACGGTGAAGGAAGAAAACTGGGACTCAAATCAACAGTTGGACCAGAAGGAAGAAAGAAACATTCAAACAGAAGAAAATGAAGAAACAAAAATTCAAAAAATGAAGAGAGGCTTAGGAACCTTAAGGACAACTTTAAATGTTCCAATATCTGAATCATAGGGATGGCCAGAAGGAGAAGAGGAAGAGCAAGAAATGGAAAACTTATTTGAAAAAATAATGAAGGAGAACTTCCCCAATCTGGCAAAGGAAATAGACTTCCAGGAAGTCCAGTAAGCTCAGAGAGTCCCAAAAAAGATGGATCCAAGGAAGCATACACCACGGCATATCATAATTACATTAGCCAAGATGAAAGATAAGGAGAGAATCTTAAAAGCACCAAGAAAAAAATGAGACAGTTACATGCAAAGGAGTTCCCCTAAGACTATCAGCTGATTTCTCAAAAGAAATCTTGCAGGCAAGAAGGGCCTGGAAAAAGGTATTCAAAGTCATGAAAGGCAAGGACCTACATCCAAGATTACTCTCTCCAGCAAAACTATCATGTAGAATGGAAGGGCAGATAAAGTGCTTCCCAGATAAGGTTAAGTTAAAGGACTTCATCATCATCAAGTCCTTATTATATGAAATGTTAAAGGTCTTATTGAAGATCAAAAACGTGAACAGTAAAATGACAAACTCACAGCTATCAAGAACCAAACCTAAAAAAACAAAAACAAAAATGAACTAAGCACACAACTAGTATAGTAGCAGATTCACAGAAATAGAGAAAATATGGAAGGTTATCAGTGGGGAGAGGGAGAATATGGGAAAAGGTACAGGGTATAACAAGCATAAATGGTAGGTACAAAGTAGACAGGGGGAGGTTGAGAATAGTATGGGAAATGGAGAAGCTAAAGAACTTATATGTACGGCCAAGGACATGAAATAAGGGACGGGAATGCTGGTGGGAGGGGGGTACAGGGCAGAGGGTAAATAAAGGGGAGGAAAAATGGGACAACTGTAATAGCATAATCAATGAAATATATTTGAAAAAAAGAAAAGTAAAAGAGCTAAGAAGGAAGAAAGGGAAAGGCAGACCTAGATAAGAACACAGTGAAAGTCATTCAGATACTAAGAGAGAAGGCAGGGAAGAGACCAAAACAAACAAATAAAACAAACCTTTAGAGGGTTTTGAAGTGTTAATCTGAGTAAAGAAAACTGCTCTGGTAAGATCCTATTTCTCCAGATGATTATAGAAATTTTGAAGTGCTTATTAACAATTTAGCCACTATTGACAGCTTTTCAATTGCTTTTATCAATAAAGCTTTTGGAAGATCACCTCTGAGTAGAAGCCAGGACCTGGTGCAGAGCCCAGTGCAAAATCCAAACAGGGCTCCTTGTTCAAAGACTTCAAGACAGTGATGGCAGAGCATTAAATGAAGCATGGGTTCTTCGGAATGTAGGACCCTGGGCACCTCACAGTTCACACACCTGTGAAGCCAGCCCTGATAGGGGTACTCAGCAGAATTGTCTCATGAGCTACACTGGCAGTGAACAGGCCTATATCACCCCTGAGGATGAACCAAAATTGTTGGAAAGCCACACACCTTTTTCCTTTTTTTTTCCAGGCCCATTGAGCAATTTCTTTCAAATGCAGTAGTAATTTTATCAATCTTTCCAAAGTATCTAGAAAAGAATCTTTGGAAATCTCACAGTATTTGAAAGCTGTACTTTCAGAAGGTGAATATTTTCTCCCTGATACTAGGTCTACAAGCTGGGTAATAGTTTCCATCCATCCACCCATCCACCTCCATTTATTAAGTGATATAGCATTTATCAGGTATTCACTATGTGCAAAAGCCTATCCTGGGAGCTGGGGAGCTAGCTGGAAGTTTCCATTAAAAGTGTTAACACAGCCCTGGCAGGTGTGGCCCAGTTGGTTGGACAGTTGTCCCATAACTGAAAGGCTGTGGAGTTCGATCCCCAGTCCAGGCACAGGCACATGCGACCCAGGTTCAGACACTTATGATCCCTGGTCCAAGCACATTTGAGAAGCAACCAATCAATGTTTCTCTCTTGCATCGATGTTTCTCTCCCTTTCCCTCTTTCTTCCTTTCTTTCTAAAAGCAATGAAAAAAATGTCCTCAGGTGAGGATAAAGGTGTTAATATACCTCATATCATTTTTCAGAAGAAAGCCTAGCATTGTTTCAAATTGTGTGTAAGAATTATAAATTTTTTTTAATTCTTAGTACTCTTATATTAAGAAGTCTCTGAGTTAAGACTCTGCCCATATGACACATGATCTGCTTGCCACCTATTTCCTCTGGATCAGGGGTGTCAAACTCATTTTCATTGGGGGCCACATCAGCCCTGTGGCTGCCTTCAAAAAGCTGAATGTAATTTTAGGACTGTATAAACGTAGCTACTCCTTAACAGTTAAGCGAGAGCTCAGTACCACTGCCAGGTAGAAACAAGGTGCCAGGCTGGATTAAACAAGGTGCAGGGCTGGATTTGGCCCTCAGGCCTTGTGTTTGCCACCTGTGCTCTGGATGCTCTGGAATGACTGACTTTTAAATTCAAACTTGTATAGGGGTTTCACCTCTTTCAGATCCTCTGTGGAATGAAGTGCAATGGCATCTAGCATTATAGAAAGCTCAAGAAACTTAATATCTCCTACTTTGCAGGCCTGTACGTATCTTGGATGATTTTACCTTCATAATGAAATTTACCTTCATAATCCATTTCCTCAAATACTTACGTGTCCAAGATTTCATTTTGTTCATCCCAGATCATTCTCACTGACCTCCAGAAAAGTGTATCTACATGCCCCCACCTCCATGCACTTGCCTCTTCTCTTTGGCCCACCAGAAGGCTCTTCCCTCCTTGCCCTTGTCTCATGCTGCACACACAAATGTTGCCCACCTTTCAAGCTTGATGTCCAGACCTTTTAATTCATTAACCCTACTTCAATCAATTTAATAAGAGGAAATGATCAAAGATACATACAGATGTGAATACTCTGTTACTATATTATTTACATTATAAAAATTTAAATAATTTCCCTTATTTTTTTCATCCTATGAGCCATACTTTAACACATTTAAGCACATTTAATGCTTATTACGAATAATGTATACTTAATGTAGTTTGTTCTTTATTCTACTAAATGCTATTTTTTGTTTAAAAATCATTTATAACTGAGAATAAAGGGAAATTAATTAATGCTCCAGTGAAGTCAGAAAGTACAGTTCATAAAACCACCCTGACTTCTAATGCCCACTGTAGAGCTTGGGGATTCGCAAGGACACCCCCAGGTTTGATAATTCACTGGAAATACTCAAAGAGCTCACTGAGAACTCTTATACTTTTGGTTATAATTTATTAAATGAAAGAATGCAAGTTAAAATGGGGCAAGGGAAGATGTGCATAGGGCAGAGTCCCAGAAAATTCTAAACATGGAGTTTTCATTGTCCTTGCCCAGTAGAATCACGGGTAACATGAAATCCCCTGGTAACAATGTGTGACAATATGCACAGAGTATCACGAACCTGAGAAGGTTACTGGATTCTTGGGTGTCCAGATTTTCACTGAGGTTCAATCACACAGATATGGTTGACTGTGTGCCTGTATGTCACATCCTACACCCCTCTGGACGTAGAGTAGATGCTGTGTGGCCCAAAGCCCCTCTGTCAATCCCATTGTCTGACTGTCTAGTGTGGCACAAGACCCTAAGGTAAATAAAGACACTTTATCAGGCAGGATGTCCCCAAAGCCAAGAGAATAACTTTCCAGTAGCCAAAGGTAAGGGCCAAATTTCTCTTTGAGTAAGATTAATTCTTTACTACAGAGCTCCCCAAGTGAGAGATGGGTTAAATATATTTATTACAATACAGTGATGGAAGAGCATGAAGCTCACTAAAATTGTTTTGAAACCGACTTATGTCACGGGAAAATTTGTACAATAGAATGAAGTTTTATATATACCTTTTAAATTATGAGTGTATGCATGTGTGTGTGACATGTTTTAGCTAACAAGTGATATATTTACATTCTTCTGCTTTAATGATGTTCTCAATTGTCCAGATTATTTTCTATGAAGTGCATTTTTTATTCTCATTCAGGTTCTGCATTTTCTTACAGAAAAACAGAGGCTTCTCCTTCCTTCCTATCACCTTTATCCCTAAAGTAGGCTTGTAGTAAGGGTTAACATTAAATAATTAAAATTCACCTTCGAAAGTCAGTTGTAGAAAGAATAGTTTCTCAGTAAGAATCCTCTTGTTTCTCTGCTTATTAAATGTATTCTTTCATTCCTAATTTCATTGAACAAACCTAATGGAATTTGTGCTAGAAAGAGTAGAAATAGAGCCATACAGATGAGTGAGCCATGTGATCTTATACTCAGAGCACTGGGAATCTGGTGACAGAAACATATAAAGGGTAAGCTACCATATATGACAAAGGTGCCCTCTCACCCATGAAAATCGAAAGTGTTCCGGCATGTTCCTACCTAGAAACTTAGAAAATCAATGGAGAGTTTTACTGTAGCTGGAGCCATAGGACAGGGCATTCACCACAGGACTCTCCTTTCTCCTTGGGTCCTTCCAGGCCACAGATAGATCCCAGGGTGTGGTACTAGGATTTGGACTCAGGTATCTGTCACTTTATGAACTCAAAATCCTAGTTACCTTTTTTCCCTTTTATTTACTTTGGAATTTGAGCACTTGCTCCCCTTTCAACTCTCATACTCAAAAGGCACATTACATTGCTATTCAAGATATTAGGATGTCAGGACAGACATCTAAAGGAAACATCTAAGGCAATTCCAACGTTTCCACACTTAAACTTCAGTGATTTTGCAGTATTTACCTGGAACCATTTCTGGCTTTGCCAATTGTTGTTAAAGCAAAACGAACAAGGACAAAATAAAACATGATCTCTTTTCCATCAAAATAAATGATTGATTGAATGAAAGAATACATTATAAATATTTTAAATATGTGCAGGTATACATGCAAAATGGAAAATCCTGTAACATCAGAAAAAAAGATTATAAAAACACAGAAACAAATCAGCAGCATATCTCAGGGAAATAAAATGTTACTCCCCATCCCCTTGGACTCTGAATCTGTCTCAACCCCCAATGTTATTTGGTCCTAGGACCCATAAAAGTTGACTTTGGCTTCATTTTAATAACACTCACAGCTGCTCTGTATAACATGTAAGTCAGATGTTGTTGATGCAGCTTTAAGTATTTTCTCAAGTTCTCCATAAGTCAGCATTGTTATTACTAAGTGAAAAAACAAACCCCACCTTTTTGCTCCATTCAAAGCCCAGGGGCATGGAGGAGATCTGTCTACTTTCAAGCCAGGTAGTGTACACACATGCAGGTCTCACAGACCAAACAACCCCCAAGAAGGAAATGCATTTTATTTTGGCTTATCCTAAAGGGCTTGGAGAACAATGGAGAGAAATGAGAAGAGGAAATACCAAAAAGCTACTCGAAGTGCTCATTAATCTGTTTAAAAGAAAAACAGGGAGATTGTGAGTGGCTCTGGATCATGGTGTGTTGAGGTCTATACAAGTTCTGTCCAGAAGGTATCTAGTCATGTAATATGAAAAATAGAGACATTCACTGAAAAAGATGCAGGACAATGATGCCTCAGTTCTCTTCAAAGTGGGCACCTTGGGACCTCACACAGTTCTCCCAAACACCATCAGCTGCTTCATCATATTTCCCTGAATCTCATCAATGATCTGAAATCTCTTCCTTTTCAATGGTGATTTTAGTTTTGGGAAAATCCAGGAGTCACAGGAGGCTGAATCACCTGGGTGATTTGATGTTTTGCAAAAAAACACTGGATGAGGCCTGATACATGAGTGAGCACGTTGTTGTGATGAAGCTGCCAGTCACCACTTGCCCATAGCTGCAGCCTTCTGAATCATCTGAACAGTTCCTGCAGGGGAACATCAAGCTTAACACAAAATTTGATGCAGATTTGTTGCTCTACTTTCTCAGTCATTTTGAATGTGACAGCCACATGGTATACATACTCACCCTGCAGGTCTACTGTCCCCACTGACTAGTATAGTGAAGTTGTCATTGTTCACACATGCACATTCCAATCTACTCTCCTTGGCTACCAGATTATATCGATATCACACAAATGTTCTCATTATATTAACAATGGCGGGTCTTTTTATGGACAGACCATGTTCAAAATCATATTAAATGAATGGGCCTTAATGTCCTCATTGCCTCCAACCACATTTTCTCTATCACATCCAGAGCTACTTTTATCTTATACCAAGAATACAAATGAATGATATAGAAGGCTGTTTTGAGCAGAGCCATACCCATGTTTCAAATTGCATGAAGAGGAAAATGTCTGTTAACAAGTGATGACTTAGAAGTAGTTCAAAAATTAATTGGTAACTCTTAAGAAAATAAAGGTGAATCTTCTGGTGGTTTCCTATCCACATTTTCAACAACTGGATGATCAACTGAATCTTTTTTAGCTTTTACTCAGATGTCTAGCTCTCCTGTGGACAATTTTAGCATAATATAAAAGTTCTCTAAAATATTGCATAACTGAACTTTCCTCTCATAAACCAAATTTAATACACACCATACATATTAACGAGTGCACATCCACAAACATATATTCACACAAGCAATTTATAATAACTGAAGCCAAGAATTACAACATGGTGTTATTTTTAACATCGAAATTATTGATCATTTTTGGCTTTTCTTGGTTCATGTAAGAGAAAATGAACCCCTCAAGGGCATATGTTGTGTTTTCAGCTTCCTTTCTATCCCCCACAGCACCACATTGTTTTGGACATAATAAGAACTCAGAATATGTTAAATGAATATATGAATGACTCAGAACATAATTCAATGATTAAAAGTTTTTAAAGTAACATATGAAAAGGTGTATTTCAAATTGGAAAAGAGGGAGTAAAACTGTCACTGTTTGCAGATGATATGATAGTATGCATAGAAAACCCTATAGACTCCACCCCAAAACTAGTTGACCTAATAAGCAAATTTGGCAAAACAGCAAGGTTCAAAGTCAATATTCAGATATCAAAGGCATTGTTATACATCAACAATGAAAGATCAGAATCAGAAATCAAGAAAAAAATTCCATTTGCTATAGCAACAAGAAAAATAAAGTACCTAGGAATAAACCTTACCAAGAAGGTGAAAGACCTATCTATACTCAGAAAACTACACAACACTGAAGAAAGAAATTAAGGAAGACAAAAATAAATGGAAGCATATACCATGTTCATGGATTGGAAGAATCAACATCACTGAAATGTCCATATTACCAATTTATAGATTTGATGCAATCCTTATTAAAATACCAACGACATACTTCACAGATATAGAAGAAACATTTCAGAAATTTATATGGAGCCATAAATGACCCTGAATAGTCTCAGCAACTTTGAGAAAAAAGAACAAAGTAAGAGGGATCACAATACTTGATATCAAACTACATTACAAGGCCATTATAATCAAAACAGCCTGGTACTTGCATAAGAACTAACACAGAGACCAATGGAACAGAATAGAGAGCCCAGAAATAAACCCAAGTCTTTATGGTCAATTAATATTCGACAAAGGGGACAGAAGCATAAAATGGAGTAAAAATAGCCTCTTCAACAAATGACGTTGGGAGATCTGGACAGCTACATGCAAAAAAATAAATCTTGACCACTGACTTACACCATACACAAAAATAAATTCAACATGGATAAAGACTTAAATATGTCACAACACCATAAAAGTCATAGAGGAGAACACAGGCAAGAAAATCTCATATATTGCACACCACAATATTTTCACTGATATGTCCCATAGAGCAAGAGACATAAAGGAAAGAATAAACAAATGGGATCTCATCAAAATAAAAAGCTTCTGCACAGCTAAAGAAAACAGCATTAAAATCAAAAGAGAACCAACCATATAAGAAAATATATTTGCAAATGTTACCTCAGGCAAGGGTCTAACCTCCACAATACATAAACTCACATGACTCCACTCTAGAAGAGAAACAACCCAATGAAAAATGGGCAAAAGATTTGAACAGACACTTCTGCAAGCAGGACATACAAAGGGCCCAAAGACATATGAAAAGATGCTCAACATCACTAGCCATCAGAGAGATGCAAATTAAAACCACAGTGAGATACCACTTCACACCAGTGAGAATGGCCATCATAAACAAATCAACAGACAACAAGTGTTGGAGAGGATGTGGAGAAAAAGGAACCCTAGTACACTGTTGGTGTGATTGCAGATGGGTGCAATCACTATGGAAAACAATATGGAATTTCCTCAGAAAACTAAAAATGGAACTGCCATTTGACCCAGCAATACCATTATTGGGATTGTACCCTAAGGATCCTGAAACACTAGTTCAAAAGAGTCTATGTATCCCAATATCCATAGCAGCACAATTAATAGCCAAGTGCTGGAAGCAACCTAAGTACCCATTAGTAAATGAGTTGCTCAAAAAACTATAATACATTTACACAATGGAATATAACACAGCAGAAAAGAAGAAGAAGTTCCTATCCTTTGCAACAGCATGGGTGGAGACAGAGAGCATTATGCTAAGTGAAACAGACCAAGTGGTGAAAGAGAAATACAATTTGATCTCACCTATAAGTGGAACCTAATCAACAAAACAAAAAACAAAACAAAACAAAAAAAATAAGCAAAATACAACCAGACATATTGAAATAAAGAACAATCTGACAGTAATCAGAGAGGAGGAGGGAGAGGGATAACATGGGAAAATGGGTGGGGGGCACCAAGGAACATGTATGAAGGACACATGGACAAAGCCAAAGGGCATGGGTTTGAGGGTAGGGGGTGGAGATGGGTGGTGTTTTGGGGTGAAAATGGAAACAAATGTACTTTGAACAACAAGAGAAAGAAAGAAAGAAAGAAAGAAAGAAAGAAAGAAAGAAAGAAAGAAAGAAAGAAAGAAAGAAAGAAAGAAAGAAAGAAAGAGAAAGAGGGAGGGAGAGAGGGACAGAGGGGGGGGGAGAGAGAGGGGGAGAGAGAAAGAGAGAAAGGAAGGAAGGTGTATAAGAAAAAAATAAAAAATAAAAGGTATATTTCAAATGTATACATTCCTATTCAAGTTTAATGCCAATGAGCTAGCTACCATCAAAGAATAAAGCACAGTCTTCACTGGCAAGAAATACATAATCTGGTAGGTGAAACAAGACTGGAGATGAAAAACAGCAAACAATAGAATAGGTATGCAGTAAATACCTTCCTATATGACTTTAGTGGCTACTTAAGTACTACAAGGTCCAGAGGAGAAGGGAGTTGATGGAGGCAGGAACAGCAGGAATGTCTTTAGTGCAGGACATAAGATGCCACCTGAACCTTGAGTAACCAGGGAGATTTGCAAATGGGGAAGAGAGAGTGGTGGGCTTTCAAGGTGAGTGAAACAACATGGTGAATGATGTTTGTTTTCTTTTGAGGGGGGAGGAGGAGGAGTGAACTAGATAATAAAAGTAGATGACTACCAAGTTATTTATTGACAGGACCTAAGTAGTCCGAAAAAATAAAAATTCCACCTCAAAAGATAGCAAAGGTCAGGAGAGAGGAAAAAGCAACTGACTGGGCAAGCTGAAAAGCTGTAGACTTGTGATGGGTTTGTAACCACAGGGACATGCATGATGGGTGAGAGACACATAGGTTCCATATGGGCAGGAATCTCATCTGTCTGGTGCACCTTGTTCCCCAATACTTAGAACAGTACCTGGTGCATTGGGAGGCACCAAACAGATTTTTGTTTGGTAGATGAATGAATCTTGGAAAGGCCCCAAGTGAGACCCAGGCTCATACCCTTCCCAGCAGAACCATTTCAGAGACCTGCAGAGCTAATGCTGTGTTTGTTTTCCTGAATGAGTTGGTCTCCAGTGGTGTTTGCTGAAAATACAAGCCCATTTCCCCATTAGAGTAAAGGTGAAAGAACTCAAGGAATGTTTTCTTCCCTTCAGAAGTGTGTGAGGGCAATGTGCTTTTCTAAGCCCAACCGCTCCCTGCCCAGGCATAGAGACATGAAGTGTGATCGCTCATTCCAAAGTTTGCATGACTACCAATGTTAAAGGTCACAAATGTGTTCAGCCCTTTACAAACAAGCCAGGTATTTATTTTTCCTGCCTCATCTGTGCACTCTGAAGATGACTAGGTGTGGTAGAGTTTATTGTGCATAATGGCCTCAAATCTAGTCAAACCCTTGATTTAGTTTCAACTAAAACAAAGAAAGGAACTGTCCCAGGAATTCTAGTACATATTCAGGAGGAAAAAATGTTCCAACTAAGAAAAAATGGAATGAATCTAGATGTCATTTCATATGATAAAAATAAAAAGGAGCATACGTTCTATTCTTTATCCCATAATTAGGGGTAACTGTGATATTTCAATTTTTTCTGAAAGTGGCACTCTCCCCTCATGCTTTCCACCCCTTCTACCTTGAAGTTCTACTTCAAACAAATAGAAGAAATTAAAGAGATTCTCCTCAGTACACATCTCTTTTTCCCTTATGTGTTCTCATAAGCCCTTCAGGAAAAAAGGAAGCTCAATAGCCTTCCAACAGTAATCCTTACTGTCTGCACTTTGTTTTCCTTCTAGAAATATAAAACCCTTTGTAATTTCTCCACAACATGCTTTCAGTAACAGTAGAAATATAAATTATTTTTTTCTCTCCATTTTTACTTTTTTTCTTCCCCTCATGCCCTCATGCTTTCCATGCACAACATCCAATAAGGTTTTGTGTTTTTTTAACTTGTTTGTTTGTTTGTTTGTTTGTTTGTTGGACAGGTATCCCCTGCCCCCTTTTACTCTGCAGATGGGCTGAGAATGAAAATGGAGAATTTCTTACCAGCCTGTCTGTAATCTGACTTTTGACTTGAGTGTGGTAGAAAGAACAACAGTTATCTTCCCATTCAAGAAATTCAGCCTGGAATCCTGGCTTCCTGAGGGTGTGTACTCACACTCTTAGGAGGTTGTTTGATGTTCCTGACATTTTTGTCTGTCCATAGATCGTGGGAGTCAAGGTTGGGAAAGCAAAAATGGGAGCCTATGATGCCTGAAATAGCTACACCAGCTGTGAAGGATGTAGGCCGACCCAACAGAAGACCTGTCAACCATGAACTCCATGACCGCTATTTCAGTGGCTAAGTGATGCCATTTCCTGGTAGGGCTAAGTTAACAGGTGGAGAGGAAGAAATTAAAGTAGAGTACTGTGATAGATACCAAGAGGCATCTGGGTAATCTCTCCCTCACCAGCCTTTCAATGATTCTTGGTTCTTGAGCTGTTTTTGGAGCAGGAATAACATGGGCTTTGGAGTAAGAGACACCTGGGTTTACTCATTTTTGTCTCTTTCTAGGTGAACTTGGCCTCTGTTTTCACCTCAGTAGAACTGAGAGGGTAATTATAAAGAAGATTTTAGTGTCATTCTCTGTGTAAAGAATCTAGTACTGAGACCTGTAGCTGGGACACAGATGATTTGTGATAGAAGGCTTGTTGAGCCTAAAAAGCATTGGTTTTCAATAAGATGTGCCTTGAGTGGACTCTTCCTGAACAAGATGGAGATGATAAACATGAGCATTTAGTCAGTTGTGGCACAAGGAAAAGATTACTGTAACTACACCAACATTTAACCAGGAACCAGGACTGTGTCTTATAGTCAAAAGTGATATACATGTATGCTAACTGCTAGACTCCTTGTACCATCCTTCCTGCTGGGAAAGTTTTAAGATAACTGAGCCTGTGTAGGAATCATATACAATAAGGTACTTTTATGTAGCAGGAAGAAGCATTTGCAAAGACAAAGTGGAAATTTAATAGTGAAGTCTCACGTCTCGGCAGTAGAAGGCGCTGATCCCTACACCAAGGTGTAGATAATATGAGATTCTTTTTTTTGTTTTGTTTTGTTTTTAAGATTTTTATTTATTTATTTTTTTAGAGAGGGAAGGGAGGGAGAAAGAGAGAGAGAGAGATAAACATCAATGTGCGGTTGCTGGGGGTCATGGCCTGCAACCCAGGCATGTACCCTGACTGGGAATCGAACCTGCAAATACTTTGGTTCGCAGCCCTGCTCAATCCACTGAGCTGCACCAGCCAGGGCTTAATGTCAGATTCTGAACAAAGTTTCTCATTTGCCCATATCTGCGCTACTGTGTATTTTTACATGTGAGGCTGATTTGACTGGCTGCAGTGGGAGGAGAATCCCAGACTTAACATTGAGAGCTGGCAGGGAGATGGGTGCAGAGGGTGTGTGTATGCAGAATTAACACTGATCTTCTAGTGACTTTCAGGACCAGCTTCACCATCTTCTGAACATTGACTATGATGACATTATTGGAAGCTTTGAGAAATGTGTGAATTTTTTGAGAAAATAAAATTCATCCAGACCCACTTGTGTGTTTATGTATAGAAGTAGGTCTGCAGAACAAGGCAGTTTTAATTTTGAAAATTAGGTATAATGCACTCAAGTTTTGAGTTCCTCTGTATTTCATACTTGGTTGAATCTCAGAAAAAATTTCCAAATTTCTTTTGTAAATTTTTGAAATAAACATTAAATATAGGTTTACAAGGGAGAGTACATACATGTGTAAAGTGGGTCCCATTTATGTGGAAGGATAAAGTGTTGAAAGCTCTATTTTAAATGTTTAATGAAGATTATTTATTGGGAGAGGGAAACTGAGGAAGCACAAGTATAACAAATAGGGAATTTTTATTTTCTATCTTATATACTTTTATATTTGTTTATATTTATAAAAGTGAGAAATAACAATAGCTAAGATATACTGAGCACATACTATGTTCTAGGAATTTTGCTCCATGCAGTATTTCATTTAATTTTCACAACAACCCCGTGGGCAAAAACCACCAGCCTCAATTTCACCATTGAGGAAATCGAAGCGTTGGAGGAACTCAACCACTAGCCAGGGGAGTTAGACAAAGTGTAAGGGCTGCCATGCAAGTGTGGGGTCCAGAGTCTATACTTCTGGCCACTCTACTAAACTTCCTTAAGTGAATAAATAAACTTAAAATTCCTTCTTGAGAAACAAAGAGTCAGCCTCAATACCTCATAGTCACACCTCCTATACCTCTTGTGCTTCTACTAGGAATGCAAACTCTGTCTCATTTAAACACTCAGTCAAATGTATGTTACAGAACTCCACGACCCTCCCAGCAGCTGCAGGGCCAGGATGAGGAATGTAAACACACTGGTGCGGGGCCAGGGGAGAGGAAGACCGGCCGGAAAAAGACCTCTCAGGCAGGGCGCTGGTCTTCCTTAAAGTAAAAAAACAAAAGGCAGAGGAGGAGAGAAGCCAGAAAGGTATTAGAACTTATGCACCAGAGAGTCCTCTACAGTTGGAAATGTCTCGGTAGAAGTTATAGCAATGCTTTTTGATATACTTTAAAGTCTGTTTTATATTAAAAAGGAAAAAGTCGTTAGAAATTTCCTTTGGTTTGTCACTGATCAATATTCTTCCTTTTAAAAACTTCTTTTGCCTGGGCTGTTTTTCTTTCTACTTGTCAAGTGTCCTTAAACTTTTCTATAGGATAGTGAACAAAAAAGAAAAGAAATATATTTAGGGGTTCCTTTCTCCTTCAGAGCCACCTGGATAAAATGTCCCAATACATTTTGCTTCATTAACCCCCTGACATATGGACCTTCATACTCCTGATAATGTGGGTGTATTTTCTCACTGAAAAAGAGGAGGAGAAAAGAAGAAACTTCAAACACCTATAAAATTCAGGCACTAAACAAGCTGCTTTACTTATTTCTCCATTTAAGCCTCCCAACGAGCCTGCGAAATGATTGTCATCATTCCCATGTTACAAGTAAAGGGGAAAAGATAGCCCATCTGAGGTGGTGAATAGCAGAACTGAGATTTGAACCCCTGTCTGTGTCCCCTGAAGGTTGTATCTTTCCACTAAGCTCACTGCTTTGAAACAGTAAAAATGTCCTATAGAATTCACACCTCATTATTAACATTGTGAATATTATTATTGGCCACCATTTGTTGGACGCTTACCAGGCAGTATGCTAAGAATATTCGGACTTCTCTCATGTTCTCCCAACAAGGACTTTGTAAGCAGTTCTTACCTTTGCTGACAGATGAAGTGACTAAGGTCTGGTAATGCAGCCAAATGAACACATTTAGCAAGTGTTGGAGCCAGGCCCCAAACCCGTTTTCTTAGCAGTTGCACTGTCCGGAATACTCACCCAGCTTTGAACACTTCTCTGAACACTTTAAACCTTCACATAGACTTTCTTGGTTCCTGAGGCTTACAGAAGTGTTGACAATAGAAAACAAAACTAAAAAAAGTCCTCACTCCCAATCCTCTTTACCCTCCCACAGAAGGGCAGGCCCCAGGGCCTGTGAGCTAATGGCCCGCCCTCAATCTGAAAAGGCCCCTGAGTTCTCTACGTCAGTGGTTTCCCAAATGTGAGCATGCATTAGAGCAGCAATGTTCAACCATTTTCATCTCATGGCACACATAACCCAATTTTTTGCTGATCTGAGGAAAATATATATGTATATATACAATTTTGATTCATTCACAGTGGATGGCTATTGTTGTATTGGCTGTTGTCATTTTTTTTATTTGACAATCTAAGGGAAAAGAGGTCAGTGCCCCTGACTAAATAGTCAGGTACTGCATGTTTTAAAAATTCTTCCTGGCTGGGAAGTTCAGTTGGTTAGAGCATCATCCTGGTATGCCAAAGTTTCAGGTTCAATCCCCAGTCAGGACACATACAAGAATCAAACAATGAATGCATAAATAAGTGAAATAACAAGTCAATCAGTCAGCCAGTCTCAGTCTCTCAGTCTCTCTCTCTCTCTCTCAGATCAATATAAATACATAAACAAATTCTGGCAACACACTGATTGAAAATCACTGTATCAGAGTCACCTGGAGTGCTTGTTAAAATGAATCCCTGGGTCTCACTCAGTCCTGCATTTCTGATTTAGGAGGTCTGAAGTGGGGCCCTAGAATTGGCATTTCTAACAAGTTCCATGTCAGGTTGATGCTGCTGGTTGGAGGTGGGGGATACACTTGGAGAATGTTTGCCTTACTCTAAGAGAAAGCAGGGCATGAGCACTTCATGTGGTACAGAGTGGATTACATAATCATCAACATAAATTCTGGGAGTGATTCCATGAATGCAACCTTTTAATTTCTTTTTAAATTGATGGGGAAAGGAGCTGTTTAGTATTTTCCTCAATCAGGAGAAATAGAGGACAGGCGGGGCTGAATTCCTTGCCCAGCCAACTTCAGAAAAACAAAATCTCACTATCACCAGTGCCAGGAGAAGCCTGCATGCCACAAAGCATTGTCCTTGGCAGTGCCTGGCTCATGTTGTCATGGAATTCCCAGCTGCCTTGCCCATGCCTTCTTGGGTGGCATGGCTAAGATCTAAGAACCGGGAAACGTTATCCACAAAAGCAATATGTCCCTTGGCAACACATCACACTAGGGTGCTCCTTGGCTCTGGTTGCAAGCATCAGGTCAGAATTCCAAAGGGGTGTTGCCTCCCATCTGGCTGGCATCAATGTAGCTGTTGGCAATGCTTTATCTATGATTCCTACCCAGCGAGATAAAGTCTTGCCAAATCTACTTGGGCTGGTACTCTTTGGCGATAAATTTCTCTTCTCCAAGGGTGTTACCTATGAGGAGACACAGAATCGGAGAAAGTCAGGCCTGGAAGAGATCTCTGAGTTTATCTAATGAATGCAGGTCTGTGGTTTTACTGATGGGAAACTGAGAAGCAGAGAAATGACTGAGGCAGGACAGAGGCCGGGCCGCCCAAGGACTCCTCCGTCCTGGATAGAATCCTCCACACTAGTGCCGTAGGAGGCCATTGAGGCACAAGGGTTAGGATTAAACCAGCTGAAATGCAGACCAGTGCTGGGAAAATTTGTGGTAATCAGTGAACGATGGGACTCACCATATAATGGGGGCCAAGGAACAAACTGCAAGCAGCCCTGATCCTTCCTAACCACCTTTCAGGAGCCACTAAATCTCTGCTCTACATGCAGTCATTATGTTTTTCACACTGTTCTCTCCATTCCTAAGACCTTGGGTATGAAACGGGATCTCTAAAGACTTTGCGTAACTCAGCCATTGAAGTGTGGCTCATGTCTGAGGAAACTATAAAATTTGCCAAATTATTTCCTCCCAAAGGAAGAGATGAATCTAAAAAAAAAAAAAATTCCCAGAATGCTCCCAATCTGTTTTGCACCACGTAGTTGGATTAACTGGTTTTCTGGCAGGTGAGAATTCTGTACTAACCATGGTTAATTCCTGCTTTGCTTAGAAACAGCCTTCCCTGCTCACCTGCACCCTGGGCATAAACCAGGAAACAGACAGAGGTCTTATCCGCTGTTCTGAAACAGAGCTATTATGTTCTTAACTCCCTAATCTTTTTTACCATACAAAACACAGCAGGAACACTGTAAATTGTTCCTAATTAGAGCAGTTGGATTAAAATGTGTTTCAAACCACCAAATTCCCTAGTGAGTCTCAGGTGTGTTTCAGCTGGCAGCAATTTGTCGTGTCGGACTTATTTCTTGGTCAGAGGCTGCCCCCTGAAGTTTGATAAAGGGAAGTACAGCACAGCCTGCTGCCTTCTTAACAAAAGGTAAATGTCTTTCCATTTAAGAATCATTCAAAAGGAAATAGATTTGGGGCTGTTATGGAAATCTGTGTCAGTATGAAAAACATTCTAGGTGCTACCGAATGATTATGCCTCAGCCCCTTTATTTGTTTTGGAAACATGAGAAAAACTTGAAATTAATCTCTCTAGAATAGCTCCAGAAGAGCTTATCTGATATAAGGCCAGGCAAAAGTCCAAACGGGATTCCATTCTATTGTGAAACATTGCAACAGTGAGATTTCTTACTCTGAGTTCCTATTACACCTATGTCAAAGATCTTCACATTTCAAATTGAGATGGGCAGGTCAGGTACCTGATATTTCCTGACTCTCAGCAGTACTCAACTGAGGTTCTATCCTGAAATCCTTCTTAAAACGCTCTTCTGAGCATCTAGGACAGCATGTTCTCCTGGTCCCGACCTACTTCATGGGCTGCTCCTTCTCATTCCCCTTTACTGGACCTTCCTCCTCTCCCTACCTCATGATGATGGGGAGCCCTGGCTCAGTGCTTGGAGCCCCTTCTCTCCCTGTATTCACTACATGAAATCTAGTCCCATGGCTTTAAGCACCACCTTTTCCATCTAGAAGCTCAACTGGGGAAGAATCCACTTATGGCTTATTCAGGATATTGGCAGAACTCATTTTCTTTTGCAGTGGTGGGATTGAGAACCTTGGATTTTTGCTGACTATTGGTTAGAGTCTACCTGAGACCCACAAGACCACCTAGGCTTTCCTGCTGCATGGGATTCTCTGACATGGCCACTTAAAACATTAAACCTGCAAGAGGAGTCGCTTGCTCCAGCCTGCTTTGAAGACAGTCTTGTATAAGGTAACCAGGAGAGCAATATCCCACAACTTTTGTCATAGTCTATTGTTAGAATTATGGTGACCCTAAGAGTGTATCTCTAGCCCAGATCTTCCCTTGACCAGTAGATTAGTGTACCCAGTGGCTTACCTGACATCTCAAATTGGAGCACTCAGGGGTGTGGCAAAGACCTGAAGCAGCTACCTGAGGCCACAGAAGCTCAGAGAACATTGTAGCTTCCGAGTGCAAGCAAATGAATCAAGGGGACTTCCAACTTTAGGATATCCCATGCTCTCTCCAATTTATACCTACATGAGCACACACACACACCCACAGACACACACGTTTACTTATATTTAACCAGTTACATGAATACGGTTTCTAGAGTCAAATAATTCTATAATTCCCTTCTTCTCAGAGATGATATCTTTTAACTGATTTAGTTTATTCTTTTGATATTTATTTCTGTATTGCTAAACAATATGATTGTAATGCTACTTCTTGGCTTCTCAGTTTTATTGATTTCCAAAAACAAAGAATGAAGATTTAGACCTCCTTTGCCATCCCCTAAAATATACTTCCTATTCTCCACTTTCCCAATATATCATTTGGTTATATCAAAATCATTTTACATTATTGGTACACTGTATACTCCATTCAGAGCTGAGCAAGGTAGAATGTTTCATTGCTTTTCCTTTTCTACACATTTTGTTTCTGTTAATCTAACACTTTTTTATTTTCTTGAATTTCTGTGTTCTTATAAAAAAAATTCTTTCCAACCCACCCCAGGTATGTAAAGGTCTTTAAATAACACTCAAATACATTAAGTACCCTATCTTTTTCATCTTCTAGAGCAATCTCCCCTGCAGGTCCAGTCTGGACCGTCCTCATAGCTGTTGCGTGGATAGCAACTCATTTTACTCCCACCCGCAGGTTCCCCCAGCTCTCTCTGCTATTATGTCTTTTGTTTTGGGGACCCAAGCCTTCATCTTTCTGGGTTATTGCCACATTTGGTGCAGTCTATTCCCCAAGATCTTTTGGGAAAGAACTCATTGGAAGAAAACTTATCAAGAATTTTTGTTTGAAAATATCTTGATTCTTCTTCACACTTAACTGCTTCTAGGTGGCAACCATTTCTTTGCAATATTTTGAAGGCATTCCCCATTGTTATCTAGTTTACACAGTTACTGTGAAAAGTTCTGATAATATTCTGACTTCGACTCTTTATGTAAAACCTATTTTTTCTTTCTGATAATTTTTGGGTTTTCTTTTCTTATGCCATGCCCTGAAATTTTACAATGATGTTGTCTTAGTTTGTTTAGACTGTTATAAAAAAACACCTTGGACTGGGTGCCTTATAAACAACAAATATTCATTTCTCACAATTCTGGAGGCTGCAAGTTCAAGACCATGACGTCAGCATGGTGAGGTTCCTCTTCAGAAAAACAAACTGCCACCTTCTTGCTGTGTCCTCACATGTCAGAAGGGGCTAGGGACCTCTGCAGGGTCTCTTTTATAAGAGAATCAATCCCATTCATGAGGGCTTCACCCTCATGACCTGAGTACTTGCCAAAGACCTCACCTTCTACTACTCTGACCTTGGAGGTCAAGATTCTAGCATATCAGTTTGGGAGAACACAAATATTCAGATCATAACTGAGGGTCTATTTTCATCTATTATCCCCTTAACTGTGGCCAGGACCTGTGACTTACTTCTAACAGTAGAAGATGACAAAAGTTACAGAGTATTACTCCTTGATCACCTTATGTTACACAAAGACTCCCCTAAAAGCAGCCTGTAGTAAGAGATTTTTCTTTCAGGCTTAATGGCATAAATAGTTGTATTGAAGAATCCCATGTGACAGGGAAATGTAGGTGGCTTTGAGGGTCTCAGGGTAATCTCTAACCAATAGTTAGAAAAAATCCAAGTTTTTCATTCCCACTGCTGCAAGGGAATGAGTTCTGCCAACAACCTGAGTGAGCTGGAATTCGATTCTTCCCCAGTTGAGCTTCCAGAAGAAAATGCAGCCTGAACAGCACATTGATTACAGTCTTGTGAGATCCTGAGCAAAGGACTCAGCTGTGTCTGGATTTCTGATCCATGGAAACCATAAAATAATAAATGTGTGTTGTTTTAAGCAACTAAGTTTACAGCAATTTTTCTAATACACAATAGAAACTACTAAATGTCTTTCTTTTTTACTTTTTTGTTTTTTATTAACACTTTGGTAGGAATCTGAGGTGAATATGTGTGTAATCAGTGAGTTAGAAAACATAGCATGTTGTATGTGATCAAACACATGTTTTTCTTGTCTGTCATCATTCTTATAAAATTTATTCAATGTGAAGAGTCAGATCTGTTCTAGCTATAAGACAAATGTGCTCAGGTTACAGCAGTATTTTGGTCACTTTAAATACTAACATGTTCTCAGTTTGATAATTAGGACATCTAATCTCATGTAAATGTGAAAACTATAAATAATTTGACATTAAATTTCTCTTCTCCCCCACCTAAGTCCTGCTGTAGGTTGGCTGCTCACAATATCACGCCTTCACTTGCTGGTGGACATTTATGCTTAGCTTTTCCCCTCTCCTTCCATCCCACCTTGGGAACTGAGGTTTTGACCTCCCTACCCCCAAATCCAGGGGAAGGAGGTATATCTTATGAAATGTAATCACCTTCATATGGAGTCGGGGGATCTCTGGATAATAACTGGATAACAAGGAAGGGTTCATTCAAGAACTCTGGAAATTCCCGTATCCCTGACCTCTATCACCTGCAATTCCTTTAACCATTGTAAATTCATCTGTATTCCAGGTGGTCACTTGTGACTCCTTCCTTATCCCCTAATCTCATTTACTTGTAGCTTCTTGCTGATAAGATATTTTCATTACTTTGGATGGCCTTATTAGACAGTACCCGAAACAGCCATGTATTGTCTCTCTCTCTCTCTTGCTTGTCTCACCATGGTAAATGGGAAACACACACACATGTTCGCTCTGACAAACTCTAAGCATGTAGGCAGGTCTCAGCACAGAGCCCATTCAGGGCTCCACCTGTAGATCTGTGGCCACCATTGCAGGCAAGAATCAGACCCCAGTCAGCCATGTACCCTAACTGTTGTGGTCCCACAGAAGGCTAAGATATCTTCTCCTACTAGGTTTGAGGCCAGAAGACAAGCATCCCTCCTTATCTCACCTTTGGGGCAAATGGAATGAAAGCTCACAAATAAGCTTTCTACAAGGAAATTCTTCTCATAAAATTCTATTTTGACTTATACATCTTTGTGGAGTGTGGAACCCACTGGTCCCTATTTAATTACTTTGAACACTTTACTTTGGCACTTCATGTGTGCTGCTTCTTGGTGCCTCATGGAACCTTAGATTTTTAATTTGCTGTTTGCACACTTATTCAATCCACCACCATTAACTAGAAGTTCCCTTGTTCTCTTTATTTGCACTTTATGAAAGCTGTTCATGTCAGGAGGTTATCAGATACTCTTAAGTTTCTGTAATAGCCCATTCAGAAATATGTTTTATGTCCTACTTAAACACGTCTGCTAATGCTCAATGTTTTCATGGAATTGAATCCAGGTACACTGCCCTGAGTAGGATGTGCTGTGACAAAGAGTGTGGGCTGATTAGCAAGTCATTGGCACAAATCCACATGCTCTGCCTGCTTCCTCCTGTTTGGGCATCATGAAAAGGCATCTATATCTCTTCTTTCTTGTCAGTAGGAGAAGGGAGAAAGTATGTGGGGCAGGGACCGTCCAACCTCCATGGACTTACTCTCAGTAACAGCTGGCACTCACATGTGACTTCTTGAGCCTGACTATTGACTGTGGGCTCTTCATCATCTTCTGATGAAGAGACTGAAAGGAAACTACTCAGAACCACTCTGATGCCATGAGAACTGGGAGCTTTAGAAACATCTGGGATCAGTATTCTTGGCATGAGCATTGGCCTTTCCATGATAGGTAGGCATGGGGGTGAAAATTCCCCAAGGTCAGCCTATAAACAGCAACTGTGGATGTGTGAGAGCCAGAACAAGAGAGGGAGGCCAGGGTGAATGGGCCCAGTCAGGGCTGCCACAAATGATGGTGCAGATTATGGCCTGGACTACTTTAGGTAGCATCCCTTATTGTGCAGAGTATAAGAATGGCACCCTCTTGAATGCACAGCCTGAGTGACCATATGCAGTAGTCCTGGAAAACTGTAGTCACTGTCCCTGTGAGATTGTCCTTCACCATTCCCTTAGAAACCTCAAGAAATAACTGGGAGGACATGTTGAAAGACCATAATTTCAATTAATCAGGAAAGCATGCATTCTAGCTACTTGTTATGAACTGAATCTTGTCCCTGCAAAACTGATATGTTGAAGCCCTAACTTCCAATGTAACTATATTTGGAGATAGTGCAATTACGGAGGTAATTAAGGTTAAATGAGGTCATAAGGGTGAGGCCCTCATCTTACAGAATTGGTCTCCTTGTAAGAAGAGGAAGGGACACCAGAAAGCTCTATTTGAATGGGAACAGAGAAGAGGCCATGTTAGGACACCTGAGACTGGATGAGCTATCTCACAGAAAACTACCCGAACAGCACCTTGATCTTGGACTTCTAACCTCCAGAACTGTGATAAGATAAAGTTCTGTTTAAGCTGCACAGTTTGTGGTATTCTGTTACGGAAGTCCAAGGCGATTGGATCAATATACTACTATAGATAGCCTTTAATGGTGCACAGGACTTCACAGGCTAGTGAGATTTAGGACATCAGGACTTCATGTAAAAAGAGTGATTAGGTGATGCCTGAGATCCCTTACAGACCAGAGAGTCTAGGATCCTAATTACAATTAAATAAACAATGCTACTTCCTTCTAGCATGACTTATATTACCATCTTCTTATTGTAATGTCACATCCATAACTATTATCCCAGCACAGCCACTTCCCTTTATCTTGCCTTCTTCACATTATGTAAGCTCTCTGTGCTTAGTTTTTGCAGCTGTAAAATAATATCCCTCACCACACAAACTTATTGTGAAGATTAAATCAGTTGACATATGCTAGCCCTGGCTAGGTAACTCAGTTGGTTGGAGAATCATCCTGATATGCCAAGGTTGCAGGTTCAATCCCCATTCAAAGTACATACAAGAGTCAACCAATGAATGCATAAATTAGTGGAACAACAAATTAATGTTTCTTTTTCCTTTCCTCTCTCTAAAGTCAATTTAAAGTTTTTTAAAGAATACAATATATATGATATATATACATCATATATATCATATATACATATATATATGTGTGTGTGTGTGTGTGTGTGTGGTCCCTGGCACATAGTGAGCATTATAAATGTTTATTCTTCTTTGACTTCTTACATTATCATCATCACCATGACACCACCACCACCATCATCACCATCATCATCATCACAATTATTGGCGAGAGAAATCAACTCTTGCCTTAAAAACTACCAGTGCAAATCTCTAGGATACTCTGAAAACAAAGAGGAGTCAAAGGCTTTGTCTGCTCCGTGCACTGTAGTCAGGGCTGATAATCAGGTGAACCAAAAGGGATGGAAGTGAAGTGTCACTTCACACAGTGTCTCCTCACCTGCTGCTCTGTATCTCACCTGAAAGTGGCATTGACTATGCATGTAAATAACTCCCAGAGAGTACCTACAATGTATTATGAAAGAAATCCAGGATGTTTTAGGGCACCTCCCTGGAAGCTGACAACCAAACTCTCCCTCACTTTGCCACATACACACAGAATTCTGGGAGTAATGAACGTCGTGTGTAACCTCATAAAGCTTTCTTAAGATTTCAACTAATTTTCAAGGCAATTACGGGGCAGTAGAAATGGACTAGGACCCAAAAGTCCTAAAAGTCCCCAGTAACCTGTTATTGCCTTTATACTGCTTGGCAAGTCCCTCCACCTCTCCAGGTCTCCACTTCCTCCCCTCTGCTCTAGGGCTACTGGCACTCACTTCACTGGTTTGGGGACCAGACAAAACTGCCTTATAAGCTCAAAAATACTGCATTAGATATGAAATGGAATTTTTCACTTTATTTCTGATTAACTTTCAAAGTTAAGTAATTAAACAAAAAGCAAAAATAAGTATAAGATCCAACTGGAAAATTGGGGAGGGAAATAACTTTTTCTTAGAAAATTTATACCAATGACTTTTTGATAAGAAAGTGAACATGGTCCCTCAATTTTTCTAAGGCAATTTCATGCAATTTTCTTACTCTGATTCAGATTATTGCAAATACCATATGAATAATGTTGTTTTATGAAAAAGGAGACCATAGTTTGCAGCAGTGAGAGGCTGGTACAACTGACATAATTTCCGATGAAACCTACTCTTCTAAATTTATGTAGCAATTCTTTTGAATCAAACCACATGAAAATCTATCTTTCCATTTAACTGAAGATAAAGAGGGCAGAGATGAATCCACTGAAAATTCTTTCTTTTATTCCCAACTTTTAAATCATAAAATTCCATCTAATATTGAGCTAATTTCTTCACTGACATTTAGCTCTAAATGTCAACTTGCTCCAGAAATTTTTTTTCTTGATTTTGTGGCTTATTCAGTTGATAAAAACTGAGTTAGCCTGATGTCATTTGAGGACTCTCCAGTATGAGAAAATGAGTAAGTGCCTAAGAGAGGAAAAAGAAGATTAGAATTCTGGCTACTATGTTGGAATCAAACATGAGACAAAATTGAAAAGCGTATGCAATCCATACAGTTCTGGACATTTTTAGGAAAACAGTAGGGAAAGATCTAGAATGTAGCTAGTCAACAGGAACTGCATTTCATTAATGTCACAGAAACTTTCATTTGTCAGACAACTCTCACTTGAGAAGAGAAGCACAATATTTTTCAGATATTGCTGGGAAATGACATAAAGTAGGTTTGAGATCTCAGAATGTTATTGCTGAAAGGAACCTTAGTAATCTCTTAGTCTTTTCTTTTTTTCATTTTACTGATGATGAGCAGCATCCAAAAAGGTAAAGAGGTTTATGAAAAGCACTCTGGCTGGTTGGTGGCCATGATAACGGGACTCAAGGCTTGTAGATGAGCACATTAAACATTTGGGGAGGAAAGTGTTTTTTCCAAGTTCAGACACTTGAACTTCATCTGGAATTCAAATAATTTTTATCGGAATCAAAAATGAGTTGCCTGATTCCCTACTTTAATAATGTATTAGTGTGATTTAACATGAAATGGAACTCTTAAGTGACTTCAACTTAACTTGTAATGAAATATCTCTTCCTCAGCCTCCATGCTGCATGTACCCTTCTGCTCCAGGAATACAACAACTATTTACAATGCTTACATATCAGTTTCTGGTAGTTGAATATCATTGACATCAGTAACAGCCAATATATGAGCATAAGAACAAAGTATGTCATAGGCAGAGGGGACAAGTGCTCTTTCCCCCAGAGCAGATGGTGGCTCCTTTTTTCCAGGAACACTTTAGCAGGGAGGATACACCCAACAGTAGAGCACAAGCTCCTGGCGCATACCCACTGCTCAGCAGCAGCACAAAAGGAATGGCTCTCTAATAAGGATACAGTGATGTTAGTCTAACCACACTCCTTCACCCCATGGCCTCAGTGATCAATGTGGCAGATTTATATACTGTCTAATTGAGAAAATGCTAGTAATTTGTGATCAAACTAAAAGTGATACTCACTGATCTCCAGGAGTACCAAGTCCAACATTATTGTGTTATCCTTGAGCACCATTCAGATGAACTCCAGACTCACAGCTGGCTGATACTCTCACACTTACCACATGAATTTTTAAAAAGTTGTCATTGAGTTTTCCTTATATGATGTATTTATAGTCTCTCCTCCTACCTTTTATATCCTTCGGTTTATTGTGACTCACCTTTGCACCCCAATGGGTTGAAAGACTTGGGTATAGCAGATGATTCTGATGAGTTTCGCTGCACAAAAGAAAAGTAAGTCATTGGACATTAATAATATCCTTTTGGTGATGGTGCACATTTCTTGACTTCTTGATGTCATCAACAATCCTTTATTCTATCTACATAGTGTGCTGTTCTCCTTTCAAGAAATTGGAGTACTCACCTTCCTATTCTTCCTTCTGTTTTAATCAATTAAAAAAGTCTAAGAACTTATTTCTAAGTGAATCTTGTTTATATTCTTCAACTTCTAACAACAAACTAAAAAAACAGTTGTAAAGAAGATATTTTCCCTTTTTCATGCCTGTGATTACATTTAATCACTTGAAGAACCTATGATGCAAAAACAATATTTCTAGTAAAAGTGTTTTCCAGTAAAGCTTTGCTTTATTCTGCCTCCTCTTAGTACTCAAATCTCTTTGTGAATAATTCTTTTGTCATTGGTGCAGAGGTAAAACAGAATTTAAAATTTTGAAAACTAAGTTATCAAAATGAAATACAATATGTAAAATAAACAGCATGTACTTACTCAGGAAAGGTAAAAGTGTTAAGGTATATGTATTCTGTCCTTTTCTTACTTGATAATTAATTTATTATTTAATTTAGCATCTCATACTGAATGTTGTTTTGTGCCAGACACTATTTGATACACCACAAATATTGAAAGGAATAAGCTTTGTTTCTTGCTACAGTTCATGTTGTGAGGAAGCTAAATCAAGATAGGAAAAATAAGTTTTTATTATATGCAGTAGATGGCCTAGTGATAGATAGCCCCTTGATTTTCATTGAAATATAAAGGTAGCTACCCTACATCGAGCTCTGAAAAAAATATTATCAAAGGGCTAGGAATGAGAAATGTCTGAAAAAGTTCCAAAGCAAAGAATTGATTTTCTAGAATTCAGAGTTCATAAACATGTACTACTAAAACCCTAAAGAACAACTCTAAGGTCATGATCATTGCCATTTAAACTGCATCTTGCCCAATTTGGAAAGAAGAGTCTTAGATTGCAACACACTCAAGGACTCAACATGGTCTGGGAAAAGCAGACTCTTAGACATTTACATTGACATGCATTTAAGCTATTGCTTGAAAGCAGGACATGAGTCATTGGAAATAAGAATAAATAAACCCTTCTTTATAGAGGAGGAGTCTATAGGGCTCACTGGTCTGCCTCTTGGTTCAGAATTATAGAGAGTGTGGCTAGAGACAAAGGAAGACCAAGAAGAGGCCCTGACCCCTCAGCAGGGAGAGTATTTTGAAAGAAACCTCGTCATGGGTCCCCACATAGTTATGGTGGTTTGAGGGCTGATATTTGCGGAGAACAGCATTGGTTTATGCTTTCATTCCCTTCAGCCAGCTATCCAGATGTTCACTGCTGTTCTCAAGATCTCTGCTTCACCACCCCTTTGCCCATTGCTCAATGAATGGCCTTGTCTCCTACTTAAAAAAAAAGTATCCAGGCACGAATTGTCCCACATCATGTCCCCAATGTACATGTTGCTCTGTCTGCACCAGCCTGAAACTTCCTGTGTCCAGGGAAGAGGTGGATTTCTGCACCTGCAGTCCAGCCATTCAACTTGACTTCCCAGGAACCCTCTACCATCAATTATCCTCCCTCTCTCATTTGTTTTTAGACTTTCTCTTTGCTGGTTCCTCTCTCCCAACATATGAACTTGCTCACACTCTGCAACTCAGCTCCACCCTGTCACTCCTGGTCCTGTGTCTGCATCTGGTCCTCACCCTTGCTCTCTTTTCTCTCACAACAGAGAATCTTGACGGGAGCATTCATGCCTGGGGTTAGCGCTCCGACTTCTTGTCATTCCTCAACCATTGTACTCTGGGTTCCTTCTCGTTCATTCTGACTCCCTCAGGAAATTATAAATGCTCATCTTTTCTTCTGCCAAATGTAATTTTGTTTTAAAGCAAAAGAGCCACCTAACCACCAAACAAAAATCCATTTTTATCATGTGGTTTAAAACACAGTTGGGGACAGGGGACACATCCAGAAGATGAAGACCCCTCACTGACCAATGAGGCCTTCTTGACAAGTGTCAACACTGCATTAGAAACAAAGAGAAAAGACATCATCATGCTTCTTTGATTTTGGTTTTGTGTACTTTTGGGTGTTTTTCTCTCTTTGGTTTTCAAATAAGAAAAATTCTGACACCCTGCTTTGTGGGGTGAAGAGCGTCCTGTCTCACTTTACTCAGTGAGGTTTTCCTTTAATGCAGTCGCATATGCTGCTGCTCTCTCCTTTTCTTAAGAGTAATGAACTAACTATTCATTAGTTTCACATTTTCTGGTTCAAGGGATTTTAGTTCTTTAAGACAGAAACTCAAAATTACAGAATGTTAGAACTTCTGCTTTGAGTAACTAGTCCAACACTTCATTTAAACAGTCGACAACATGGAAACCAAAAGGAACTGACTTTCGTAAGATCACGCTGCCGGATGGTTCCTGAGTCAGGACTCTAGGGCACACCACCAGAGTCTAGTCTCCCTCCATCACCATATATTGAGCCCCTTTGGGGAGTGAGCACATAATGCAATACACAGATGATGTATTATAGAATTGTACACTTGAAACCTATATAATGTTACTAACCAAACAATTTTAATTTAATAATAATAATAATAGAGAAAAAAAGAAATACAGGGCAGATCTGCTGGCTCATGGGCTACTGATCCCTAAGTTAGAGCAGTGTTCTCTGTCTACTATGAAATGCACACTCAGGAAAAAATTTTTAATATCAGAGGTTAATTTTCTCACTGTTTTTTTTTATTTCAAAAGGTTATATTGTCCACTGCAAAAATTCCTAAACATCCATGTAGGTTTTCATGTACTTAAGTTAGTAGACTTTTATCCAACAGAAATCTTTACTTTAGAAATCTTTCTAAAATTCCCTCATTGATTTGCTGAAAGAGGAAAGTCTAAATTAACATAAAAAATATAAACTATGAATGCAAGTACTTTCATTTCTAACTATATTCTTCTTATATGAATTGCACTTTTCTGGAGAAGAATGAAACAGGATTCCTTTGTTTCCATACAAATGACAGCTTGTAGACTTAAAAGCTGAAACTGCATGGGACAAAGTCAGTTATACCAGCTTACAAGAGAAAATTCAGAGACTGTGTTTGATATATTAGAAGTTTTCTGGGGAAGGAAAAATAGTCTATAGGAGAGCCAAAAAGTCAGGCAGAGAAAGGGACCTTACCAACTCTAGAGTTTGGGCGACAAGTCAGACTAAAGCAAATGATAATGTTCAAAGGTATTTGCTCACAAAGCACCCACAGACTTGGATGCTGAGTGTCCTTGAAGCTCTCCATGCCTTCTTATCCATTCCCTCCCTTAGACACTCAAGTCTTTACTGAGTATTGACCATGTACTGGGCACCATGACAGATAACCAGAATAGAATGGTGACAGAAACCCAAGGGGGTTAGAAAAAAGTGGTCTTTTTGTGGATAAAAATGGGAAACTGGAACTCTGTGCATTGGATGCATGGCAGTGCAAGACAATTACCTTCAATGGCTGCTTCAAATAGCTTAAAGGAGACAACTTGTTGGAAAGCAGATGTCGCAACTGTAAAAGCAACAAAGAAATACTGAGATACACACATTCAATCATTCATAGGCAAATCCAGAGAAAAACTGCAGACTAAAACTATTACTTAACAGTAGTGTTTCCTGGAAGTTAATAGACTGTGAGTATGGGTATCTGATGAAAGGATTTTGTCTTTTGTTTCCTTTATTTCTTTTTTCATGTATAAACAAATTTAGAATTAAATGAAAAACAGCAGTACCAAAAGCCATAATCATTCAGATTGTAGACATTAGTAATTGGCAATAAATGCCAAATTGAAGTTGATCTTTGAAGTGAAGAGTTTCCTAACCATGTGATTTGTACAAATGAGAGAATTATTTAGGCCAATGAAGAACAGCAAATTGCTTCTTTGTAATCAGGGGTTTTGTGCATGTGCAACAATTGTGCTAATTATAAAATATTCTTACATTCTTATTTTTTAAAAAGAATTTACCTCTCTCAACAGAATTGCTCAATGATTGGGAAAAATAATAAAATGAGTTTTATTTAAATTTGTTCTATTATCTTTTACTCACACTGTTTGTCCCTTTCAGGAATTTAACTGTAGAAGCTATTTACTATAATAAAACTGTAGAACTGTAGAAGTAGATATATCTTTCAGTGTATCCTAAGTAAATGGATAAATTAAAGGAAAAAAAAGCAATTCACCCCTATGGAAAGTACTTTTGCTCTTTAATTATTGCCAAACCATAATATAATATAGAAAAATTAAAAGTAAAAACACTTTCCATTTTCTTTCTATAAAGTCACATTATAGGTTGTGACTTGTTCTGTATAGCTTATTACCAGCAGTAATGTTTAGTTCCTTTGTTTCCTGACTGAGGCTGCCTTTTATAAAATTAAAGAACTTTATTACAAAGGCACTCATAATCTAGCCGCTTCTATATGAAAAAGGGCCTCAGAACTGAACGGGAAGGGTTAGATGCCTGGGTTAGGGTATAAAGAGAGAAATGAATCACATACCTTACTATCCAAGAGCATTCCAAAACATAAGATGAAAAAACCCTTAAAAAGGAATAAATCACATGTTTTATCATTTCTGGAAAAGAAAGATTGTATATGTAACAGTATTCTATTCTATCACCCAACATTGGAGTTGTTTTCTTGTCGTCCCCCTGCTGGACTGTGGGTTCCTTGAAGGCAATTATACCGTGTGACCTCTACAATGCCTAGCATTACACAAAGTACTCAAAATTTTTTTTCATTGAATGTATAAATAACTTGTCAAGTGAATAAAGTTTTAAAGTAACACAAAACCTCATTTTCCCCTTTGTGTCATTCTAAACCCAAAACAAATAAATTCCATTCACTTCTATATCTTAGACTTTCTTTAGGATAGGCATTAAATAAACATCTGCTAAGCATCTCTGATGGCAGAGGCACCCTTTCCAGCCCAAGTGGAACCCTTGGCAGGGGCTTCCTTGGACCTGGAAATCCCCCTCCTAGGGCAAGCACCCTCAGTTTGTGCCTGTTCAGACAGTGTGTCAGCATGGGCTTGCCCTCAACAGAAGCTCCCCAAACCTGTCCCCATTAGGTAGGTGCTGTCCAAAGTTGCCATCTGTGTGACCACGTGAACATTCCCTGGTACACTGATGTGGGTGAAGAACCTGGTACTTTTAGGAGACAACTACTAAACATTTACTATGTGTCGGGCACTGTGGGAAATGCTAAATTATCTTATTTAATCCTTATATTTACTCTGATACAAGTAATAGCATTATCCCTGTCTAACATATGAAAGAATAAGTAATTTGTTAAAGATCACACAGTTGATAATGCGACATATTTGAGCCCAGGCCTATTTAAGTCCTGAGCTCAAAGGTTTAATTACCAGTCAGTCCCCTGAGTCATTGTGCAGAGGTGACCCAGCAAACTGTCACTGAACCAGGATTGATGGCTCCCTTCCAGATTCAGCAAATCCTAGACTACTTTGTCTACCTAGTCTCCAAACCCTCTCTGACTGTGGCACATAAAACCATTCTTTGCACCAGGGGTTGGCCTACTTTTCTGTAAAGAGCCAGGTAGTAAATATTTAGGTTTTAAAAGTCACACAAGTCTCTGTTGCAACTGCTTCACTCTGCTGGTGTAAGAAAGGCAGCCACAGATCATACGTGAAGAAATGGGGGTGGATCTGTTCCAATAAAACTTTATTTACAAAAGCAGCGCTGGCTGCAGCCTACCAGCTTCTGCTCCATTGTACTCTGGGGACTACCTTTGCACCACTCAGAGTCAACAAGTCCTCTTGATTTATTTCCCTTTCCCTGTGCACTTTTACATGAGTCTGCACTAGAGAAGAAGGACCGAATCAGCAGCAAGAGAGTTGAACGTTAGCTATGTGAAGTCTAACAGATTTAAATCCCTAGACTGGATTACTGAAGAAGGCTAATATTCTCCTTCAGTATGACAATAACTGTCGGGAAAATGCATCTGTTGTTTTTTTTTCCATTCCCTGTTGCCAGGCAGTTTTGGTTACAGTCCTGCTGGAGGCAGGGAAATAAGATAGCCTCTAGAGTTGTCTTACCAACCTCAGTTCCCTATAATTATTCCAGTTACCTGGTGGTATGATAACAGGTTATTCTTATTGTCCTCACCTGGAATGCATTGAGCAATGCAAAAATAACATGCCATGCCAGACTCTGGCTGTCCACCATTATTCCTATGCCAAAGCCCCAGGTGAGCCCCAGCAGAGGGGTCAGAATGAGGAGGCTCTTCCCCATGCGGACAACAGTGGCCTTGTGGTCCTGACTCAGTCTCTCTCCGACAGCAGGCCTGCAGAGCTTTGTGAGAACTAAGAGCACCACAACCAAATTCACAGCCACGATAGTCAGTGCAGGAACAACAAGTGGCAAGAGGGGCTTGCTCCCATCAGACCAGTTGAGCCAACACGTGCCTTTCTTTTTGTAGCCATTGCTAGGTTGCGTGACCACAATGGTGATGACAGATATAATAAGAGGACACCCATAGCCCAGGCAGAACCCGACAGCCATCATCAAAGGCATGGCCATGTGATGGAACACGAGGATGATCCGATAAGCCAGCAGGATGCCGAGCAGAAGCATCCAAAAGAACAGGGAGAGGTAGAAGAAGTGTGTCAAGAACACTGCAGCTATGCAGACTCCAGAAGGGTTTACCGTGGTGTCCACAGTGGTAGCAACAATAAACCAAACATCAGCAATCAGGAGGCACAGGTCTATGTTCACCATGCAAATATGACGTGTGTGCGAGGTTTGGTTTTTCTTGACCTCCTTCCAAAACAGAGCCTCGATGATCAGGCATAAGATGAGGCTTCCAATGGAGATGCCCAGCCCCAAAAAGGTGATCCATTTCACAGCTGGGATGATGGCAGGGGGGACAAAAGGTGACATCAGCATGGAGAACGAGGTCAGGTGAGTACACTGGCACATCACCGTATCTAGAGTTTCATTCACGAGGTAGCAGCCTGCATCGTTCCACTGCAAATGACTGAAATCCCAAAACACACAATGAGGCTGGCTCAGGTTTGACTCTATCTTAGAAAAACTCAGGAAAACTTCATTTAGGGAATAGTTTTGGATAACCATGGAGATCACGGGCCCATTGACCTGGACATTTCCAATTTTGGTAATGGGTAGAATGTTCCCCAGGGTCAGTGAGGCCATGCTGATAATAGTTTCTGGAAGGGACCCCTGGAATTGGTCTGACCCAATTAACACTCGGCCTCTGATGGGAATGGAAGAATTTGTGGGGAACATGTCAGTCTGATAGCTGTAACCTGTCTTATGTTGGCTTTCAGATACAGGAATCCCTTTCCAGTTAATGAATTCTCGAGAAAAATTCAGAGGCAGAGCTGTTGGAGGCACCAGAACGCTGATGTTTTCCAATGTCTCTAGTAACCGTGAGCTGACATGGTTTTCTTCCTGCAGTAAAACTGTCCAGTTGGTGACTGCTGTTGAATTAAGGATGTGGTCAGCTATACTGATGACATCCTGAAATGCAAGGATGAGAATCAGTTTGTATTTTGAGTAAATGGGTAAGAAGACTAACAGTGAGTAGTCATTAGTACTAAGTACAGAAAAATTGCCTTGAGAATCAGCTCAGTTGAGGATCACGTTAAAACTCCTCAGTGAAATTCAGCTCAGTGGCTCTGTACAGTGGAAGCTTTGGGTTAAGAAACTTGGGTCAACAGGATCATGTAAGTTCCCAGGTGAGCACCCTAGGGCATTGGTGTGCACACTGGGGTGTGAGCATGGATGAGGAAGAATCCCACAATTGGGCTGCAGAAGGGTGCACTTCCTGAGGTGGTGAACATGGCTGCAGTACTCCTCAGCTCACAGGGGCACATTGCTGCTTACAGCTTTCCCACGTTAGGCTTGTTTTGCTAACATCAGGAGTTCTAAAGTCATGTCATGGACTTTCACGTTTTAATTCATGTGTATTTATTATTTTTGTTTAATAGAGGAGAGAATATAAGTAAAAACCTTTAAAAATGGAGGCAAGCAACAAGGAAGTATGGAATTGTTGTCAGTTTTAAGAATCAGTCTTAGTTTGAGAGATTCCTTTTCCAAACCAGTGCTTGAAAATGATTCCTTTGTCCCTCATGATCCTCTGCCCTTCTTAGGAGCCTGGTTTTCAGGCATTCGGCTGCAAATGTCTGCCACTCGGGCCCTGCATTACCCTAACCGAGCCCTCCGCAGCTTCTGGCCCAGAATCCCACAGTTCATTTCTTCAACTGCCTTCAGGAAGCTCTGCCTTCTTTTTGTTTGTGTCTGCCTGCTCTATTTTGCTCTTTAATTAATTTTTAGCCTTTTTGTGTCATTTTGTTATAGTTGGTCTCTTGCAAACAACACATGGTTAAACTCTTAAAAATAATCTGAGCATCTTTTATTTGATTCAGGGAGCTTAACTGATCATATTTAATGTCATGTCTGATATTATATAATTCAATTTGCCAAAATATTACATACTTTTTAGAGAGGGGATGGGAGGGAGAAAGAGAGGGAAAAGACATTAACGTGACAGAGAAACATCAATCTGTTGCCTCATATGTGTAACCCAACCAGGAATTGAACCCACAGCCTAAGCATGTGCCCTGACTGGAGACTGAACGTGCAACCTTTCATTTTGTGGGACAATACCCGACCAACTGAGCCACAATGGTCAGGGAAAAATATTATGTACTTAACATGAAATGCATACATCCAAAATGTTTCAGAGGACACTTACTTAATAAATGCTTATTGAGCACCTGCTGCATGTCACTTGCCAGTCTTCTAGGCACTGACAGAATACCTAAAATGTAGGCAGTGTCTATTCTAGAGTGACCAGATTACAGACTTTTTCTATTTGCTTATTTGCATCTCTTTTAGTGATCAATTCTTATTTCTATAATTTTAAGTTAATTTTAAAAGGTTCAAACCAAAGTATAAATTTCCCTGTCAAAACAGATGAAGCCTTAAAATATATATGACTAAAGTCAGAGTTTGTGGCCACAGACAGAACTGCGGGCGGCAAACAGGTATCAAAGAGCTGGCACCTGTGTCACACAGCATCATTGGGTGCAGAGCCTCATCCCTTTCTCTAAGCCAGCCTGCCGCCCAGCCAGCCTGTCTAGAGGATGCTCCTGTTATTTTGAACTTACAGAACAGATCTCATGAGTTCCTCGTACATGTGGAGGATGCAGTAAAAAAAATTGCACAAAAACTGTTGCATGGCCCTTCAGTCTTTTTTGAAAGTTTCCCCCAACTCAGGCTTTTGTCATTCCTCCCATGAGGTAGAGCATTAAAGTGGGCCCTTCAAAAACCTCATGCACTGTTGATGGGACTACAGATTGGTGCAGCCACCATGGAAAGCAGTTTGGAAGTTCCTTAAAAATTAATACTAGAACTATCATATTACCCAGCAATCCCTCTTCTGAGTATATGTCCAAAGAAAGGCAAAACACTAATTCAAAAGACGTGTGCATCCCTATGTTCACTGTGGCATATTCACAATAGTCAAGCTATGGAAGCAGCCTAAGTGTCCATCAAGAGACTGTTGGATAAAGAAACATGGCACATATATAAAATGGAATGTTACTTGGCCATAAAAAAGAATGAAATATTACCATTTGCAACAATATGGATGGACTTAGAAGGTACTATGCTAAGTGAAATAAGTCAGAGAAAGACAAATATCATATGATTTCACTTATTAGTGGAATTTAAAAAACAAAATAAATTCACAAATAAAACAGAAACAAACTGATAGGTATAGAGAACAAACTCGGGGTTGCCAGGTGGGAGGGATTTGTGGGACTAAATAAAAAAGGTGAAGGGATTAAGAAGTAGAAATTGGCAGTTACAAAATAGATAGTCACAGGTACATAAAGTACAGCATAGGGAATATAGTTAATAATATTATTATAACAACATTATGATACAGTGTCAGATGGGTACTAGACTTATCAGGGAAATCACCCTGTAAGTTACATAAATGTCTAACCACTATGCTGTACACCTGAAACTAATATAATATTGAATGTTAATTGTAATTAAATAATTAAAACAAAGTATTAAATGGTAGCAGTAATAAATAAAGTGGGCCCTTCAAGCATAGGCAGACCATACCTCCATTGTCGAATTGGACACCCTGAAGTGGCTTGCCAGTGACAGAGAGGAGACATTGCCCAGAATCGACACCACTGAATCCAGATTCCCAGCTGTGGTTGATGGGTTTTGCTGAACGATGACTGAAAGATTTCGCACCACGGATGACATTGCTGCCTCAGTGGCATTGCGTGCAATTGCACTGAAGCTCTAAGAAAAAGATGGTTCAGTTCTAAAAAAAATACATATGCTTGTGGTCCATCAGATTTAAGTCAGATTGCTTGACTACATCACTAACATTTATTTGTATAAGTGCATTACAATGTGGAATACTATGTAATGTTGATAACAATGGCCGTTACCCAGCGCTTCTGTGTTTCAGAGCTGGTACTCCCTGCACTACATGTTTTACCAGGGATTCCTTGATTTAATCCTTACACCACCCTTTGAGGGAGGTGCCATTAAGGAACCAGAAACTTGACAAGATTTATTTAAAGGCATTTTCATATAAGTTATTGTCCTAATTATATGGAGATTGGTGTTCAGAGAGATTCAGTGACTTTCCAAACAGTACCCAGCCGGAAGTGGCACTAAATCCTGTCATATTCACACTACTATGCTGAGAAATCCTTGTAGGATGGGAAGATAGAGGGACATACATGGAGATTTGACTCCACTTTGTCACTGGGTTTAGAATTTTACTTCTTCCTTGAGGCTCCCATCTGCTTCCTTCACTCTGGGAGAGCTTGGAAGGCTGTCAAAAATGGAAATTCCTTTTCAGTCAAAACAGGTGAATCAAGGAACCCAGATCCTATATGGTTTCCTTTCTGCTCTTCTTGGCTGACAGTGCTGTTCTTTGCCCAGGGCACCTGGGATCTGCCTGCCCTCACCCTCATGCCCTCAATAGGCACGGTCCACATCCATAACTAAGGCAGAGAAGGCAAGAGCAAGGATGGACCACAGAAGCCATCTGGTCCAATCTCCCTGCCCAGTTTACAGATGAGAAAACTGAGTTCCAAAGAGGGAGAAGTGAACATTCCACAGTCCTTTAACGAATACCATTGTGAGGTTCCGTACGGCAATAGCAGAGCCTCTGGCTGAGACAGAAGTTCTGCCTGACAGGGAGCTCTATTTGCAGAACAGTGCTGTGAACTAGTTTTTTCTATGACTTGGGTTCTAATTCTTCACCATATGCTCCTATCTATCTGCCTTAAGTACTTGAACCTTCCAAAGAGAACATCATGTGAAGGTCACAGTACTGGACTGGGAATCAAATGACCATGTTTCTACTTCAACACTATTACTATCAGAGGGACCAACTGTTAGCCACTTAGTCCTTCATCTCCTAATCTGTAAAAGGGGTTTGATAAAACAGATGACCCCTAAGATCCGCTGCAGTTGTATCATTCTATGTGGCTCACCTTTGGCTGACCCCAGCGCCTGCCCTGGTTTCTGATATGTATACATTCTCACTTGGACTAAGTCTACAACTTTTGACTCACACCTTCACATGGGTCTCTGATTCCCAGGCTTTCTGGACTTCTACCATCTATTATAGACTTCTTCAGCATTGATTCACTCAACTGCAGCACCTCTCCCTGCCAAAACCAGCAACTCTGACACTGTCTGAGCTTCTCAGCTGCCACTTCAACTCTGTCACTCATGCTCACACTTCTTGAGTTTACAAGGGTCTGAAGTCTCCCTTGCATTCTGTGTATTTATAAATGAGACAAACTGATGTATTTTATCCTCCACCTAGCCATGCTCAGTGGGAGGTACCCACTGTAATACTCAAAACCAGGGCAAGTCTGCAAGGCGGAAATGCTTTACCTTCTTCAGTTCTTCCAGCTGAGCGAGCACACAGGTCTCCCTAACGACCTGCCACCCAGAAGGCTGGCACTTGGCTGTGATGTTCCCGGTGTAGCCGCTGCTACAGGGAAGAGTATATTCATCATTCTTAAACCCAAATCCAAAAACAATGCTGTTACACTGAACTGGAAAAGAATGAAGCAGAGAGGGAAAATGTCTGTGAATATCCTGGCACTCTCTATAAATCATAAAGCTATGCTTAAGAAATCATATTTCCAGATACAATTCCCAGCAAAATTCAAGAGTAGGAAAAGCTTAACTTTGATGCCCAGCTTCATCCCTATCAGCATCCTCCTCTCCCTCCTTATGCCCTACTCTCTGTGAGGCTGGTCCTTTCCCTCCAAGTGCCTGATCTGTGCCAGTAATCCTACTTTTAGTGGGCTATCAACTAATATGTGCTAATATTCAGTGAAAATAAGACAGGTGTGACCCCTCCCAGCAAATATTTTTGCTCTTTAAGGGAGTGCTAGAAAACCAAAAGGTCTTCCAAACACTATGGAACAAAGCAGTGACAATATGGTTAAAAGATGGACAGTTCCCAGTTGGGGGTAACATGTCCTACATTGTACCCCTTTAAGAGCTTCCACATTGTGACCAAAACACTAGTTACTCTTGCAGCTGACCCTTAATAATATAGTCTCCCCGTGATCGGGACTGGGAGGGGACCTTGAATGGAAGATCCACAAGAGCTGTGTGTTTTTCATGTGTTTTCCCTATTGCTGTGTCCTAAGTGCCTAGACACTTTAAACACTTAGTAAATACTTGTTTAATACGTGCTGTTAAAAGGGGCACACATTTTGATAAGACAGGTTTAAGACTGAATGTAAAGAAGCAAAAGAGAAAAAAAGATACCTGAAGAAATGAAGCAGTGTGTGTGTGTGTTTGTGTCTCTGTGTGCTTGTGTGTCTGTGTGAGTGTTAAAGATGTGGATATATGCATTCTTTCCTTGGTTTCTGGACTATTACTCAGGAATATTGCCAGCCCCAGAGATATTTCAACATGTGTACCAGTAAACTATTGCTGAGTCATTTCCGTCATAGCCAGCAGTGAAACCAATCTTCCACAACATTTATAGTGGAGATCAGATCACTGATTAGCAAGGGTCTGAATTAGTCAGCTGAAATTGAATTTCATGGTAAACAGTGGCCCATTTTTACTGAAAGTCAGTCTTAAAATAACTCTGTTTCAGAAACCTCTCCAATCTACTTCCTAAAGATGTGAATGAGCTACCAATTAAAGGACTCCCTTAAGCTAAACAGAGGGTGGGAATTTAGGGTTACCTTCTCCAAATACTCTGAAAGAGTCATCTTCTAGTGGAAACAGTTTCTGAAGGCCTTCCTTAGCCTTCTCAGCCATCTGCTCAATGGCTGACAGCAGCTCAGACGCGCTGCTGGAGCCAACAACTTCATACCCAACAATGATGCTTCCATCTCTGTAATGATTACGTGGAAAGGAAAGTGAGATTCATTCATTCAGTCAGTCAAAGTCTACTCGGTGTGTGCATGGCATTCGGTCCATAAACGTATGTCAAACATATTTGGTCTCTGCTTTCATGCAGTTTACATTCTGCTAGAGAAGGCAAGGCAAATAAGAAACAAGTAACCACCATGTATAAGTATGTATACAATATATAATATATACATTGTGTTTTATTAAGTGTTATGGGAGACAGGTACAATGATAAGACTAGCATGTAGATGTGAGGCCCTCTTTAAATAAAACTGGTCGGGAAAGGTTTCTCTGTGCAGAGGGTCTTTGAAGCTGAGGCCTGAATAACGAGAAGAAAAGGCCAGTGGTGCAGAGACCATTGGGACAACACGCCAACACATGCATGGGCCTGAGGCGGGAAAATATCTATGAGATCTATGAGCTTGACAGATTTAAATACTAGATGTCAAGTGAAGAATTGGGATTGCTTCTCAATGCCTAAAGGTTTCAGTGTGGACTTTAAGAACCCCAGGTGAAAATAAGTTAACTATTGAATATATCAATTTAAGTCAGAAGACAAAACAAAGAAAGACAGGCATAACTATTCAGTGAGCAAGAGAGTGATGGGTAGGAGATCATGTTAGAGGGGTTGCCAGAAACTGGATCACAGAGGGCCCTAGAGTTTGAATGTTATTTTTTATTAAAATGTTTTATTCTTTATTAAAAGTCAGTGAAATGATCAGACTTGTTGTTTAAGATTATTACTGTGTCTGATGTATAGAAAATAAACTAAAGGGAGGCAAGAAGGGAAGCAGAAAGACTAGGTAGGAGAGAGGAAATGATGGTGAGAACTAGTTGGGTAGCAGTGCCTGTGGGAGAAATGGCCAGATTCCTGTTGTGTTTGAAGACTGAGCCATGGGAACTGCTAATGGAGCAGATTTCAAGTAAGGGAGAAAGACACTAGTCAAGGATGACTGCAAGGAATGGACCCGTTGTAGTACTTCATAAAGGGGGTGTTACTGGGCAATGAAAGGAAGGGAGCACTGACACTCAGAAAAACAAGGGTGAATCTCAAAGACAATATGCTGAATGAAAGAAGCCAGATGCACAAATACTATGCACTATGTGACTCCATTTATGTGCAATTCCAGATGAGGCAAAATTAGCTCATGTTGGCTAAAATAAGATCAGCGGTAATTTCTGGTATGGGTAGAGGTGGGCATGGAGATTAGCTAGAAGGAGGCACAAGGGAACTTTAGGGGGGATGGAAAAGTTTTGTGTGGATAGGAGGTAGCTTCTACAAGCATTTGTGAGAGTTTACTAATCTGTATATTTAAGGTCAGAACACATCACTGGATGTAAATTATACCTCAATAAAAAAGTTTCAGGATGACTCCTAGCTTTGGGTCTGTGCAACTGGGAAAATGGCAACACTGTAACTGAGGTGGGAGAAGTAGGTTTAAGGTTACGAGGAGACCAGCTGGAGGACCCCCATTTTTGACACGTTATGTTTGACATGCCTACTGGTGCATCAAGTGGAGACCATAATAGGCTGTTGGATATTTGGGTCAGAAGTTTAGAAGAGAGGCCGAGCTTGAGTAATACATTAGGAAACTATCAGCTTACAGGTGGTGTTTGAAGTCATGAAAGTGAGTGAGATAACATGTATTAATTAAGTTAATTCTGCAGTAACTTCATGAGATAAACACTGTATTATCCCCACTTTGTAGATAAGGGAGCTGAGTCCCAAAGAGAAGTTGAGTCAGGTAATTATTAATTATTCATTATTAATTGATGGATTAGAATTTCTGACACCCCGAAGCTCAAATTCTTAGTCACTACATTGAATTACCACTCATGATGTATAAATTAATCCAAATACATTTTTATGTAGTGATAATCATAATATCTTTGCATTGATATGGCCCTGTTATTATATTCTTTGTTTTAAAGAAAAATTTTTAATTGATTTTAGACAGAGGGAGGGAGAAAGAGAGAGAGAGAAACACTGATTTGTTGTTCCATATATTTACACATTTATCGGTTGTTTCTTGTATGTGCCCTGACCAGAATCAAACCCACGGCCTTGGTGTATCAGAACGATGCTCTAATCAACTGAGCTGTATTTTCCTGCCTACTTATTTCATTTGATTTAATAAGGTTAAATCAAGTTCCACAAGTATTAACAGTCCTGTTTGACAGATAAATAAGTTGAGACAGTGAGAAATTAAATCATATAGTAAATTGAAAACCCTACATAGTTGTATTTTATAGACTTAATGCTTATGTTAACAGTGATTTTCACAAAAATTATTGGAGACAGCTTATAAGATATATATTATGGAATATATGTTAGAAGTATAAATGGAAAACCAGGACCACAAAAAAGAAAAACATGAATATGGAATATAAAAATTATTGTGATTGAGTTTTAATTTTGTCCATGAGTTCAATGACAGTAAAGTTTAACAGGAAAAAATCATTTAAGAAGTCAAGTCCTCTGACTTCTAAGTCACTTCCTCTTCCAAGCAGACTATAAATAGTTGGTAATCAATACACACATGGTTAACTAACCAAGTAGCTTTGGAATTAAAGTATAAACAAAAGGATGATTTACTAAATATCTCTTTATTTGCTGTAGACAATGACTGTGGGGTTTTGGACTATGGCATATACATGATATCTACACAAAGATACCCTATTTGATCCAAAGCCTCCCTCTGGCTCCCAATTACATGGCATGCCCGCTGTGGTCATGGAAGGAGAAAGTCCATCCCTCCACCACCCTCACCCCCACCCCTCACTCCTTCCCACACCCCAGGGTCCCCTGCTTCCTTCCAAGTTTCGCCCCACTACTGGGGGTTTTCTTTTCTATTCTCTGATCCAGAGCTTTGAGAATGCCATTTAATATGTTAAGTTTCTAAACTCATTTACATGAGAATATATGCTTTCCTTTTCACACCTTTTAAAGCATGACAGACTTTTGTCCAGTTTTGGTAAGAATCCCACTACAAAGACCACGTCTGACCTATTTTCTGTCAGAGGCACCTGGCGACAGCACGAGGCAATCTGTGGGGCTGGTGCACAAACCTGAGTGCCCTTGATTTGGGCATTGTGTTACTTACCGAAACTGAATGACACGAGCCGACTCAAAGCCTTGAATTCTTTTGTATGTTTCTTTAAGCTTACGAAAAAAAAGGGGGCAATATGTTGATCTTTGTCCCCACACAAGAAAAACATTTGAGCAAAACATAGATGCAGGCAATAAATAAACCAACAGAAGCACTGAGCAAAGGAAAAAAAGATACAGTGGGAGGTAGTCACACATTATAAAATGACAATTAAGAATGTACACACATACATAATTTATTTGTGAGGTTGCTGACAAAAATTGAAAAATCAACTGCTTAGGCTCAAAGATGAATTGAGTGCCAGATAAAATAATAAATTCACCCAAAATTTATTTTATCCTCCCCACAAATAAGCCTTTTTATAGATGCTTAAACGGAATCTATCTGCCAAGTCTCTGTGCACGTCTTCAGCGAGACCCGCACCTGAACCACTGTCCCAGGCTGAGGTGCTCTGGTCGAGTTTTATGTGACTTCACAATGAAGCCCAGGACTTTGCCCAGGAATTCTCTGCAGCCTCTAATGAGAGAGGTTTCTTTACAGAACCAATTCCAGATGCTGACACTCGAGCTTAGATCATGAAAAATTTCTTTTGACAAATATAAAAACAGAAAGTAATCAAGAAGCCTTGGCTCAATATTACTCAAGTAAATGAACAAAACTGAACACAGAAGAAGTGAACAGGATTCAACTGCTAAGCTCTCTCAGGGAGAAAATGTTCAAAGTGCATCAGTTAAGGGCAGAGTGATTAGCTACTATGTAATAGCCCAATGAAAAGAAATAATAGAGAATATATATTAAATAAACATGTTGAATTGAAAACATCTGAACTTATGTTTAGCCAACATTTTTTTTATGCCATAAGTAGAAGGTGCTTACTTGAACTTCAATTCCAGTGGTATATTTGGAGTATACAGCAGAAGATGAATTCAAAAGGTCTTTTGTAAATCTTTCATTAATTTTGAAAGTGCCCCAAACTTCTATGGGAAAAATATATAGATATAAAAATTACTCATTTGATTTTATTATAGCATAAAATTGCAGAAGTACAACTTGGAACCCATCTATTCAACATCAGTCTTTCAATTTGTTTTCGTAACGAATGTTCACCTAAAGCAACACCGGAAGCGCACAACAAGAATTTCCAACTGTGGTTTGGAACATTATGGGAAAGTGCTGGTAACACAGACAACCTTGTCAGTACAAAAATGTGTGACCACTCACATGTGACTTTAAAAAAGCAGTCTTAACACTGCAATATATCCCCATCTATTCACGGAGCTTAAACATCGCCCTATTAAAAATTTTTAAAACAAACAAAAAATATTCTGCACTGGGGCAGATCGTTTCCCATCTCCGTGTGGACATATCTTCTCTATCCTTCATTCAGGGCCTAGTGAAAGCCTCCTTTCCAAAGCCTTCGCTGACTCTAGATACAAAGAGTCTCTCCTTTAAATTCCCGCAATACTTTATCCATAGCTGCCTTACAGCTTCTTGCACTCACACATCTATTTGTGAACATGTTTCAGGGATGTGTGTCCCCACTCTACTTCAGGAAGCTCCTTATCAGTGTTATTCCTGTCTGCTCCATTTTTGTATCTTTAGAAGATGGACCAGACATGGACCACCTTTCAAACAGTAGGCTTTCATCAACACTGCTGAAGAAATTACATTGTCTCCTTTCTTGTGTTGACATCCTGGCCTTTCCACATAGCCTGCTAATTCATCGATAGCAAGAGAAATGGTTCATTGTGACCTCCCAGAATTTGCCCAGCTCTGGCTGTAAAGATGGTGCTTATAAATACATGTTGCCTTAACCTAAATCGCTGCAGTCCTGGGAAGAGGAGCCCAGGGTACCCTTGAAAACTGGGCTATTGCTGGTCCTCCCTCACTCTTTGCTCAGCTCTACCAAAATCCACAGCTTCAGGATAACTGGACTAGTTTTTGGAAAACTTCTTCAAGTCTTTCAAGCCCTGCGCCCACATCACTGGGCTCACCACTTCATTCACTGAACAAAACCCTAAGTCACCAGGAGCTCCCTCAGCTTCCATTGGTTACTAAGGCTATACTTTAGACTTTTGTTTTGGCATTGCATTCAGTACATGAATTTGTTGGCGATTTAAAGCATTACCTTCAGTATAATCACTATGCATCCCTCCTTGCTTTTATACTCCTACACTTCTCTTTACTGAAAATTGTTGATGAAAGAGTTGAAACGAGGTAGGAAGAAAAATTGTATTTACTCAAGCAGTTTCCTGACCTGGGATTTCAGTGAATCTCGTTAAATCTCAAAAGAAGCATAGATGTGCAGAGCTGAGCTGGAGCTAGGTTGAAGTGGTGCCCAAAGACAGACTTGGATTTCTGAATTTTCAGCACCAGCGCAGCTCTCACTGTGTCCAGCCAAACCTAGCAGGGTATGTCATCTCTGCCCTTCAACCTCCTTGCAAACGCTAGCTCTGCTCAGGGAGACAGAGAAACACATCCACAAAGAGCTAGAGTCCCCCTTCTGTCACATGTTGTGTTAGAAGAGGCCCCAGCCCAGGGATCCCCTCCTGGTATCTTCATGTGCTTACTTGTTCTCTCACAGAAATTGACACTCTGGGTGAGGTTACTGAGGTGACAGTCACAACTCTGAAGTGATCCAGCCATGTGAAGGTAGCATTTCTGGGGATCGAGGCAGGAAGGAGGAAACCAGGAATAGCCATCCTCACAGGCACACTGTAAGAACCCATTCTGGTTGCTGCAGTCTGCACAAAAAACAGAGCTTGGTTTCATGGGGCCTGGTTAATAAATTGAATACAGCTGAATTCTGATCCTTGGCTCTGACTTAGACTTTGAATCAGGGATTTCTCATCAAAAGCTGGAAGGATGGAGCCCTGAGGCTGCTGCTGTTGCTGCTGGACTGGGCACCATACTTTTTGAGAACCCTCATTTTCAACAAATCATTGAACTTCCCTGGTCATTAGTGCTGTTTGCCAGGTATCATATGCTCTCTTCCAGGGCTGCATAACCTGGCCTCTGAGGTTGACTGGGGCCATGAAACCAGTTCTGACCAGTAAGTCGTGGGCAGAATTAGTGTGTGTCACTCCTGAGTTAGAAAATTGAACTGCCAATGTCAAGCCTTCCAGAGCTCCTTTTTCCCCTTTGTCTCTAAGTGGGCATATCTGAGAAGTCTCTGATTCATCAGCCTGGGTCCCCAAGGGACCACCACAAACTCAGCCCCTCTGCAACCTGTAATGGACATGTAGCACAAAGAAGAAACAAAACATTTATTCTTGTAAGCCACAGACGGTGCAGAGACAATTGTTTTCACATTACAGCATAACCTACCCTATGCCAACTGATATGCCCACCTTCCCCATTTCCACTCTCAGTCCCCAGAGAGCTGACTTACACGTGGTTGCCTTTGCTCTGATAATCTTCATTGGCCCATGCAGCCATAATGATGGAGAATTCAGAAGATTCAAAAAATTCCTCAACTCTCTTTTCTCCTTGGAGTCTCTATAAGCCACCTGAAGCAGCAGCTCATATTCCTGCACTGGGTCTAAAGAGAGAAGACAGTCAGAAGCCTCCTTCGCAGTCGAGGAGGGAAATACTGCAGAGAAGGGGGCCACGAGGCAGTCACCAGATTCAGCCTAGAGGTCACAGATGATTCCACACTGCTTGTCACTGACTTCTGCTCATCCAGACATTGACTGAAAATGAGTGTCCAGGACAAGCACATGCAGACTGTCCCCCATACACCTGACATATGTTCACCCTCTCATTTCTGTCAGTCCAGCTGTTCCCACAGTCTCTGACCCACCCCTGCATCACCCTCCTGACTTGACACACTTCCTCAGGACACATCCAGAGTAGAGTTTCAAGTGTCAAGGCTGAAGGGAGAAGAGGTAAGAAAATCCTTGTCACCCTCCTTTTCACCTTCCCCTGCCCTATGGTCTGAATCATGCCTCCTACCTCTTAGCTCTGTACCTCAAATTCACTATGTGTAACATAGATGATCATTGTATCTAACTCAGAGGGACAGTGTGAGGATTTAATTCATCTAATGCATTTAAAATGATGCATGGTAGATAGTAACAAGTCAATAAATACCAGCTGTGTTATTACTATCAGAGAAAATGTATTCATGACATTCCAAATTAAATTTTTGTTTCATTTTCCTGAAGAACTATATAGCCTTGCACGGGGCTAAGTTCTATGGCACTATCGGCACATCATTGTTCAGCAAATTCACCAAAGAAAGGCTGGTGAACAACCATCTGTGTGCATCACTGTTTCCATGAGAGAACACCTTCAGTGATTGAAACATCAGACCCATAAATGAAATACCAGACCACAGACTGAAGGCTGCGCCCATTAGTTACATTGTTGGGATCGAGATAAGGCAGGAAAGGAAAAATAAGGAGCAGCTAATTGACAGGTATGGTGGAGGATACTATGCCTTTATTATATTGTTTAATCCTCACAAAAGTTTTGCTAGTAGGGATTGTTGTTATTCTCATTTTACAGATTTGGGGTGTTGGATAATGTACCAAAGACCATACAAAAAGTCAGAAGCACTACTGGGTTTGAACCCCATTCTCTTGGCACCAGTGTCTCACCTGGATGCTTTTTCTTATTCACAATGAGCCCTCTTCTTGTTCTGATGCCATCATTTCTCTGTTAAAAAGAAAAAAAGAATAATTATGGCAGGGCTTTGTAATGCCCTGTTGGGTTTCCCAGATAAATTGAAATCATGCATCTAAAGCCAAACTCAGGGATGGTGGGGCCATGGCAAGAGGTCTCAGTAAGGCAAGTTTTGAACATAAACTTGAAGGAGGTAGACAAGTGAGGATCCCTGGAAAAAGAATTTTCTAGGCCAAGGGGACAGCACATGCAAAGGCCCTGGAATAAGAACCTGCCCAGCATGTGAAGATGGAGTGAGGGGGCCAGAGTAGCTAAGTGGAGTGGGTGAGGGGAGAAGGCAGGAAGTAAGGTCAGAGAGTACCTCTGGGGAGGCAGGTTGTGTAGATCTTTACAGGCTATGGCAAGGGCTTAGCTTTCACGTGAGTGAGATGGTAACCCACTGGAGAGCTCTGAACACAGGAAAGATGTGCTGTACTTTTTTTTTAAGATTTTTAAAAATTTATTTGTTTTTAGTATATGTGCTGCCGAAGCGAGCACGAAAATTTATTTATTTTTAGAGAGAGTGGTAAGATAGGGAGGAAGAGAAGGAAAGAAACATCGATGTGTAAGAGAAACATTAATCTGTTGCCTCTCACACATCCCCCAACCAGGGACCTGGCCCACAACCCAGCATGTGCCCTGACTGGGAATCGAACCAGTGATGTTTGGGTTTGTGGGATGACACCCAACCCATGGAGCCACACTAGTCAGGTCTATATTTTATTTTTTAGAAAGTTCAGTCCTACAGCCATATTGGGAATAGACAAGCACAAGAAGCAATGAGTGCATTATTTCAGGAGTTATTGAAATAATATTAGAGAAAGATCATGAAAGTATAGATCAAAGTAGTAGCCATGGAATGGTGAGAAGCATTTAAATTCTGGACACATTTTAAAGATAAAGCCAAAACAAACAAATAAAAGAAGAGCCAATGGTTTAGCTATGGATTATGAGAAGAATCAATCATAAAAATAAATGTTGTGCCTAAGTAGCTGGAGAGATGGCAATACCACTTGCTGAGTTAGAAAATGAGGAGTAGGTTTCGTGAGAAGAAAAATAGAGTTTAATTTGAGACATATGAAGTTGAGGCACCTATTGGGCACTCACCCGGAATACCAAGTAGGTAGTATATGTGTGAGTGTGGAGTTCAAGGGAGAAGTCTGAGATGAAAATGTAAATTTTGGAGTCATCAGCCTAATAGAGAACATTGGAACCATGACCTTAGATAAAAGCATCAAGAAAGTACATATAGATAGGGATCAGACAGTCTGAGGATTGCTAATGCCAATCTTTATGCTTGTTCTCCATCAGAGATGCTATAGGAGTGAATGTATTGAGCTAGAAGAGATTTCCAGGATGGTTTAGTCCAAGATCCTTATTTTGCAGTTAGGTCATCTAAGCTCGAAGGCCACACAGCTAAGGTTGCTAACATTGAAACAAAAACCCAGAACTTGTGATTCCATGTCTATTACATATGTTGTTTCAGTTGCCTAGAGAGTGATGGATTCTAGAAGTACCAGAGGAGAAAGGAGAGGTGGTAAGTGGGAAAAACAGGACATAAGCCAACTCACCCCCAGGAAGCCATCACTGCCCTCAGTGACCCAGATGGAAAAGAGGAGCCACAGCACTTGAACTCTCATCTTCAGCAGGTCCCTCTGCTGTTCCTGCGCTGAATACAAACAGCTGGGCTCACAGTCTGTGACTAGACAGGGGGGTACCATGCAAAGCTCAGACACAAAAACAAGCTGTTCAAACTAAAATTTTTAAGCACCCACAATGTTAGTGCCTAACAGAGCCGATCACAAGCCCCAAGTGTTTAATTAATTACTTTTCCATTTCATGTACCTAGTTTGAGACACTGTGATGGCCACTCCTGTTGAAAAGTTAGTACATGTCTGTCTTTACAAACATACTAAAAAATTGATTAGGCACTCTCTTCTGGGTGATCAAATTTGACAAAATATGGACTTTTTTTTCCCCCCTGGGTCAATTTGTATTTTTTCTTTTTTTTTTCCAAAGGAATAATTTTGTTGTTTATTGTAAAGTAATAAATATTTACTGTAAAAAATAAAAATAGAAATAAACCAAAATAAGACAACAAAACCTAATTCATAATTCTGAAAACCATAAAAATTACTATTTGTCTGTGTTACATGTTTACAAATCTAAAATATTTATAAATATTTTTATTTTTCAATTACAAAAATTACAATCTTTCAATTACAATCTTTTTAAAAAGATACATTTGTAAAAGTTTAACACAATGTATCTTATATGTGCAAACACTTGTCAATAAATATAGAGAAAAGAAATAGAAAAACACACCCCAAATGGATAAGAGTTCTTACTTTGGGGCAAGAGATTAAAGAAGAAAAAATGGAAAGAGGTCAAAGATCTATACTGTTTAAAATGTTCACATCAATGTTTTACAAGAGTGCATGCAGGTTCTACAACTAAAATACATATAGAAGAATAAATACATTTTTAAAACAAGTTCAAAATGACCAAAATCAATCATCTCCCTCGCACTTCCTAATTCTGATAATTAACAAAACATTTACAATGTTTGCAATGCTTTTTTTGTGTTAGTTTCAGGTATACAGCACAGTGGAGAGACATTAGCATAGGTTACACTATTTTTAAAATCATGACTTGCTTAACTATGTGACTAAGTGTATTTAATATCCAGCCTTTAATATTTCACTGAAGCTTCTTTTTCATCTCAAAAAAAAAAAAACAACAAACCATTAAGGTAACCAAGGACCCTTAGAACGATTAATATAAGGATAGAATCGGAGTTTTTAAGCATAAAAATCATCATGAACCAATCCAGCAAATTTCCTTCTTTATAGTTAATATAATTTGCAAAAAAAAGCTGTCCTCAAGTTTATGGTTATTTCAGAATAATTTAGATAAAATTCATCACATAGTCATGGCCACAAAATTAGTCACTTATCCCCAAGTTATTTTGTGTAAATGAAAAAATCTTGTTGAGTCCAACATAGTTGCCACTAGGCACATGTGGCAATCTAGATTTTAATTTTAATTAATTTTAAAAAAGTGAAATTAAAAATTTAATTTCTCAGTCTGTCTAGCCACATTTCAAGTGCCCCATAGCCACATGAGGCTAGTGGCTACTGTGGTAGGCAGCATAGACAAAAACTCTTCCATCACTGCCAAAAGTTTCATCAGGCATGGACTATTAATCAGGCTTAAAAAATTAGGAAGTTCTGTCACATACTACAATATGGATGAACCTTGAGGACATTCTGTTAAGTGAAATAAGCCAATGACAAAAAGACAAATACTATATGATTCCCCTTGTACAAAGTATCTAGAAAGGTCAAACTACTAGAAACAAGAAGTATTGTAGAGTGTTGGTTGCCAGGGCCTTGGGGGAGTGCTAATGGGGAGTTGTGTATGGGTAAGACTTTCATTTTTGCCAGATGAAAAAGTTCTAGAAATCTGTTGTACAACAATGGGAATATACTTAACGCCACTGAACTTGTACACTTAAAAATGGTTAAGCTGCTATATTTTATGTTATGTGAGTTTTTTAACATGACTTTAAAAAAGTTTTATTGGACATGAAGACTCATTCCCCTATGGCCTCTCAACGTTCCTTTCACATCTCCGTAGGAAAAGATGAAAAACTGTAATTGCCAAGCTCAACAAACCACCATTAGAGTAAATGGCTTTGACTGGCGGGATGAAATGCAGTGTTGGGCCCTCCCTTCCAGGCCTGACCTTGCTTCCTGGGAGTGCTTTAAACTTCATACAAAGCTGCCCCACACCTTGCTTTCTGATTTACAAGAACAGAGAAAAACACTAGAGAATGGGTATTGACTTCCAGAGACATGGCCTACATGTCAGCAGAGACCTTTTCTGGGGCTTTCTAGGGAAGCATGGAAAATAGGCAAAAAGACACATATCACTTGCATTTTCCTTCTCCCCTAAGGCCAACAGTCCACTCATGCCCCACCTCCCTCCCTGCTTGCCTAGACTCCTCCTGAATCTATTGCTTTAACTTTCTTTGGGCAGCAGCCTGTGCTCCAGGGCTCATTCTCCTGGATCTGCCTCCCCAAACTTAATGGCTCTGTGTCCTGTTCCCTCCAGCCTATGCTCTGCTTTCCAAAAGTGACGGCTATTGGTCTCTAGAACAGTATTTTTCTAACATTTTTTTACCAGGCCCCATAGAAAGAAATATATAGTTATATACATACATAATAAAACATGTATGTGTGTGTTGTATGTGTGTATATGTATACACACATGTACACAATACATGTTTATATATATGTATATATGCACATATCATAAAATCTGTGTGTATATATATATGAAATAACTGAACACTTTTATGAAACAGCCTAATTCTTTCTCTGAAACATGCCTTTGTATATTTTCTATTTGGGTTTTTTGTTTTTTTGTGGGTTTTTTGGTAAATTATCACATCCAACTAAATTGATTTCCCAATACCTTCTTGGAGTGCAGCCACATTGCAGAGGGAGCTTGCACTCTTCCCAGCCCCTTGCCCACATTTCTTCCACTTTCAGGGAAAATTTTTAATGTGAATTTCTGGGTACTGTTTGGGCCATGGTGTTGGTGCTGGAGCTTTTAGAGGGTAAAACAATCTCAGTGCATGTAGGTGTGATCTGTCCTCTCTGTGCCAGGATCCACTTCAAATGGGGTGCCTGACCCTCCCGTGGCTCTTCCCCTTGATCTCTTGCTTTCTGAAAAATCCTCTTTCTCCCACATGCAGTCCACCCCTGAGGCCGCAAACACAACTCAAGGAGGCCTGGTGACAGCTCTGGGCATTGTGAGGAAACTCTCTCATTCTTTCAGCCCCTTAGGCCCTCTTCCTCCCACACCAGAGGGTATATTCTGGGCTGTGTTTTCAGACTGTGCAGAAATGGGAACCTTTAATTTACAATCAGGGTTTCAGACCAGTGATTCCCAGGTACAGCTCTGTAGACCTATCATGAATAGCTAAACTATTTCATGATATATGCATGTTTTATTGTGTGTGTGTTTGTGTAAATACATATTCAAACCTATGGGGCCTCATCAAAACTATTTGAAAAATACTGCTCTAGAAACAAATAACCATCACTTTTGGGAAGCAGAAAGGATAGGCCAGGAGGAGGCAGAAGAAGAGGAGGAGGAACAGAAAAGAAGACATTCAGGAGCTCATTAGAAAATACAGGTGCCCCATCCCACCTTAAACCCATTAAACCTTAGCCCAGTCCCAGCCTTATTCATCACTTAAGCTACCCAAGCGATGCTGACCTCTGGGTAGCTTTGAGAGTTGTGATCCTAGGCTGGTTCTGAGATAGGAGAAAAGAGTTCTACACTTAAGTTGATTTCATGGTTTGAATTCTCATTTGGAGTTTGGGACTGAAGCCTGAACTAATCAATACTTTTTCTTCACTTCCTTGATGCATATAGTCCCCTCTGGGATTGGGAGACTGATTTTCATATATATAATGAATAATTTTTTAGTGTTATACTAGTCATCCTCCAGAATTATTTGTTGTTTTTATGAAGTTCATATAAAGTACACAGAACAATACCTGATAGCTATTAATATTAGCATTACTAGCATTTCAACCTCCCCACCAGTTTTTAGAGTTACTTGTTGGATTGTATCAGAATTTGGCTTCAATTCTGAGTCAAATTAACTTATCAAATAAAAGCTGCTTCTGGGTCAATGCAAGCCCCATGGTATTTTCAGCACTTCCCTTTCAAGCTGGACCTTAATTTTTGTAAAAATTATCAGAATCTGTGTGTCCTTGCCACAGATGAGGAACCGTGGTTTTCATCAGGGTAAGCATGTTTACATGACACCTTGCCCGAGGCAGCCCCGGGCCAGTGATGGCTGACCTACAGCTGAGTTGGCACTGGCTTCCTGGGAAGGCTTGGCCCTGGCAGGATCAACCCCCTGCCCCCACTTCCTTGAATTCATTCACGTAAGTTCACTCCTGATAATCCCTGTCCTTCAGTTTACAGAGAACAATCATTAGAGTTTGCTATTAAGTCCCTGGAGATGGCTGGCATTGTCTTCCCCTTCTTCCAGTTGTGCATTTATGGACTCCAAATATCACTTATTTATGTCAACAGCAGTCTCTTTATCAACAGTGGTGCTTAGTTGGAACTGCTCGCACCTACACTTTCCAGCGTTTTTAGCAACAATCTAATATTAGGCACAGTTGAACTCTTGGGTGACTTCCTGGGCATCAGTATTTATGGGATCATGCTTCTTCCTCTATAAATAGAAGAATTTCCAGTAGAGTTGTCTCCCTCCTCTCTGTCTTGAACTCACATGTGCACATGTGCCTAACACACACACACACACACACACACACACTAATGGGAAGAGCGGGTCTCCAGCTAGGATCTGAGAGAAATCATGACTCAAAGAGAGCTGAATGTTTTAGAGGCAGAAGGCCTATAAAATCTCGGTTTTATTTTACCTGTTATTAAGTTTTGGTAACCTTTACATTGGCATCTGTCTTTGTATAGAAATCCTTAGGCCATTTGTCTTTGAGAAGAGTTTTTTTTTTTTTTTAAGTAGGCAGATACAACAGAGAAGACAGATGGAAATATAGGTGGAAAGCAGAAAAGGTAAGCAATTTTACCTCTGAAAATTTTTTTGGAAGTTTGGTATATTTTATGAGCTATACAAACTTCTTCTGGAAGAACTATAATTTAAAGCTATTTAAAATCTCAGTGAGTGTGTGTATAAACATTTGTACACAATAGAACTTTAAATACATATTTTATGTTTTAGCATGCCTTTAGTATGTTTATGTAGTATAAACAAAGCAGAAAGAGACCAAGGTGAATTAGACCCTAACCCCAAATTTGTCTGTCCTTATCTGCTACAGCTTGTGAAAGTTAGAAAAAAAAGACTCACTGGACTCAGTTTCCTCCTCTATAAAATAAGGAGAGCTCAAATCCATTCACATTCAGATTCTATTATTATATGCCCATTTCTGTTTCTCTATATATTATTTATTTAATTGTTGTTTTCACTAGCGTCGGTCAGTCATCAAATCTAAGCCTGGGCAGATCAAAAATTTTCCTAGGCTTTATTCCTGTTTTCTCTTCAAATTGGTTATTATAATTCTTTTTTCTGGGGTATTTTTATTAGATTTATTGGGGTGACATTGGTTAATAAAAGTATACAGGTTTCCAGTGTACAATTCTACAATAAATCATCTGTATATTGTGTTGTGTGTTCATCAAGCCAAGTCTCCTTCCATCACCATTTAGCCCCCTTTTACCCTCTTCTACCTCCCCCACCCCCTTTCACTCTGGTATTACCACCTGCTGTCTGTGTCTATGAGGTTTGTTCTTTGTTTTTGGAGGGGTTGTTTTGCTTAATCCCTTCACCTATTTTACAGAGCCCCCAAAGCCCCTCCCTCTGGCAATTGTCAGCCTGTTCTCTATATCTATGAGGCTATGGTTATCATAATACTTGAACACATTTTGAGATAAGCTAAGAACCTACTAAGAATTAAGTCCTTACTTTGAGAATACAGGTATGATCTTTTAAAATTCTAGAATTTTAAGGTTGAAAGAGACCAAAGGAATTATTTAGCTCACTCATCCCTTCCTCAGGACACTTTACCAATTTGCTCAGCTTTAACTTGTTCAACCACTATATAATGAGAGCTTCCAATTCTCCAGGCTCTGAGTCAGGCCCAGAGTCATGCAGGGTGGTCCTTCGTTGTAGCTCCACCCACTAAGAAAACCCCCCAAAGCAGTGATCCAGACTCACTTTTGCAAATAAGTGTTGGTTGCTGGAATCTTTATATTCCAAGGTCCCTTAAGCTATCTGATGTTTCCTTGTGACTCTACCTTCTCATCTGATCCTTTTTAATCCAAAACCTGAGAAATATATATTTTACAAGTCTGTGTGCCCTGCCTGTCATTCATTAGAACTTCAGCTGGAGCACATTTCTCCTGCTGCTGGTGCTGGTAGCCCAGCACAGCTGTCTGTTTTCCCTGCCCCTAAAAAATCTATTTAGTCTGTGCTTTGTAGCTTAGGAGCGACCCAGGATATTTTGTTCTTAGCTTATTGCCCATTACTTCTAGTGTCCTAGTAGAGTTCATCTCTCAACAGAGGACAAGTCTGGCTCAGCTCCTTTCTAAAAAGCCTGACTGTCAGCTTTGAGAGTTAACTCTGTTCCAACACCTGGTAACTGAAGATTTTCTCCTTGTCACTCATGGTTCAATAGAGCAGAAGTTCCCGCCAAGCCCTAAAGGATAACTAATGGCATTTCAGAAGAGGTGCCAAGCTCTTTCTTCCAGCCGAGCCTTTAGCTTAACACTGGAGACCTGGCCTTCCTGGAATTCCAAGGTCAGGCTTAGTGTTCCTCTCCCCCATCTACTTTGCTTACTTAGAGTGGATAAAACCCAAAGAATTTGAGCTTCCTTTTGAATTGTTTGCCAGGAAAAGTAACTGAACAGCAACTCAAGAGTGTTGAGAGTTATATAATAAGAAGAAATAGCAATAATTCTTTCTAATTTACAAAATGCTTTCCTGTGTCTTGGTTCTATTATTTTGGCAATCTTGTAAATTACATGGCAATTATTTCCTTTTTACACTTGCAGAAAATAGAAAGGAAAAACTTGAATTTATTTCCCTAAATCCCCCCCCCCCCCCAAATCTAGTATTTCTCTTGGAATATTACTTGGGGAATACTGTCTTGTTTTGCACAAAAGTTTGAAATATTCATGAAATCACATCTGTCAATTTTTCTATGTGAATTAAATTTTTTTTCCCCCTGGCTGGTGTGGCTCAGTGGATAGAGGGCCAACCTGTAAACCAAACACATGCCTGGGTTGTGGACCAGGTCCCCAGTAGGGGGCATGTGAGAGGCAACCACACATTGATGTTTCTCCTCCTCTCTTTCTCCCTCCCTTCCTCTCTCTCTAAAAATAAATAAATAAAATTTTTCAAACATTTTTTCTATAACAAAATTGTAAAAATATTCTCTCATATTTTCTTTTAACGCTTCTTTTATTTTGTGTCTTTTTAATGCCTTTAAATTTTCAATCTTTCTGGAGTTGTTTCAGGTTTTAGTATGAAATAAGGATTTACTTTCATTTTACCCCAATGAATAACCAGTTATCTCAACTATGTTTCTTGCCTAAGCCATTCTTTATCAAGACCATCTTGATGCTTTTTCATTAATTTTAAAGGCCACTTTGTCATATAATAAAATTCTGACTCAAAATTTTTTTTTTATTCTGCTGCTATCTGTGCCATTTCTTTTGCTAATTACTAGCTTAATTGGTTTCCTGGTCAAAAACACAGAAGACGCCCTGGCTGGCGTAGCTCAGTGGATTGAGCACGGGCTTCGAACCAAAGTGTCTCAGGTTCAATTCCCAGTCAGGGTACATGCCTGGGTTGCAGGCCATGACCCCCAGCAACCGCACATTGATGTTTCTCTTTCTCTCTTTCTCCCTCCCTTCCCTCTCTAAAAATAAATAAATAAAATCTTAAAAAAAACACAAACATACAGAAGAATGTTCTATTTCGAAGAGATGTATCATTAAGTTCCTTATAAGAAAGAATTAGCCTGATTTCTCTAAGAGTTTCAGCATAAGGAAGTCTTCAAACAAAATCTGGCTAAAGTATGAACTTAAGTGTGAAAGGTTTTCATGGAAAATATAATCTGCTCAACACAAAGTCTCTTTACACAGAGCTTTGAAGGTGTGAGCCTGTTCTATTTTGACAGGCTGTTCTAATGCCACAGATGTATAGTAAATGCTTATTTACTCCTAAACAATGAAGGAACTCAGATTTTTAAAATTTTTATCTTATGAGAAGAAGCAAATTATCTTAAAGGTTTCATTTAAAGTTTTATTTTAAAAAGCTTTATTTATAATGGGAGGGAAGTGGGGAGGGGTGGGAGGGCGGCTGGATTGGGAGTAAAATGGAGAAAACTGTAATTGAACAATGATTAAAATAATTTTTTTAAAGAAAGCTTTATTTAAACAAAAACAAAATCAAAACTCTAGAGTTTCTAAGGTTTGTGGGCCTCTGGAGATTAAAACTGACATTGGTACTGAGGACCCAGAGGCCCAGGAGGAACTAATAACTCTCATCAACATGACTGAGGTACGTTTTGCACAGTTGTAAGGCTACATATCTCATTGCTGCCCCTCACCTCTTTGTATCTTATTTGTTCAACTGTGCACAAGGAATTTGTTATAATTCTATGACATGCCAACACTTATTAATTCTTTCACACTTATTAATTCTTATGGATTTTCATTCTTAGCTTGTCAGAGCTCAGTTTTCCATCTGACACTGAGCAGGAACACTAGTTTTAATGAATATGTCTATTTTTTTTCTAGGATAATATTTGCATTTATTTAATTGTGGAATGAATGACATCAGAGGGCAAATGGGTGCCAGAGTATGGTGCTTTCCCTGCCCTCACTCAGCACAGCAAGAGATAAACCTGGTAATGTGGATCCTGCTCCTGTTTAAAAAAAAAATGAAAGAATTTACCATCTATTTTTAGAAGGAAGACATACATATCTTTGAGGCTTGTCAACAACAGCTCAACATCAACTGTGGCTGTGCACAAAATAGGAGTTTTTGCAAGTCAAGCTTCTAGGGCTCAACATGTATACATTCCCATTTTATCTCTTCATGCCTGTTGCAAATTAATTAACCAGAGGGAGAAAAGTGAAATAATTTGCTCAAAGTTATACTACTTGTTTAATGATTTTAACCAAATAAAGTATTATATGGCCATAATTGTAAAGTTGATTTTAGTTTTGGTTTTGGTTATAAATAATTAGTAGTGGTTTTATTATAGAAAAGGAACCATAACAAAAGGCTTGTGTTAATATTCTGACAAATCATCAAATGTATTTTTATCTAATTTTTGTTTTCTTATATCTGTGATCTTCAGCCTATGTGTGTTGTTATCGGGTTTAGTTTAATGGATATCTCTATGGAAAAGCCAGTCTTCTTTTCTCCCCTCCTCTTCCACCTTGACCTTAAGTAACTTCCCATCCTTTAGTTTCTGGTATGAGTGGATTACATAAGATGTCAGGTTTACATAAATGAATTTTTAATTTAAAAAAAAGAGAGAAATTATGAATTTCCAAGGGCTGCCAGTCAAAAACTATAGTGTGTTGCTTCATATTTATTTGAAAGGAATAGTCAGGGAAAATGGTTATAAGGATCAATTTTGGGATTTTCAGAGTCTGGGGAGGGAGTTAAATTGGAAAATACTTCCCAGATGTATACTGGTTTCATAAAAGCTTAAATAAATTCATCCTAAAGTGAAAACAAACCTAATTCGCTCAGGGATATTTCTTAAGAGATTGCTAAGGCTAATATCTTTCTAATTAGTGGAAGCCTTTAGATTAATATTTTATTTTTTTCATGTTTTATTGTTTATGCTATTACAGGTGTCCCATTTTACCCCTTTTGTCCTGCTCCACACAGCCTGCCCCCACTCCCACAGTCAATCCCTACACTGTTGCCCATGTCCATGGATCCTTCATGTATGTTCTTTGACTAATCCCTTTGCCTTCTTTCTATCAGTCCCTACCTCCCCTTCCTCTCTTACAGTTGTCACCAGCCTGAGAACTGAAGATTAATATTCTTAACAAGTATCCTTAATGGATCCTTCTTTATTTCAGTCGCTCTACCTTCCAGACACAAAGAATAGGGGGTGCTGTGTTATAATGGATAGAGAGAAGGCTGAGTTTTGAGTCAGAAAAGTTGGAGTCTGAGTCTCAGCAAACACCTCAATATATATAGGTACCAAGAGACTGTTGTCTCTGCTCATTGCTTTTCCCACTCTCTGTCCCTTTATTTAACCTTTTTCAGGAAATGAGATATGGAAATCAGAGTCTTCCCCATGGGGAGGAAAAATATCTCAGATTAACAGGTAGTACCTGTGCTAGTAATACACATTCTGAGGAATCAAATCACATCTATTGGGCTTACCTGGTGATTTTCCTCTCTTCACATCACAGCCTGAGGGAGCCCTTCCTCCAGTGTACCTGTGGCTCAATTACTTCTTACGCTGTATGGAAAGACAATCTTAATATCTGAACCACAGCAACTCTCTGGCATGCTCACAGGTCCTCTGATTCATGAGCAATTCCTAGTGCATGGGCTACTGCCCTTGCAGGCCAACAGCCCGGGACACACCCCCTTCAACAGGGAAAAGAGAAACGCATACTTTCTTCTGACTCCCCCGCCCCTTTTGAATCAATATGAGCCTGGTAAGAGGAAGCAGCTCAGAGCCCAAGACTTGCTGACTCTCCCAGCAGACATAGAGAGATTTCTGAAACCGCAGAAGGAAAATACTCTAGGAGAATGAGGAACACTTCTGTCCTCAATCAGTTTTCTACAAAATGCCATTTTGTTGAACTTCATGTCCAGCCTCTGGATACCTGGGGTCACGCCCCATAAAGCATAAGGAATGCAACCCTTAACCCATGGTTCCAAAGAGGAGAGGAGGGCAGTTCCACTAGGGTGAGGGTAGAGGTAGGTATTATTTTTCCTTTTCCAACTTTCTCACTCAAGGCTGAAGAATCAACTTGCTACTTTCCCAGACAAAGGAACCTCAGACTTCCTGGTGGGCTCATATAGGATGAAGGCCGGGAAAAGAGAGCAGCAACACACATGTTTGCCCAGTGTGAATGTTTTCCGTATGTTCTTTGTCCTTAGAAAACCTCAAGCTAAACCTTAGTAACTTCTTTAATAAAGGTGCCATCCTTTCTAAGGAGTTGTCCAATTTGAAAATTAGCACTCCATCTCTACAAATGACTTGAGGTGGTTTACGAGTTAATGCATAAAATAAAATTACATTAGAATAGAAATAAAGGAACACAAACCATAAAAGTTCTAGATAAATAACAAATTATAAAAAGGGAAACTAAACTATAAAAGTGGAGAGTCAATTAAGAAAAGGAATGCACATAAAAACCTATGAGTTATCCATAGTGTTTCATGTGTTTGAAACTTAACTCTAGGAGTGGAGCTTCCTGGCAGGAAAAGAAAAAGGGAAGCTGATCGGCTACATCATTCTTATCAGATAAGAGGAGGTATCCATCTTCTCAAGAAGGAGAAAATGGTCCTTGGAGCACAAAATTCTAATAGAAATTCCTTTCTTTAGAGTGAACTGCTAATAAGATTGGAGCCCGTAATTTCATGTTGAAGTCCTTTAATGACAAGCAGCCTTGAACACAATCTGACCCTCTTGTTTCCAACACCAGCTGGGCCACTTCGTCTATATCATAACGCTTCACCATCAGGTCTGTATCTGGTCCAGTGGAAAGTTTTCAAGAGGACAAACCCTACTTGACAACACCTAATTGTTCAAGGGTATCAACCACTGCACATTTGTCCATCAACCAGCCTGGGCAGAAGAGAGTTGATCTCATAGCTTAGTCAAGTAAACTCCATTCTTCTCATGTGCCTTTTCTGCTGGGTTTTGCCTGTTTCCAGAATCTACCAGTTGTAAGTGGAGACCAAATTTCCACTCAGTACAAAGGGCCAAGGGCTTCTTGGAATATATACTCTTGTTCAGTGTATCCAATGCTTAAAGTCCTAGGATTTAATGCTATCTTTTCAGTTCAGTGCTGCCCCTTTCCTGTCATCTCCATTAAAATGCAGGTTCCTGTAGGAGTACAGAAGTCACTGACACCTTAATGGGAATGTATTTATAAAATGTGACTAATAATTTCCTAGTTACTTAGAGAGAAAAGTGGCTGTGGAATGGGGTCGGGGCGCTGGGGGAGGAGGGAAAGGGAGTAGTGGGGCAGACCAAATGGCTAATCAGTGCGGAGTTTACGGCAGTCAGGGCTTGCAACTTGGATGGCAGCTCTGCCACTCACCTCCGGCTCACTGGTTGTGAAGCCCAGTAGTGTCCTAGAGACTGGCATATGGCTGTCAGAACCAAAGGGATCCTTACAATTTCTTATTAAACCAAAAAAATTTAGCAGCTACTAGAAAATAAGACAACCAACCAGTAAACATCAATGTTTCCATGAGTATACTAGTTGGGGATAATAACCTAAATCCAAACAATTGAATGCATTTAATAGTTCGCTAATTCTGTATTTAATAGAAAGAGATCATAGTATGTCCAATGTTTTAGGTTGTTTCACAAATAGGGTGTGCTTCACCATACTGGTGACTCACTGGTAAGCTGCTTTCTCACTTCTTCTAGTTTCCTCCTAATAATTTGTTAATGCGTGCAAAGCTGAATTTTTTAATACTTCCTGGTTAGGTTTTGGGACTCCCCAGTCCCTGTAGAGGACAGAGAGTAAAGAGAAGCAGCATGGGTTTGAGCATGTGGCAACATTGTGACATCTTGCAATGAGCCCAAAAAGAGCTAACCTTCTGCCATGGCAGAGCTGATGAAGCATTGCTCCTCAAGTGAGATTGTAAAGCTCCTTCTGCCACAAAAACTCTTATACACTAACTTATGAAGCAAGAGCACCTGGTTCACCTGAGCACATGAAGGCAGCTAAATCCATGTGTTTTGGTCCATCTGGTCTACTTCTCATCTCTTTCTCTGGTGATCCTGACCACAGAGCTTCCTCAGGGAGGCCAGGCCCAGCATCTGACAGATGTCACAGAAGAAAAAAATGGAAGGCCTGGGGCTAAGAGCTTCAAGCCTTCCAACTTCATCTGTTTGTGTTGGATTCCTGAAAGTTCTGATCACTTGATTTCCCAGCAAAAGAGTAGAGTCACAGGAATAAACAGCAACAAACCTGAGGCCCAAGGAGTAAGGAAAATACAAACATAAATGTTATTGGAACTAGTTATCTCAATCTTCTCTTGTCGAGTTTCCCTGAGAGACCGCTGGTTGTGAGGTAATGTCTGGATTAGACACATCAGCTGGTGGGCCTGGGGAGGACATGAACCCACCTGGGCAGAAGGACCCTGGGTGGCACTGTCTATCCTCAGAAATGCTGGACATTCTTTGAGCTTGGCCTTAGAGAAGCTCTATTCCAGGGGCTGCAAAAACAAAAGGTCACCCTGAATGATATGGTGATTTGAGGGGGTGATAGGCTCTGACCTGGCTCAGACAGCTTTATTCCATAATTGTGAAATGGATAAATGCAATAAAAAAGTATTTCAGGTCAAAATTTTAAGAAACCTGAAAGGAGGAGTAAAGAGAGGAAGAATTAACTACAAAACAAATTATAGTGAGATTTTCCTAACTAATATAAGACAAATCAAAACTGATATAGTCTCTTAACACACAGGACTTAACTAGCACTTAAAGAGGTGGATGGAAAATTATTAGAATATTTGAGGGCAAAGCCTCGTCAATGTAACATAGAAACTCTTTTAGGGAAGTGAGAAGTGATGGCATTGCATAATAATTGTATTGCTATTTGGCATTAAAATAAAGGACATCCAAATGAACAAAGGGAGAGTTCACAAAACTGCAGAAAATCTTTTCTGATCCCTATCAGAGACGAGTGTGACAGTGCATAAACATGAGAGCTGGCTTGGACAGTGAATCGGAGAAAGAGATGAACTACCAAGCACTTAGTATCAGCTCACATTTACTGAACACTGACTGTGTTCCAAGTGCTGTTCTGAGAAGTTTCCATGCACCTTTATACTCCTAGCAACCAGCGAGACATCTATAAAGTGGGGATGAGAGGGGTAACTGTCATCCCCATCCCCAGATGGGGAAATCAAGGTCAGAACAGCAAAGTAAATAAAGAACCAGGGCACCAACACAGCCTGACTTCAGAGTCTGTGTTCTTAACCTATGCTCTACTGCTTCTCCAAGACAGAGGGGAAATACAAATGGAAATATCCAGCCCATGCAAAACAACTGAAGAAAAGGCAAAGGCAAGGCTGTGACTCAGGTACTAACAAGGCATAGCGTTATTATCATCTGAACTTTTCATAATAATTTGGAGAGCCACCAAAACCCTACAGAATCTGCATTTCCATTTCATTCAACAAGTAAGCTTCAAATGTCACTCAATTCAATACCCTGGATCAATTTAACAGAGCCAGGAAGGATTCTATCCATTGCTGTTAGTCACTTCAGAATGCACGGTATTTAAATGTCAGAGATAACAAGAAGAGAAAGCTGTGGGCTATAAAAGTAATGATCCTTTTTTTTTCATTCGGCCTGTCTTTAAAATGAGAATTACACAAGCACCAAATAGCCCACCTCTCCAAGCTCCTTAGACCCTCCTGGGGTGGCATGAAATTCAAAACCAGAGGCAACTAAACACATTCCCAACGTTCAGATGAAGCACAGAATTCACATGGGGCCGGGGCAGCCTTAGCAGAGAAGTTCAGTCTGATACACCTGCTTTTACTCCACAGGTTCTAGAGTCCCAGAGCCTTACCAGGGGGATGCATTTCTCCACAGCTGGCCTAAAGCAGCAACAAAAAGTAACATAAACAAGGCTTCTGGAGGACAGTCATAAGTCTGCTGGCTGAGAGGCTAAAACCCAGCAGACTGTGTCACTCGGTGCCCCAGGGGTACGTTCCTGTGGATGAGAAGCTTTCCCAGAACAAAATAAATCTGATTCTGTCCCTGGGCACTTTTTGTTTGACATGGTTGCTGTACTCAACTTCCTCATGAGGACAAACATCTGAACATGTGGCCTGAGATTAAGACATTTTTTTTACTTAAGTACTGTTTCTTTTTAGCAAATCACCAATGAACCCCAGGGACTTGAAATGTCCTTTAAGCAAAGGGAGACATCTAGTGGCCAAGATTCAAACGTGGAAGGAGCCAACTGTTGAGTAAAGCACTCACCCTACCTGTTAAATCCCCGAGTGGTCTGCTGAGACCCTGAGCTACTTTGTCCATTTGTTTGGTAAGAATTCAACTTTTAATAAAATTCATTCATTCATTCATTCCCTCAACAAACATTCATTTTCATTAAATGTCTACTAGGTACAAGACACTGCTGGGCCTGGAGACCTCAAAAATCTATCAATACTATCTTCAAGGATCTTATAGTTTAATAGAAAGACTAGGCCACCAACAGTCAGTTAAAATACATTGTGATAAGAGTTGACCACATTATCATATAGCAGCCCATAGCAAAGGCATATAAATGAATCTTTGAGAATGAGAGGAAGAAATGTCCAAACCACAGGTCTCAAACGGGCACCGTGTGAGTCCCATCTGGCACGCAGATGTGTTTTTCTTGGCCCACGCAGTGTTTTCAAAACTCTGAATTAGTTCCTAACATTTAAACATCAGGGGACTTCACATGAAAATCCAGATTTCAGCTTCTTTTGAAAAATGGAAGGATCTGACAACATAGTTTCCATATTCTTGCCCAGAGTTTACTTATTTCAATGAATTTAGGGTAGATTTCATATGAACAGGGTACAAAACTCAAAATTGCAAAAATATATTTATTGAAAACTCAGGAGAACTAACAGTTAAGATGGTGGCGTAGGCAGACATGGCTCACCTCTTGGCACAACCACATCAAAATTACAACTAAAATATAGAACAACCATCACTCATAACCCTCAGAAATAGACTTGAATGGAAGCCTGACAACTATGGAATTAAAGAAACCACATCCATCCAGACTTCTAGGAGGGGCACAAATGTAAACAGGTTGGTGCCTCACACATGTGTGATGGATAAAAATTCACGAGGGATATCTCAGGAGCAAGGAGTCCTAGCCCCATACCAGGCCCCCCAGCCCAGACTTCCAGTGCCAGGAAGATAAATTCCTACAAATTCCCACTACAAAAATGAGTCAAGTTTGAGTTGGTGAGGAAATTTCTGGTGTCCCAAGCAGTTCTTGTTAAAGAACCCACACACAGACTCACCTACTCAGACTCACTTCCTCTGAGCTCCAGCACCAGGGTAGCAGCTTGAAAGGCACTGGTGCCATAAAGGAAGGAACTGAAGTGTCTGGCATCAAGGCAAGCAGAGGCCATCGTCCCTTTTCTACACCCTTCACCCAAAGAGCCAGCAAGCTGTTACCATATCTGAGACTCCATCAACCTGGCTAACACTGTTCCACCCACCTTGAAGATTTCCAGAGACTCCATCCCACCCAATTTATGGGCCCACCCAAGCTGATTTTCCACATGAATGGCTGGTGTTGGCTCATACTACACAACTTCCTAAGTGCTATCAAACAACAGCTGGCCTCAGTGAGCCCTGGGCTCAGCACTAGTAGCAGCCAGCCTAGATTCACAACTTGGCTTTGCTGGAAATCTCCAAGCCCAGCACATGTAGCAACCATGTCAAATTGCTCTATAGCTCAGGCAGGGTAGCCCTAGGGAAAACACAGGTGGAGGCTAACCTTGGCCTGCACCACCTGGGAAACCTCAGGGCCAGTGCACCCAGTAGACAGCTACAGACCACATCAGAGCACCACCAATCTGCTCATGCACAGCTGATCCTTGATGGAAGGCAGAGGTTGGTGATCAATGGTCACAGCTTACAGCTGACTGGCCTGGATAATTCCCTCCCATTGATCTGCCAACAGAAACTAAGGCTCAACTATAATAGGAGGGTATAGTCAGCCCACACAAAGGGTGCACCTTGAGTACCCAGCTTGGGGGATAGGAGATGCTGTGCTACTGGACCCTACAGGACACTTACTACATTAGGTCATGCTACCAAGACAGGGAGTCAAAGCAGCACTACCTAATACATAGAAACAAACAAAGGGAAGCTGCCAAAATGAAGAGATAAAGAAATATTGCCCAAATGAAAGAATCAAAACTCCAGAAAAGAGCTAAATGAAATGAATCTATAAGATGCAGAGTTCAAAACACTGGTTATAAGAATGCTCAAGGAACTTAGTGAGGACCTCATCAGCATAAAAAGTATTCAATCAGAAACAAAGGATAGACTAGTTGAAATAAGGAACCATTTTTAGGGAAACAACAAGAGAGTGGATGAAGCCAAGAATCAAATCAATGATTTGGAACATAAGGAACTAAAAAACAACCAAACAGAACAATAAGAAGGAAAAAGAATCCAAAAAATACAAGGATAGGATAAGTAGCCTCTGGGACAACTTCAAGAGGCCCAACATTTGCATCATAGGGGTGCCAGAAGGAGAATAGAAAGAGCAAGAAATTGGAAATCTATTGGAAAAAATAATGAAAGGAAACTTCACTAATTTGGCAAAGGAAATAGACATGCAAGTCCAGGAAGCACAGAGAGTCCCAAACAAGATGGATGCAAAGAGGTCTACTCCAAAACACATGATAATTCAAATGCAAAAGGTTAAAGATAAAGAAAGAATATTAAAAGCAGCAAGAGAAAAGAAGTTAGTTACCTACAGGGGAGCTCCCATAAGACCATCAGCTGATTTTTCAAAAGAAACTTTGCAGGCTACAAGGGATTGGCAAGAAATATTCAAAGTGATGAAAAGCAGGGACCTATAGCTGAGATTGTTCTACCCAGCAAAGCTATTATTTAGAATCACAGGACAGATAAAGAGACTTCTCACACAAGAAAAAAATAAAGTAGTTCATCATCACTAAACCATTATTATATGAAAGGTTAAAGGGATTTATATTTAAGAAAAATAAGGAGATCAAAACTATTAACATTAAAATGACAATAAATACATAACTATCAACAAACTAAGCAAACAAGTAGAATGGAAACAGTATCATAGATATGGAGAACACAGGGATGGTGACCAGTTAGGAGGGGGATATGGGGGAATGGGTGAAGAGGTGAGGGGATTAAGAAGTACAAATAGGCAGTTACAGAACAGCCATGGGGGTGTAAAGTTCAGTATAGGAAATGGAATAGCCAAACAACTTAAACGTATGACTCATGGACAGGAACAATGGTGGAGGATTGCCTGAGGAAGTGGGTGATACTGGGTGGATGGGGGGCAAAAAGGAAAAAAAATCAAGACAACTATAATAGCATAATTGATAAAATATAATTTTTAAAAGAGAAAAGAAAACTTAGTCTTCTCCTACTCTTTTTCTGCAGCCAACAGATCATCATCTGCAAAGGCACTCACTGTTACCAGTTAAAAATTGTGTAAATATGTATCCCTCCCTCACCAATATTAATTTCATCTTAATTATAAATTTAAAAATAAAGTATAGAACTATAAAGATATGAGAAAACAAGGGAGTTGTAGCTGTTGCATTCCTTAAATAATTTGTTGATTTAATAACAAAGTCTTTCTAAAGTAAGACCATAGCCCAAACATCATAAAAAGAAAAAAATTGGTCAAAATTGCAACAAAAATAATTGACTACATAAAAAGGAGGAAAAATTTTTCATGGTAAGAAAAATACAATGAACAATATACAAATATAAATAATTCCTGGAAAAATATTTCCAATTTATATCATTCATGATTATTTTCTTAAATATGAAAATTGTACTTATACATCAATAAGAAAAAGATGTTGGAGTCCGCCCTGCCTGGTCTCAGGAAGCTGTAACCCCCCACGACTTAGGCTGAGTGAGAGACCTCAGAACCAGGCAATGCTAAGGAGACAAAACTTATTTCCCTGGCATGAACGCTGCCTGTTCTGTGCCTGACCTCCAATGCTTGATCAGTTAGCCAATGACAGGTAAGATTTCCCAAGGAGGGAATTGTCTAAGACAGGCATGATCCCATGGAGGCCTCAGGGAAGAGACTCAGGGCTATGGAAATGAAGGGGTGATCAACATCAACCCCTGCCCCCTCGGCTTTGTCAAAGCCTGAGTCCTTGTTCTTAGTTGTGAGAAATCCAAGTCTCCTGGCTGCCTTTGTCTACTCTTCCTGACTCAGGCCTGTGGAAATAACAGGGGCAGTGCAGTCCAGACCAGAGTTGATGGACCCTCGGGGTAATCAGGCCTGGGACATAGAATATGCAAGATCCTATGAGATCTGCTTGCTGGAGGATGCTATTGAATTAGAATATGAAGGCACGGGCAGGAAACAAGACTAGCCTTTAGATCCTATAGTCTTTTTAAGTGATAAAACACAAACTCTCAGCCCAGAATCCCAGCGGGAATTCTGTCAGTCCCTATAGGGACTGGTAGTTTGAAATAATAGGTAGTTTGAAAACTACCTATTCCTTTTGATCTTCCCTGCCAGACTGTAATCCACAAACTGTATCTGTATTCTTAATAAAAGCCTGCTTGGGCGGGAAAACAGGGCACTCTCCACTAGAGATAGTGGCCGTTTTGTCCCTATTTCTCCACAGGACTTGGTTGTCCCTGTGTATGTTTTTCTCATGTTTTGATGAGCCATCCACAGCGTTCCATGGTCACTGCAGGCTGGTGGCCATGACAAAAAGACACTATTGTTGAAATAACTTTCTAGGCTTCAGTGCCATGTCAGCAAACAGAAACTTTTTAGATGCCTTTACTGTTCCTGTAAATGCTCCGCTTGATCAAAAATGCAGTATAGCCAGTCAGCCAATTCTCAAACACCCAGCCAGCCCTGGCTCTATGCTTATTTCCTTGTTCCTTCTCACCCCAAATACTGTTGGCTATGTGGCCCCAGCCATATCAGATAGTTTGTTATTTTTCTCTTCCTTGTTCTTTATTCTTTATCTTATAAAAGGGACTGTCTTTTGCCCTATTTTGCAGTTCTCTGAATGCAGACTGTCATGAAGTATTAAATAAAGTTTGCCTTCCTAAATCACTTTTTAACACAACAAAGGGACATCTGGACAAAAGGATATGAATAAACAAAAAAAGAATAAAAATAGTTTTAAAAATCTATATAAAGCAAGAAAACATCTAGTATAACTTGAAAAATGAAGAATAAAGAATTGATCAAATATTATTTTTCACCTCACAGGTAGACAAGTATCAAAGGGGTTAATAATATTGTTGCAGGTAGGAGAAAACAATCTAATGTATAGCTAGTCAGTCTCTATCAAATTTTAAAATGTGCATATCCTTTGACCTAGCAATTCTATTTTCTAAATATATAACTGACAGATATGCTTGTTTGTGTACAAAATGACATCTATACAAATATACTCGATGCAGAATTATTAGCAATATGTGAAGACTGGAGGCCATGTAAAAGTCTATCAATAGGTGTGATGGGTTGTATCTGTTCAAAATTATGCATATGTTATATGTGTAAAACATAAACTTTTTTGTTTTAAGCAATTGAAATTCTGAAATTGTTACTACCTGTTCCTTAGCTTAAGCTGACTCATACAGAGATTGATACTGAAAGCAGACATATCTTCTGTAAAGAAAATCTGAAAACACATGGCATTTGCCTCTGGTCAGACTGACGGGCAGCAAGAACACTGTTAGAGGAGACTGGAATGGAGGCAACCTTTGCAATGCAGGGAGACATTTGGAGAGCTCGGGTAATGGGTAATATGTTGAACAAGTGGTAGCTCTAGACAAAGAAGCTAAAATTCATTTTTGCATTAGTGGTTCTCTTGACAGTGCAATTCTCTTAAAAACATAGTTGACTTTTTACCTGTGTGTAGTTAACTCTATGGACTGAAAGTTATGTTCCCAATTCTTTTCCAAGCAGGTACCTGGCTTTGGTAGGAAGGCCACGCCTCCAGTGTCTTTGCTATGAGCAATTTTGTCTAACTTGTCGAGGCTTAGTTGTTATTGGCCTTAATTACCCAAAGGCCAACTCAGTTTTATATCTTACTAGTTATAGTCAGGAACTACTTTCATATTCTGTCTGGCAGGTCCTGAAATTTTTGTTCTTTATTTTTCCCTTTTTACTCCTGAAAACCAGCCATCTTTTTCTTGCAATACAAAGTCTAAACTAGCCAATGGCGACAAAAGCAGGCTAATAACTGTTATTGGGTGTTCTTTTTTTTCCGTCTTCTACCTAGGTGTTCCAACACCATTGATTGAATAATTCATCTTTTCCTCACTGGCTTGAAATGTCATCTTTATTAAATATTAAATTCCCATGTTTCTTTGGGTCTGTTTACAGATGGTGTTCTTTTCATTTATCTGTGTCTATTCAAGAACCAGCTCGACACTGTTTGCTGTAGCAACAGAATATATTTTCATTTCCAATATAATAATTATCACTCATCATTTTCCTTTTAAGAACTTTCCTTTCTACTCTTCCTGTCTGTGCCAGGGCCCCACGTGATCCTCGCGGACCGACTGAGAAGCCCCAGTGGCAAGCTCAGGAGGACCCAACGCGAGACGCTGCACCTATAGTAGCAGAGACCCCTGACATCAAGCTCTTCGGAAGCGAAACACCAATGAAGTGCTGATCAATGACACTTCCTTGTAAGAGATGACATCGTGGTGAAGGAGAAGTGTGCTAACTACCAGCCCTACCGTGCAGGGTGCTATGCAGCCAAGCACTTCAGCAAAGCGCAGTGCCTCTTTGTGGAGCACCTCACCAACTCCTTGACGATGCATGGTTGCGGCAATGGCAGGAAGCTCCTAACCATGGACCTCATCAAGCATGCCTTCAAGATCACCCATCTGCTCACTGGAGAGGACCCCTGCAGGTCCTGGTGAATGCCATCATCAGTAGTGGCCCTGGGAGGAATCCACTCACATTTGGAGAGCCGGAACAGTGAGGCAACAGGATGTAGAGGTGTCTCCTGGCAATCTGGCTGCTGGGCACAGGTGGTGGGCGAGATTGCCTTCTGGAGTATCAGGACCATGGCCCAATGCCGGGCAGATGAGCTCATCAATGCAGCCAAGGACTCCTCCAACCCCTGTACTATCAAAAAAGAAAGATGAGCTGCAGCGTGTGACCAAGTCCAACCACTAAGATCCCATTAAACCTATTTGCCCTTTGGGGTGGAACCACACACACACACAAAGAACTTTTCTTTCTATTTTTGTTTGTTAATATTTTCATATAAACTTTAAGATCAGCTTATCTGGTCTTCCTTCCCAGCCATACACACCAAAAATATATTGTTAGATTTTTTGAGATTGTGTTAAATGTATTGGTAAATTTGGGGATAAAATATTAAGGAATGATCCTAACAAATATACAAGATCACTATGAGTAATCTTTCTAAAGCTACTAAAGAACACACAAGAAGATTCCCTGTTACTTTCAGGGGCTGGGAGGTGTTACTGCAAAGATCACATGTATCATTAACACATAAAGTTGAACCAGGTGCTGAGAAACATTTTCACTTAGGTTGATGTTCCCTTATGTTTACCATGAAATTGCAACGAGGAGCTCATGGGACAAATGGGAAAAGATATCCCTTTAAGAAGGAATAAATTTCTTTCATAAAGAAAGAAAGCAGGATGGGGACAGGGAGAAGAGTAGGGAGATAAATAAAATACCCTCATTTTAGCACTAGTTTTTCTGCTCTGGCTACTTATTGTTTCTGACCCTTCTGTGTGGCCTTGAGGTATAGTGTGTATTTACAAGCAGCTTCCATTTTCCTGCCCATAGATGAAATTTAAACAAGGTCAGATGGTGCTCAATTATCAGTCTATCTTTGTTATGCCTTTTCTTTTCCTCTCCCTTCCACCTCTTCCTACCTGAGGCAGTCCTTCTGCCTTGCAAGGACACACTGGGGGCAGGGTACTAAAAATGATGAGGAATAAGATCCTTTCCTTTAAAATATACAAGGTCTGTACAGAAAGTATCCAGCCACATACTATGAAAAAGAGACATTTATAATGGGGGGAAGGGGGGAGGGTTGGGTGGAGGGGCTGGAACGGGAGTAGGGGGGAGAAAACTGTACTTGAACAATGATTGAAATAATAAACACACACACACACACACACACACACAAAAGAGACATTTATTAAAGAAGATACAAGATACAGGAAACATTATACATAGGATAATATCACCTCTGTCCCCTTTAAAGAAGGCACCTTGGGACCTCACACAGCTCTCCCAATCACCATCAGGTGCCCTGTCATATTTACTCACATCTCATCAACAGTCTAAAATCTCTTCCCTTTAAAAGGTGAGTTTAGTTTTGGGAAAAGCCAGAAGTTGCATGGCACCAAATCTGTGCTATAGAGGGGATGAGTCACCTGAGTGATTTAATATTTCACCAAAAAGGTCATGAACAAGTGGGTGTATTGTCATGGTGAAGCTGCCAATCATCAGTTGCCCATAGCTGCGGCCTTCTGAATTATCCAAATAGTTTTTCTGGAAGAATATTTAAGCTTAACACAAAATTTCATGCAGATTCATTGCTGTATTCTCTCAGTCATTTTGAATGTAAGGACCACACAGTACACATGGTCCCTCAACAGTGTCTACCACCCCCCCACAACTAGTACAGTGAAGTCATCATTGTTCACGCATGTGTATTCCAGTCCACTCTCCTTCACTGCCAGGTTACCACAATTATGTGCAAACTATTCTCATTATATTAACAATGGCTGGAATTTTTCTGGACAGACCTTATATGTTCAGTGCCTGAATAAGCATTGCTACTGATAATTGATAAAGAAGGACAAACAATAAAATGAGCAACTCTGGAAAATATATTTTTTCAAGAAACATCCAGTATAGAATTGTGACTAATGAACTTAGACACCAACTTCTATAAGGTATAGTATTACCCATGCATTATTAACACATATACTTGGGGTTCTGATCAAGTAAAATTTTTAAAGATATGTGTGTATACTTAGTTTATAGATTTTTAATCCTGTCACAAAGCCTTCTGCTTATGTAGCCAAGAACTTCCAAACTAACAATATAGAGTGCTGACATGGATGCTGAGCAACTAGAACATTCCTACATTGTTGGTGGAGATGTAAAATGGTACAGATAATTTAGAGAGCAGTTTGACAATTTCTTATAAAATTAAACACCATGTGACCCAGCAACTACACTTCTAGATATTCTCCCAGAGGAGATAAAAATAATATATCCACACATAGAGGTGTATGCAATGTTCATAGCAGATTTATTCATAATAGCCCAAATCTGGAAAGAGCCCAACAGGAAAAACAATGTCCATCAACAGGAAAAACAAATTGAAATACAGCCATACAATGGACTACTCCTCTGGAGGTAGTAGTAGTAGTACTATTTCTGGTACTACGAAGAACAGTAGTACTACTATTCTTATCAAGATACCCAGGCCTGTAAGGACATTATGTTCTATGGAAGAACAATGTTGTACAAATGCAATGTATGAAGTTCCTTGGTTTTAATCTGTACTCTTCCTACAGGTTCTCTGTTGACCACTGCTTTGGGTTATAGGGCCTCAGTGCTGTTTTAGCAGGTGATAACCTCAATTCTATTCTGCAAGTATATACTAGCACTATGTTAAGTACTGTCAGAGACCCAATAAGCGTACCAGGTCCCAGGATGTAAGGAGCTGACATTTTTTTATGGGAAATAGCAATAATAGAATTTAAAAAATGAGAACAATATTAAATATTACAATAAACATTTTTAATGCCTAGTAATGCTTATATTCAATAAAACAGCATAAGAAGAATAACCATACTAACATAAAGACTTAATTAAAAGCTTAAGGTGTGTCACACTTGCTGGTCCTTTCTCACTTTCATAATTGGCACAAAGGGACATGTAATGGGATGGCCAGTTTGTCCTGTGATATCAAATTCCAGAGATTAGGGTTCTACATTTGGTTTTCCTGCGTATCTTGCTTAATAAACCACATTGCCATCACATATTAAATATTTAACCCTTTGCTGAACTTACTTTTTCTTCACCATGTACCAGTATCTCATGTAAATTATTCTAATCTCTCTTTAAAAACTTTCTTTAATTTGACTTAACTTTAATTTTCAGACCTCACAGCAGACTCTTATGTATAATAGTATCAAACTTAGTACTTTTTTCACATATTCTGTAAGCCTTTATTCATAAATTTGATCAAACACATTCTTACACCTACATTTTGCAAGCTAGATACCTGATTTGTAATTTGCCATACATAAAACCTTTTCATAAAAACTTTTAAACAAAAATCTACTTCAATATAGTGGATTTCAGGGGAGGTGTAAATTTTGTCTTTTTAAATCTGTATTTTTTCTTCAGGTTCTCTCACACAACAGCAGCTTATAGTCAGGGTTGGTGTAAGATACTTAAATGTGGGAAAGCAAATTAAATGTCCCATCACATGCCTGAGCATAGCAGTATGTTTAATCCATGAAGTGTATTAGCCAGGGTTCTTCAGAGAAACAAGATCAATAACATACATGCACATATGCATAGAGATAGAGTCTACAGCCATACCACCCTGAACGTGCCCAATCTCATCTGTATAGAGATAGAGATTTATTATGAGGAACTGGCTCCTGTGGTTATGGAGACTGAGATGTCCTAAGACTCTCAATCAGCAAACTAAAGACCCGGGGGAGCCAATGTGTAAGTTCTAGGCCAAAGGCCTAAGAACCAGGAGAGCTGATGCTTTAGTCCACATCTGAAGGCCAGAAAACACCAGTGTCCCAGATCAGAGTCCCAGATCACTCCATTGGGCAGGTGACGTTCTCTACTCACAGGATGGTCAGCCTTTTTGTTCTGTTCTTGGCCTCTAACTGATTGGATGAGGGCCACTCACATTAGGGAGGGCAATCTGCTTTATTCAGTTTATTAATTCAAATGTTAATTTTATCCAAAACACCCCGCAGACACACAGAGAATAATGTTTAACCAAATATCTGGGTGTCATATGGCCCAATAATCTTGACACCTAAATTACCCATGGCACCAAGCTAACTAGCCATAGAATGTCCCACCCAGAGTTCTCTAATCTATGGTTTTAGATTTTTTTTCATGCTGGTCTTCAGGGCTCCACATTATTTTTACCGCTGTCTTTGAAGATCATAAAATTGTACTATTTTCAAAACTCATCTATTTAATCAACCACAGAGAAAAATCAGTGAGGTGTTAGACATTACAAAGAATCCACCAGTGGGTCAAAAGCCGTTCTTTCTCAATAGTATGAAAAATTTCTAGAACTTCACCTAGATCATCTTGGCTACCCGAATCCCACAGATAACTCCCAGCCCTTGGTAGATGTCAGGTAGTTGGCTCTACAACACATGAAGAGCCCCATACTAAGCCCAACAGCCCCCAACAACCTTGACTATCTAAAACAATGTCTGGACCCTCAGATTTACTCAACAAGCATCATGGCTGTGTTTATATGACCCAACACCCCATGAGATCTCTGAGGGCAGCATCTATTGAATGGACACTTAGGAATGGGGACTACACTGAGAGTTACTAACTCAAGTTCTTCTAGTCATTAGGGCACTTTAAGGTATTGGCTTGCATACTAGATACAAGATACAAAATCCAAAGAAAAGAAAAGAAAATTTTTGCTAGTGGTAGACTATTTTGGATGGTCTTTAGGAAAGGGGTGTTATGATTCACAAAACAAATTTCTATACTAAGAAACAAGGATAACCGCCCTTCAGAGAAAATGTACAGATCCGCCTTTCCCTATGGGAAAAGGCTGGCAGTGAATTTTCTTCAGGCATAACAATACCTGTGCAATTTTGCCACCAACTCATTGAAATTCAACCTGCTGAAACAGCTTTTCCATTTCACTGCCCCACAGAAAATACACCACAAAATTTCTTCCACTCACTCTTCTGCTTTGCTACCTATTCCTTCCTAGGAAACACAAATAGCCTTGAATGAAAATACATGAGACAGTTCCAATAATTTATTTTACCTCCTAACTTCACATTTATGAACATATAGTAGTGCCAGGAACTTTGCATGCATTTTCTCAATCAATCTTCACAAGAATTACCTATGATGGGTTCTATTTTTCCCCCATTTTGCATGTGATAAAACTAAAACTTTGAAAGTTAGTCAGCTCACCAAAGCTCACATAAGTAGTGGAAAAACTGACTCTGGAAATCAGGTCTGTTCACCTATCTTTAAATTAAGCCTTAGTGCCTCTCTAACCACATTCAGAAATCAGCTTAAGTATATAGCTTAAAGCAAACTTTATAAGAAGTCTTAGGACTTTTTGAAAAATAAAGTCCCCAGCCCCGCCACCACCTGCCAATGTGTAAAAGTTTTGGGACCTATTGGTTAAAAGAAGTGTCACCTCAAAGGTTTAATTTGGATCTCAGAACATAAATTTAAATTATTGCTTTAGAATATTACAAGGACTTCGGTTATTTGAAAAAGACACAATGGAAGCCTTAAAGTCTAGCTTCTTTGTGACTCTGTTCAAAGTGATAATGCTAAAAATAAATTTTTTATTTTTTGTTTTTTCCAGCTTTATTGAGACATAATTGACCTATAACACTGTGTAAGTTTAAGGTGTAGAGTGTGATGATTTGTTAAACATATATAGTGAAATGATTCCCACATAATAATTGGACTTAATTAACTAAACTTGAGAGCCAATGGAGTGGACTAGGGAATTGGAGATAGTTTCTTCTATTACTGATGGACTTAACTGAGCTAAATACTAGCAATTCCCATCCACAAGGAACATACAGATTAATATAGGAGACAACAAACCATAGTAAAACTTTCTCAACTAGAATAACAAGAATTTGAGTCTAAGAGGACTAGTGATAAGCAGACTTTTTCAGGTCATTCATCAGCTCCCAGATGACTTAACCCTGCATCACATAAAACAGAATTTGGGGGGTCCCATTTATAGTATTATAGCAAATGTTTGTCTAATATTAATGTAATGACTAAGTGTTAGATTAGCAGATGCACAAGGAGTATTGAACCTAACCCACATTTGACCACAGGAAATGTACACTAATTGCACCCACTCTGTCAGTCAAACTCTGTTTACCATTTCTTCTCTGAACACCCTTTGGTTCTCTTATTCCACCATGAAAAGCAGCATAGTGTAGGAATTAAGCATAAGAGCTAAAGAAACTAGTTAGATTTGAATCAATTCCACTTAATCAGCTGATGATACTGAAGAAGGTATTTCACTTCTCAAACCTCATCCATAAACCTAAACCAATTCATGCCTCCCTCATAGGTTTACTATGAATATTAAATGGGATACTGTATATAGAGAGCTTTCTTTTTAAAATAAAAAACAAAAGGTATCTTCCTGGAAAGTCCATTTCCCTCATCTCCATCTCATCAAATCCTAGGGAGATTTTAAAGCTCAAATCCAGTTCTCTGCCGCATGGCTGGCTACTTCCTCCCTGACTGTTTCAGCTCTTATGAGAATGACTTCCTTAAAATGATCAACACCTCACACTTCCATGTTGGATTACAAGCATTAGACTCCAGTAACTCCTGAAAAGGAGGTGGTGGCATGTGAATGGGTTGAGGTGGGTAAGAGGCAGATACGTAAGCACTGTATCTACAGTGTTGCTCACACTGGTCCAGGCTGCCCAGATGGCCAGAGTGTCCCAAAAAGGGAACCGGAGGGAACCAGAGACTGCATTTCTACCTTACCCTCCTTTTCCATCAATCTACTTTCTAACTGTATAACCTAAGGTAAGGCCAGGCCTTGGTTGTTGTATCTGTAAAATTGGTTGGATCCCATTTTCCCTAGTTAAAGCTAGAGAGATGAGCCAAATCCTAATATAAGGCCTCTTCCAGCTCCAGCTCTGAGATTCTGCTGTCACATGTGGCCCTGGGAGTGGGAAGGTCCATCACCCTGAGCCCAGGTCACCTGTATATCTGGCCATTCTAGTGGCTTCCATTCCCTCCGGGTGAACAGGCATGTTGTTCTTATTTCCCTCTGCTCCCTCCAAAGTCTGGACTTTCTCTGCAATCAGGCCATGAGCCAATATCTACCAGTACCCAGGATGCCAGCAGGGCAGTGCCCAGGGCTCGCTGATGTCAACAGTGATGAGGAATGATTGGAGTTTGGCTCTGCCTGCCCTTTTCTGTGCTATCTTCAGCCAAAGGCCTACAGGCTGTCATCTGCTGCGCCAGGCAGTGTTAAACAACAACAGTATTCTTCCTTCCTCCCTGGACTCCCACCCCTCCCTCTGGCCACTGTCTCAAAAGAATTAACCAGCAAGGACTGGATAGCCCCTGCCATTTAGATTTCTTGTAAATGGGGAAGGTTCTGGATGAGACAGCCAGCTTCTCTGCTTCCTTGTACTGGCCTGGTGACTAATCTCAAGGGGAAATGAGAAACAGACAGAATAGGGCACTGCAGACATCTTTTAACTGGAGAAGAGGTGGAGATTTCTGATTAAAGAGTTCTGATTCAAGATTCCTGACCCAATACGTAACCAGGCAAGGTCTGTCTGCCTCTAGGTCTCCCCTAGATATTGTAGGAGAGGATCCTGGTGAGAGTGACAAGCAGCCCAAGGCCAATGTTGTCCGTAGCACACAGTGGGAAGGTAGCTCTATGTGGAGGCCATTATCAGGTTGTGTCTTCCTAAGGGCATCTGGCCAGTCAGGGCCAACACCCAGCCCACTCTCTACTTGCCAAGCCACATGCCACATCTGCCCAGAGAAACTGCCTTTTCTGATTCTTACAAAGGTCCCATAAGGGGTAGCATGAGCCCTGTGTGCACTGTATCTGTCTGTGCCTCCTGACAGCCATGCAGGTAGTTTTGCAAATAGAAGATCATCCTTACAACCAGCTGAGCCTCCTGCATCCCTGCCTCCTGGTGCTGTGACTAATCTCTCCTTCCTTCGTCCTTTATTCTCCACCCCCACCCCACGCTTTCCAGTCATTCTCCGTTTCCTCCTCCCTTTTCCCATCCCTTCCGTTTCATCCTCTCCCTTTTTCCTCTTCCTTGCTTCCAATCTATGGTCAAATGCCAGATGGCCAGATTCCCTAAACCCTCAGAAATACTCTGAAAGACAGGGATCAGGTAAAAGTGAAAGGAAGCTGCAGGGAAGAAAGTCTTTGTATTTAGAATACAGTCTTTTTTAAATTTTTTATTGTTTTCTTTTAACCTTGGGATTAATGGCAGATCATTCTGGGAGATGGCAGAAAACATCAGAAGGATGGATTTAAGAAACCTCGAGCAGAAAGAACTTGAAGGAGTTATTTAGCTATGTCCACGGAAATTTGCAGACACAATGCTGAGAGCTAGCATACCTGAGTTCTATTTTCCTTTCAGGTGACTGCTGGGATTGGCAGAATTACTCCCCCTCCCACCCAGAAGGTGTCCGTGCCCTAATCCCCAGGACCTGTGAGTATATTACCTTTTACGTGACCAAAGCAACTTTGCAGTGGTAATTCAATTTAAGGTCAGTTTTACAGTTGAGCTTAAAATAGGGAGATTATCATGAATTAGCTCAGTGGACCCCATCTAATCACACAAACTCTCACAATCAGAGAACATTCACCAGAAGAGGAAGCAAGAGAGATGCAGCAGAACAGGAAGTGAGAGCAGAGTGAGATGCGAGAGAGACTGTCACACCAGCCCCTGGCTGAGCATCAAGGTTGCAGCCATGAGAAATGGAATTCTACCAACAACATAGGTAAGTTTGGAAGTGGGTTCTTCCCAAGGACCTCCTTTAAGAACCACAGCTCTGTCAACGTCTTGAATTTAATTCAACGAGACCCATACAAGTCACTAGACTTGTAGTAATTTGTTGTAGCAGCAACAAAAAACAATGGCCAAAGAACTTTTAGAACATCCAATAATAATTTCTGTCCCTTTAGGCAAATATTCTACATACGTGCATCTGAGAATATGGTCCTCACGGTGACTAAGCAGCAAGCTGTGCTTGCCAAAGGTAAACTAGCAGAGCACACATTCAAATTCATTGTGTTGTCAGTACATAAAAGTCAAACACAAATCCATTTGCAAAACTTGTAAATTCAGATCACTAAGGTGTTCTCCAACCCAAAACTCAACTTTATCTTCAAAATATTAAAAAGCACTAAAAGCACTTGGTAGAGGAATTAAAGAGGAAGTCACAGTCATAAAAAGTGTAGCATGCAGAGTCTGGATTGAACTGGAGATGTCAAACATAAAGTATCCTTTGAAGGATCTTATCTGGGAAGAGAAGGGAAGTATTGGGGAAGAAGGGGAGAAAGACACAGGTTAAGGGAGGGTATTTATACAAGATTAGAGAGACCTGAGCATTTTTATTGGACATGACGATTAAGCCAGTTGATAAAGATAAGGACGATACAATACAGAACAGAAATAACTTGGAACGAGATCCAGGGGGAGGCATTTGGATAAAGAACACACAAGGAGGGTCCAGCGGTCAACTAGAGAAAGGCCGTCTTTGTCTGAAACCAGAGGAAAAAAGGGAAGCGTGGGTGGGGGGTCCTCAACCTCCTCTGGTGGGTTGGAGGCCACTAGGTCTGCGGCAGAGAAGGCTTGCAGGGGGCGGGAAAGGTTCAGGAGGGCAGATGTGGAACAGACAGCATGACCATTGTCATGAAGGTTGCAATGAAACCCCCTAAAGAGTAAGAACTTTCTGTTCGGAATGGAAAAGGAATTTGTTCAGGCTGCAGTCCCTGGAGGTGACTTTCCTCTGAAGAGATAACCAACTTACTTGGAACTTCTTTTGCCCTTTATTTTTCCAATTTCTGTGTTCATTTTAATTAAATTGTCCTTTATTCTTGTAAATAATTAAGGAATATTCTGGAATGAAGCATATCACAGCATGCCAAACAGCTACACTCATTTCTCCTTATGGATTGAGTTAGCAGCCACCACGTCACATCAGCACCCTGTCAATTCCAGTGACACAGCTCCTTATGGCAGAGAATTACAGTGAGTTGGGGGTAGCCACCATAGAGTCTGTTAAGGCTCCCTGTGAAGCGGGCAAGGTTCCTGGTTCTGGGCGGACAGATCTGCTCTGTGTAACCGTATTGTTGTGGGAAAGTTCTGGCAAAAAGGCACAACATCTCCTTTGGTGACCAGACCACGGGACTGAGCAAGATGCTATCTGCACTTGTCAGCCTCAGAAAAAAAAAGATGGTCCTGGAACAGTTTGGGCGGGAAGACAATAGGGCTATTTATTTATTTATTTATTTTGGGGCACAGGAATGAATAAATCTTTATCCCCAATGCAAAGCAGGCATTAAATCCAAGGACAATAAATGGTGAGCCCAGCATTCCAGGAACAATCACAAGCTTTCTCTGTGTGCTCGCTGTGAAAACAGTCCCACAGGGCTTCAAAGAGACATGCGGACTCCTTTTTTCTCTTCCTAAGTAAACAAAGTTAGGAAAGAACAAGCACTTCCTACAGCTGTGGAAGCCCAGAATTTCTCCCTACCCTATCCCAACCCTGACCCCAACCCAAGGATCCCTCATCCTTTCTGGCTTAAAGCAGCATGTACACATAGTGACCTTGAGGTTGAACTTGAAGCTATCTGGGTGCCCCCTTTGAGAGTAAATATTAAAATAATTATTAAAATTCCTTAAAAGCATAAAAGCAAGGAGTTTCCTAAACCCCTTGCATGTCACAGCATTTTTCCTATTCTTTGAAGATAAATATGTATTTCTTTGAACAAATTCCAATATTGATCATGTATGTTTACAAAATAGATAAACTTGGGCAAGGGGAAGTCAGATAGTTCACACTGAGAAAGTATGTATTGGGATATATATTTTTAATTACAAGCTCCTTAATATGTTAGTTTTATATATATAAATATATAATATAAATTAGTTTTCATTTATAGAAATAAATGAATTTGTTCTTCCAGTACAAAGGGGCATAGCAGTATCCATTAGCTCAACTTTCAGCTCCTGAAAGAGAAGCTTTATGCTAAAACCTAGCCTGAAAAAAGTTGGTACTAGTTAGGATGGGACCTGGAGCCAGCTGTCCCTTTGTTTTCCACTTCTCATCAGGCTGGCAGAGTGCCATCCCCATAAAAAGTCCTGTCTTTGTAGAAGCCAGCAAGGCTCTTTGTGGGGTCACCTCTTGCCACTTCCCAGAACTCACTCCTGAGTCAGGGCATTGCAAATAAAGTTTGCTCCACATCATGTGATCCTCTCCTCCCACACACGTCCCTCCTTGAGTCTTGTGGTTTACATATTCCCACAAGGTCAAGTCAAGGACATTTGGTCACACGAAGAGTTATGGAAACAGCACATGTAGGACCAACCATGCAACAAACTCAGAGATTAAAAATTCCTCTAATTTCGTGTAGGATTTCACATGGGACTGCTCCCCTTTGACAGAAAGCTGTGCTTTTCCCAGAGCAAGACCAATTTGTAAGCAGTGCTTTAGGGCAGACAATCTCAGTGCAGCTCCACAAAAATATGTCCTTGGACCTACCATTTTCTAAACACGAGGGTCACAAAAGAAACTGAAAACCAGGGATGGGCTTCAAGGACTTCACAGTCCAAGCAAAAGACAGAAAATACACACACCCATGAAATAGTTTACAGATTGATTGATTCAATCAATAATTTTTTAGAAGTATCTACTTTGTGCCAGGTACTATACAAGATACTGGATAAATAAATAAATAAATAAATAAGGCTTGGACCTGTCCTTAAAAAGCTTGCAGTCTGGCAGATGGAAACAGACCCATCAGTAAAGACAAGCTCTACTGATAGGGAACACGTCAGGGCCAGGGTTAGAGGAAGACATGATTTGGACATCCAGTCAATGCTGTAGGAGTTCATTGCGGAAGAGATGAGCAAGTACAGCCAAGATCAGGGAAAACTACGTGGAGAGATAAGATTTGATGTGTTCCTTCAACAGTGGTTGGGGTTTGGGTAATTAGAGGAAAGAGGTGAGGCCATTCCGGGAAGAAAGACCCACTGAAGAGCCCCAGGACAGGAAAGAGGCAGTCACAGCTGGAGTAAATCACTGTGCAAACTCACAGCTCTTCAGAGTGCAGCAAAGTATCCAGCCCCACACCAAACCAATTCATTACAAAGAGGCTAAATGACGATTAAAATGTTATGTAGATATACATGTAATTCTTCCAGATCTGTCCCTTATTTTCTCTATAAGGAAAAGGGAAAAAAATCTCCCTTCCCTCCTCTGTTTTTTTTTTTTTTTGACAGGTTGAATAATCACATCTACATGAGACAAGTTGACTAGAAAAAATCAAATCTAATGTCATGCACACATAACCCCCACACACATGAGCAGGTCAGAGACAGAAAGGGAAAATAAAATATGTATGACATTCTGAGCTAAGGATGAGGCAAGCACCTTGGGGCTTCAGTGGGTCATTGCAGGATGTGAGAAGAGCAGATGTCCAGTAGTGAGGAGTTTCCCTGCCACTATAGGTGGGCCAACATACAGTTATCTCTGATGACCTAATTCCTATTCTTCTAGGTAGTTAAAGGGACTCAAGGGTAAGGCAGGCTCAAGGGTAAGAAGTTTCCCTTGAGCCTGCAGGGTCTCAGTTGCCTTTAGTTCAAAATAATCTGCATACCACAGAGGCACATCTTGGGGGAACTTGCTCTGAACCTCTACAGCTCTATATCCTTGGATCAGATATTTAACCTCTCTGATCCTCAGTTGTCCCATTTGTAATGATAGTGCCCACTACATAAGGTTGTTGTGAGGACCAAGTGAGGGCTACATGAGCTGTGTCAGAACAGTACCTGACATACAGTATGTACTCAAGGAGTATACATAATTATTAAACATAGAAAAAAGTACTGGGGAATATGATAATAATGCCTCACACTTATGGACTGCTTACTGTTTTTCAGGGAATGTACTAAATGCTCTATAAGCATTATATAACTTTATGTACACCAAAATATTAACACAGATATCTCCGGGTAGTGGAGGCACCAAGAGATAACTTCAGAAAATTTCTCCCCCACACTGCCCCAAACTTTCATTAGTGCCTGTTCTAGGTCAGCTGCCTACATGCAGAACTTGAGATGTGGATTCCAGCACAGGGAGTTCTCGGGAGAAAGAAAGTGAGAGAGGAGGATGGAGCAGGAAAAGAGCTGGGTAAGGATGTGGTCTCACTGGGAATGTAGCTTTAGCCTAAACCCATGGGAGCACAGGAGCATGAACTGTACCACAGAGTTGATTCTACCTTGAGGAAAGGGAACCATTTTTGTACCCATCAGTCACTGGCTGCAGGCTGCCCTTGGGTGGGGTAGTGGACACAGCGTCCCTTGTGACTCCAGCCAGCCCAGGGCAGGGAGCAGCTGTGAGCTGTCTGTTAGCAGCCCACACTCACAGCAGCTGTGGGGTGAACACCCTGGCTTGGTAAAATGAATCCAGGCTCTACCTAAGAGCCACCCCAAACTTGGTGGTCAGAAACAGTAACAATCATTTTCCTTTATAATGTACAATTTGAGCAAGGTTTATCTGGATAGTTTGTTTGTGTGTTATATGGAGTAGCTTAAAAACTAAGGGTGCCTTGACTAGGTTCTGGAATCATCTGAAGACTCATAGCTGGCAGTTGGAGGTGGCTGTCTACTAGAACACCTGCACCTGGCTTCTCCATGGAACTATTGGGCTTCCTTGTGGCTCTGGATTCCAAGAGCACGCATCTCAGGAGAAGAAAGGCTTAGCATTTTTATGACCTCACCTTGAAAGTCACAAATTATCAGTTCTGCCATACTCCATCTATTCACTGAGGTGCTCATAGAGGTCCACTCTAGTTCAAAGGGAGGTACCGTGGGCTGGACATTGAAGCCTTAATCCCCAGTGTGATAATGTTTGGAGGTGGCAGCTTTGGAAGGGAATTGGGTTTAGATGATATCGAGAGGATGGAGCCCAATGGGATTAATGCCTTATAAGAAGAGTGCCAATTTCTCTCTCTCTCTCTGTCTCTCTCTCTGTCTCTCTCACTCTCGCTCTCTCTCTCTCTCTCAATCTCTCTCTCCCACTCACACCCTTATGTGAGGATACATAAAAAAGGCAGCTGTCTGCAAGCTAGGAAGAGAGCTCTCATCAGAACCCCACAATACTGGCACCCGGGTCTTGGACTTCTCAGTCTCCAAAAGTGTGAAAAAACAAAGTCTGTTATTTAAGCTACCCCGTCTATGGTAATTTGTTAAAGCAGCCTGAACTGAAATGGGAAATGCATTAGTTTGTTAGGGCTCCCGTAACAAAATACTACAAACTGAAAGGCTTAAACAACAAACATCCATTGTCCCACAGTCCTGGCGGCTGGAAGTCCAGGATCAAGGTGTCGGCTGGTTGTTTCCTCTGTGGCCTCTCTCCTTGGTCTGCAGGTGGCCCTTCTCACAGCGCCCTCCCGTGGCTGCGTGTGCATGTGGGCCTGTGTCAACATTCCCTTTTCTTGTAAGTCATTTGGGGTTAGGGCCCATCCCAAAGACTTCATTTTAAATTAATCACCTCTTTAAAGACTGTGTCTCCAATAAGGTTACATTCTGAGTGCTGGGTGTTAGCACTTCAACATACGAATTGGTGGGGACAGGGGGAATGATTCAATCCGTAACAGGCAAGGGGACACAGAAACCACCATCAACGGGCCAGGGAACAATGACACGTTGTAGGAAGAGTGTGTGGGATGGGATATACTGTGGGACCATCTTTGGAAAGTACAGTCTGCCTTAGGCACCAATGTCTACTTCAGTGCTGTACCCTTCCTTGATCTTTAAGAAGCACAAATCTCAATTTAAATAAAATTTTTGCAAATGAAACTTTAACACATCTCCTTAGTTGTCATCTTTCAACTAGTTTTCTGTCCTTAAGCTCTTCTTACACAGAAATTCTGAAGCCACCACTACCTTTGGGTGATGGAGTTATGAATTCATTATTAATTTTAATAATAATAGGAAGTCTTATGGACAGATTATGTGTTATACAGAGTGAACAGATTTAGAAAAACCATATTCTAAAAATAATGCACTGCCCTGGCCAGTGTGGCTCAGTTGGTTGGAGCATCATCCCATAACCAAAGGGTTGCAGGTCTGACTGCCAGCTGGGGCACATACCTCGGTTGTAGGTTTCATCCTTGGGCTGGATGGGTACGGGAGGCAACCAAATGATGCTTTTCTCTCACATTGATGTTCCTCTCTCTCTCCTTTCCTTTCTCCCTTCCTCTTTCTCTAAAAGCAATGAAAAAAAAGTCCTTGGGTGAGGATAAAAAAATAAATAAGTAAGTAAATAAGATGCACTGATAGAATGTGGCACTGGTAAAGTAATGCTTACATTTTCAAACAGAATCTGAATTGTAACAGATTAAAAGATTGCTCTACCCACTCTACCTCAAAATAAAGTTCCCTCTGTTGGGAGATGGTTACCTTAAAAATATTTTTTATTGTTTTTTACTAGAAATTAATATATGCTACGGCAGTCATTATTGCCTTACAAAATCTCCTATCTTTTCTTTTCAAGGATACTTTATTTTTTTATTAAAAGTATTTTAAAATCAGGACTACATTTAAAAGAATAAAGTACAAAATATAGAGAGAGTGAAAACCTTTCCAGCTCTGTCATCTGCAAATCCCCATCACTTTTCTTAGCATAATTTCCCAAATGTGTTACATATCAAGCAAAAACAAATACAGATTTTCCTTTCTGTCTCCTTTTTACAAAAGAAAAGGTAGCTAACTTTCCACACTCTTTTACACACCTTGCCTTTATTACTTTATACCTTGGAGATCTTTCCACATCAGTTCACAGATACGGATGTATCTGTGATATATCTGTGATACGTTTAAACATACGGATTGTTCTCCATAGAGCCTTGCCCACAGAACATGTTGCACACTTCAGTGTTTTTGCATATCAGGTTGGTAAAAAAAAATGTTATCTTTGTGTAATTTGAATTTACATTTATATATTTAAATGCATTTGGAATAATGAACAATATTTTACATGTTTAAGAGCTATTTGCATTTCCTATTTTATGACTGTTTATTCTTTTTCTTTATTCATAATTCTATTTGATCATTGGATTTTTTATTAATTCCTGGGAGCCATTTATATGTTAAGAAAATTAACCCCTTGTTGAGCATATATGAGTCTCATTCTGCTTCTAAATCCCAATTTTGTTCAGAGATTAGACTATTTCAAATATTCTGGTACAGGTTTGCTATAAAAAAACTCAGAGAAGGGAAAAAGAAAGAATAATGAATGTAATTTCACAGAAGAGATCTCAATGCTGATTTAAGGATAAAACTTTTTTTGACCTATTTCTTATAAGAGATGAGAGTTGCAGAAAAAAGCAAGAAAAGGAATGCTTACTGAGTACCCGCTATATGTATTTCATTCACACGATCACATTTATGGTCCTCACAGTTGCTCTATCGCCTTTCTTAAAAAGTGATTTTCATTGTATAACTAAGAAACTTGACGCTCAGACAAGTTCAAAACCCAGACCAAGATCACGTGACAAGTAAAGACGCAGACCTGGGTTCCAACTTGGATCTCAGACCCTGGAGTCCCTTCCCTTTCTATTGCTCCTGTTGCTTGCTTTTTGCTTCCACCTGTTTTAAGAACAGGCTGTTAAGTCCTTGAAGATCCATAACAATTGAACCAAAGCCACCATAATTGAGAGGCCAATAACCCTAATAAAGATGAAGAAGACATTGTTGTTGTTTTGCATGCCTCCAGGTCCCAGAATATTCACAGGTCTGGAACTGTCACATTCATCAGGAAGCCAGGCCCAGCTGGCTGCCGCTGGCTCCTGGCCATGTGTAGACAACCCCTGGTCATTTGTCAATGTTCCCCAGTGGTGCCTGCTTCATGTTAAAATCCTGGCCATGTGCCTCATTCCACTGTATAATTGCACCGGTCATAGTAAGGCTGACTAAATCCTTTTGATGCTTCTGCTAATTCCATGGGCCCTGCAGGCTAGAAGGGCCCGGAAACAGAACAGGGAACACCCAAAAGTGCAATCCAAAGGCTGGAGGCCCCTCCGGTTTTTGGACATGAGTAAACACTTCATTGTCAGATTGTCAACATGCAAATACAGGCAGGGCTTTCTTCTGGGTTAGAATAGGATGCCAGAACTAAAATTGACATCAGAGGGTTCCTAACACAGTTTTCAAATTGTGCTCTGAGGAGCCCTGTGATGGTGGAGGAGGTTTTCACAGGGGCACCTACGGGGATCAGGTCTTGGTTTCACATTCCAAGTTCAACCAGATCAGCGGTACTTCTATCTATGGCTTCCACATTAGATGTGTTGGGAGAGAGGGCTCTTGGAGAGAACAAGTCTGAGGACCACTTCATTTTACTGGTGTGGGAACAGAGGCTGAGAAAGAGCTTGATTAGCTGGATTACATGGGAAGTTAGTGGGAGGATTCAGATTAGTAGCCCCTTGATCAAATTTCTCTCCACTATTTGGGTTCTGCCACCACACCCAGTCCTGCTGTTTCCTTTGTTCCAGACCCTTATTCCCATTTGAGTTTGCAGCCAGTTATGCCTCAGATCCGAGCTGTGAATTAACTCACCCCAAATTTTCAAAAGCCCCCCTATGAAACAAGCTTTCAGTAAGTGTTCCTGGCTTTTCCCTACTCTGACCCACTTACACAGCACATCCTACTCAGTGACGTGTTGGGCTGAGCCTTATTGGAGCCTGAGGTATAGGATAAACATATGTACCTTTGTACACTTATCAAAGTATCCTCCCAGACTTTGAACCAAGTGGAAACATTGTGAAAAGTCTACAATTTTTAAAAAAAGAAAGACAACAAACTCATCTGTATATAACTCCTGCGATGTCTGATGTGTTTGCTCAACGTTGTTACCCCTCATACACCCAGTCCTCCAGGGGCTACACGGCAGAGCAGCCCCAAGAACCAAGGATTGATGGGGAAGCAGCTTTCCCTTGGCACAATAGCACAGGGTCATAAACCAACCACAAGAGCTTGCTTTTATGTAAAATTTTTACATTTTATTCATCATGATTTTTTCATTGTGCTAATCCTCTCCTGAGGATATGTTTATTGACTTTTTAAAAGAGAGAGAAGAGAGTGAGAGAGAGAAAGAAAAAAATGCATGTAATGGAGAAATATCAGTTGAACCCACAACCTAGGCATGTGTCCCAACTAGGAATCGAACCCAAAACATTTGGTGAGCAGGACGATGCACCAACAAACTGAGCCACCCTGCCAGGGCAAATGTTGATTTTTTATTTAAAAAAAAAGTTCTAGATTACTTAGTATTTGGGGGCACTCCCTTAAATTTTATGCCTCCCCACCTGACCCTGTTCCCAGTGCTGCTGCCTGCTGCAATGGAGCTTCCCAGGCCCTGTCTAGTCATTCACAGAACCCACAAATACAAGAGGTCACAGAGCCAGCCAGTATTTTACCTCTTGTTCATCCTTCAAAACCTCAAAGGCCCCGATTGTTATTTTATTATTTATCTCAGCCCTTGTCCCGCACCCAGCTCCAAATTAGGCATGTTCCCTCAAATCATAATTCCTCTTGGAAAGTGATATGTTCTTACTCCTTCTAGCAGTCTCTCCTTCTGTGGGTGCTGCATCAGAACTTTACCTTTAAGACTGAGTCAGGTATGCAGATTCCAGAAAACCGCATGAAGACATTTCCATGATGTACATAGACGATTTGGGGTTCCCAACTTAATTTGCATCCCTAAAATATCCCTAAAATTTCTTCCGTCTTTGCAAGTTTTTATTCAGAAAAAAATAATGTGGATTTGGGGCTGACAGAAGGGATTTTTCAGCCACCTTCATTCCTTACAGCTCTTACTTTTGACTTAGTCAACACTGACTCCCTAAGGGAGTAGGTGGTAGGTGAAACACCGGGATTGATGGCAATCAGTTATGCAACTTCCCTTGTGTTGTGACACACCAATACAAGTGCAAAACACTTGGTTGAAAAGGGACAGGAGTGTTGTTTTGCTCTTTTCCTTCCTTCTGTAATATCTGGGAAGTGTAGTTAGCAACATGCTTAACCACTTGTTTACCCAAATTAGTCTAAAGTGGTGGATATGATTGGTTGTGGCAGGCACTCCCGACCCTCAGCCTTACCAGCCTCTTCTCAGTGCTGAGGCAATCAGCTGCAGGAAGTATGTTTAACACACAACCCCCTGAGCTTCTCGCTTATTTCCCATGCTTCCACTCCAGGGACTTGGCCCATTTCTGTTCACATATCTCCCCACTCTTTCTCCCATCCCTAAATTAGGGAAGTCCCTTCTGAGTTCTATTTCTTTTGTTCTTGTTCTCATTAAGGCCAGAGGGGTCACTGGAGAGCCGTTTGGGATGCTTCCATCTGGATTGGCCACCCTTCTGTTCTGTGACTATAATCTGAGACCCCTGTGGGTGGGCCTAAAAATCTGTAGTGGGATCTATATCTGAATCAAATGAACATAACTTAAAATTCCATTATAGTGTATTGATTGACTTTTTAGTCATACCTACTGCATTATGGTTTTAATGTTTGCTCTGTGAATTATAATATACAATCTTAATATCTCATAGACAATTTAGAGTTAATATTGTACTGCTACAAGTGATATGTAGATATCCACATCATTTATGCTATAGTTCTAATATACTCACATATTACTTCTACATACATTATAAAGTCTGCTATAGTATTATAATTTTTATGTATAGATGATGTTTTTCTGTTTCTTTACATATCAATTCATTTTGAATTTTATCTCAGGCATTATGAAAAAATGTTATACAAACTTTGGATTCTGTTATGTTCCACTGAAAAGTACTGATTTTTTTTGTTAATGTTTTATGTATGCATGATTCAGAAATCAGTCAGAAATTTAAGCAGAGTTTAGAAAGAATCTGGGACTTTCTGTCTCTGATTTTTTCCTTTTCAGGATTTCCCTTCCCCTTTCCAGCAGTTTGGGTTGCCCTGAATTGTCTTTTGGTTCTTCAAGCTAGTAAGATACCATTTTCCACTGGCTTTATCCACCCCCACAAAGCCACAGATTGGGGGCTACCCTCAGGCTGAAAAAGCTATAAAAAAAAGAAGGGTGGGGGGATGTACATGAATCAAATATTCTCCAGTATTTGGAAGCTTTTATTCACTCTCTAGTCCCTTCAAGAAATTTGGGATTTTTAGATCTGTTTGGTTCAGAGTTCACAGTGTTTATCTATATAAGAGTTGGCTCAATAGAAGCTTCTTGACCAATCCTGAACTCTCTCAACTCTATCGATTTCATATTTCTTCTAATGTCAAGATGGGAAGGGTAGGTGGGAGGGGATAATTTGAAGTTTTACTAACAATCTGGTGATATTTTCAGCTTCATAAATATTTTTGGAGGTCCTTCTAAATTCTATGCATGGTGACACTTAATGAGAATACAAAGAGAAATAAAGTCCACCAGCCCTTCCTTTCAAACAGTCTACACTTTCATTCCAGTTAAGAGAAATAGAAAATCCTTCCTTCTTTTCTTCCTTCCTTCCTCCCTACAAAATGTGGTCACTTTATTGGCTTCAGTTGGGAAAAGAAGTGGTTAAATTCATGACCACATCTAACAGGGATAGGTAAAAGAAACACAGTTCTCTCCCAGGTATACCTTTGCTTGTGCTATTTCACATCTCCCCCATACCAACCCAACACTCTCATCGATGTTCTGTTCTTCACCCTTTTACAGATGAGAAAAATGAGGCTTGGAACTGTTCAGTGCAACTTGTTTGAAGTCATATTGCCAGTAAAGAAAGGGGGGAATTGGCTCTAAACTCTGGTTTCTTTTCATTTCCATTAACCAAACTTGGAAATATCTCGTCTCTACCTCACCCTTCCTATCTGGTTCTGAACACATCAGGAAACTGAAATTTTCTTGTTGTAAAGGTAATGACCCAACCCCACTCTTCCATGATAGACCAGATGATTTAAGGACCCTTCAAACACTTCAGGTCTATACTGAAAACACAAAGTATGAATCACCTCCAGAGTCTTCTGTCTTAATTTAGAAATCTCTGAGTTTCAGGCAAACTGCAAACTTTACCCTGGGTGAATGCTTCGCTGAACTCCGGTGGCTCCTCTCATTCTAGCCCTCACTCAGCATATCTTGCAGACTATCTTCAAGTGTACACATGACCTTTCAGTCTCTCTGCAAAAACTGCAGCACTTAGATGCAGCACTGCTGTCTGATGATAATAAATGTAATAAATGTAATAATAATAAACAATAACAACAATGCTCCATTCTAAAGCAGGTCTTTTGTTTCTCAAACTTACTTTTAGTCATTATTTCATATGATCTGTGCAAAACTTTGTAGTCACCCATCATCTTCCTTTCTCCTTCTCCAAATGAAATACTAATTACATGTTTAAATGTCCTTTTTAAAAATCAGAATATTATTTCTATCATAGAAATGCAACTTTTATGTGCCAAAGCACACAAGACCACTCAGAGATTCTCAGTCCCTCAATGTCAGGGATTGTTTCTTATTTTCCATGTGTGCCAATCATCTAGCCCTGTATTTACAATATAACCGGCACTTGACAGAAATAACAACACTAAACACACTACTTATTAAGCTTTAATACAATATCTCATCTTATAAATGGTCCATAAACAAATGTTGAAAATTCCAGGTTCAAATTCCAACCCTGCCACTCACTGGAGTCCTCGCTAGTCATGAGTTTGGCCAAATTACTTAACCTCACTGGGGTTCAGCTACCTCATATGTAAAACCTGAGCAAAAAGCCAGGGTTGTGAGAAGTGCAGCTACATTTCATGAAAAACCTAGTACAGCAGTCCGCCCTTGTCCGCAGTTTCTCTGCCTGCACTTTCTGTTACCTGTGGTCAACCGCAGTCCAAAAATATTAAATGGAAAATTTCAGAAATAAACAATTCATAAGTTTTAAATTGCAACGAAGTAGCGTTATGAAATTCTGAATTGTCTTGCTCTGTCCCACCCAGGAAGTGAATCGTCTCTTTGTGCAGCATATCTGCCTTGTAGGCGTAACACTATAAGACATTTTGAGAGAGGATGGGGGAGAGAGACCCTAACTTATATTATGGTATATTGTCATAATTGTTTTATTTTATTGCTGTTGTTAAATCTCTTACTGTGCCTAACTCATAAGTCAAACTCCAAGATATTTATGTATGTATAGAAAAATATATGGTATGTACAGGATTCAGTACTATCTGCAATTTCACACACCACTGGGGACCTTGGAATGTGTCCTCTGCAAACAAGGAGGGACTGCTCTACAGTGTCTGGTCCAGTGTGCTCTCCAAGACACTAACTCATTGGTCTTTAAGTGAGGAGGAGAATGGCACATTTGCCTGTTTTTTAAGATGTGAAACCTAAGGCCCAGTCAGGTAGACTTGTCCAAGGAACACAAAAATTGACACCGATAAAGATTTCCCCCGCCTTCCTCTCCAGTGCCTTTGGTTAGACTGCAGCTGCCCTAACCCTAAACCACTCAGTAGATACTTAACAAATACTAAATCCAATATTCACTGTCATAGAGGAAGACCCTGCTATCTGCTGGGCACTGTCAGTTTCTGTGCTCATATTATATAAACATTAACAACCACTCTGTTACATAGCTATTGTACCTGATTTACAGATGAAAACAAAACAAAAAGAAGGCTATTTTGAAAAGTTAGCCACTTCAGCGGGCTCACAATCAGTAAATGGCCAATCTAGGATTTGAACCCACATTCCAAGACCCATACTCTTTACATTGATTCTTTGCCCTTCATGCTCTCTCTCTAAAGGAAAAAAATAGCATAGAAGTGTGACAAATTATTGAGAAAAATTGCACTGTACAATTGCTTGATGCAATATACTCAGGGCACAAGAAGTCCTTCGTTCGTTTTCTGCCTAATTGCTGCAGTTCTCAAGCACTTTCTCAGGCAAGGCTGGTGTTGTCTAGCCCCAAGGTGCAGAGAGAAGGGAGGGCTTGGAAAGGCAGTTCACCCAGCTGGGATGGATAAGGTGGGTCCACAAGAGTGCCAAAGACTCATGGACTCCAGCGTTGTTTTCAGGAGGAACATGCTGAACTGAGTCGTTTGGGTATAAACATGTGTTTCGCCTCAATAGAAGCAGACCCCTCCAACGAACTGTTTCAGAGATACAAGCTAGACCAGTCTGTTTGCTTGTGAGGGTCAACTCCCAGCTGACGTATTTTGGTTGTTCTTGGCTCTACAAACAAATGGCCATAAGTGAGTGATTGCTGTGTCTTCCACAACTTGGCAACCAAAGCTTCTGGGTGTTTACTGGGCACGTTCAATCCTGACAGCTGCTCTCGGCTCTCAAGGGAGACAAAGGCAAAAGAGGCAAGGAAGGAAGCCAGGTGGTGGATGAAGAAGAAAACCTAGGTCAAGCCAAACACAGAAGAAAACCTAGGTCAAGCCTCCCAGCCAAACACAGGGTCATTCGACAATTCCTCGGTAAGGAATTGTCGAATGACCCTGAAAATACATAAAGAAGACAAACGAGATCTGTTTTGAACTTTCATGGGACTTAACCCCTGTACCAATTCAAATGATTTGCTACAGCTTTAGTCATAAGCCCTATCCATGTAGAACTGTAGATATGTACATCTGAGCAGCTGTGTGTAGCTGCTGGCAGGCTATTACTTTGTACGTCCTGCTGATAATACAGGTGCAGTGGGCATAAGTGTGGAATGTAGAAATGCTGAGTTACACGCAAAGTGCAACTTTAGAACCTGCAATTCATAGAACCGCAAACCAAGAGGCCAACTGACACAATGTAAAAAGGCAGAAGACAGTTTCTCACCTATTGACTTGACAAACTGGAGCAAAATCCTTAGGTTGTCCATGGCAGCACAACCAGACTGAGTAACTAAATACCAGAAGACTTGGGTTCTAGTGTGAGCTCTTCCATGATCCAGCTTTGCAACTTTGTGGCCTCAGTTTCCAAAAATCTGGGCTTTGGGGCTCTTGATACAGAAAACAGCAGGGCAGCACATCATAATGAAAAGTGCATCAAACTGGGACTCAAAAGGCCTACAGGAAGGTATTGAACCTCTATAGCTAACTCAATGCAAAAGTTATTTTTCAGCAAATATTTATGGAGCATTTACTAGGTCCTGGGAATGTGGCAAAAATCAAAACCCATCAAATCCCTGCTCTTATGGCCCATACCTTTTAGAAAGGGAGATAGATGATAGGAAACTAAGTGGATATGTCAACAAGAGATGGAACGTCAGACAGCGGCAAGCTCTAGGATGAAAGAAAGAAAGCAGGATAGCCTAAGAGAGAGGATTTGCCATTTTAGTTAGAGTGGCCAGACGCAAATAATATCAACTGCAAAAAGTCATTGTGAGAAAGGTAAAAAATCATGTATTTTTAACACTTTATATCAGGAAGCAAAGTACCATGGCACTGTTGGTTTTCTTCCCATTGTTGTTATTGCTGGTTTCTGAATGGCTAAAAGGACTATTTCCAATAAGGTAAGAGTGGAGTTTTCACACTACTCCTAAGACTGAGAAATAAAGCTCAGTGTGCCCTGGCCGAGTGGCTGGTTGGTTAGAGTGTCATCCCATATACCAAAAGATTGTGGGCTCCATACCCTGTTAGGGCACATACCTAGGTTGCGGGTTTGATACCCAGTCAGGGAGCATACGGGAGGCAACTGATAGATGTTTCTGTCTCACATCGGTGTATCTCTCCCTCCCTCCCTCCCTTTCTCTCTAAAATCAATAATAAAATATCCTCGGGTGAGGATTTAAAAAATAAAATAAAGCTCAGTGCACCAACTCTGCCATTTCATATTCCCTGGTTTCTTTCAATGCTGACTTCTCAGGTTTTCGATCCACGCTCCCGCCCCCCTATTCTGCAGCAGGAACTTGACTTCCGATAGCAGGGACTTAATAAATATAAAAACTTCTTAGAAGCACTGGTGTTTGATGTCGCCGATGAGGACTTCACGGTTTGTCTCTGTTCCCCAGTGCAAGGAGCTCAGCACTGAGCTCAAGGCTTAGAGGCTTGAGGCCTGTTTGTTTTGGAGAGATCCAATCACCAGGTGGTGGAACCTTCCCGCTCAGGAAACAAGCTCTGAAACCATCAGTCCAGCGGACTCCCTCCGCCCTGAGCACAACAAAGGGCTCCACTGTGCAGCCACATCCTGGCCCAGGAAAACACCCGCAGGTAGCAATGCCCAGACCATGACCCAGCCTGACACTTGGGCTCAAAATCCTGACTTACATCTCTGAGAGTCTATGGGTTTTAGGGTTTTAGAAGACAGCCAGTCATCTGAGAGCTGACTCGTCCTCATCAGAAGCAAAACTCTCTGTTTTGCTCAATTGTGACTCAACATACATGTTTCTAAGAAGTTTTCTCCTCGATATCAGCACAAAGCTTTACTGTGGGTTAGAGAATATTGGACAAAAAAGTTACAGATCATTGTGATAAATACCTTTATGGGAAAGTACAGAATAAGGAAATCATTTTAAATACAGAGTCTGGCACAAGCAACACCCCTTTTTTATTACAAGATCTTTTACTACAAAATCATCAGTATGCAATTCTGTAACATAACATTATCACACGCAAGCATACCATATGACATTTTAGGTGAAATGTTCAAATTAAAACCTATAAATTATTACACCCATATTATTACCTGACCAACCACACTCAAGCAGGAGTTACTTCTGCCAGACCTGTATTTCTGGTTGTCCATCCAACGGGCACTTTCCAATGTGATTTGAATCTGTAGTTCTTCTCACCTAAAACCTATATGGAATGAACTTTTCCTTAGAAACCTGTGGCAACCAGCCTCCAAGATGGTCCCTAGTGATCCTCAGCTCGTGCTCTTCCTGCTATTACGTGTCCCCCTCACACTGAAACAGGATTGATTTCTGTGAGCAACAGCATAGAACAGAAACGTGACTCCAGAGGCTAAGTCACAAAAGGGAGTGCAGTTTCCACCTTGACCTCTTAGACTGCTCTCTCATGGGGGAAAGTAAACCACATGCCCTAAGGATACTCAAGGATCTCTGCAGAAAGGCTCACATGAAGAGCAGTTGGGGCATCTCACCTATAGCCAGGCATGTAAACAAGCATCCTTGGAAGTGGGTCCTCGGCCCCAAACAAGCCTTCCAATGACTGCAGCACTGGCCAACGTGTGACTACAACCTACTGAGAGATGCTGAGAATCCTAGGGAAGTCACTCCTGAATTTGTGACTCACACTAGCTGTGAGAGATAATAAATGATTATTCTTTTAAGCACCAAGTTTGGGGTAATTTTTTGCATGGCAACAGATAACTAATACAAAACCTATTCTGAGGATTGAATGGACTATAGTCTGCTGAGCCCACCAGGCTTAAATCTCTTCAGACACAGCACTAGATTTCAAGGAAGTCTATGCCATCTTGCCCAATACCATACCAGTGACTTTTAGAGGACTATTTCCTGAAATTGGCATTGAATTTTGAAGAGCTTTAAAACACCATGGGCATTCTAAAGAAACAAGCCTTCTAAGCATTGCTTCTGAGGATGAACTTACAAACATCCTGGGGTTCCCATTGTCCTTACTTTTGCAGGCAATGTTTTTTGAACTTCCTATTGGTTGTTGGTTAAAGGCTGCTAGAGAGGTAAACATCAACTGCCTGGCAACCCAGGGCCAGAGTGGGTTCCTGCCTCAGAGAAAGCCCGCAGGCAAGTGGACACAGGTGCTGGTGGTTGCAAGGAGAACCGCTGAGCTTGGAAATGATATTGGCTGAGAGGATATGGGCGGAGACACCAAGTGTTTGCTTCAGTTAGCCAGCCAAGGCCTCAGACACGAGAAGAAGGCAGGGATCCACTCATCAGAATTATGGCTACAAGATGGCAATTGAGACTTCGGAGCAAAATCCAAGCACAGCTATCCAAACAAGCATTGAGGTCAGGGCCAGACTAGTAACAGAGGCTTCCTAGACCTGATGTTAAGTCTGAGCTTCCCAAATCACTCTTGCTGGGAAGAAAAAGGAGGAGGCTTGGAGATGGGAGTTCCCTCCCCTGCCTTTTAGCCCTAACCACAGGCATAGACTTCACCGGCTCACCATGCTGGGGCTGGGCTCTCACTTCCTTCCTTTGCTGCTGGCTCTCACCTGAAGCAGCTCTTTCTATGAGGGCCAATGTATTTAGGGGACAGGTCAGTCATTTAAAATAAACTCAGCCAAGGACTTAAAGAAAACCAAAGGATAGGGCTTCTCTTCTTAGGGAAATCAGTGAGTTAAAATAGTGCCCGGCATACAGTAGGTGCTCAACAAATGTTAAACCAGCTTCTCCCCAGCCCCTGCCACACCGCTAACTTATGGCCTCCAACAGGAGCAGATCCATAGAGATGATCTAGATCTGCTTTCCGGGCCTTCTGGTACCTTAACAAAGAAAACACAGACAGTGACCCTGAGTCCTCCATGTGTGGTGGCACTGCCTTTTCACTGGGAGTCCTTCCCCTTTGGTGAAGGGTGCTCCCAAGCTCCATTAGCCTGAGACAGGTAAACAGAATAGAGCACATGGGAGGATCCACCGTGGGACACCAACCAGCCCCATGGGCATAGATTTGAGGAACCCTGTGAGTTTCTTATCACTAGCCCAGTGATGCCATGATATTTCATGCACAGAATCACATTTTTTTAAAAAATGGTCCTCCAATGTCACCCAGCCTTGGTTCTAATGTTCTTTGAGGCAAGGACTTAGACAAGAAGAAACAGAGGTGGAAATTTTTCTGTCCCTTCTTTCTCCTGCATTTGCTTCTCTGACTTCAACCTCCAGAGGGCACTGATTTTCAAAAGACTGAACCAAACACCAAAGCTGGCCCTGCAGGTCACCTGCTGTTTACCCAGCAGGAAGGAGAGATTCTCAGCAGCTGTTTATTCTCTGTGAATGATTGATCCTGGTGAAATTAAACCAGAGACTTTACTTACACTTATAAATTGTGTGCCTTCCCCCAGATAATATAAGGAAGCCCCAAAGCCATGATTTCTGCTGGTCTGTATGTCTTCCTTTTAGTCTCCACTATCAGCTCCATGTGTCTGGTAGGCTTTCTCTGGAAATAACCCAAAATTTCCTGGTCATGTTTAGAGATCAGAAACTGGAAGAGACCTGGTGGCCCAGGAGCCAGTCCAGAGATTTTCAGGGCCACCAGGAGGTAGATGTGATACTTCGGGACTACCTGGTAGCAAACAAGGATCAACGTTTGACAGTTCAGCAGACCTGGTTTCAGATCCCACCTCTGCCTCTTATTAGCTCCATGACTGGATAACTTACACAACCACATCTTAGCATGAACTGGAAATAGAAATGATACTTAATTTCATAATTTTTTGGCATGGAATAAATTCTTTTGAACATGTAAAAAGCTAACACTGTGCCTGACACAAAATAAGTGCTTTGCAATTATTAGTTCCTTCTCCACCATCCTTCCCCTCTTTTGACCTTTAACAATACCATACAGGATGGACAAATTTCTGCAAGTTTTCCTAGAAAAGCCTCAGTCACTTAAATGAACTCAATTCTTGCCCCCTTAAAAAAATAAATGTTTTTTCATTGTCTGGTATCCCCCAAACAACCAGAGAGAGGAAGGCCACAGGAGAGTCAGAAAGCCAGCTAACCCAGAGGCCCTGGGCTGCCTTTACATCTGTACCCAGATGCCTGTGGAGTTAGAGAGAGTTGCCAGAATCCCCAGGACAGATCCATCTTTGGGGAATGAGACTGGAAGCCATACTTAGCAGGAAATTCTCCAGTAATATGAAGCACCTTGCTCTTCTTTCCCCACTTGAAGTGCCTTGTATGTTTCAAGGATGATATCCCCTACTTCAAGTGCTTTGAAAGTTCCATGATGAACAGAGGGAGTTTAGAAACAAATCTTCAGTATCATTACCTCCCCCTTGTATCCCAGATGACCACAACATGTCACTGAATGGCTGCCATGGAGCAGGCCCAGTTCTTCCTTTTTTTTTTTTTCAGTATATCTTATTGGTTGTGCTATTACAGTTCTTCTATTTTTTCTCCCCTTTATTCCTCTTCACCCTGCACCCTTTTCCCACCAGCATTCCCCGCTTCCCAGCCTTAATTCATGTCCATAGGTCATACATATAAATTCTTTGGCTTCTACATTTCCTACACTATTCTTAACCTCCCCCTGTCTATTTTCTACCTACCATTTATGCTTCTTATTCCCTGTACCCTTCCCCCCATTCTTCCCCCCACCCCCTCCCTGCTGATAACTCTGCATGTGATCTCCATTTCTGTGATTCTGTTCCTGTTCTAGTTCTTTGCTTAGTTTGTTTTTGTTTTTGTTTTTAGGTTCAGTTGTTAATAGTTGCGAGTCTGTTGTCATTTTAATGTTCATAGTTTTGATCTTTTTCTTAGATAAATCTCTTTAATACTTTATATAATAAGGGCTTAGTGACAATGAACTCCTTTAACTTGACCTTATCTGGGAAGCACTTTATCTGCCCTCCCATTCTAAATGATAGCTTTGCTGGATAGAGTAATCTTGGATGTAAGTCCTTGTCTTTCATGACTTCAAATACTTCTTTCCAGCCCCTTCTTTTCTGTGAGGTTCTTTTGAGAAAGAAGCTGATAGTCTTATGGGAACTCCTTCATAGGTAACGGTCTCCTTTTTTTCTTGCTGCTTTTTAGATTCTCTCTTTATCTTTAATTTTGGGTAATGTAATTATAATGTGCCTGGGTGTGTACTTCCTTGGGGTCAACTTCTTTGGGACTCCCAGAGCTTTCTGGACTTCCTGAAAGCCTATTTCCTTTGCCAGATTGAGGAAGTTCTCCTTCATTATTTTTTCAAATAAGTTTTCCATTTCTTGTTCTTCCTCTTCTCCTTCTGGCACCCCTATGATTCAGATGTTGGAACATTTAAAGTTGTCCTGGAGGTTCCTAAGCCTCTCCTCATTTTGCTGAATTCTTGCTTCTTCATTCTGTTCTGGTTGAATGTTTATTTCTTCCTTCTGGTTCAAACTGTTGATTTAAGTTCAGTTTTCTTCCCTTCACTGCTAGTTCCCTGTGCATTTTCATTTATTTCACTTTCCATAGCCTTCACTTTTTCCTTTACTTTACGACCATACTCAACCATTTCTGTGAGCATCCTGATTACCAGTGTTTTGAACTGTGCATCTGATAGGTTGGCTATTTCTTCATTGCTTAGTTATTTTTCTGAGGTTTTGATCTATTCTTTCATTTGGGCCACATTTCTTTGTCTCTGCATACCTGTTATATTGTAAGGGGCGGTGTGTTAGGTATTAGCCAGGGTGGAGCAATGCACATTGCTGCTATGGCAATGTGTGTGGAGGAGGGGTCTGAGAGAGAACAATGCCATTTGCTCAGGTCTTGCCAGCTTTCGGTCACTTCCCCCACTACTCACAAGCAAATTGAGCCCTTATGGTGCTTATTCCCAGGTGGGTGGATTTGTGTATGCTCTAGGGCCCTGTGGGTCTCTCTAACAAACTCTCCTGTGAGGCTGGGAGTTTCTCCTGCCACCATAACCTGCACAGGTTTTTACAGTCAGAGGTTTTGAGGCTTTCTCTTCCTTGTGCCAGAGCCCTGGGTTGTGTGGTCTGTCTTGCTTCCCAGTTTATTCACATGCAAATGTGGGACCTTCTGGTCCATCCACCACCACCTCACCCACCTGGTCCTCCAGCTGCCTCCTTGCCACAGGTCCTCTCTGACCCAGCTGCCCAACTCTGCCCCTCCTACTGGTCTAGATGAATGTTTCTTTAACTCCTAGGTTATTGGGCTTCCATACAGTTTGATTTCCTGGCAGTTCTGGTTGTTTTTTTATTTTTAAATTTGTTGTTGTCCTTCTTTTGGTTGTGCAAGGAGGCAAAGTGTATCTACCTATGCCTCCATCTTGGCTGGAAGTCACAGGACCAGTTCTAAATCCTGACACTGCTGGGCCCTTGTCCTCAGTGATCTGTCTACCAAGGGAGACAAGCAATAAACAAGTGATGACAGCATCATGAAATAAGCTCTATGTGCTTGTGGCCAAGTATCACATGTCTAGGACTGAAAGTGTAAGAGACAGGCATCTGGGCTATATTGAGGATGACCCACGTCCTCACCACTTGCCACCTTTGGCCACTAAAATGACTTGTCTGGGCCGAACCTTCTTTGGACACCCTGTCCCTGTCCCTGTCCCATCATGTGACTTCTGTGCTTCAGCTTATTCATCTTAAGGAAAGGTCAGAAACTACAGTTGATACTGCAGGGACAAATCTAACCAGAACCTTAAAAGAGTGAAAATGTGGGGGGACAAAATTAGACTCTAATTTTTTTTAGTGTGGGGTTTTAAAAAAGTTTTGTTATTTTTTCATTCTTTTTTAATTTTATTTTTCAATTACACTTGATATTCAATATTATTTAGTATTAGTTTCTGGTGTATAGCATAGTGGTTAGACAATTTTATAATGTACAAAGTGATACCCCTGATAATTCAAGTACCCATCTGACAATCATACACACACATTACAATATTACTGACTATATCCCTATGCTACATTTGACATCACTGTGACTATTTTATAACAACAAAAAATAAATAAAAAGAAATTAAAATGTGTTTTTTTAAATTTATTCTCATTACAAAACTAAAGCAACCTTTAAAAAAAAAAAACCTGTCATTTACCAACCATCCTGATTTGTCTGGGGCTGTCCAGTTTTAGCACTGAAAGTTCCGCAACCTGGGAAATCCCTCAGTCCTGGACGCACTGGAACAGATGGTCATCTTAACTCTGTTATGAATGCAGAAGTACCAGCAAAACTCAGAGAACTGTGCCAGCCTCGTGCTTCAGCCCTGAGCCATGAATGCAGAAAATCTCAGTCCATGCACAAAGCCCAAGTTACTTCCTGAGTATAGATGGAAAGATAGGTAATATTTCACAAACACAAATATCAATAAATAATGAATGAATATGAGAGCATCTTCAAGAATATAAGAAAATGTGGCTTCTTGTTTTTGACAAAATTAGAGCATAGCCTTACAAGTTACTGGGAGTGAGTGGAATCTACTTTTTCCTGGAGAGGCTGAACAAAAAGCATAAAGGTGAACAGCATGGGCATTGATATAAGACAGATCGACCTCAAATCATGGTTTTGAGTTTACACCCTGTGTGACCCAAGGTAAATTTCTTAATCTCTCTGTGCATCAATTTCCTTTTCTGTAAAATAATTCCTACTTTAAAATGCTGTTCTATAAATTAAAATACAATTATCACAATACATGGAATAGAAAGACTTAATAAATATTAACTGCTGTGGAAAAAACAAAAGCAAGAAAAAACCTGGCATTTTATTGCCTTGGGAGTACAAAGTACAGTTAATAACGGTCTAAGAGTCAGACACCTCGTGAAAACAAGTTTGTCATGAAATGTTAGGAATATAGTTTTAGATCAGTTTTGAATACCATTATATTTTCACGTGTTCCTGCAGCTGAAGAAAGCCATGGGCTGAATATCTTCACGTGCCCCTCTGGTTTCTCCCTCCACCTTTTCCTCCGTCCTTCTTCATGCCCTTGGAAGCTGGCCTATGTGGCCTATACCATTCCTGGCCCCCTGGGTTTCCAATGCATTTGGTGCAACCAGCCTGCTGTTTCTTTCCACGGAAGGCCACAGCTCCTGTTAAGAGGCCCTCCCCATCCAGCCCTCTCCTCCATCTAGGTTTGGAGGTCCCACTCCTTCAAGCTTAGTGATGTTAATGATTGCCCCCTAAGACTGACCCCAAGGTTGTGCACCATCTTTTGGGGGTTCCCAGCAGCATGACCACACATTTGTAAATCATCCTTTTGTAAACTCCTCAATTTATCCAAGTGAATGTTCCTTTTGTTTTCTGCTGGAATGCTGACAGATACAAATATCAAGAGAACCAGTGATTTCCAAACAGAAATTTGGGAAGAGTGCTGCTTTGGCCACATCAGAATCACTTAGGGAGCTTTTTGAAAATACAGATTCCTGGACCTCGCACATCTGCATTTCTAATAGCTAGTTCTGCACACAGCCAGACCGGGGGACAGGTTGCTGCTGGGGCACCTGCTGCAGCAGGGCCCTCCTTCCTTCCCAGTTTGCTCTTCTAGTTTCACATCTCATTGTTTTCAATTTCATTTTGGTTAAAGACAAAAAAAATATAGCACATACAAAAAATATGTATATCTTCCATAAAGCTGATTTCTTCAGGGATAGGAATTTTGGTCTATTTTGTTCAGATCTAAAGCATTGCCTGACACATAGTTGGCACCCAACAAATATTCCAGTGAAGGTTGAATCAATAATTTACTAAGAACATTTGCAGAACTTTACAAGGCTTAAATCAGTTCAAGTCTGTGACCTCCAGGAACAGATGACCTAAGATCACAACAAACAAAAAGTGGTCCTGACAGGGGAAGATGAATTGCTCACCCAAGCTAGGAAAGTTGCTGAATATACGTAAAATTTCAGACTACTGGCTTTCCTGGAATATCTCCCCACCTGTGCTTCACAGCCTGGTGTACATGGCACCAGACAGGGTGGCTATACTACAAGTCAGGAAGCGGCTATAGACATCCATCAAGGCCACAGGGAGACACAAAACCCCAATCCAAACTTCCCCTTCTCCACACTGTTACACACAGTCCCAGCACTCAGGGTGCCATTTTTAACCCAGAGGTTGCTGTACTTTACAAACTCAGTGTTCAAAATAGATTTCCATGCAAATTAAAAGTCTGTAGCCAGACAGGCCCTTCCTACCCTCTACCGGGTCCTCCTACCTCCTCAGCAGTTCCTATTTGTCTAAAGGGACTTGTCCTTTCCCTTAGTTCCCCACTATCCTTATTTTTTGTGTTGCTAACAGAAAGATCTCTTGGCTCACATTTTTCTGACGGTATACATGGGTAAAAGTTTCTATCCAATTTACCTCTCTTTATGCCAAGACTAAATTTACTTGAATAAATTTGGCTGAAACTCATTCTAGGTTAAGAAACACACTTCTCCAACTCTTGAAACAGAGTGTACTGCTCATACCCTTTGTGAATAGCATCTTTTCTAAATGACCTGATCTTTTCTAATGATCTGATCATTATTATGAAAATCATTGCTGATTTTATACTTTAAACCCAGTGGCTGCCTAAGAGCCAAGAAGGTAGAGAGAGCAACTTGCTCCTCCTTTTATAACTAAGCCCAGGCCTGATGCATTTGCTTGGTCCTTTGCCCACTCTTCATGGTCCTTCTGTCACATCCATGGCTGACTGCGGCTGGCTGCTCTCAGGAGGCTGGCTCTCAAAGGTGCAGCTGCCAAACGAAGACCTCTCTGACGAGGGCAGAGGCCACTCAGGGCTTTTATACAAATGTGTCCTTATGCCCTGAGTTATGCAGAAGCTGATCTGAGAGGAATCTTCACAATCTGAAGTATGTTGTGAAATGAGAAAGTTCTAGGAATTAGAACTGATGTCTAAAAATATTTTTGAAGATTTATAAAAAGATTAAGAATGTGTGCTCTTTAACTTAGAAATAAGTCTGATGAATGATTAGATCTTGCTTTTCAAATATTTGTTATTTTTTGGAGACTATACAGCTCTGATTAGAGAAAATGAGATTTAGGACAGATAGAGAAAAAAATGACCATGAAGGTTACTTGCAAAGCCCTTCAAGGGAATTATGGAGTAACCAGTCCTGTGATCACTATAGCTGGCACGATGTAGTGAAGTTACATGTACTCCTGCCTGAGGACAGAGCGATGAACGCTGTGGGTTCTCAAACATCCATCTGACCAAGGGATTAAGAAACACAGTATTTCCCCATCTTTCTCTTACAACTTTACACATGTTCAAGGTATGTTGTCCATAGGCTTACAATTAGGTCTAATCTCTTTTATGGCTTGTTTTTTGTTGGAGTGTTGTGGAGATGTGAAACCATCTACTGTCTAGGAGAAATAGGAAAAATGGAATTCAGGCTTTTAAAAATATAGTATTATTTCTGGACTTTGGAACTACTTATGCCCTTAAACACCCTGACTCAGTTACTCTAGTACTATCTCTTGAGACACTCCTTTGCTATACAATGAGGAAGTATGAAAAATTAGGAGGAAAACCATGCTGAAAACCAGGGTGGGCCAGGTTCCCAGCATCTTCTACAAGATACCAAATGCATATTTTCACATATGAAAAAGTCTGGTATCTTGAGTTCAGTTTGGGCCCCTGAGGTTCTAATCTTATCTCTTTTATCCCAAACTCTAAGATGTCCTTGGCACATTATTTCACTCTCAATGTTGTACTTCCTCCTACAAAACATGGGTCTGTTGTTCTCTAATGTCATGTTCATATCAAGAACCAAAATTCAAGCAGGGGAACATGGAACAATTGTCCCTTGGCTGCCTAGAATTTGTCAAACAAATAAAACCTATTTGCCGTTCAAAAAAAAAAGTCTTCCCATGACTAGCAAAGGCTTTGCTTGCCCTGTAGGGCCTTCTCTTAACTTCACATCACCCCACCCAGTCCTGAAGTACGAGTCATAAAATAAATGATTCAAAATATTTTTATTAAGAAATAATAATGAAATGGACCATGCCTTCCTTTCACGTCATAACTGGAAAATCTCCATGGCCAGGGCAAAGGACAGCTTGTTACCTGCATGAACGGGAGAAGCCTGTCAGTAGTGCCACTCAGTGGCTAGGAAAGACAAACATAGCCTTAGAGCAACTGTTCGGTTTAATTGCTGAGAAGTCAATGAGGCCAAAACTGCCTGCACTGAACAATTTTTCTTGATTACAGTTCTCTGAGTAAACATTAAGTGACAGAAGACAGCAGGGAAGAAAACCAGCTTTAGAGCCAGAAGAGGCAAAAAAGGATAAAAAGAAAACCAACTGGTCCCAACATTCTTACAAATATACTGCTTTCAGATGGGTCCGCTGATCTCAGGTGGGTATTCTGCAAGTGCTAAATATCCTTGCTCTGAGCTTCAGTTAGGACACAAAAACTGTGGGCTTTTGGAGCTTCGAGGAGCTTCAAGGAGCTTTAGAGATGACATCATCTACTGCTTTCATTGTCAATGTCTGTAAACTGACTTGCTGAATGTCTCAGAAACCAAGTCAGAATCAGAACTCAGGTCTCCTTATAGCTAATCCAGTCTCATGTGTCATTCAGGGTTTGTTTTTTCTCTGGCCTAATGTCCCAAATTATGGAACACAGGCTTTAGGCTAAATCCACTTTGGGAAAAGAGAACAGTAAAATGACAATATTTATATTAAACTCCCAAGGAAGCCTCAGAGTTATTCTGCCCCCATAGGGAACCCAGCACTTCCGGAGGCCATATTTGTCTTTTTCTTAGAGGCCCAGCAGAATGTTGAAGTAGATTTGGGGGTAAATAAATGGCCATGCTTTTGATGGCAGCCCAAATGGAAGTCCCCAATGACAGCACACCTGCCAGCCCGGCTATACTGGTTCCCCACACTTGCAAGAGTCCACTGTAGCCTTGAGAGAGCCACTGCCTCAGTGGTCACAGTCAGAAGGCCCAGCTGGCCCAGGAGAAGCCAAGATGCCCTTTACCTCTGGCCTCCAGAACTGGTCCCTGTGCACTGACTGGGCAGGAGAGGGTAAGTTTATGAGTAAGGGTAGGAGGAAGGAAAGCAAAATGGAGGAGCTCCCTTTCCCCTTTGTGTCATTGTTATGGTTGCCTCTGGGCTGTGAACACCTCAAAGTTTCAACCATTCTCCCTTGGTGGTTGGCTACCTCCCTAGGTCTCCAGCCCTAATTCCAGGTTGTCTGCTTCCACTGGGACGTCCTCTGCTGACTCATATTCACCAAACCTGAAACTGAACTCATTCTTCTCCCTGAAAGATGGACTTCTCCATTTCTGTTTAAACACACACACACACACACACACACACACACACACACACTACTATTCTGAGCTTCTTTTTGATACAGTTCTCCTTTCCCACTCCCACCTGGCATGTCAGTTGGTCCCCAAGTTTTATCAAGTCTTCCTTTCATGGCCCACATCTTAGGCCTGTAGTGCCAGAGAACAATCCACTGCCTCTGGGCCCCTTCTCCCCCTTCCCTCCACCTTCATCCATGCATGCTGCATGCTTACTGCACAGGAGACAAGAAGCTTCCATTATTTAAGCCACCCAGTTGTGCTATTATGTTACTGCAGCCCCAGCAAACTAAGGCACTGCTTGTCCCTCCCTACGTAGCTCCAGGATACACCCGCATTTCATACCTCCATGCCTTCACACTGGCTGATGTCTTTGCATGAATGCACCCACCCTCTTTGTCTGATTTGACAAATTCCTATTTGAGCTTTAAGATTTAGCTTGAATGTCCCTTCTTCTCTCACTCTTTCATGGAACATCCTTTCCCAAGGCAAAATTAATCTTTCTCCTCTGCCATGACCACTGGGGACACACACATTCCTCTCACGGCACACAACATGTTAGTTGCAACTCCCTGCCCGCTCTGCCCTTACTTTTAGACTGATGTTCTCAATCTCTACTGCATATTCAAGTCACCAGGTGTGATTTTTTAAAGTACTGACACTCAGACCCCTGAAATTCTGATCAGGTAGTCTGGGGTAGGGCTCTGGCACCAGTGTTTTTCAGTAGACCCCCAGGTGATTCTAATGTGCTCCTAAGGATGAGAACCACTGTATTATACACAACACTCTCAAAGGATTGGGTTTCCACCTCAGGCCTTGATCTGCCCTCCCCCGAACTGTGGCTAGCCTCAAGTAAGCACTTACTAAGTGTTTACTGAACTGGGTGATGAAGGACCCCAGGCCCTCTGTCTGTCCTCTGCTTTTCTCCCAATGTCTTCTCATTTACCATCTCCACTTCTCAAACAGAAAACAAACAAACCACAGAACAAACCCTTTGTAAAATACCAGTTTGAGGAGTGGAGAATTAGACTACCAGAAATCAGCATAGGCTAGGGAATGTGAAAGTACGTTAATGGTATCTTTAAAGAAGGTAAAGCAAAAATGCAAAAGGAGCTTATTTTAAATATCCATTTTTCTTCCTTCTAATATGTAAAGCAATCTCTTTTCTCCTGAACACAGAACGTGGGAAAGTCTCGTCAGCCTGACACATCTTCTACGCCCACTCCATGCCTTTTCCCAGGAGGGATTTCAAAAAGGAAATGCAGTGCTATATTTACACTTTTCTGCTGTTCCTAACCAACCTTCGTTCGGTAAAAATGGAGTCTGGGAAGATTTTGGACCCACAGTTCCCCCTTCTAGTGTCCCCACATAACTCTTCTCATATGCTCGATGTTCTCAAAAGTCTTTCTCCCTCTCTTCTCTATATGAATACTAAGATAAAAATGCCTGATAAAGGCCTATTTGCTTTAACTTTTCTGATAAATTAATATATGTGCCATACAAAATTTAGAAAATTCCAAAAAGAGGGGTCATTAACCCCCCCTTCTTTATATACTCAAACAATAAAAACTCAACCCACAATTGCATTAGCCTGAAAATGTTCCTGAAGATTCTAAAGAGGAAAGGGAAGAGGGTTCTCACCTTGCTCACCCAGAGCTCTCTCACCATCATTGTCCTGCCTCAATATATCTCATCACCTTGGCCTCCCTCTCAACACTCTACTCAACCTCATTTCCCTTGGTAACAGCCTCCCCATGCCCAGATCTTTTTCCCAGCCTCTCCGTGTTTCCTGTCCTGGCAGAGCAATTTAGCTTACCTTTCATTCCCTCAAGGTCATATTCCCACATCTACCTTCTAATTAGGTGGGGAAAGGACTGTCTGGTTCCTGGGCTAGACTGTCTTAGAAAATAGGAGGAAATTATTAATATGTTAGTACAAAACAGACAGAGGCAAAGAGAAAGAAGAAAGAAAGAAAGAAAGAAAGAAAGAAAGAAAGAAAGAAAGAAAGAAAGAAAGAAAGAAGAAAAGGAAGGAAGGAAGGAAGGAAGGAAGGAAGGAAGGAAGGAAGGAAAGAAGGGAGTGGAGGGAGGGAGAGGAGGGATTGCGAAGGACGGGGAAAGGGAGGGCGGGAGAGAAGGTGGGAAGGCATAAGCCGAAGCTACCTATACATAATTTTAGAAAACCATTAGGTCACATTACCTAAATTCTACATTCTTATTTTTGAGATTAACACCATATTACGATAGCTATCCTCTTTTTAATTGGAAGCTAAACTGAAAGTTAAAGGCACGGGATCAGACAGTGAAAATGCAACAGCAGCCCTCTGGTGTTGGTGGGATTTGAGGTGCAGAGGACTCTCTAAGTCGAAGGAAATGTCCTGTGTGAGAGCACAGGCTTCATTTAACATGGACTTTACCAGTGACTGGGTATGTGCAGCCGTTTTTACTACCAGTTATTTGTAGATGTTCATTTTGTTTGGTGAGGACTATTCTGAAGTTCAGTTCTTGAGTGAATGAGGATGGGATCCTAAGGACACAGTGCCCTACAGGGGTCCTTTTTTGGAACTGAATGGGCAGCGTCTCCCACATTTATACACTCAGTGACAGGTGAACCTACAAAGATGTGAGTATCTCTTGAACAAAACCCAGATATACCCCATGCTCTGAAGATTACTAGGTCTTGTTGCAGAATGGCTGGCAGGGGGCTGTTGAATATTGCAAGATAAGGACACAGTGAAAATGTTCTGGGTGAATTTAAAACTAAAAAAAGAACAAAATTATGCTTCTTCCCTGACCTGGCCATAAGAGAAGAGTCAGCAGCCCATGGGCTAAATCCAGTCGCACTCATTTGTTTTATGTATTGGCCATATCATTTGCCCAGTATAGTGGCTAAATTAAATAGTTGTATCAGAGTCCATATGGTTTTCAAATCCTAAAATATTTACTACCTGGTCCTTTGAAGAAAAATTTGCTGATCTCTAACCTAAAGAAATTTATTCTAGTTCCAGAAACTCCCAGATTTAGGACTGTTGTTTTCTGGTAGGGAGAAAACTTTGTTCTTGGTGGAAGGAATCCCATTATTCAAAATCTAAGAATCTGGGCCTGTCTGGACAGAGTCCTAGGGAGTGGAGGAAAAAGGTTCCTTAGAATCAGATCAGGAGTCTACTTTTTCCAATATCACCCCACCTCCTATAGCCCTAACTACAGCAACATCCCATAGCAATCTACTGTAGCGATCAAAGGGGGTTGAATTATCCTAGTGCTAACTGAGGAACATTTCCAAACACTTAGACAGCAAAAGGAGGTTCCACAAATCACCAGACTTTCCATTAAGAATTTGTTCTTGAAAAATAATATTGTCTGGTGGTGAAATACTTTGTCTCTGTAGCCAAACTAGCTGAGTTCTACCAGCTGAGTGATCTTTACTTCTCTGCTTTACTTCACTCTTGTCATTTCAACTTTATTGTCTGAAAAAACAGAAAGAATAAAACAGTAGCCATGTCGTAGGGTTGTTATGAGAAGTAGATGGAATAATGTGTGAAAAACATTTAGCACAACACCTAACACATGAACAGTGTTCCGTAAATGTTAGCTGTTATTACAGTGGAGCCTTCTGGCCAACTCACACAGTAAGAGTCCCGTCATCATAACTCCCTGAGAAGTTTTTTAAGCATTATTATTAATGGACCTTGAAGTTTTTAGGCATTTGATAAATGGTAGTAATAAATATCTGAGTTTTAGATTACTTTGGCTATTAGAAGCATCTTTGAAACTTGTTTAATTGAGTCCATAAGAAGGACTACATTTTATGATGAACCCATCATGTATACTTGCGTGTATGCTTATAACTGCAAACAATGTTCAGGAAATAATGTGTAATCTTCCTACATGTAGAGCACTTTCATATTTTCTACTATATTGTTAAATGGTGGATATTGTCAATGTAAGAAATGTCCAAACCTGTAAGAACTTTTATGAGTTTCTTTGAGCCAAACTGATGACAATGGCCTGGAAGCAAAATCTCAATGGATTGAGAAAATGCTCCAAAAAATAGCAGTTTTACCACTTATTTTATACATCAAAATCAAAGGGGAAGACTTAAAGGGGTTACAGGAAATTCACTGGTAATAGATTAGGGAGGCAAGAGAAAGCAAAGTGGCATATCTGTGGGATTGGCTAAAACGTAAGTGTATAGACACATACTTCTTTTACATTTGTGGGTATAAGATAGTTAATAACAATTAACATGATAATAATAACAATGAGGAGATTTGTGGTTTCTGCTCTGGTGTGGTCATTGTGCTTTGAGGGGTTGAGGGGCAGAAATTACTTTGACATTCCAAAGGTATGTTATCTTTCTTTTTTTTAATCTTCAACCAAGGATATGTTTTTTAAATTAATTTTTAGAGAGAGAGGAAGGGAGAGAGACACAGAGAGAGAGAAATATCAACGTGAGAGAAAAACATGGATTGGCTGCCTGCTATACCCACCTTGACCAGCGATCAAACTGACAACCTAGGTAAGTGCCCTGACCCAGAATCAAACCCTCAGTCTTTTGGTGTAGGGATGAAGCTCCAACCAGCTGAGCCACCCTGCCAGGGCAGGTATGTGATCTTAGATGCAAGAAGATAACAGACAGGCTCTGTTAAGGTGAAAGTTGACCTTCGTTAGGAAAAAATACTGCCCTGGGCCATGAACCACTTTTAGTTAGAAAGTTTTAATTTCAGACCATCCTATGTGATTACTTTCAGTCCCTGAATTTTTAAGACCTCCATGCTGGCCTCCTCTGAACTTGTCAGGTTTAGTATGTGGCCCATTTTTTGTCCACAACATTATCTGCTCAATTAATTTTACAACCCACTAAGGGGTAGAGATTCACAGTTTGAAGAGCATGCACCATGGGGCCATCAAATTGGAAGTCCTGAGGCATAATGCCTCTAATCTCTAACACAACCATTCTTTGAATTGTGAGACCTATAACACATTCAATTATTATTTGTTTTATGTCTTGCATCTTTAAGTATATCTTTTGAAGTCAAAATAAAATTGTGCCCTGACTGGTGTGGCTCAGTGGATTGGCGTTGTTCTACAAACTAAAAGATCTCCAGGCCAGGTTCCCAGTTTGGGGTATTCTTGATCAGTGTTTTAGGCAACCAATCAATGTTTCTCTCCCTCTCATTCTCCCTCCCTTCTCCTATCTCTAAAAATAAATAAATAAAATATTTAAAAAAAAAACCTGTATGCTTTCTTAAAATCTTGTGTAATTGCCCACTAGAATGGTGGAAGCTAAAGAGCTCTCAAAAATTGTTAGGTATAATTGAATTTATAGTTGCAGAAAATTTAAGAAACAGATTGTTCTGTTTTTTAAAGGAAATTTCATAAAACAAATTATAGAAGATATCCACATGCCAAAATTGTCCATTGAGGTCTACACCAAAATATGAAAATTTCTCAAAGAAGAGATATTGTGCACATTATAAAAGAAAAAAACAGCCAGTCCTACTAGTTCTTACTTCCACCTAACCCCCAAACCACATTGCTGATTACAGCTGCTAAAGGGCTGGATGCCAATGATTTATCATCAAGTAGTTTAAGATTTTCTGTTCTATCCTAACCCTTCTCTCTCTAACTATACCCTAGATCCAACTTTCTAAATCATGATTCCCTCTGTCGCTGACCTTGCCTGTGTGGTGATCAGAACTGTGAGATCTTCAGAAGAAATGCCAAGACTCCAATGCAAACTCCAGCTTCAGGACTCCATCTGCATTCCAGAGCCACACTTGTGTTTTCAGTACATTTAGCTGCTCACAGTCCCAAGCCAGATGATACTTGCTTGCATAATTCCAGATCCCCAGACTTCTATTTCACACACATTTTCTAATCTTAGTCGCTGTAACCTGTTGAGCTTTGCCTTCTTTGGAATTTCTAAACAAGCTGTACTTGCTCAGCCAGGTTAGGGAAGTTATTTGAGTTTTAAATAAAGATTCAAGTTTTTAGATTTTTACTTGGATCTTTATCCTTCAAACAGTGTGCCTTAGTTAAATACTAGAAAAAAAAGTGACTCAAAATATCAGTGGTTTTAAAGTTGACTTTCCCTTACTTTCCTCCCTTCCTTCCTCCCCTCCTTCACCCTTCCATTCCTTTCTTCCTTCCTTTTATTCTTCCTTTTTTTTAAGATCTTATCTATTTATCTTTAAAGATGAGGGAAAAGAGGGAGAGAGAGGGAAATAAACACCATTGTGTGAGAGATACATTCATTGGTTGCCTCTCACACACTCCTAACTGGGGACCTGGCCAGCAACCCAGGCATGTTCTGCTCTGACTGGGAATCAAACTGGCAATCCTTTGGTTCTCAGACTGGCACTTAGTCCACTGAGCCACACCAGCCAAGGCCCCTTCCTTGCTTCCTTCCTTCCTTCCTTCCAATTTGTTGAATTCCCTACTTTTTATTCAATGAATTTTGAGATGAGTGATATAAAAAAATTGCCTACGAAAAAAGTTAAAATTTCTGTCTCAAAATTTCAAGGAACGTACGTAGAAGAATTTGTTGTAGCTGGTGTCTTCAGAACTGAGTATTAGAGGCAAGCTCAAGATAACATGATTTATAGGGTAGTACCTAAAGGGAAGATAACCTGCATTCAGGTACCTCCTCCCTTTGTTATTTTGTAGCTGTGTGACTCTATAAAGGTGCTTTACCCTACCGAAGCCTTAGCTTTCTTATCAGAAAAATGAGTCTAATAATATAGCACTGGGTTGGCCAAAAAGTTGACTTAGAGGACCATTCCTAAGAAGAAGCAGACTGGGATTTGTCTGCAGATGGAAGCAGTTATATGAACAAAGGAAACAGAATGGCTGGATATGCAATTGTGACTCTTGAAGGGATAGCAGAGGCCACAGTCTTACTGCCAGGAACCACTGCTCAGAAAGCTGAACAGATTGCATTGACCAGGGCACTGGAAATTTTGCATGAAAAGAGAGTGAATGTATATACTGACTCGAGGTACTCTTTCCTAATTTTGCATGCATTTGGTTCCATCTAGAAGGAAAAAGGACTACGAACCTCCAATAAAAAGACATTAAGCATGCAGCAGAAATTTTAAAAGTATTAGATGCTGTCCAGATGCCTTTACAGGTGGCAGTTATTCACTACTCCAGGCATCAGAAAGAGGACACTGAAGTGGTTAAAGCAAACAGTCTGACTGATCAAACAGTGGAAGAGGCTGCTTAAAGGAACAGTTATAGGCCTTTGGTACCTGTTCTAGACTCGTCACAATTTGACCCTGAATATTCAACTACAAACTTAGAGAAAACTAAGAATTGGGGTTTTTTATAAAGACAGTCCCAGTAGGAGAGAAAGAATAAGAAAAAAAGTTATACTACTTCCTAAACATTTAGTAAAGCCAGTCTTGAAACATTTGTGTGAGGACAATAAATATGGAAAGGATTCATTAACTGCCTATATTAAACTATGTGTCACAGGTCCTGGAATTTCTAAAGGTATACAAAAAGTAATAGCTAGATGTTGTGTGCCAGAAGAGCAATCCTAAGGTTGGCTTGAGATGAGATGTAAGATGGTCTTTTAGGGTATATAACCCTCTGTCTTCTCAGATCACCAGTCATCTAAATAAAGCACCCATAAAGATTCAATCCTTGTCACTACTTATTGGTTCTAGTAATGACAGGCAGCATGAATGCCAGCTTTTCCAGCTTCAGTAATATCTTTCTCTATTAGGAACTAAATAATGTTATCAATAAATATGTTTTAAAAGAATTCTGGTTAAACAGAAGTGGCAAAAAAAAAAAGACCCACAAAAACCAGCGCCTGTAGTCCCGGGTAGAAAGAGGACCCCAGCAGCATAACAAAGGCAAACTTCACGTCTAGTCTCACCAATTTCCCACCAAAGAACAGCCAGTCCTGTGACCAGAAGCTACAGGAAGGACCTCCAAGAAGATGTGACTTAGCAAATGTCTTATAATGGATCCTCAAAGTCTTCAGCTGTGATTGGCCAGCTACTCCAAATAGATTCCCCAGGGCCAAAAGGGTCACAGGAGTTCACCTGCTCTTCCTGACAATTCCTGAAAAGCGTACTGTCAGTGATGGAGTGAGGCTGAATGGAGAAGGATCTCTGAAGATTCCCCACATTTTGGGGAAAGTTTCCTGCAACATGGTTATCGAGAGCAGATAATCTGAGGCAGGATGAAGAAGATGGGGCTGCAGCTTGCATTTCACATTACCCAGACTTCCCTAGACTCCACAACTTTGACCTTATGTCCTCGAACCACAAGCTGGGAGCACATGAACTGGGAGCAAGGGGTTACACATGTCCCCAGCTCCCAGAATTTGCTGCCAGGCTTCCTAGTGTCTGGGAACTTCTTACAGGCCCTTGAGGAGGTATGACGATTAGCTCCAAACTCACCATGCTTGTTGAAAAGATAACTTTCTGGCTCATATGCTCAAGGTAGACCACCTCTAATGAAGAGGAAGAAACTTTTGGATGTCTCTGGGGCCAACTTTATGCATTTTCAAACATCTTGGGCTGTACCTCAGCCCTCAGAGGGAAAAATAAAGCAAAGAGTGACATCTGGCTACTCTCTAACCCCAACGGACCTATTTAGAAAAAGTTTTGATGATATAAATATTAAAAACTGATTATCTAAGCCTCAATCTGAGTAATTAGAGCTGTAGACACATACCACAACATACTTTTGCAGAACATTTGGCCCTAAGCCCTGGGGACCCAGGAGTCTGAGAACAGCAAAACAAAACATTTTTGTCTCATGCTGAATTCCCATGTCCTGCAATTTCCTGTCACATCTGCAGCTGTTCTCTGTGCCAGGGCTTCACAGTCACATCTCTCAGACTGGGAAGGACTCTGGGGATCATCCAAGCTACCCCCTACTTCATAGGAACTACACTCAGATCATGAGACACGCTCATGACTTTGTGAGTTTGACTTTCCTTACACATCTTCCAGACCCTTTCCAGGATGAAGCTTTCATAGATAACAAACAATGTGGGACATTCTGGTATAGAATCAGAGGAGAGGAGCTCCCCATCAAATTTTCCCCAGCCTCTCTCTCATGTGTACAATCTCTGATTTGCTTGTAATAGGAGCCTTTGCTAATACATAAATCATGGCTACATATTCTGGAAAGCACAATTTCTAGTCAATAGTCCTGGGTTGCCCAGGCCACTGTGTGATGGAAGAAATCTACTTGCATCTCAGGACTTGGAACTTTATGATATCATAGGTATGGGGCAGAAGATGAGTTAAAGTTTCCTTTGTGTAGCCCTGGCCAGATAAGTCAGCTGGTTAGAGCATTGTCCAGCTATACCAAGGTTGCAGGTTCCATCTCCAGTCAGGGCAGGGCTCAATGAGTGCATGAATAAGTGGAACAACAAATTGATCTCTCTCTCTCTCTCTCTCTCTCTCTCTCTCTCTCTCTCTCTGTCCCCATCTCTTTTTTCATCAATAAACAAAGATTATTTTTAAATTTTTTAAAGGTGACTTTTTGGTTTTGAGCTGGGATGACTGAAGCATAGTATAAGCAAGTCAAGAAGTTGAAGAATTTTGAGGGTCTAGGAATGAATTGAGAGCAGACTTGTTGGTTCCTCTAGCAAGGAGTCATTTTTTAAAGCATTTAGACCTTAACTCTAAATCCAGGAAGAATGAAACTCATTTGACAAATGAAACTACTTCTGAAGATGAGGTTGGGGAGACCGCTCTGCTATGGAAGCTATGACTTGTCATAGGAAATAGAAGAACAGGAAGGAAATACTACAAGAGAACACCAAAACTTTCTTAAGATTTATACATAAAGTCAAATATCCTTCCTCTATTTCCAGTGCAGTCTCCAAAGGAAAGGGAAGTTATGAAGTAGATTATAGAAAAACTAGTGATACTCCCTCTCCCAAAGTCAAACCTCAGTTCTCAACTAATCTCAATAGTTGAAACTAGTTTCCAAGTCTCCCAAAAGCCTGTTTTTGAGCAGAAGAGCCCCAGTTCCATCAACTATTCTTCATACATGATTGTTCCCCAAATCCTTAACACTCAGTCTCCCTTGAATACATTTTAGTCTGCCAGTGTGCCTCTGAAAATGTAGCATCTAGAATTTTTTAAACTCTCTAAATACAGAATGATCTAAAAAAAATTACAGGCCTCTCACCCACCTTGCACTGGCCACATGTCCCTGTCACACAACACGATGCCACACTGGGTTGTGAGCAGCAGTAGGGCCCACTGGTACTGTCTCTTCATCAGTTAACTTCAGCTTGCCCCCCCCACAGAAAGTTTTGTTATTCTTATTTGTTTCATCTTATGTTGTTTTATCTAATTAAAGGCAAAATTTTTCCTAGTTAAATTATATTATATAAATTGTAGATGCCTGTCAATAGAGCTTAATGAAACTACTTTGAATCTGGATTCTGACTTTTTGTTAACCATTCTTCCCAGCTTTGTATCATTCCCAAATTAATAATCAGACCACTTAAAATTCCTCTCAAATGTTTGAAAAATATTGAATTGGAGTGGGTGAGGAACCAACATCACTGTGGCATATGATAGTTTTCTTTCCTGTCATCTGGCTTCTTCAGGATTAGATTGTTTTTTTAAAATATATTTTATTGATTATGCTTTTACAGTTGTCCCATTTCCCCCCTTCTCTCCCCTCCACCCTGTACCCCCTCTCCCACCCACGTTCCCCCCCTTTAGTTCATGTCCATGTGTCATACTTATGAGCTCTTTAGCTTCTACATTTCCCATACTATTCTTGCCCTCCTGCTATCTATTTTCAACCTACATTCTATGCTACTTATTCTCTATACCTTTTCCCCCTCTCTCCTCCTCCCACCCCCCTGCTGCTAGCCCTCCATGTGCCCTCCATTTCTGCGGTTCTGTTCCTGTTCTAGTTGTTTATTTAGTTTCTTTTGGTTTTGCTTTAGGTGTGGTTGTTAATAATTGTGAGTTTGCTGTCCTTTTACTATACATGTCTTTTCTTTATCTTCTTTTCTTAGTTAAGTCCCTTTAGCATTTCATAAAATAAGAGCTTGGTGATGATGAACTCCTTTAACTTGACCTTATCTGAGAAGCACTTTATCTGCCCTTCCATTCTAAATGAGAGCTTTGCTGGATAGAGCAATCTGGGATGTAGGTCCTTGTCTTTCATGACTTGGAATATTTCTTTCCAGCCCCTTCTTGCCTGTAAGGTCTCTTTTGAGAAATCAGCTGACAGTCTGATGGGAACTCCTTTGTAGGTGACTGTTCCCTTATCTCTTGCTTCTAGGATTCTCTCCTTCATTTTTACCTTGGTTAATGTAATTATGATGTGCCTTGGTGTGTTTCTTCTTGGGTCCAACTTCTTTGGGGCTCTCTGAGCTTCTTGGATTTCTTGGAAGACTGTTCCCTTTGCCAGATTGGGGAAGTTCTCCTTTATTATTTATTCAAATACATGCTCAATTTGTTGCTTTTCCCCTTCCCATTCTGGTACCCCTATAATTCAGATGTTGGAATGTTTAAAGGATGCTCTTAAGCTTTTCCTCATTTTTTTGAATTATTTCATCATGCTTTTCTACTTGGTTGATTCTATCTTCCTTCTGGTCCACTGTATTGTTTTGAGACTCAGATTCCTTCCTTTCACTATTGGCTCTTCTCCGTATATCTTCCTGCATCTCTTTTATGGTAACCTGCATCCTTTCATCTAAATTGCGCCCAAAATCAACCAATTCTGTGAGCTTTCTGATCACCAGTGTTTTGAGCTGTGCATCTGATAGATTGGCTATTTCTTGGTCGCTCAAAAGGATGAGTCCTGGGGGACTGATCTGTTCTGTTGGAAACATACTCTCTCTCCCTTTTTTTTTTTTTTCGGTCTGGTCGCTCTTGTTACAGTGGGGGGCAGAGCCTTAGGTATTCACCAGGGCTGGGCACCCCAGTCGCTAGATTGTGAAGTTATATGTTGGGGCGGGGGCCAGAGCTGGGACGGGAGGGAACAATGGCGGTAGTTCCGTTCTCCTGGGCTCAGACCTTTCTCTGGGATCCTGGGCTGCGAGCTCTGCCCTGGTCCACAATCGCTGCCTCACTGGGTCCGCCAGCCACAGCTTGCATACTCAGGGATCACCGCTGCGTTCTTGTGCCCCGGATGGCTGTCGCGCCAATTTTGCGCCAAATTTTCCCCGACCTCCGCACGCCACCGCCGACCAGCGCCAACCCGGCACCTGCCCGGCTCGACATCTCCTACCAGTCTGGATGTACGGGTCTACTTCAACTTCTTGGCTGTCCGGCTTCCATTCAGATAAATCCTCTGTCAGTTCTGAGTGTTATTCTGTCTGTAAATTATTGTAGTTCTAATCTTGGTTGTGCGAGGAGGTACAGTGCGTCCACCTATTCCTCCATCTTGCTGGAAGTCGCAGGATTAGATTGTTAATGTATGCTTTATTTACTTAGAAAATAAGCCATTTTATTATATAAATAATTAAAAATTTTATAAACTATTTTCCTAATGCCTGTTTAATGAACTTCATTGAATTAAAAAAGCATATAAATAGCTATTTCATTATAAGAAAAATGTCTATGTTACCAAGTTGGAATACAAAAATAGTAAGTATTCAACTTGAGGCTCCCAGTTGGGTTCATTATAGAATAACTTTCTGGCCCCAGATCAAAGACTAAGGCTAAAGGGAGAGCTGAGAATCCATAAAGTGGATGTTGACAGTTGGCTAGAAGAGGTTCCTACTCAAACTTTAGCAGTGTGGTGACATCGTAATTACTTAATGAAATTCCTGATTATTTTATGGTCACATAAGCCACGTCCTTGATATAAGTAGACTAATAAAAAGAGGCCATTTGAAATACCATTTTTCTCTTAAAATGTTATTTCCCATTGAGCATAAGCTAAAGAACTGGAGTAATTGAGTGGTATATTTGGCATGATTATAAAGGAGGAAGAAGGAAACCTTTGTAAATACGTTAATATTCACCTAATAAATTTCTCAAGTAAATTAGATTGAGTTTCTTCCTGGCTATGGATTCCTGAAGGACAATCACACTTCCTCAGTGAAACAATCTCCAGCCTAACCCACACCTTATCTCCTCTAGTCTCCATCGAAGAAAACCGGCTTGTTTGCAATCCCAAGATTTGACTTGCTGAGACTGATGTGTACTGTAGCCCTTTTAGGGCCTTCCCAGGCCAGTGAGCTTATGGCAAGGTCCTCTTACAGGCAGGGCATCAGGGGACATCTGCCCTGGGAAGATCAGTAAGGAAGTTAAACACAGGGACAGAAAGAGGGCATAGGGCTGGGTAGGGAACCCAATGCAGGTCTCTTCTCCTTTCTGAGGTCCACCTGGCCTGGGCATATGCTTCAGATTCATGCACAGGAACCTCACGCTATAGTTACTAACCATCCCCACTTGCCAGGGACTAACAAGTTGTTTGAAACATGGGACATTCCATACTAAAACTAGGGAAGTCCCAGGCAAATGGGAATGAGTTGGTCACTCTCATACATATACTGAACAGTAAGATTATAGGGGATCATCCAAGTCCCACATTCCTTCTTTTAATTCACCCTGAAATACAAACCATTATGGGAAAAGAAAACCTGTTTGTCAAAGCACAAATTGTTGAATTCAACCCCTTTCAATCGAATCCTGAGGGTTCAATGTGTAGGGTTGGTGGTTTATTATGGTATATTATCCAAGGAGCCATATAACACAGTGGGTGGGAACATAGACTCTGGCCCTAGACTGCCTGAGTCCAAATGCCATATTAAGAATTATTCTTAATCTCTCTGTTGTCTTATCTTCTTATTTATGAAATAGGAATGGGAATAGGACCAACCTCATACATTGTGAGAACTGACTTGTAATAGACAGTGCTTAGCACAGGACTGGCCAGTAGTATCTAACATCTGCTATCATTTCTGTTTTTGGTAATCCAGCAGATATGTGCTGATCTTTGTTAGATCTTTGCTATAAACACACTCTGTATGATCCTTCTTTGTCAGCTCCAAGCACTGTGCTAAGTGCTAGAAATACATTGGTGAATATAACTAAGTTCCAACTCTGATGCAATCTACAGGCCAGTAAACAAGATAGACAAACCAGCAATCGCACTACAGTGAAGTCAGGGCATGATTTTAGTTGTTAAAAATGCTGTAGGACACCTTAGGAAGTAGCGTAACTGTCTTCAGAGTTATGAAAGTGACATCTAGATTGAGATCTGAAAGAGAAGGAGGAATTTGCCAAAGATGAAGAGATGAGTATGGGGGTGGGGTGGGGGATATTTTAGGCTGAAGGAAAAGGTAGCATGTTCAGTTGCTGTAAATTTGGAAAACATGCTGCTAAAAACCTTAAATCCCATGCCCTGAGTTCCACTGAGGTTGTGGCAAGAACTAAAAATTGTCTCCCATTAACCCAGTCGTCCTTTTAGGACTAGGACTCAGATCTTCTCTGCGTTTTAGCTGAGCTCATGACCCCTCATATTTTCTAGAACCTAAGTATGGCCTTGTGACTAAGTTTCGACCAATGTGCCAACTTCCAGAATACATTTTTTAAAAAGGTATTTGCTTGTCCTCTGCTCTCTCTCCCCCACTTCCTGTGGGCTAGAATGTGTGGGTATGTGGAATGAGCCAGTTTTGATCTTGCAAATGAATGCAATATCCTAGGATATGGAAGAACATGAGGAAATCTGGCTCTTCAAATGACCTGGTGGAGAACAGACTCCTCATGTTACTGTAGATAGTCATTTGGATGGGCGGACTGCACAGGGGCTGTGCAGAGGATACAGACATACCAGAATCCAGGGATGTGAACTCCAATGGGCTCCCCTGGATATACAGGTACCATGTCCAGCACTGGGAGGTGGGCTGAGAGCTGTAGCATCTCCAGGCTTCCTGACAGTGGGTCTTACAGTCCGTCACTCCCCACTGACCCTGATACTGAAGACAGTCAGGGAGGGCCCAGGGGTCTCCCCCACTGGCCAAGGTGGCACAGGGGGAAGTTCTTACACTGAGGTGGCTGAAAGCTAGAAAGATAAGTGAATAGGGCCCCAAAGCTAGTAAGATAGATGGATTTAAAAAAAAAAAAAAAAAAAGCCGTCCTCTCCATATCCCTTTAGGAACCATGGGCTTGAGCAGAGAGAGGAGATAATCTTTGAGATGGGAGTCCACCATTCTCACAGGTTGTGGAACCTGAATAAACTTCTTTCCTCTTGCACCAGCACCTGTCTCACAAGTTTGGCTTTGGAGCAGCAGGCAGCTGAACCCATTTGCTCGGTTTCAGTTTTTGGCAAGCCAGCCAAAGAGGTCATGGGCCTTGGTAAGTCCCAGAGGGCCTGGACTCAGGTCCCAGCTGCCTGTGGCAGGACAACCCAGGGAGCAGGGCTGTGGGGACTTCCCAGCAGCAGCTAAGAGCTTTTCTTGGGAGATTTCCTGCACTCCTTCTCAAGGTGCCAGGCTCCTGAAATGCTTGGCTTAAGAAAGAAAACAGGTTTCTGGGTAGTAGACAGACCCCAACGATGGGTGAGTCAAACCAGCATGCACAGCAGGGGTCCTCTGTCCCTACTGCTTGGGCTTCGTGCCACTGGCAGCTGCCAGCAAGATTTTGATGACCTGGCCATGAGAAATTAATGGCTGGGACACTGCTAACTTTTATAAATTGCTGCAGCTGAGAGATCATGGACAGCTGCTGGCAAAGTTTTGATTAGCCAGCCATCCCTGACTTTGGGCTTCATGCCACTTGGCTTCATGCCACCTGGGCTTTATGCCATTTGGGCTTTGTGTCACTTAGGTCCAATTAGAACCATTTGTGGTACCAGTTGGTAGGTTATCCCTGCCTCTTGGGCTTCATGCCAAATGGGCTCCATGCTACATGGGCTCCATGACATTTGGGTCCAGTCAGGACCACTTGCTGTATCAGTTGGCAAGAGTTAAGATGCTCAACTTGCTGTGAGCACTCGTGAGCCTCATTTGAACTAGTGGAATCATGAATCCAAGTTTTGTTCATACAGTCCCATTTTGTCTGCTTATGGCTTGGGGTTTGTATATTTTGCCATCAGGGATTATTCTGTTTCAATACCTGAAGGGAGACCATTGGGCCAAATTTTTGCAGATTGGTGCATGTACAGTTATAAACCAATGACTAAGAAGGAATTGATTTTTCTATTGTAACATTGCTCGCCTATGTATACTTTAGCCCAGGGGTGTCAAACTCATTTTCACCATAGGCCACATCAGCCTCGTGGTAGCCTTCAAAGAGTCTAATATAATTTTAGGACTGTATAAATGTAACTACTTCCTAACAGTTAAGCAAGAGCTTGGCACTGCCGCCAGGTAGAAACAAGGTACCAGGCCAGAAAAAAAAGAAGGCAAAGGGCTGGATTTGGCCCATTGGCCTTGTGTTTGCCACTTGTACTTTAGCCTATGGGGGAAAATGGCCCCTAAATGGTTCCCTAAATTACTACACCATCATACAGTTGGAATTATTTTGCCAACAGTCTGGGAAATGGCACAAAATTCTTTATGTCCAGGCATTTCTGTCTCTACACAATAAGGATTTGGCAAAGAAAGGGAACAAACTAAAGACACAGAGAAGGGAATTGGCTTCAAATCTCTTCCCTTTTATAGTAAGATACAGGAAGAATAAGAAAATGAGAAGATGAATTTCTTTAATGCCCTGAACCTGGACAACTCATAATTAGCAGAAGGAAGATTTCTCCCACCACGACCCCTACCACCAGAAATAGGGCCCAGAGGGGTGATAGTCCCACCCAGTATGATGAAGGAATAGCCTCCCCCTTGAAGACCTAGCAGGACATCCAGTCTGGCCAGGGAGCATTGCTATCCAGAGCAGAACAGTTCCCTTTGAGCAGGGGCTCCAGCTCCTGGGCCATGAACTGGTATTAGTCCATGGACTGTTAGGAACCAGGCCATACAGCAGGAGGTGAGCAGCAGGCTTTGCTTGAAATACTGCCAGAGTTCTGCTTGTCCCCGCCCCACCTTGTCCATGGAAAAATTGTCTTCCATAAAACCAGTCCCTATTGTCAACAGGTTGGGTTGGGACTTCTGCCTTTGAGGCAATATCCTATACATGGAATAAATCAAAAAGGTTAAGACCACTGGCTACTATTGGGCCAATATTCCATTTTCCACTTAGGATATACTGAATTGGAAGAATCCCAAAACCTCATATAGGGAGGATCTTCAGAAACATAGCAGATCTTATTACCTCCATTTTTGCCACTCGCCATCCAAACTGGGCAGACGCACAAGCTCTCCTTACATGTTACTAATGGCAGATGAAAGGCAGCTACTTACAGACAAGGCTAATAAAGAGGCTCATTATCTCCATCAAGAGAATCCCAACAGTACCCCCAACCAGTCCAGGGCAATCTCCTGAGAGAACCAAATTGGGTCCTGAATGGCAGCTGCCTCACCTTCTAGAACATTATAAAAGGTACATATTGAAAGGGTTTAAGAAAAGGGTGTGTAAACAAAAAGCCTGAACATGATACAGGGCGTTTAACAGAAACCAAGTGAAGATCCTTCTGAATTTTTAGAAAGGAACTATCAGGCCTATTGAAAGCACACTGAGGCTGACCCACAGGCACCAAAAATGTCCAGATGGTAAAAATGACTTTTATTAGGCCAGGTGCCCTGGATATTGGAAGGAAGCTCCAATGTTTACACAGGGCATTGGGAATGAATCCTTCCCAACTGGTGGACATAGTCTTTAAAGTTTACCATGCCCAGGAAACAAGGGAATTAAATCAGGTGAGGAATCCAGACGGAGAGACGGGACTCCAGAGGAAAAGGGAAAGACCCACTAGGCAACAATCAACATGCCTGTTGCAAAGAGGAGGACCATTAAAGAAAGGACTTCTCAGGACTCAAAAATAAAAAGGAAAAGAATAGAAATCCTCACCAAGAAATGTTAGAAAGGAGGGTATTAGCTGATGGCAGGGCACATGGGAAAATATCAGGCCATTTTATTAGACAATCCAAATGTTACCTTACAAACTACCACTACCTTAAGCCCGGCGACACTACTCCCAGACTCAGAGGGAAGCTCAGACTTCCAACATGATTATTTAGAAATCATTAACAAAGTTTATTCCAGTGCACCAGATCTATTGGACCAGTCAGTGACAGAACCTGACTGCAAATTATACAGAGATGGGAGCAACTTCATGCAGAATGGTCAGCAATGAGCCAGGTACATGGTAGTCATCATGGATAAGGTAATAGAAGCCTAGGCCCTTGCTGTAGGAACTTAGCAAAAGCTGAACTGATGGCCCTCATCAGAGCTTTAGAATTATCCCAGGGAAAGAAGGTTAACGTCTACCCTTACTCTGAGTATGCCTTCATGGAGGTCCATGCCCATGGGGGCAATATGGAAAGAAAGAGGGTTCTTAACTTCAGGGAATAAGGATACCAAATGTACAAAAGACATTTTTTAATTGCCAGAGGCAGTGAATTTGTAGAACCACATTTCCATAAAGCACAGCCCAAGATACCAGAAGAACAGTTCCCAAACAAGTCAGGGAAACCAAACTGCTGATAAAGCAGCAAGACAAACCACCTGAGGGCCGCAACTTCTTGGGGCTTTGATTCCCCAGCTGGGCTTGTCAGAATTTAAACCCCATTACACAGAACAAAATGAGTAGTGGGCCCATGAATGGCGAATCTCTAACACTGACCTTGATTCTATCTGGGAGATCAACACTCATGGTACACTCTTACTCCCTGAAGCTCTAGTGTATCTCATCCTCAAACACTTACATAAAGGGACCCACTATGCAAGGGATGCTTTATAGGGGTGTCCAGCCTTTTGGCGTCTCTGGGCCACATTGGAAGAAGAACAATTGTCTTGGGCCATGCATTAAATACATTATGACATATAATCATAAGAAAATCTCATAATGTTTTAAGTAAGTTTGCAATTTTGTGTTGGGCAGCATTCGCAACCTTCCTGGACTGCATGCAGGCCACAGACTGGACACACCTGCTTTAATGGATCTCATTAGACCACATTTTAAGGGCCCTTATTTACAAAGGATCATTCAGGAGATTATCCAAGCCTGTCAGGTATGAACCAAAATCAATCCTAAGATAGAATGTGCCCCAACAGGAAAGGGTGTACAATATAAAGGGATATGCCCATTTGAGGCCTGGCAAGTTGATTTTACATGGATGACTAAAACCATAGAAAATTTTAAATTTTTATTAGTTTTTGGAGACACCTGTTCTGGATGGGTGGAGGCATACTCCACTAGGACTGAGAAGGCAATTAAGGTAGCAAAACTTTTACTCAAAAAAATAATTCCTAGGTTTGGACTTCTTATAGCATTCAAAGTGACAATGGACCATTATTCACTTCAGAAATTTCCCAGACAGTAGCACAGGCACTACAGATTCAATGGAAACTGCATGCATATCAGAGACCCCAGTCTATAGGGAAGACTGAGAAAATGAACCACACAATAAAGAAAGCCCTGGTGAAAATATGCCAGGAAACACATGTGCAATGAGACCAGGTACTCCCTCCTGCCTTGCTCCAGATTAGGGTTGCACTCTGAAGTACACTTAAATTGAGTCATTTTGAAATAGTCTTGGGATGGCCCTTCCAAGTTTCCATTTTAGGAACACCCCCTTTAGATTTAAGACATGAATCAAAAATCAAACAATATGTACAACACTTAGAGCAAACACTAACAACTTTGCACAAGTTTGCTCATTGTAGGCCTATATAATAACTATCTGATAAACCCTTACACCCATTCCATCTGGAAGACCAAGTCTTACTAAAGACCTAGCCACTGCAAATGGATAAAGTGGGGTTCCTGTGTGGAGGGCTCAGGTCTTGCTGCTGCTGTTAATACTGCAAAGGAAAGCTGGACCTGTACCCCTGAAAGAGATTTAAAAATTCCTCTTTTGGAAAGGAACAGCATTTCCCAAATCTAAGTGGCAATGTTACTTTTTATTTTAGTTTGCATTTTGCAGACAGTGTCTTCCTTGGCAAAATTATCTTGTTGTTGGGTACACCACTCAAGGCATCACTCAGGATTAGATCATGGGAATCCTTTAATCTCTCCAGTTTCTGATTTTGCTACAATTCCCCCTGCACTACTAGGCATACCACTCACAAAATACTTAATTGCTTATCTATACAATAGGCCTCACTTTGGAAGCCCATCTGCAACACTGCCTCCTGAAATATGAAGCAGTCCACCAGCTTAGCTTCTTCAGCAGTGCCATCCTCTAGACACCAAGTATGCCACCTTCCGAAAGCAGCAATCATTCTTCCTCCCATAAAAGCTTCCCTTCGTTCTTGACCTCCTTCTTTCTTTAGTAGATAGCCAGACTCTCTGGACTTGGGGATAGGTAAGACAGTAGGAAGAAATCCTCCTTTGACAGCAGGAAGAGATCCTCCTTTGGAAGCAGGAAGAAATCCTTCTTTGACAGCAGGAAGAAATTACAGAAGATGAGACCTCCATCCATTGACCCTTGTAGGATTACAAGGGTCCAGAGCTTTGAAGGAGAGGATTGTTACTGTAGACAATCATTTGGAACATGGGCAGCCAACAGCAGGGTGAGCATATGCCTGACTGGCCACTTCAGAGGGGCGGGACAAGCAGGAGCTGCAAAGAGGACACAAGTCATGCCATGACCCCAGGGAACCCTGCAGACTCCAAAGGGCTCCCCTGGTTGTGTGGCCATTGTGTCCAGTGCCAAGAGGCAGCCTAATGGCTGTGGCACCTCTAGCCTTCCTGATAATGGGTTCTGCAGCATGCCCTTCCTGCTGACCCTGATCCTGATACTGAAGACACTCAAGGAGTACCCAGTAGTCTTCCTCATTGGCCAAGATGGCACAGGGAGAGGTTCTTACACTGAGTGTGCCAAAGGCTAGAAAGATGAATGGATAGGGCTAGAGCACACTAAAAGGTAGCAAGATAATTGGATAGAAAAAAGAGCTCTCCCCTCCCTATCCCTATAAGAACTACAGGCTTGAGCACAGAGATGAGATAGTTTTTGAGAAGGGAGTTCACCATTCCCCCAGATTGTGGCACCTGAATAAACCTCTTTTCTTTGCACAAGCACCTATCACACAAGTTTGACTTTTGTTGCAGCAGGCATCTAAACCCATGTGTTGGGTTTCACTTGCACTATTGCTTCTGGACTAATTCGATAGAGTGAAATAAATTATCCCTTTTTAAGTTGCAACTTTTGAGGGTACCTTGGTATAGCAGCTTATTATATACTCTAAGGAAAAGACAGAGGGAGAAGAGGAATACATTGGAAGATAAGAAGAAAGTGAGAAAATAAAAAAGAGGAAGGAAGATGTGTGAAAGCTGAGGAGGAAGGATCAGACTGAGAAGAAAACAAAAAAGCTGCTTAAGCTTTCTACTGCTTAAGTGACTGAGGGTAGGACTGTTTCCAAATAACCAAATCTTGTAATGATGAAAAAGTGTCTGAATCAGCCAAGGCCATGGACAAGAGAAAAGGAGGCATATTAGTGAGCTGGCCCAGGAGCTGGTCTCCAACCTCTCTGGCAAAACTGTCTTCACTTCTCCAATGCTGAGCAAAAAAAAACTTAAGGATGAGCATACCTTCTGTGATTACCTACTACATTCTGAGTGATTTACATAAATTCCCCACACTGCATAATCCTGCAATAATCCTAAAGGCAGGTACAATTAACATCATCACTTTAGATTTTAGGACTAAGAAGTTAAATAATTTACCCCAGGTCACACAGGGAGCAAGATAGAAAAGGGTTCAAATCCAATAAGCTCTCTTCATAGTGTATTTGTTTCACTGCTACATTTCACTTTATAGTAAGCTGCAGTCTTAGGGGAAACCCCTGGAAAATACTGAACATACAGGAGGTTCAAAAGAAAGTACAGGTTTAATCACAATGGGGTAAAGTCTGAGCCACCTTGAAATAAACCCAGGGGAAGTATGCTTTGTACTAGGTGACCCACTCCACCACCCAAGGGCAGCTGATCCACAGTGTCACCAGTGAATACACCATGATTGGCACAAAAATATGAGCAATTAGAGTTCTTCCCTTGCAAATTTGATCTTGAAAACATCAAGAGAATGTGTAAGAATCTACAGGAGCTCAAGCTAAAATGTCTTAATATTAAGGAGGCTAAAGAAGGCATGGTTACATTCGAAGCTGAGGAAGCAGAAGGTGTGAGAATGCAGAGAAAAGAATGGAGATGGTAAGGTGTCATGAGAAAGAATATGTATGTAGTTCCCAAAAGTGAGCCACAGAGACTGCAGAGGTCAAGTGCAGGCCATTTGTACCCATAAAATAAAGGTGCCTTTTCTGAGATAAACTGAGCAAGTCTTTATTCTATACAAACTCAAAAACTGAAATTAAAAAAAAAAAACAGAAAGGATGACATTATTTACCTAGGGCATGGTTCTCAAAATGTGTTCTAGGAACCTCTATGGACTCCAAAAACTTTTTGAGGTGACTTTGAGGTCAAAACTATTTTATCAATAATAATAATAAGAAGAAGAATATGAATGAGAAGAAGACATCATTTTCCCTTTTCACTCTCATTCTCTCACATTTGTACAGAGTATAAAAAGTTCACTGATAGAGTCTGAAATTTCACATTGCAACTAATCTTTAAGAATCAAACACCTGTCAAAATTTGGCATATTACTAAAGAAGAATTTCTACAATTTCCTGAAAGGCTATTAAATTACTTCTCCCTTTTTCAACTAAATACATCTGTAACAAGCTAGATTTTCAACCAAAAGAATACATCACAACAGATTGAATGGTGGAGCAGATATAAGAATCCTTCTGTCTACTGAAAAGCCACACATTAAAGGGATTTGTAAAAATGTAAAACAATAACACTTTTCTCACTATGTTTTTTGTTTTGGAAAACAGCTATTTTCATTTTTAAATGATGTTATTTATGCTATCAAGAAATAGATTTTATTATTTTGAAGTGAAATAATAAATATTTTTAAATGTTTTCAGCTTCAATATTCAATGAGGTAAATATGATAGAAATAGCCACAAGAAAGAAAGAAAGAAAGAAAGAAAGAAAGAAAGAAAGAAAGAAAGAAAGAAAGAAAGAAAGAAAGAGCTCTTTGAAGTCCTCAATAATTTTTAACATTCATAGGGGTCCTGAAATTTGAAAGTTTGAAAGTCACTGCTCCTGTGTTTTTAATCCCCCTTCATCATTTTGCTTTTCCATACCCTACACATGGACCACAACCCCCTGAATCACTCCCTGCTTTTCCAGCGTTTTAGCCCATTGTCCTCCGGGTCACATTTGGGAGTGTGGGAAGCAAAAGCTAGTGTGCATAGCACTCCACCAGGCCTCTCTGCACCACCTCCCCTGCTGGCACTGTTTTTAATGCACCCTTTAATTACAGCCTTCAATTTTAGCTCTCCAGCTGATCTCATTTAGCAGGAGCTTGTTGACAAATTCAAATGAACTCACTTCATAATTAAGATTCATGGAGATGCCTCGTATTGAAATATCCTCCCTCCTATTAAATTATTTATTTTGCTCCAAAGGCATGCTGATTTCACTTTGCACTCTCTTTGGGGACACAAAATACTATGTAGCCTTGACTGAGTCTTAGTTGGGCCAGGTATAGTCATAAGGGCTTAATGTGCGTAGCTTAATTTACTTACATGGATAACCCTCTTGGCGTTGTTGTGGAAATTAAGTTCTTAGAAACAGAAAGCATTTGCTGAGCAGGACATGGTCCAAAAAAATGATTGTTAGGAAAGCCCCTCATACCCATTTTACAGATGAGAAAACAGCCATTAAACAACTCCTCCCAGGCCACCCAGGCACAGAGCAAGTCATGGAACCCAAACCCTGTGGCTTTAGAGCCCATGCTTTTAACCACTGTACTCAGGACTTATTTGCTAGGAACTTATGAAAGTTTCAAATAAGACTGATGTTTTTCAAAATTTTATTTTGGACTCTTAATAGTCTCTAAAATGAGAAAAATACTCTTCTTCCATTTAAATTCCTTTGCATGGTTCTTCAGAAACAATTATAAATAAATTTACAGTTACTTAATGCTGTCCTTATCAACACCATAAAACAAAAAAAAGGAACAATGAGTTGACAGTTCCCTAACGTTATGGAATCTATATGGGTATTAGACCCCAAATCTCTTCTCTCAAAAGGTAAAATTTTTCTGCAGGTGAAAGTCTCTTGTCTTTCTCTCTCTCTCTCTCTTTTAATTTTTCTTTTTTACCCAGTTATCCAGATCTCCCATAACTTCCTTATTTGGGGTTCTGAATTGTAAATCCTACAGGTTGCAAAGTAAGAGTGATTGATCTGGCTGACCTCACACACATTAATGCTAGGGCCAGGATTCAAGTTAGATCCTACAGGGCTCTTCCCACCTGAGTGTGAATGTAGATGATGTTCAGAAAAACCTTACCTTACTGCCAAATGTTACCAGCAAAAGTCAAAAGACTGGTGGGGGAGAGGCTATGCATATTCATGTTGGTGATATAAATTTCTGTTATTATTTATTATAACATCACAGCGATACTTTTACTTTAGTAGGCCCTTTGGTCTGAGGATTGTAACATGTTATGAATCACACCTGTCTTCTACATACCCACCAAGTAAGGGATATTTTACTAACTGGGGTACTGAAAGGATTAACTGTAGAGTTAAGTTTAAAAACCAATAAGCTAAGGGAACCAAAGGGGTATGTGGTTTAAGAGTTGGATCAATAGAAATACACTGTTTAATGAGTAAACACTAGAGTCAAAATCAAGTGTGCCCCAGACCACAGTTCAAGGCTTTTCAGTGGATAAACCAAGGCAATATGAAAAGGGACCTGAGTTCTCGAACTGGAAAGTCTTTAGGAACAGAACGTAATTTTATTTTATATACATGTGAAGTGTGCCTCCAGAATGGATGGGAGAAGGAATCTGCCCTTTAGTTTCTCTTAATGTTTACAGTTAACAAGAAAAAATAATTAAAAAACAAAAGTGACATCAAAAGAGAGCTGAAGGAAGAAATTAGGAGTCTCATCACACATCAGAGAAGTTGGGGAAATATGGCTTTTAGGGATTTGACAGTAACTGAATCTGTAGGTGAAATGAGGGGAGAAAGAAAAGGAAAACTAACACATTGCTATAGCTTTCACAGACAGTTCTGAATGAGCAAAGCCAGCATGCCCCGTCAACTGCAGTCTGAAGACGCACAACTCTGAGGATTTCCAAAGTGCTTGCCTCAGAGCCAGGAACTGCAGCCTCTTTGAGAAGGCACACAAATATAAATAGAAGTCATTTACAATCATAGAAAGAAATGTTTTGATTCATCACAAACTGAGTTTCTACTGCTGGAGAAAAGAATCGTGCTAAAGGGAGCTGGGTGGGAAACCCTAAGCCCAGACCCTGGAAGAGTGACATCAACAGAGTGGCACCTGGGAGGGTGTAGCAGATTTGATGGAGACCAGGCCACACCTGACAAGAGCAGTCTGGACTGTCCCTCGGGGTATGATGTGCCCCATATCCTGAAGAATCTCAGGATTGTTGGGAAGTGATGTTGAGTGCTTCATTCAAGTCTGCCCTTGGCAGAGGGAGCAGAGCACAGAGCAAAATCTGATGCAAAAATGCAGAAAGCTTTGAGCGCGGGCTGGGAACCAAAGTGTCCCAGGTTCGATTCCCAGCCAGGGTACATTCCTGGGTTGCAGGCCATAACCCCCAGCAACCGCACATTGATGTTTCTTTCTCTCTCTCTCTCCCTCTCCCCCCCACTTCCTTCCCTCCCTAAAAATAAATAAATAAAATCTAAAAATAATAATAATAATAAAATAAAATAAAATAAAATAATTTTAAAAAAATGCAGAAAGCTGAGATTTTGGCCTAGAAAACAAGGACTTCACTCTTGAATTGCTGTTGGGGCAGGCAGGTGAGAGGAAGTCCTCAGCAGTCATTTTCCTGTTCTTCCCAAGGCTCTGCAGTGAGGGTGTACAGGCTTCTCTATGTGGGTGACAGATATTTTGAAGCACGTTGGAGGTGTTTTTATGCAGAATGTGGAGAGCACCCTGGCCTTCCCTGATCCCCCACCCTTGCAGCCATGGAATAGGATTTAGCACAGGCCACAGAACTCCTTGCTCTCCAGAAAGCATTCCTTCCTTTCACCATGACAATAATTCCGTGAGCAGGAATGTCCGTGGAGGGTGGTCACAGGACAAAGCCGCAACTGTCTCTCAGGTTGTCATCTCTGCTTATCAGATGTGCAATAGCTAAGAAGAAAGAGAGAGAAAAGGGAAGAAATTTGAAGGGGAAAAGCTGTTGGCAGCCCATCCACCCCTTCCCCCATGTCTTGGCTTAGAGGCTGGGGTGCATCATGCTTGTTCTTTTTTCTGTGTTAATGACACCAGATAAGAAGACACTGATGATTTCACTCATATGTGGAATTTAATGAACAAACTGAACTAACAAGCAAAACAGAGACAGACTCACAGATAGAGAACAGGCTGGCAGCTAAAGGGGCAGGGGGCAGGTGGTTAGGGGGTGGCGGGATGGAGCATAGAGGATAAGGGACTCATGGACTTGCACAACACTGTGGTGATTGTGGGGGGAGGGGGGTATAAAAGGGATAAAGGTAATGAAAAAAGTGCAATTTAAAAAAGATGAATGGTAAACTCTATGTTAACAATTTAAAATGTTAATTTTTCTTTATTTAGAATGACATTAAATAGCAAATATTTCTTTTAAAAAAGCAACTGTGTAGCCACTGGCATAAAGCCACCCAAATTGCCTGAAGCAGTTCCCTGTAGCTCCCAGAGCCATTAAAGAGAGCAAAAGTGTTAAAGGATGATATTTTCTTCTCTTCAGTCCTGTTTAATATACGTGGGGTCAAAGGGTACACAGCACTGCAGTGCCAAGCACTTGGCGGACGGTGAGAGAACCCGACATGGACAGCCAAAGCCTTGCTCTTGGCACTGGGGAGTGGGCAGGGCCAAGAGACTCAGTGAGCCCCAACAATATTTAGACACAAGTCAAAGGAGCACCTGGGATAATCTTTGTATGAATAAGTTACTGATTTTTTTCTTTCAAAAAGCAAGTGTTATTTGCTACAGACCAAGCAACATTGACATGCACACCTATGAAGTCCAAACTCACCTCTCCTCCTCCCCTTCCCTGCCCTCCAGGTGACGATTATGAACAGTTTATTATTTTTGTCCCCACCTGAGGGGACTTTTTTTTTTCATTGCTTTCAGACAGAGAGAAAGGTGGGGAGAGAGAGAGAGGGAGAGAAACATCATTGTAAGAGAGAAACACTGACCAGCTGCCTCCTCTGTGCTCCCTGACAGGGACCAAACTTGCAAGGCAGGCATGTGCCCTGACCAGGAATTCAGTCCACAACCTTTCTGTTCATGGGACAACACTCTAACCAACTGAGTCACAGTGGCCGGGGATAGTGTGTTTTTTCTCAACTACGCTTCAGTATAACCAACCAACCAAGCACACCTGTTGATACATCATATTGAGATTTTAGAAAATTTTACTCCATATCCAATCCTATTAGTGGCACTTTCATAATACATCCAGAACCTGACCACTCCCCCCTCCAAGGTCACCACCCTCGTCTGAGAAGCAGCATCTCTGGCCTGGATTATTAGAGTATCCTCCTAATTGGTCTTCCTTTGCTCTTTAGGATTTTTTTTAAAGCAAAAGATGCATGTCCCTTCTTTGACTAAATTACCTAAATAGTACCCTCTGCCTCAGAGTCAAAGTTGAAGTGTTAGGTAGGATAGATAGCCAAGCAAAACAGGAAGGAGGAGGGAAACATGTCTCACCCACTGACTCAGCGTCCTGAGCCTGGTCCGGCAATATTGCCAGGTGTTTCAACAGCACAGGAAACACCATGCTAACATGGGAGGAGGGCAGTCCTTGAAATTCTAGGAATCGTGTCCACTCTCTGGGAAAGAAAGCCTTTGAAACTGTGCTTTCATCCCCAGACCTGAAAGGTGGGAAAGGGCCCACAGTGCCCAAAGGAAGAATCCCATTAACACCTTTGGTTATTCACACCCCCGCCCAAGGCTGCCACCCCCTTTATCTGTCAGTCAGTGTGTACCATATTTTGCTGTGTATAATACACACCCACGTTTTTGGCCCAAACTTTCAGGAAAAAATCTTTCATTTTAATTTTTAATTCAATCTTTATGTATTTATATTTAGATACTTGGTTTTCGTATTATAAAGAAATTTTAGCATTTATTTTTGAACATACAGTACAAGAAATTTTATGTAACAAATAATTACAAAACACAAGAGCAGGCACAAGGTACAAGAAAGTTTATGTACCAGCAATATTTACGATATTTACACATCATAGAAGGCCAAGAACTCTGTCACTCAATGTCAGAAGTATCATCTTCTTCAATTTCTGCATTTCTGGTGAATTCTGAAGAGTCACTTTCCTCATCCTGGTAAATTTCATTGTACTCCATTCCATCCATAGCATTGCTGATGCCACATTTTTTTTTAACGATCTCACAACCACTTCCTGACATCGTTCTATGGTCTTAGGATCCAATCACAAACCTGGGCGATGGATGTTTTCTTGATCGTGCCAGTAGGTGTTAAATCACTGCCAGCTGACTGCATCCATGGCATCCACTCTTTCTTCATTAGGGCCTTAAAGGGCTTGTTCACTGACACATCAAGTGGTTGCAGTTGGCTGGTTAGCCCACCAGGTATCACAGCAAGCTAGGTTTTCAAGTCCTCTGCGATTGCTTTTGCACTTTGTGCAACATGGGCTTTGAAGTGATGAAAAACAAGCAAAGTTGTTTTTTTTAAGTAATCCTCCAGGCCTTTGTGATTAGACTTTGTTAAACCAGATTTTCATGCCTTCTTCATTCATCCATCCTTTTTCATGCATGTGGACATTAACTCCACTTGGAATCATTTCTTTCTGAAGCATTTTTCTTTTAAAGATGACCATAGGTGGTAGCTTTGTGCCATCTGCACAACAGACTAGAACAACAGTGAAATGTGTTTTCTCATGACCACTAGTTTTAACAGCCATGGTCTTTACTCCTTAGACATCCAGAGTTCTGTTGGATGGCGCATCAAATGTGAGTGAGACCTCATCCATACTGGTGATTTGGGACAGCTCAAAGTTGTCTTTTGAAGATTGATAACATAAGAATGAAATTCTAAAACTTGATTTTCATAGGCTGCTGGAAGTTTGGGGGCAAGTTTTGTTCATGTCCTCATGCTCAAACTTTCTCTCTTCAGGAAGTTAAAGCACCAGTTAGGTGTCCCTGAGAAATCATCAATATTTTTTTCTCGTGCAATTCTTTTACCTTCTTCTTGTATCGTCATGGTTTTAGCAGAGATCCCAGATTGATGCCGCTCCAGAATCCCGGTCTTCACCTCCTGCTCCACCTCCGGCCTCTTTGGAGGTTTCCCTGGCATTGCCTTCTTCTGTCTTGTCATCTGAAGGAGCTTTCCGTCTTGTTGCCTTCACAGTCTGATGACAGTTTCTGTGGGAGGAGGCCCAAAGTGCCCCTCTGCAGCTCTGTTGCCTTGTTTTTTCGCATATTTAATAACTTTTAGCTTAAAGCTTGCAGTGTACAAAAACCGTTTCACATTTTCCAAGGGATTTTCCAATAATTTCCCCCACCTAAAGTGTATGAAAGGAAATGCCACACTGTTCACCCTATAGTAGTAAAATTGGTATCACCTATCTTATCAAGTGGGTAACAATCAGCATCATCTATCTTACTCTGTGGATAACAATATGTGTTTAATTTCATTGAATCATTGGCTAAAACTGCTTTCATTGCAAGTTCATCATAAGTTCAACAAAACCAATTACCATATCAGGGTATTATGTTGCATATGATATTATTGTTGCTTTCTGTAGTTACACTTGTAATACATAAGCATAAATAAAAGAATTTTAAAAATTCACATAGATACAGAATTAGTACTACCCATGTATAATGTGAATCCTTATTTTTCCCTCAAAAATTTGGACCAAAAAGTGAGGTTTATACATGGTGAAATACATTAACTTCCTCACCCCCACCCTGTGGACTATTTAAATCCTCAGAACAAAGGATTTACTCTTCTCTGTCCAGCCCAGGCCCCTGCCACCTACGCCCTTGCCACCCTTGCTCTTGCCTTTCTCTCCCACCTCGGCAAGGCCCATTCTCTTCCATGAGAACATATCACCAATAAACCCTGCTTACAAGCTTAGACTTGCTGATCGGTAATTCTTTACTGTGTTGGCAAGAAGGGAGTTTCTCTCATAACAAAAGTTCTCATCTTACCCCACAAGCCCTGCCCTCCTGACTCATCTGGGACCTCCAACTCCTTTTCCAGTGCATTCTGAGCTCCAGCCTGAGCCCCAGCCCCCTGCTCAATGAGTTCCTCAAATGCACCAGTCACACTGCCCCCAAGGACCTTAGCTAGAGCTGGCCTCCTGTGCTTAGAAGGCCCTTGCACAGATCTCACAAGGACTCTGTCCTTCGTTTCCCTCAACCCTTCAGTCAAATGTCACTTTCTCAGTGTAGCCCACCTGCAAATGCTGTTTTAAAATTAAAATGCTATGCCTTCCTGTCTATCTCCCCCTCACCTCCATTTTATTTTGTTCACAGTAGTGGTCATCTTCTGACATAGAATGTAATTTTCTTAATTTATAGTTTCTCCCCCGACTAGAATGTCTGCAGAGGTTTTCATCTGTTCATTATTTCAAGGGCCTAGATCAGTGACAGGAACACAGTTCATGCACAATAAATGTTGAATGACTAAAACAATTATTTTTGCATAATTATTGAAAAGTATTGCATGATACTTTATAGGTGTGTGTTCTATAATTTATTCACTCTTGATGCGGAACTAAAGAACAACAACAAGACTTCCAGCCAAGATAGAGGTGTAGGTAGACACACTGTGACTACTTGCACAACCAAAAAAATGACAACAACAAATTCAAAAACAAAAAACAACCAGAACTGACAGAAAATAGAACTGTATGGAAGTCCAACAATCAAGTAGTTAAGAAGAAACATTCATCCAGACTGGTAGGAGGGGCAGAGATGGGCAGCTAGACAGAGAGGACTCGTGGCAAGGCAGCAGCTGTCTGAGTGGGCAGTCCCACCTTTGCATGCAGATAAACCAGGAGGAACAATCGGAGAGTAAGACAGACCGCACAACCCAGGGTTCCAGTGCAGGGAAATAAAGCCTCAAAACCTCTGACTGAAAAAACCTATGAGGATTGAGGTGGTAGGAGAAACTCCCAGTCTCATACGAGAGTTTGTTGGAGAGACCCACAGGGTCCTAGAATATACACAAGTCCACCCACCTGGGAATCAGCACCAGCAGGGTTCAGTTTGCCTGTGGGTAGCAGAGGAACTGACTGAAAGCCAACAGAGAAACGAGCAAGCGGCACTGTTGCCTCTCAGACCCCTCCCCCACATATAGCGCCATAATGCAGCAATGTGGGTTATCCAGCCCTGGCAAATACCTAAGGCTTCATCCCTTACTACATCATAGGCATGCCAAGACAAAAAAGAAAAAATACAATAGCTCAAGTGAAAGAACAGATCAAAGCTCCAGAAAAAATACAACTAAGTGATGAAGAGATAGCCAACCTGCCAGATGAATAGTTCAAAACACTGGTAATCAGGATGCTCACAGAAATGGTTGAGTACAGTCGCAAAGTAGAAGAAACAGTGAAGGCTATGACAAGTGGAATAAAGGAAAATGTACAAGGATCCAACAGTGACTGGAAGGAAACCAGGACTCATTCAACAGTTTGGACCAGAAGGAAGAAATAAACATTCAACCAGAACAGAATGAAGAAACAAGAATTCAAAAAATGAGGAGAGACTTAGGAACCTCCAGGACAACTTTAAATGTTCCAACATCTGAATCATAGAGGTGCCAGAAGGAGAAGAGGAAGAGCAAGAAATGGAAAACTTATTTGAAAAAAATAACAAAGGAGAGTTTCCCCAATCTGGCAAAGGAAATAGGCTTCCAGGTAGTCCAGAAAGCTCAGAGAGTCCCAAAGAAGTTGGACCCAAGGAAGCAAATACCAAGGCACATCATAATTACATTACCCAAGATTAAAGATAAGTAGAGAATCTTAGAAGCAGCAAGAGAAAAGGAGACAGATACCTACAAAGGAGTTCCCCTAAGACTGTCAGCTGATTTCTCAAAAGAAACCTTATAGTCAAGAAGGGGCTGGAAAGAAGTATTTGACGTCTTGAAAGGCAAGGACCTACATCCAAGATGACTCTATACAGCAAAGCTATCATGTAGAATGGAAGGGCAGATAAAATGCTTCCCAGATAAGGTCAAGTTAAAGGAGTTCATTGTCACCAAGCCCTTATTATATGAAATATTAAAGGGATTTATCTAAGAAAAAGATCAAAACTGTGAACAGTAAAATGACAACAGACTCACAACTATCAACAACTGAACATTTAAAAAAAAGGAAACTAAGCAAAGAACTAGAACAGGAACAGAATCACAGAAATGGAGATCACATGAAGGGTTATCAGTGGGGAAAGAGAGGGGGGAGTGGGGGCAAAGGTACAGGGAGTAAGAGACATAAATGTAGGTAGAAAATAGACAGGGGGAGGTTAAGAATAGTGTAGGAAATGGAGAAGCCAAAGAACTTATATGTACGACCCATGGACATGAACTAAAGGGGGAATGAAGGTGGGAGGGAGTGTTCAGGGTAGGAGGGAGTAAAGCGGGGGAAATGAGACAACTGTGATAGCATAGTCAACAAAATATGTTTAAAAATAAAATATATAAGAAAAAAATAACAACAAAAATAGATTCTGACAAAGATATAAAGTCTGACATGTGGAGCAGAATGAGGAAATTGTAGAACACAGGGCAGATGCCTCAACTACAACATAATTAAGACCATAACTTTCAAAACATGACAGTATGTTCTCTCAGAGTTGCCTGGTACCAGTCAGTGGTCTTATTCATACTGTTGCAATGCTGAAAACTAGTAGTAGTAATAATAATAATAATAATAATGAGTAAAAATGCAAAGTATCTAAAAATAATTTTTGTCAAACCTCATGATTTAGGAAAAGTCACTCTTCGCTCTTCGCTTTTCTTTGTGTCTAGCACCGACATGAGAACTAACACAGGCCAGGGTCTTAGGAAAGACAAATGAGAAATGCAAAAGAGTTCATATAAGATCAAGCCCTTCTGCCCTCTACTGTGCCAATTTTGTCAGCCATACACCTTCAACCTATAATTTATTTGTTTACTGTTGCTCCTTCTCCAGCCTCCCATCCTCACGTACATGCTGTCAAGTTGCTAGGGAAACAATAAAGGGCGGATATGGCTTGGGTGAGGAAGAGATTAGAATACCCACGCTGCTGGGTGAAGCTTATTTAGGTATCCAGGTGGGGGGAGGATATACACTCCAAAAAATTATTGTGATTTTTGTCATGTCTCTAATAGTCTATAAATATTCAAGCCTCTCTAGTTACTGGAGTTCAACAGCCTTACAAAACAATTGAGTCTGGCTGGGGGTGGGGGGAACACTCTTCCAGGCAACTGAAATGCACAATATAAAATTCAACTCAGTTGATAAACCTCTAGCTCATATTTGAAATTTTTTAAAATTGATTTTAGAGAGAAAGAGGAAAGGAGAGAGAGAAACATTGATTTGTTGTTCTGCTTATTGATTCATTTATTGGTTGATTCTTGTATGTGCCATGACTGGGGGTCAAACCCTCAACCTTGGTGTATTGGAACAATGCTCTAACCATCTGAGCTACCCACCACGGTGGGTATTTGACATTTTTGCCATCCAAGCATATTTCTCCTTCTCCTGGTTCTCCCTCCCCTCAGAAAAATCAAAGATTCTTTTGATCTATACAAGAGTATCCCGCCATTAAGGCAGTATTGGCTCCACCCACTCAGTTAGATTGGCAGCTAGATTCACTCTTTCAATATCTGGCTAAACACCAGTCCCCTTGCCCCAGTAGTTTAGCTCCAGGCCCCGCCTTTTTCCAAGTGCTGTGGCCCAGGGATCCCATCTGGCTGTTGCCAAGGCAATTTGCTGTTGAATGAAATCCCAGTGTGGATGACTGAGTAGCCCCTATGTGCAACAAATTTTACGTGCATGTGCTCATTCATTCAATTCATCCAATAAATACTTATCAACACTTATGGCATAGGTAATGCTTAAACTACACTTAAAAAATGAATCACTTCTGAACAATAGAAGGGAAAGCACTGGGAGAGGCAGAGAGAAGAGAAGGTGACATCTGTTTTCAGATCCCTGGGAAAAATGCTAGAACCAACACCAGCTGGTGAGAAACTAGAAACATGCATGAAGTTTGACCCCACTCTCAGGCCCACTCTCCACATTAGTGTCAAAGGCACACCAAGCCCACCCCATCCCACCCATCTTCAGGGTGCTTCTTTTCTGAAGGTGGCAAGGCTGTGAAATCGGATCCCTCTCACCGCCCTTCCTCCATCTCCTGCCAGTGTACTTTCACTCCCTCCTCTTTCCCCCTACAGAGTCAGATAATCTACTCTCGGAAAATGACTCATACTAAGGGCCTAAGTTACTGTTAGGGCACTCCCAAGGAGATCAAGCACTTTAACAAGAGACAAGCAGCCCTTACCCTAACAACTGATGTTGGACCCCAGACTGCTGGGTGCTTGGTGGAGCAGGTGATGAATGTTGCTAGAATTGCACCTACCTCATCTGGATGTGGGGTCTACTCCCCATTCCTTATGTATGTACTTGCAGTTTTCCTTTAAAACGTAGGCTCTTTGAGGGCAGCTTTGTCCATCTTTACCTCTAACTCCAGTGCCTGGATCAGTGTCTGGTCTAGAGTGGATACCCAAAAAGGCTGGTTAGTTGTCTGTTTCTAGTGCCCTTCAGGGCAGATCTGAAAAACTGAGGAAGAGGAGGCAAGAAAGCCTGGAATTTTAAAAATAAATAGGATTTTTTTCACAGGAACTATATGTTTACTGCTGGAAAAACATTTAAATGACAAAATTTAAAACACTATAATTCTGTCCCCAGTCAATTGTTAATATAGTGACATAACGCATCCAGATTTCTATCCATGTCTATGTCTCTCTTTTTATGTATGTCTATATCTCTCTTTTTATTATATATAATAAAGTATATATATACTTTAACCAAAAAATTATACTGTCCTTAACTTATAATTTGCTTTTTAAATACAATAAATCACAAACATCTCATCATGTAATAATGGTTTATAATCTTTTTTCTATTTTATTTTTATTTCTTTTAGCATCTTTTTTTAAATTGAATTTATTGGGGTCACATCGGTTGATAAAATTACATAGGTCTAAGGTGTATAACTTTACAAGACATAACCTGTATGTTGCATTGTGTGTCCACCATCCCAGCTCAGGGCTCTTCCCTCACTTTTATCCCACCTTTACCTTCTCCTGCCTCCTCCCACCCTCTCATCCCCTTCCGGTAATGACCATACTGCTTCTATGAGGTTTCTTTAGGTTTTTAATCTTCTTTAAAGATTGTATTTATTTTTTAGACAGAGGGGAAGGGAGGGAGAAAGGGAGGAAGAGAAACATCAATGTGAGTGAGAAACATCAGCCAGTTGCCTTTCATTTGGGCTTCATCTGGGACCAAACCTGCAACTCAGGCAAGTGCCCTGAACGGGAATTGAATCAGCAACTTTTTGCTTTGCTGGATGATGCCCAATCAATTAATTCACACTGGTCAGTCTGTTCTATAATCTCTTAAGTAAAATTGTAATAATCTGGCACCTAGACATACTAGCAGGCCCTGTTCTACAGCTTCTCTATTGATGGGCATTAGGTTGTCCCAGTTTTTCACTCTTATTTATAAAAACTCGGCTACGAATGCATTTATCACTGAATCTCTGTGTTTGTTATTCCCACATACAAGTGAAAACACTATCATCATTAAACATTGGCAGTATTTACTGAGTACACTTTCTGTGCCACGGCACTCACTTTACTTTGTTTAATCCTCCCCAAACCCTATTATTTACAGACTAAAAAACTGACCGAATATACTGAGTAACCCGGAATTGCTATTAGTCATGTCTAATTTTCTGATACATATTGCCACACTGTCTTCTGGAAAGGCATTGTGGAATGTTGTGGGAATTACATGGGAACTTGCTGCTTCAGGCACACCCTCTATTACGGGGGAATTTACACAACTTCCTTTTGTGAACTATTTCCGTGTTTTATTGACCTGTCAACATTTGTTTTTCCATTACATTTACCCAAACCTTTGTGATCACCTTGTACTATCTGGCAGTGAAGTATCTTTTGATGCAGCCTCTACTCAGTACAGCGCTCCAGAGAAGCGGTATCGTCCTGGGCTCAGAGTCCTGAAACATACATTTGAACCCTGATTTCATCTCTCTTCCCAGAGTGGTGTCCCTGGGCACATCAGTCAACTTACCCAAGCCTTGGTTTCCATAAAAGATAACGAAGTAATACCAACCTAGCCCTAGCCAGGCGTCTCGGTTGGTTGGAACATCATCCCATATACCAAAAGGTTGTGGGTTCAATCCCAGTTCCAGGAGCATATGGGAGGCAGCAGATCAGACATTTGTCCCTCACATTTCTCTCTCTCTCTCTCTCTCTCTCTCTCTCTCTAATCAATAAACTGTATCCTGGGGTGAAGTTTTATTTTTTTAAGATTTTATTTATTTATTTTTAGAGAGGGAAGGAAGGAGAAAGAGAGAGAGAGACATCAATGTGTGGTTGCTGGGGGCCGTGGCCTGCAACCCAAGCATGTACCCTGACTGGGAATCGAACCTGTGATGCTTTGGTTCACAGCCCACGCTAAATCCACTGAGCCATGCCAGCCAGGGCCTGAAGTTTTAAAAACAAATTTATTTTAATAATAATAACACTGACCTCATCTCCCAGAGTTGTGAGGACAGGGTGAGAAAACGGAATCGAAGAGCTCTGCCTGCTGGAAGGAACAGTGAGGATGCCAGTGGCAGCAGCAGCATGACAATCACAAGCCTGAAGTCGGTTACCTTGCTCTTTATTAGACCTTTGCCTGAATTACATAGCAGTGCTTTTAATAAATAAAAGCAATCAGAGAGAATGAAAGTAAAAGATAGGAGGAAAAGAATGAGAGAAGAAGACAGAGGTCAGAAAGGAATGAACTGTGGTATTGGGGGACACTCAAGGGAACACCCTGTGAGAAGGAGGAGTTCATTGAAATTTAGAACAGGCTGAATGAAACCGGATGGCACAGATCAGTGCCTGTATTCAGGGGATGGTGCATCAGAAAAAGTACTCACAGGGAAATCTAGCCAGGCCTGCATAAACCTGAAGTCTTCGCCCACAGTTAACTTTGCATCTCATCTTCCTAATCTTTAAAATGAATTCTATAATTATCAGAAGTACTCTATCAAATTCCGTTGTTCCTTGGACTTTGGAAATTTCTTGTGCTCTTCCCAAGAGCCTGGAATTCAAGAACACTAAATGCTCACCCTGCCGAGGAAAAGGAATAGATTTATAGCACCTGGTACTTGTTATTTAGTACTGGTCCAAACCACATTCTGTCTTTCTGGCCACCACATCATAGCCCCAAGTGAAGGTTTGACAGCAGATCCTATTCGTATTGCCAGCAAGGTCTAACAGGCTTGAGAAAATCCACTGTACAGAGAAGTTAAATTTTTTAATTTAATTTCTGCTTGTTAATCAGTCATTCCAAAATGAAAGAAAAAGACATTAATCTAATACAGGCCTTGAGACAAAGCAGAAGATGAAAGTTAGCTTCTCAGTCAGGAAGAATTCTGAGGATAGCACAAAGAGAAGGGGAAATGGATAATTGATAATAAGCATGACATGTCAGAAAGAAACTTGAATGGTTTCTAAATGGAACTATTCTCTCCCACAATTTCTTAAAGATGCACTTTCCCCCCTAAAAAGGAATATGAGACTAATAGCTTTCCTTCCCCTCTTATTTAAATAAGAGAGCTGAAAGACACTTTACCGTCAAAGTATTCTAACATTATTACTTAGTTTTTAAAAGGCAAAAAAAAGTGTTTCTATGAATGGTTTGAGACTTAAAATGCAAGTAACTGCAAAATTTACAAAGCTGTGGGTGGGGGAGCTGAGCCCTGAGGATTGGGCCATGAGGTTCGTCCAATCACTAATGTTTCTAGAATATGGAAGCCTAAAACGCAGCTCGATGCAGGCGTCTGAGACTGCTTGCACAGAAAACTGGGACCTGCTGTCTTGAAGTCCATCACGTTAGATTGAAAAGATTTGTCTTAAATCAGTTAGACATACAGTTGGGCAATGACTCTCATGAGGAAATCCAATTCCTGGAACCAAATAAGTGAAAAAATTTGTTAGCTGATAGTCGGCTACACATCTTGTAATTGGTATTTTGGAAAGATATTTATTGGCAATGATGGGAATGTAACTAAAGTTAATGAAGTGGAACGTCTCGGTTGCAGAGGCTGACCTGGGTTTTACGCAGTTACCCTGAAGGCTTGTGTTGTGGGAAAATACCCCGAATTGACGGCCAAGTCAGCCATTATTGGAGGCATTGGAGGAAAGGGGAGATTGGCTGTGAATCTCCTCTTCTGGGAACACTCTGGGGAAAGGTTATAAGGGTGCTGGGATCCGGCCAGTCCTACATGTCCTCACTTTGCAGGGGTGGAAGGAAACAAGGGTGTAGGTGGGGAGAACAGAGTGGTACTGAGAAACCGAAGGGAAGACGTGCAGCAAGTGTGGTGGCATCTGTCGTGACAGTCCTGCTCTGTGAACCATTGAGCACTGTGGTCCCCGCCAGCCTTCCCCACAGGGGGAGTGGACACACCTTTGGGTGAAACAGTTCCCCCTTCAGCATGCTCTGAAATCCCCACATATTTCTATAGCAGCGAAAATGCAGACTCCTGTGGAAAGCAAGTGAGCTGTTTTCAGAAATGTTGAAATAAATTAAACCTTGATTACTCATTCATATCTTGGAAATTTTTTATTTACCAGAAGTTATGCCTTTCGCAGGAACTCTAATGTAATATGTACAGTTATTTTTGTATTAACAGTGGAGACAGGGATACAGGGAAATACATGTGAAGGTTTCAATTCATGAATGTGTTTAACAAGTATTTATTGAGCACCTGTCGACCCTGTGCAAAGTTCTATACTTGAAGTAGAGTCCTTCAAAGAGGCTTAAGACAGCATCCCTTTCCTCAGGGGCTTACAGTGTGGTTCAGAATCTAAGGCCTGAACTGCAGGGAGGGTAACACTTAACAGAAGGCAGGACACAAAAGCCAAATGAAAAGTAGAGTGAATTCCAAGTGCCATGAGAAGGCAGAAAAGAAAGAACACTTCTGAGAAGGTTCAAAGCTACCTGAGAGGTGCCTGAGTAGAATATTGCAAATGTCACAGACAGTGCAAAAGGGGAAGGGGAGGGGGTAAGAAAGGGCTCAGAAGATTACTAGCTAGAGGATGAGGACACATGACACAGGAAAACTTGCAAAGAGGATTCACAGTGGGGAACCAGACTTTCACAGGACCAACCATCTTATCTCTAGCGAGGCAGACTGCTAAAACAAAAGAACCCTCCAAAAGAATTTTAAAGCCCCACTGAGCTCTAGTTCCATGTGGCCATTTCCCTCAAAAAATATACCAGTTAACTTTTTTCCCTAATGAAATTTTATCTGGCCCATCCTTCCTCCCCTTGCACTGAGAATTATCTGTTCCATTGTAGTCCTGGGACTTTCCCTCCCTTCTCTGCATTTCTGGCCCCACCATCTCCTTTCTTTGTCCAACCCCCTGTTTTTGAGATGCACATCCGTTATCTTTTTTTACTTTCCATTTTCATACTGAGAAGACAAATACCCTTCTTTTTCTTGTTATTCTTGGAATGATCAATTTTCCTCCTGGACACTTTCAGGATTTTTCCTTTTATTCCCAGTTTATGGATATTTCCTGATGAAGGACATTGGTAGGAGTCTTTTTTTTCTTCTTTCATCTGGATCCTTAGAGGGTTCTTCCTATCTGAAAACTCAGATTCTTCTGTTCTGAGATGATTACTTGTGTTATTTTAATGTTTCTCCCCCTCTCTCAGGACTTTTGTATTGTTTAATTTTGTTTGTTATTGGTTTGGGGGGGATGTTTGTTTGTTTCTATTTCTGGAACAAATATTCCTTATTATCTACTAGATCAATCCTCCAGCTGTTCTACTTTTTTCTCTCTACTTTTTAGAGTGGGTTTTCTATGGGTTTATTTTTGGTCTCTTTGTTTTATAGCCGAAAAGATTTCTCCAATTTTATCTTCCTTCATATTGCAAACTTACAAGAATTCTTTATTGTCTTTGACAACTTTTTTCACTAGTATGTTGGTCTTCTTCTATGGGTGCATTAAATTCTCTGGACTCTTTAAAGATTTTAATAATAGATTTTTTAACGTTTTCTTCTATTCCCTGAATTATCTCTCTTTCCAAAAACAATCTCCTTAACTCAGGTCATTGTATGAGCTCTGCCTGGCTTCCCTCCCCTGCATCACAGCCTACAAAGTCTACAGAGGCATCTAGCTGGAACAATTGCAGGACTCAATACATTCGTTTTTCAGTCTCTCGGGAATCACTGTCCTTCGTTGCCAGATGTCCATTGTTTCACAAAAGGTTGCTTCATATATTTCATCAAGGTTTAGTTGTTTCAGTTAGGAAGGTATATTCAGTTCCTCTTATTCCTTTTTAGGAAGAAACAAGGGGTGTGTGTGTGCACGCGCGTGTGTGTTCTTATTACTTTTGCAAAGGCAGATACATGTTTGAGATCTCTTATTGTTTTAATAGTTTTTAAAATTGTATCTTCTTAGCTTTTTGATATAATATTCATATCTCTTATTCCTACTTGTATCTATCTGTAATAGATAAAGCATAGCAATACTGTTTGAGACAGTGCCACGAGTGGAAAACCTTTTTTAAAGTTTCCAGTGTTTTCCCCTGAAGCCTAATGCTGACAGGACTGGAAAAATGGTTTTTGTCGCTGTTTGGTTAAAAAAAACTATCCATTCACTATAGTTTTCCTACGTATGTGTGTGTTTGTGTTTTTAAATCATAACTAAATATTGAACTTTATTAAATGTTCCTTGGCCATTTATTGAGATGAACATTTATATTAGTGCAGGGCATTATCACAACCTATGTCAAGTACTGAGCTATCCTTACTTTTTAAAAACAAAGCCACTTGCTGTATTTTAATGTTTTGCTGAATTATGCATTTTTAATATTTAATTTAGGATTTGTCATCCATAGTCTTAAATGAGATTGGATGCTAGGTATTTTTTTTTCTAGTGCTATTTTTATAAAATTTTGGCACAATGTTACTTTAACTTCTTAAAAATAATTTGAAAGATTTGTATATTTCTCAGTGCTCCAAAACAGTTTAAATAGAACTGGAATTATTTGTTACTTAAAGATACAGAGCAATCTAGGCCTGAAACTTTCAACAGTGGCCCACAGGTATAAGAGTCAGGGAAGTGGATGGACAGATCTTTAATAAGTTTTTCAATTTCTTTTATGGTAGCTCTGTTTTATGTCTGTATGTCTTCTGAAGTTAATTTAGTTACTTAGAAAATTATCCTCTCATCTAAGTCTTCAAGTATATTTGCATATTGTCTTGCAAGGTGTGGTTAAATTAATGCTTTAAATGCCTTCAGAATGTGTGGCTGTTCCTAACTTCCTTAACTTTAAAATTATGTAAGTAATTGGTGATGATTTTTTTTTTGTCTTCTTGATTAAGCTAGGTAGAGGTGCGCACATGGTTAAGATGTAACGGGCTCTGAGGTAAACATACCCGGACTGAAATCCTGTCCAAATTACCATTTGTCCTTAGTGTCCTCCTCTACCAGTGAATTCACCCATCAGGATGGGTTAGGTTGTGCCACGGAAACATACGACATCAACAACTCAATGACTTGCAGCTCCGTCATGCTGCATGTTAACTACAGGTCAGCTTCATCTTGGCTCCGCGTCCCACTCCCTCCAGGCCCCCAGCTAACCAAGTGGCCTCTTTGTGGAATGCTGCCTGACACTTGGCAGAGGGGCAAAAGAAAAGGACACAGAGGATCACATGCTGGCTCTTAAAGCTTCTGTTCAGAAGTGATACACATCACTTCTGATCAGATTTCATCGGCCAGAGCATGACAAGGCCAAGCCTGTATCAGTGATACAGATAAATTTAATCCTCCCCAAGGAGAGACCGCAAGTAACTTAAGGGATTATACAGTCCACCAGAGTAGATGACATTAATAAACTTGTGAGGATTAATCTATATAACTTCCTCTGCCCAGTGCTTAAATAGAGTAAAAACTTACTAAATTATTGCATTCAACAAATATTACAGAACCCCTGCTATATGCTATGCCCAATGCTAGGCACTGGGGAGGTAGTATAATTGCAAAGGTTCTTAGTTACAAAACCATTCTAGCCAATTTAGTCAGAATTGAACAATTAATGTATACTAGCTCTCTTCCAGAATCTGTGGGGGATGTGAGGGGCAGAGAATCTGGGTTGGAGGCTTCTGCCCCATGAATAATGGACAGTCAAATCACAAGGCTGCTTCGGGAAGAACCCACTGTCCCACGATGGGCGTGAACACAGCAGCTGGTTCCAATGTTGCCAGATGGCAGATGCCAGGGCCTTCACCACCACTGTCATCTAAAATCTGGATGCCTTCACCACGATCCTGGCCAAAAGATGGATTCCTCATGGTACCTGCTTCTTCACATAACTGCTTTTCAATTAGTGTCACACAGGTTAGTGTGGCTGGTAGAACCTGGGTACCTTGCCTGCACTCTAGTTGCAAGAAAAGGTATGTAAGTTAGTTCTACATTCTTTCTGAAAGACACAGGATTCGTAATACAGAAAATTAGCTGAATTTAAGAAGGAGGTTTAAAATACTAGATGACCACAATACATGATAAATATCTACTACCCAGGTATGAGGGAAAAGTGGACATGGACTTTCCCCTCATGAAACTTTATAGTTCAGTAGAGATACTCATATTAATCAAAATTCAATCAAATATAAATGTATAAGTATTACTGGACAAGAGACCTGACCCTGAGCAGGTGTGCCTAGAGCCAACTGTAGTATGTAAGTTCTCCACATCGTATAGGAAGGATTTCACGACAGGAGTCCATCTGACTATGAAGGTACATTTATTAAAGCTGAGGGCAGTGAAACAAGGAAGGACTCAGCATAGAAGAAGCAACAGGAGAGCCTGGGCTGGGCTGCCTCAGCTTACAGGGAAGTCAGAGAAAGGGGGCTTTGGGGACAGGTTCAGGGGATTAGCCTGGGACAAAGCTGCCAGGTGCCCATTGACTTAGAGTTTAGGAGACACCTGCCTGTGAAGAAAGAAGTGGAGGAAGAAGGGAAAGGGAATGGCTGGGGCTGCTCCCCAGATGGAGAGCACATGCCCTGGGTCCTTTGTCTCGAGGCTTTTGTCTCCTTCTTGCAGGTGGGAATCTTAGGGGAGGTCTCAGGAGAGGGCTTCAGCAGACTATTCATCTGTCCTCCAGGTGTGCTCTTTCAGGAACATGGTCTCCACTGATTGGTCAGTGACAGGGCTGGGGGTCTTAGTCATCATAGCTGGTCCCGCTCAGTTTTGCTGCTTTTCTGGGCCTGGAGCTGAAATACAACTGAGACCTAGATGTTATCTCTAGGGAGGCGAACTTCTATATCTGGCTGTGAATTGCTCGGCCACTGTGTTCAGCTATCTGCCTCAGTTTCCCTATTCCACTTGCCGAGGAATTTTCCTAGCTTCTTACTACTCTGTCTTATAAGGAGGTATGCACAGTCTATTTATAGCATATAATAGTTAGGCCTAGTAAGATTGTCAAAGCTTCCCCAAGGAAATGGTAATTGAGGTGAGAACTGAAGAAAGAGTAGGATAGGAGTTTTCTCACCAGACAGGAGGTGAGAAAAGAGCCTAAGAGGTAAAGGGAAGATTCGTCCAAAGGCCACTGTCAGGAAGGAGTTGGGATCCCCTTGAAGGGCTCCAAGAGAAGTCACTGAGTCAGGTGGGTGGAAATCCTGCAGTAAGAGAGCTCTGGAGAGGTCGGCAAGGCTGCTCCTCAGAACCCTCACAGAGCTCTGAGGATCTGGTTTCTTGTACCCATCACCCCTCAGCCCCCAACCCAGATTAGTGAAAAGCAAAACAGAAACATGCTTAAACATTCTCCAGGAGCTCTAATGCATAGTTAGGGCTTAGAAGCATCAGTCTAGCCTAGCATTCCCCTTTAAAGAGACCTTTCAAATGGTATTAGCACACAGTGATTGACAAGAGATAATGTTTTTTAAACACCTACCATTTGCCAAGCACTGTGCATAGGGGACTTACATAAATTACCTCATGTTGGTATATTTTTCATTTTTTAATTATATTTTATTGATTATGTTATTACAGTTGTTTTCATTTTTGTCCCTTTGCCCCCCTCCACCCAGCACCTCCCACTCCCTCAGGACACTCTCCCACCATTGTTCCCGTCCCTGGGTCATGTGGGTAAGTTCTTTGGCTACTCCATTTCCCGTACTGTACTTTACATCCCCATGGCTGTTCTATAATTATCTATTTGTACTTCTTAACCCCTCACCTCTTCACCCATTCCCCCACACCCTCCTTCCATCTGGCAAACATCAAAACAGTTTCTGTATCCATCATTCTGTCTCTGTTCTTCTTGTTTGCTTAGCTTGTTTTTTAGATTCAATTGTTGATAGGTATGTATTTATTGCCACTTTATTGTTCATAGTTTTGATCTTCTTTTTCTTAAATAAGTCCTCTTAGCATTTCATATAATAATGGTTTGGTGATGATGAACTTCTTTAGTTTTTTCTTGTCTGAGAAACTCTTTATCTGGCTTTCAATTCTAAATGATAGCTTTACTGGGTAGAGCAATCTCGGCTGTAGGTCCCTACTTTTAATAGGGACCTACACTTTCAATAATCACTTTGAATATTTCTTGCCATCCTTTCTAGCCTGCAAAGTTTCTTTTGAGAAATCAGCTGACAATTTTATGGGAACTCTCCTGTAGCTAACTAACTTCTTTTCTTTTGCTGCTTTTAACATTCTCTCTTTATCATTAACCTTTGGCATTTTAATTGTGATGTGTCTTGGAGTGGGCCTCTTTGCATCCATCTTGTTTGGGACTCTCTGTGCTTCCTGGACTTGCGTGTCTATTTCCTTCACCAAATTAAGGAAGTATTCTTTCATTATTTTTTAAATAGATTTCAAATAGAAATCCAATTTCAAGTAGATTTTCAAATAGATTTCCAATTTCTTGCTCTTTCTCTTCTCCTCCTGGCACCCCTATGATGCGAATGTTGGACCTCTTCAGGCTGTCCCAGTGGCTGCTTATACTGTCCTCATTTTTTAGGGGGTGGGTCTTTTTTCTTCTTATTGTTCTAATTGGTTGGTTTTTTGCTTCCTTATGTTCCAAATCATTGATTTGATTCTTGGCTTCATCCACTCTACTATTGTTTTCCTGTAAATTGTTCTTTATTTCAATTAGGGTACCCTTCATTTCTGACTGGATTTTTTTATGCTGTTGAGGTCCTCACTAAGTTTCTTGAGCATTCTTATAACCAGTGTTTTGAACTCTGCATCTAATAGATTGCTTATCTCCATTTCATTTAGCTCTTTTTCTGGAGTTTTGATATGTTCTTTCATTTGGGCCATGTTCTATGTCTCCTCATTTTGGCAGCTCCTCTCTGTTTCTTTCTATGTGTTAGGTAGAGCTGCTTTGACTCTGTGTCTTGGTAGTATGTCCTGATGTAGTACATGTCCTGTAGGGTTCAGTGGCACAGCCTCCCCTACCACCCAAGCTGGGTACTTAAAGTGCACCTTTTGTGTGGGGCTGAGTATACCCTCCTCTTGTAGTTGAGCCCTGGGTGCTGATGGCAGATCAATGGGAAAGATTTACCCAGCCCAGTTAGCTGCAAGGACTGCCTGTGACCACTGGCCTCCACCCTCCATCCTCCAAGGACCATCAGCTGTACAGGCTCCAACATGGTCTGTAGCTGTTCACTGGGTGTACTGGCCTTAGGGATTCCCAGGTGGTGTAGACCAAGGTTAGCCCCTAGTTGTGCTTTGCCTGGGGCAACCCTGCCTGAGCTATAAAGCAATCTGAGATGGCTGCTACTTGAGTTGGGCTTGGAGATTTCCAGCAAAGCCAAGGTGTGAATCTAGGCTGGCTGCTGCTAGTGCCGAGCCTCTCACTGAGGCCAGCTGTTGCTCATTTGATAGGTGTTAGGAAGATGTATAGCATGAGCTAAGACCTGCCATTTATGTGGAAAAGTAGCTTGGGTAGGCCCTTAAGTTGAGTGGGGCAGGCTCTTTGGGGATCTCCAAGGCAGATCAAACAGTGTTAGTCAGTTTGATGGAGTTGCAGATACAGTACCAGCTTGCTGGTTCTGTTGGGTAGGGTCCAGAAAAGGGACAATGGCCCCTGCTCACCTTGATACAAGACAACTCAGCCTCCCCCTGCACACCACTGGTGCCCCTCAAGCCGCTACCCTGGTGGTTGAGCTCGGAGGGAGTGAGTCTGAATGAGTCCATGTGTGGGTTCTTCAAAAGGAAATGCGCAGTGCTCCAGAAGTTTCTCCCACCCACTCAATCCCTGCTGGGTTTTGCAGCTGGAAGTTGTGGGAACTTATCATCCTCTCCCCAGAACCCTGGACTGAGGGACTTGGTGTGGGGCTGGGACTCTTCACTCCTGAGATATCCTTCCTGAATTTTTATCTACCATACGAGAGCGAATGACCAGCCCAATCTGTATTTGTGCACCTTGTACCAGTCTGGGTGGATGTGGTTTCCTTAATTCTGTAGTTGTCAGACTTCCATTCAACTTCTGGCAGACTTCTGGCAGACTTGTCAGACTTCAACTCAATTTCTGACATTTCTGAGTGATGGTTGTTCTATATTTTAGTTGTAATTTTGATGTGGTTGCACAAAGAGGCAGCCGTGTCTGCCTATGCTGCCATCACGACTGCAAGTCCACATTGGTGTATTAACACAAATGAGAGAACTACTTCTTAGCAAAGTTAAGTAATTTATGCAAATTGATACAGGTGATCAGGAATGGGAACAAGCTTTGATCTAATGCCTCTCTCGTTCTGAACCCCACAGCCTAGTCTTTCTGTTATATTTTGTTCCCACAACAGTAGATTGTGGGAACAATGCACCAGGCCAGCGATCCTTCAAGCATGGTCCTGAAACCAGAAGCAGCAACTGGTTTAACAGAAATTTGTTAAAAATGCAAACTGTCAGACCCACCTCGACCTACTGAATTAGAAACTCTGGAGGTGAGGCCAACAGAGCAATCTTTGTCTGCTCATCATTTTAAGATGTCATCACAAGAGTGTGATGCACAGCAGATTTTGAGAACCAGTGTGTGCGGCCAATTGTTCTCAAGGGGACTTGATGAAGGGCCTCTAACCTTACAGTGACTAGTTTCCTAGCCTCTCTTCTTCCAATATGAAAAGCAGTCTTAGAAGTGCTTTTCAGCTCCTGCTTTCTTTCTGCTGGGTAGTATTCCATTGTGTAAATGTACCACAGTTTTCTGATCCACTAATTTACTGATTAGCACTTAGTTGCTTCCAACACTTGGCTATTGTAAATTATGCTGCTATGAACATTGGGGTGCATAGGTTCTTTTGAATTGGTGTTTTAGGATTCTTAGGGTATAATCCCAGTAGTGTAATTGCTGGGTCATAAGGCAGTTCCTTTTTAATTTTTTGAGAAAATTTCATACTGTTTTCCACAGTGGCTGCACCAGTCTGCACCTCCACCAACAGTGCACTAGAGTTCCCTTGTCTCCACAACCTCACCAGCACTTGTTGTTTGTTGATTTATTTATTATGGACATTCTGACCAGTGTGAAGTTGGAGAGCATTATGCTAAGTGAAATAAGCCAGTCAGTGAAAAACAAATACCATATGATCTCATCTATAAGTAGAACCTAACCAACAAAACAAAGAAGCAAGAAAAATATAACCAGGGACATTGAAATAAAGAACAAACTGACAGTAACCAGAGGGGAGGAAGGAGAGGATAACAGAAGTGGGGATGGGGCAAAGGCTCATCAAGGAACATGTATAAAGGACACATGAACAAAGCCAAATGGGGGTAGGAATGAGGTGGGAGGTGAGGATGTGTGGGGTGGGTGGGAGTGGTGGGAGGAAAATGGAGACAACTGTACTTGAACAATTTTTTTTTAAAGTGCTTCTCAGGAAGGACCCCATGTTGCTACCAGGAATCCGTGGTCAGTGGCATCACAGTAGCTACTGGTATGTTCACAGATATTATTGCCCTGATTTAAAAATAGTCCGGCAGAACCCTGCCCCAAGGGCCCATGAGTAACAGCATGTGCATTCTCAGCTCCCCTGGAAAACAGAGAGCACAGGAGTAATATACAGGCAAACTTCCTGTCCCTTTGTACTTAGAAGAATGTAGAACCAGGGAGTGGCTTTAGAGCTCAAGGGAGGATACTCGCCATCCTTAAGAAAGAAAATCCAGCAGAGGGGCCCTAAAGGGCAGAGATTCTGCAGGGAAGCATGAACCAATCAATTATGTGGGCATTTTAAAACAATATTAGCAGCTGAGACCTATAAAAGATCACAGTGGCAGCAGGATAGGCAGGCAAATCAAGGGAGAAAGATGCAGCTCATGGGGTGCCTGGAGAGAATAGAAAATGGTGTGTCATTCAGCCTATCTGGGTCTGCCTGACTGAGCAGTTTGGGGGGTTGTTATATACCCATGAGCTGCTACCTTTTTCACATTGGCTGGTAGAGCTTCCTCCTTTCTATGCCCTCCCCAATTTCAGCCATTGCCTTTTCCTGCCAGGGCCCCAGACAAGTTCAAGGTTTCCCTAAAGCATCCAACTCAGGAACAGTGACCCAATTTACTGTGGCCTGAGAGAGCCTGGCATTTGGGAATTGCAGGGTTAGGTCACACTAACTCTTTGTCATTTGCCCTAAACATGTGTCAGATGTCAGCTTGGTGCCAAGACAGAGCCCAGAACAGAGATTAAGGTGGCAACACCAGCTATACAAACTTTACTTTGGCTCCAAATCCTAAAGCACAATTATGCTGAACCATGAATTTTCAAACAGGGCACTGGGAAGTTCTGAGAGTTGGTACAGGAAAAAATGAGGTTAAGTAGAACCAAAAGCCATGAATTGCTTTAGTCAACAATGAGGGAAAAAAGGAAAACTCAGTCGGTTATGCCCATAGGAATTGTGCTTGTCTCTCTGCTCACTGCAGAGCCAGGCCAGCCTGTGAAATCTCAGTAGCCTCTTTTCATATGGTAACAAAAGAAAGAGTGAGAAGAACAATACATGTGCTTTTCACTAAGCAGGTGCCACAGGTGGGTGTCAGGGTCTCTTTCTTTTCCTGGAGAACAGTTTGGTTTTCCCCTCCCCCTTCCCAGTCAGGTGCTGGTTACAGAGGAAGGGCTTGGATTCTCAGCGAGTATTTCTCTGTAACAAGGCTCACATACCAATGCACAATTTATGAATTATACTCCAATGTTCACATGAAGGATGAAAGTGGGGACTAGGCTGATGCTAAAAAGCAAGCTGAATTATTTAGTGGACTTTATCACATGACTGCCTCTGCTTGCCCTTAAAACTAGCACCAGCCTCTCACAGAAGAAAATTAACTTTGAGATGAAAGAATCCCAACCACGTGAACCAAGTTCAGCATTCCTCAGTCAGAGGGGGCAAGAGGCATGGCTCTACGTTTTGCGGTTTTCCCCAGCTCACAACTATTCCTGGGGCTTCTTCATCTTCTCCTTGTGCCCTCCTCACTGCAAAACTGAAGACCTTGCTCTCAAATGAATATAGGTTCCCACTCTGTGCCATGCTCTGTGCCAGACGATTTACATTTTTCTCTTAATTCTTACAAACTTGAAATATCATATCTTTTGTTTTGTTTGTATAAATAAGAATACTGAGCCTGCAAGAAAACAAATAATCAAAGTTATATAGGTGGTACCTAGCAGAGCTCTGATTTGAACCCAGAACTTGTGATTCCAAAGTTCCTACCACAGTAAAATGACATTTATGAACAAGGCCTGCCTTTTCAGAGCACACAGAGGATAACAAAATGCAGATAAACCAAGATTTTATCTTCTGAAGTCCAGGGTGTGTACTTTGGGATATTTAGAAAAATGCAGATGCTGGTGGCTCCCCCCCTTAAAATGGTGTACTCCATTTAATCTCACGTGAACATTCTTTCCCTAGCTGACACTCCTAGACATTCAGGCACAGCCCCACACCATCCATCGTGACATATCTTACTGCAACACCACCAGCCAAATCCGACAGGAAAGTACAGCTCAGCCCAAGATGGACTTACAATGTGGGGCAAAGTGAAGCATATTTCTTACACTGTCACGCCATAGACTTTGAGGAAACATTTTAATGGACTATAAATGAAAAGCCTGTAGCCAGAAAAACACAGGGAATTCCAGAGTTCTGCCCCCAAGATTCCCTGAGTATTATTCTATTTGCATAAACCAGGGATTTTAAAAATGACCCCCACTAAACAGTATACACAAAATGGATTTCAAAAGCCGGAGAAGCAGCCCACACCGGTGACACTCAGCTGGAGCGCTGTCTGTAAACCGGGAGGTCAGGGCACCTGCCTGGGTTGCGGGTTCAGTCCCAAGTCAGGGCACATTCAAAACCGATGTTTCTTTTTTACACATTGATATTTCTCTCCCTCCCTTCCCTTCTCTCTAAAATCAGTAAGCATGTCCTCGGATGAGGATTTAAAAAAAAAAATCTGAGAAGCTACTAGAGGAGGAAGCCTCCCTTTTTTTTCTGCCAAGGTCTCATGATTCTAGGAATGTGGAAGATGGTTCCTGTTAAACAAACAAACAAACAAACAAAACCTTAATGCTGACTCACTCCAGGTCTAGGAATGGAACAAAGAAACCATTTACTCCTTGTGATGAAATTCAAACAAGGAGACTGAGAGAGACTAAGAGGGAATTATGCCATGTTTGAGGTCAAAGTTTTCCCCCTTTATCTGTGGCATTTTTCTCCCCCAATGTTTTTTGATATGGCAGTTACTCAGTAAATTAAAGCAAAACCTGCTTTGCTATCACTCCTGGGAATCTGAGGCTATAACCTGTATCCACTAATTAGGTTAAAGGTTGGCTGATCCACATCTTCTATCAGGGATGTCCGACCCGTGGCCCTATGGCTGCATGCAGCCCACGATGGCTATGAATGCAGCCCAACCCCAAACTGTAAATTATGCACAGACCTTTTTTTTGCTCATCAGTTTTCATTAGTGTTTGTGTATTTAATGTGTGGTCCAAGACAACTCTTCTTCCAGTGTGGCCCAGAGATGTCAAAAGTTTGGACGCCCCTGTCTCAGTACTATGCCAGGTGCTATAGAAAATTGGGGTGTTTTAAAATTGGTCCTTCTGTTGAAAAAGCTTAGATACTTTCACGGAAAAAAGGCGAGCCCAATTAGAATTGGGCTCATTACATTTCTTAGCTTCAACCTGCTCCTTCCCTAAGGCCAGTCACAAGCCTGGAGGCTTCTCTGCCATGCCAGCTGCCACCAAGCTTTCGTATTAACCATACAGACTTCAGACATTCATACTACTGTCTTCCAGTCCAAATAAACAGAAATGTATTAATAAACTACCATTTGCCAAGTACTTCCTGTAGTTTGAGGACACAGCAATCATTAAGAGACTAGTATTCTTCAAAGACACTTTTGTACCCTGATTGGTGTGGCTCAGTGGATTGAGTGCCAGCCTGAGAACCAAGGGGACACAGGCTGGGCACAGTCAGGGCACATGCCTGGGTTGTGGGCCAGGTCCCCAGTGCAGGGTGCATGAGAGGCAACCACACATTGTTTCTCTCCCTTTCTTTCTCCTTCCCTTCCTCTCTCTCTAAAAATAAATAAATAAACTCTTTTTTTAGAAAAGACACTTTTGCACAGTCTTGGGATGTGGGCTGCTGCAGACAGGAGGCATGTGGCCTTGGGCAAGGCGGCTCTCTTTGGCCAAGGCAAATATCGCAAAGGGCTAACAGCTGAGTGTATCTGCACACAGCTCTCCCAGCAGGTGGGGGATAAGCCCTTCCGAACAGAAGGGGGATCTGGGCAGCACATCACAACACACACTAGTCTTTCCATTACACCATGAGGACCCACTACTCTACATTCCAGAAGAATCTACTCTAGGATTCTGGGGATGCTTGTGAGGGCTCAGGAGATTCTCTTGAAGAAAACTTGGAAAAGGGAGGTTAGCCTTGGGTTAACCAGGTTAGTGCTGGTTTCAGAGTCACATCTGACTCATGATTTTCTTCCTTTTCAGTCATCATAGATTCTCTTTTTTCCTGGCTAGCATTCCTGGGGTCTTGGTGACTTATCAGCAGCATTACCCATATCTTCATCCCTGAGGAATCTCACCCTGGTCACCCTGCCTTTATCAGGCTATGGCTGCTACACTCTTTTTTCATTAGACAAGGGAGTAACAAGAGGCACCCAAGTGAATTACTTGGGTCACAAACATAGTTTTTTTTCTGCCTCTGTTGTGTAACAGAAGTACTCCTGCTAGGATTGTGACCTGAGTTCCCATATTCAGTCACCTTATCCTTGAGTTAAAGTCAGGTTTTTGCCTCATCCACCAGCCACATGGATTAGGGATGCATGGCCTAAGGCATGAATTGACAGGGAGGATCTGTTGCAACAGTGACAATGGAATCGAACTCTGGCCTCCTTGCTCAGATACCTTGCTTTTGTCCTCTGGCCCTGCTCATGTTCAGTCCTTCATGTGCTACTTCCATCTCACAGTGGGTTCTTGCTGGGCCTGTCCGACCTTATGTCTTGGTAGGTCTGACAGAATTCTGTACAGGAGGGACAGTTTTGACTCCATGATCATTTGTTATCCTATAATCAGTCACTCCATCTCTACCATGGTTCAGTAGCATGCCAGAAGCTAATTTTCAGAAGGTGTATTATTATTTGTTAGGGTCTTGATAGGAGAACTCAAGAATTAAAAATTTTAGCTTCAGTCATAGTTGATAAGCTTAAGTGATTAATAGATGTGGAAAGCTGTATTCCAGAAACTGGAAGGCATGACCACATGACTCCAGGAGGTCGACAAGCAATTCAACCTTGTGCCCCAGAGGGATGCAAGCATTGGAGATGGTATGTGAGCCACTGTGTTCTAGGGAGGGAATGTCCATGACACATATAAAGAATTGTTGATCAGCAAATAAAGTAGTAGCAAAATTACTACCAGACTGCAACTCTTACTCAACTAAACCTTCTTCCAAACTCCTTACATACCTTTTCTTTTCCTCATAAAAATGTTGGCTTGAAATGAGATGTTAAGATGGTTTCTGAGGGTACATAACCTGCCATCTTCTCAGATCACTGGCATCTGAATAAAGTGTTCATACAAATTCAATCCTTGTCTCTACTTATTGGTTCTGGTAGTGACAGACAGCATGAACACCAATTTTTTCCAGTTTCATTCTTGCTCCAGAATCTTGGGCTCTGTGTTGTGATTCTTCTTTGGTGCTTAGCACTGCTATCTTGTGCCAGGTGCTGTTTGATAGTTGGTGGAGGTCTTCATTCCTAGCTGAAAAGCAATGATCCAAGTACAAAATCTCATCTTAGAATCTAGTTTCTCAACTACTCCTGGTACCAACTGTCATGGCTGAATTCCCATGAAGTTGACTCTGAAACAGTGTAGCATGCAGGAAATGTATTACAGGTTCCTCTTGAAAGTAATACCTATGGAAGAAAAGAGAAGGAAGCATGATTGCACAGTGAAAGAAGCTGAGCTAAAGGCAATCTCAACAAAGCTTCAGTTGACTCCTTGCACAGTTATGAGTCTGGGATAACCTATAGAGTTGTGCAGAGTTGGGAGAAAGGGCCAGGCATTTTCATCTCCACATTAACTAGTTATTGGATGCAGGCTGACTCAGGAAGGGATCTTCAGTTGGAGTAAGGTGACCCTTATTAAATAATATTGAAAAGAATTGACAGCTGAAGGTTCTGTGAACACTACTCCCAGAAGCTGGTGGAACAGAGTCCTTCATTGTTACAAGGTGACACATTACAGCATCCACTGCAGATGCTCTTTTCACTGTATTAGGAGGTGGGATAACTAACATAGACTAAAAAGCTTGAGAGGACCAGGTCTAGACAGCTCACACTGGATGGTTATGTTCTAAGAAAAGCGCTGTTTTGTTCAGAAAAATTGTGTGGACTAAATCGAAGATTATTTACTGAGTTAGGGAAACTCTGAAGTGAGCTGTATTAAAGACAGTGCATGGAGATTCAGGACACAAAGACTCTGGCCTTTTCTTCCTCAGCTATTAAGTGACTGGGAAATCACTTTACTTCTTTGTCCCTCAGTTTCCTCATCTGAATAAGAAAGAGGTGCCTAGAGGATCACATAGGGGAAAATTTATGAATAGATGACCTTTAGTATGGCAATGACTTTTTAGGTATAACACCAAAATCATGATCTGTGAAAGAAATCATTGATAAGCTGGACTTCCTTAAAATTAAAAACTTCTGCACTGTGAATAACAATGTCAAGAGAATGAGAAGACAAGTCATAGGCTGGGAGAAACTGTTTGCAAAAGACATTTCTGATAAAGGACCATTATCCGAAGTATACAAAAGTACTCTTAAAACTCTACAATAAGAAAGCAAACAATCTGATTTAAAAATGGGCCAAAGATAACAGTCACCTTACCAAAGAAGATACACAGATGGTAAATAAGCACATGAAAAGATGCTCCACATCAAAGGTCACCAAGAAAAAATGCAAATCAAAACAATAGTGAGATAACACTGCACATCTATTAGAATGGTTTCAATTCAGGATTCTGACAACATCAAATACTGATTTGGAGGATGTGGAGCAACAGGAACTCTCCTTCACTGTTGGCAGGAATGCAAAATGGTATAGCCACTTTGAAAAACAAAAAAACTAAACATACTTGTACTGTATGATCCAGCAATCATGCTCCTTGGTAATTACCAAAATGAGACCACATAAGAACAGGGATTACTTATGAATACAGGAAGAGATAGTTGCAGGAGGAGCCATGAGAGTGAGGGGTCCAGAGCAGGAGTAGTAGTACAAGGACCCAAAATGAGGCTGGAGAGGCAGACAGAAGGTGAATCATGCAGGGTCTCCAAGGCTGTGTCAAGGACTTTAGACTTTTGCTCAAGAGCAATGGGAATACAGGGAAGGGCTTTAGGCAGAGTGAGAGGTGATTACAGCTGCATGGGAAATCTAAAGTATTTCAGGAACTTTGCGATTACAATAATAAATCAGCACTGCAACAGATTATCAACAGAGCTTGGAAGAGCACTCTCCAGAGTAAATTCAGTTGACTGTTAAGGAAGATAAATAACTTCACATGGGAAAGTTGCAGAAGAGAACTCCAGGGGCTTGCAAATTAGGTCAGAGTTGAGGGGTTGGACAAAGCAGAGACCTCAGGCTCTTGTCCCTGAGATAAGAGCCTTGGAAGCGGGAAATGAGAGGTAGGCATTCTGTTCCTTTCGTCACAACCTAAAAGTCTATTTTGAAGGGATATAGGAGCATTTTCCTGTTGCATCTTAGACTTACTATTGATAATTCACAATATTTCAAAAAGGGAAGAATGATTAGGACAGCCAGGAGAACTGCTCCCCACATCAGTGGAGGATTATTTCCCTGGTGTATCACCTGTTCCTAATAGGTGGCACCTTGTTAGGACAGAAATGGGCAGAGACGGTCTTAGTTTGCAACAAACTCTCAAGGGACTTTTTCCTTTTCCTATCCAGTCTCCCCTGTCTCAGACTAAACTCTGTGTGACTCCCTTGGTTTTATTTCACAATTTCTGCTACTTAAGGACAAATAGTATCAATGTTGGATTGGGAAAGCTTGTAAAATTTGTTGCAGCAGTGGTCAATGGTGATAATTTCTAAGTATAATCCCAATTGTACTTAATGATAACATTAATGTCTATTGAGTACATACTATTTTAAGTACCATACCACTATAAATTTTTATGTATGTAATTTCTAGAAAAGTATTAATGCACATGTTTCTTTTAAAGATTTTATTTATTTATTTATTTATTTATTTATTTATTTATTTTTAGAGAGAGGGACAAGGGAGGGAGAAGGAGAGGGAGAAAAACATCAGTGTGCAAGAGAAACATCCATCAGTTACCTTTCACACCCCCCCAAACCTGGGACCTGGCCTGCAACACAGGCATGTGCCCAGCCCAAGAATTGAACCAGTGGCCTTTCAGTTTGCAGGATGATGCCCAACCACTGAGCCATACCAGTGAGGAAACATACAAATATTTTTTTATTTTAAATGTTTTTAATGAGTGATTGAACAATAACAGGTAGTCATCATTAGTTAACTAGAAACTGCCAATTGAACTTATACAAATAGATCAATGAGGGAGTGAGTACAAGGGAGTCTTATTAAGTTTAAAAAAGAAAATGTGTACATTTATCAGAAAATAAGTCTGGCTGAAAAAGAAATGAGCAATAATCCTCTAATTACCAATATTGAGAAATCTCTCAGTTGGCTTGAAACCCTGCAAAGCTTCAGTAAACCTGACTTTAGCCATTTACTAACTGATTTGATGGGATTATGAAAGAGGAGTCAAATCAGCACAGACACCCAAGAACACTTAGATCTCATGTAAAAGAACTGAGGATCATTTTGATTGCATTTAATGGGAACCACCAATTAAGAAGCCTTTTACTGAGTATGACCAGAGCTAGAAATTCTAAATAAACCATGGAAACTAATGTATAGGAGAAGTTGTGTGTGTGTTTGTGTATAGCTGTTGGAAAGTAAAAATTCCATATCTAGTAGCATTTCAACATAAGTATTTAACTGTAATGTTTTATTTGGTATTGCATTTGGTATCTCATAACTGCCCCTTCTCAACTCCTTTTTCCCCTCCCCATTTATTAAACCCAGGGCTAGAACTTAAAGGAGAAAAAGCTGAGAATCTTTTGAATGGTAAAGAGATCAAAACATATGATAATCACCAACATTCAGGATATTGGTTGTTCTCTCAACCCAGGTCCCTGAGTAAAGACTTTCCATTGGCCCACAGTTGAATGAGAAACAGACCTTTGTACCCTGGCCAAGTGCTTGGTGGGTTGGAGCATCATTATGATATGCCAGGATTGTGGGTTTGATCCCTCGTTAGGGCACATATAAGAAGAAACCAGTGAATGCAGAAGCAAGTAGAACAACAAATTGATGATGTCTCTGTCTCTCTCTCTCTCTCTCTCAAAAAAAAAATAATATTTTAAAAAAGAAACAGACCTCCCCTGGCTGGTGTAGCTCAGTGGATTGAGCACAGGCCTGTGAATCCAAGGGTCGTGGTTCGATTCCCAGTCAGAAAACATGCCTGGGTTGTGGGCCAGGTCCCAGCAGGGGACACACAAGAGGCAACCACACATTGATGTTTCTCTCCCTCTCTCCTTCCCTTCCCCTCTAAAGATACATAAATAAAATCTTTAAAAAAGAGAGAAAGAAACAGACCTTTGTAACTGTAACTTACTGAGAGTTTAGAGTTGCTTGTTATTGCAGAATAAATCTAGAGCATAGGTCTAGCTCCCACTAGGAGCTCAACAATATTTGATTTTGTTTTCCTGAACTGTGCCACAGAATTGAAGCATTTGTAATTTCTAGTTCATGAAACAGCATCAATAGTCATCCATGCATGTCCCTCTTACATTTTATTTATTCTCTTGAATTTGATTATTTTTATAATGAACATCCATAAACATACCACCCCGGCCAAGAAAGAAAATATTGTCAACAACCTCTTCTAAATATGCTCATTTTTTACTGCATTCTCCTGCTTCCCTGCACTGGGATAACCTTTATCTTGAATTTCTTGTTTCTCATCTCCTTGCATTAAAAAAAATTAATCTGTTTTATCATATGTCTGTAGGCCTAGGCAATATATTGTTTTGGCTTTTAAACTTTATAAAAAATATATGTATGTGTCTCCTGGAACTTTCATTGTTTTTCAACCTAATTCATTCATATTCCTATTCATAGCAATAATTCTTTAACTTTTTTCTGCCATATAATATTGCATTGCATGAGTATTCCAATATTTTATTCATTCTTCTATCAACAGGCATTTGAGTTATCTCATTTTTTTACTATTATGATGTGTTGCTATAACGTTCTTGTACATGTCTAGCAGCAAACATCTGCAAGAATGATGAGAAAAATAAAAATGAGGACACAACAAAATATCCTTAGGTTTAAAGTTATTTGAAATGACAAAAATTGATAAGTCTATCAAGTTGGAGCGATGAGCATCAGTAGGATCTTGTATACATTTCTGATGAAGTACAAATACAAACAACATTTGAAATAACTTGGCATTATTCTTAAAGCTGAATATTGGCATAACCTGCAAGAAATCTCAATAAATGTTAAATGAGTACATGAATAAGTACAACCTCACAGAATGAGTTAAGATACTTTCTCCCACTTTCTGTTTTTGCCCCTTACAAGTCCCCTGGTGATTTCTCCATTGCCGTGGATTTCGATCCCTGGTCCACCCTGTTCCTGTCTGTGTCATGCCCTGCCGTCTTTCAGGTTACCTTCGATGCCCAAGTGGATGAGGCATTCTATGTGTAGTCTTCTGTTTACATGATATCAGTATGAGGACTAAATAAGCTAATAAATCCAAAGGGCTTAAAACAATGTGAGTGCTATATAAATTTTATTATTATTGTATTTCCTTCAGTGCTCTTATAGAAAAATAGCACTATGGTCTAGTACATAATTCAAGTGTTCTTGGCTCCCTGGCTAAATGTATTTGTACACTCATTTCCATTTCATTTTAATTTGGGGCCCAAGTATTTGTTCTTCTAATATATTTTCCCAGTTTCCCCCTGGGAGGTCCCCATAGTGAACAACCAAACTTCAGATGAGTTCCAGGTATGCCAAAATCATCTGTTACTCAAGAGTCACACTTCCCCTTCCATCCCTTTGAAAGGATGGTTCCACTCTAACATTGCCTGCTTATGGTTATTACACCTAATGAGGATTTTGACTTCACGGCCCCTGGAACCATGCCTTTCCTTACAGTTCTGACTTGTCCAGGGTATGAGTCATTTTTACTTTTTCCCCTTCAATCACACTGCCACCTTGAAACTTACAGACCAGTGCTCAAAATAGCTGATGCTGATCTTATTCTTTTTCTTCTCAAACTATTCAAAATTTCTCGACCACCTTGTAGAACTGTACCAGTCATCAAAGTCAGGTTCCTCTATTGAATTTATTGTTGATTCCCTTTCAATAGCTTTATGAAAACTGCTAGAATTTCTCTCCTATATCATGACAAAACATGCATTCAGCCTTGCTATTTGGAGATTTAAAGTGTGTGCAACTTGCTCCGTAGTTCACCAAGTAGAGTTCCCTCTAAGCCAGGAAGGACTTGAAGAGCACAGCTGAGATTTAGATGAAGCAGTTACCATATCGATCACGTGATCCATCAGGCACAGTCTTTCATTTTCATCTCCATCAGGCAGAGATCATCTAAACAAGTCAACTTCCACAGTCTGTGAGAGAATTATGTCCTGGGCATCCCAGATATATAGTTTACAGCTCTGGGAAAGGGTTTGTCAGGAGAAAGTTGCTCAGTGGAACTACAGCATGAATGGGTATGGGTCAAAAAGAGAAGAAGAAAAAGAGGTGGGTGAGCAAAAAGAGTGGGAGACCAGAATTAGATAACAAGGGTTAAAGAGAGCTCACACAGTAGATCATGTGTGACTTAGAATCATTGAACTTCAGAACCAAAAGTGACCTTAGAACCTGTCTAGTTTAACTAGCTCATTTACAGGTAGGAAAACTGAGATCATAGAGGGGAATGAACTTATCCAAGGTCATAGAGCTGTCAGTTGGACAGAAAAGTCTTTCTACACAAAGGTGCTTTTTTTTACTTTGTTTATTGTAAAGGGGCAGAGGGGATTAATGCAAAGGAGATCCATAAATGACTAAATATAGAAGGTAAGTAAGGAAACACTTTTTGTTCATGTCAAGAAGTTTATCCTAACATGAAAAAATGCTTGCTATGCTGAAGGTTAAAAATAATGTAAAAAATACTACAATGAGATCAACGAAAGAAAATTAACCAAGGATTAATGTTCCCTGGTCAAAATGTTTTACCTATTTAGTTACTGGATCCCATCAAATTGTCCAGGATGAGATGTCTAACATCTCCTTTTACAATATGAGAAATTTGGCAATTTGGGGGGTTGTTGTTCTTAGTAGAATACCATTTTAACATTATGTTTCTCGAGATTCTCAGATACCTTCTTCACTCTCCAGTTTTCAAAGCAACTATATATAATGATCTAGAAGATAGAACAAATTCCCACAGGAAAAAAATCCTTTATATATTTCTCTCATGTTAAAAACACAAACCTAGGAGCATTCTGGGAAGATAGTAAAGTAGAAAGCACCAGTAATCTGTCTTCCCACCTGGACAACAACTGCACTGCCAAAAGTTATCTAATGTAACCACTTTAGGTCTCCCCAGTATATGGGAGAGGCTTGGGCAAGTAAATTGTGGTTAATTTCAGTCAATTTCAGCTCTTAGCACAATAGCAGTCAATCATCTCCCACCCCAGTCCCATGGCCAGCAACTGTACATATGTTCCTAGAACAGCTTGCACATACCTTGTGGGAGCAAGGTAGGCAGAAAGAACCCAGTCCTCCAAATATTGGGGATCTGTGTTCTCATCACTAATTACTGCTTCTGGTCACAGAGATGTAAACAAAGAGGTAGGTAACAATTATTGCTACATTTCCCTCCATTGTCACCTCCTCCTCAACTGAAGTGACTTCCAGGGAATTTAAGGAGTCAATGCCCTTTCTTTTCTCCCTCTTCATTTTTCATGTTTCCCCATTTTGGGAAGGAGACATTAAAGACAAGGACATTCCAAAGTAACTGCATATACAGGAAAAATTATAAAGTGACCACACATGCTCAAGGAAAGGCATAGGCTCAGAAAAGATCTCAGAAGACCTTAAGTTTGTACCTCAGGCTAATCCTTGGCACAGAGACAGCTTACAGTGATCAAAAGCAAACAAACAAACAAACAAACCAATAAACAATAATATCAAGCATAAAATCCTGGAGAACTAGAAGAATCCGATATCCAGAGTTACCACATTGTGAGATTCAAATGTGCAGTGTTCAACAAATATATCAGAAGGCATACAGAGAAACAGGAAAGTATGGCCCAATTTGAGGAAAAAACTGAGTCAACAGAAACTGCCCCTGAAAAAGACCTGATGACAGGTCTACTAGACAAGGACTTTGAAACAACTGTCTAAAAGATGCTTCAAGAACTAAAGGAAGATGTGGAGAAAGTCAAGAAGATAATATATGGAAAAAATGGAAATATCAATAAAGATAGAAAATCTAAAAAAAGAAATTTTAGAACTGAAAAAGTATAATAACTGAAATAAATAAATTTACTAAGAGGATTCAAAGGAAAATTTGAAAAGACAGAGGATCAATAAATTTAAAGGTAGAACAATGGAAATTTTTGAGTCTGAGGAATGGAAATGAAAAAGATTAAAGGAAAGTGAGCAAGACTAAAGGACCTGGAAACACCACCAAAGAGACCAGCGTGTGCATTGTGGGAGTCCCAGAAGGAAAGGACAGACAGGAAAGGGAAGAGAGAATATTTGAAGAAATGATAGCTACTAAACTCCCAAATCTGATAGAAGGCATGAATATAAACACCCAACAGGCCTAACCAAGTCCAAGTATGATGAACTCAAACAGATCCATACTGAGAGACATATTAGGAGAATTAGTTGATTACTAACTGCAGTAAGCTTTTAATATCCTACATTATATTTTGTTCCCTAAGGGAATTCCAATAGACTGTTGAGGAAAGTGATTACGATGTTATCGCTTTTAAGGAAATTGGGTCAGGAAGGTCTAGGCCCTCCAAGATGGTATTTCCTCTAACATCAGTAGGTGTCTTTGATCACAAACAATATAACTTGACCCTGAAGAACGTAAGTTTTTTTTTAAGTTTAGCATTATAACCTAGATAGTTCACAGGATAAAAAATAATGTTGTATACTCAGAAGGATGGGAAGGAAAGCAGTTCTGGGAACCTTGGTAACCAGCACTAACGGACAGGCTGTTCAGGGTACTACCATTGAGATGACATTGTACCACGGGCATCATTAGTACCAAACAGACCACATGGAATAGGGATGGGAAAATCCCCTCCCCTGCAAAAGAGGAGCTCTTTCAAAAAGAAAGGAAAGAATCCTGAGTATGCTAGTACACAACGTGTGTGTGTGCACATGCATGTGTTGCAAATGGGGAGAAGAAAAATCTGTTGACAAAACCATCTACATTGCAAGCCATGAGAAATTATAGGAGCAGTATTTGCATCTAAATAAAGCCAGCAAGGGATTGTTGAAAGGCATCATTTTCTAGGCTCTACTAGCCAATGGCTTGCACCAACCACTGAAAAAACTGCAAATTGGGAAGTTTTGTCACTGGAGAGTGTTGAACTTTCTGGAGAAAGGGAGATAGGGTTACATAAAGTTGCAATATGCTTAGAATACTGACCATAATATGCTTGAAACCGTCCTGCAAGGAAGCCATGAGCTCTTGTAAGTTTCTCTAGATCTGGTACCGTCGTGCACAATTTGGCCAAGCCCTGTCCTCAAGCTATAAGTGTCACCTCAGCAAAGACTCACCAGCTCAGTCAGCTCTGATGATCCTTTCCAGAGAGATGCCTCTGACTCATTGTCATGCCTTGGGGAGTTCATCCACTATAGGTGCACATTCTCTCTGTGGGAAGGAAGGCCTTGCCAGAATATTCACATTACTTAAATTCTTAGTCAGCCCTGGAGAGAAGGGTTTATGTTACAAAGGGTAATGAAATTTAGCCTGAGGGCCTAGAATGAGACAGACACTGTTTTCACTGGCCAGCTTCTTCAGCTCTGTGCAATCAGCACTTTCCTCATTTCCTCTATGTAACTGCTTAAAACCAAACTCTGAGTCCCTAGCTTCTAAGGTCAGTCAAGATAGAAGAAGACCAGGGGAGTTTGGGGTATATTATCTGGGTTTCTATGTCACAATAACCATCACTGTTATTTCTGACTCCATTCAACAGTATTTCTCCAAATGACACAACTATATCTATTTATTCAGGACTGGTTATATAATTTATGGGGGCTTGTGCAAAATGAAAATGTGGGGCCCTATGTTTAAAACTTACTGAGAATTTTAAGACTGCAACAGCATTGAATAAACTGAGTGCAGACCTTCCTGAGTGCAGGGCCCTCAGACACAGGCTGCAGGCCCATGAAGCTGACCCCATGTCTGTTTCTTCCAGCCCACTTGTCATTATACTGCCCATGTTTAAACTACCTGTTGATGTCCCTTTCTTCCTGGTCTTTCTCTGGCCTGTCTCTGTTCACAACTACATATGCACAGTCTTGTACCACTTAACGATGAGAATACCGTCTGAGAAATGCATCATTAGGCGGCTTTGTCATTGTGCAAACATCATAGAGTGCACCTACACAAACATACATGGCATGTAGCCTACTGCACACCTTGGCTATGTGGTGTAGCCTGTTGCTCCTGGGCTATAAGCCTGGGCAGCAAAGCTAAATCAAACACAAGAGAAAATAATGCATTCAAAAGATGCAGTAATTGCAGTATTATTGACTATATTTCCTATACTGAACTTTACCTCCCTCTGACTATTTTATAAGTACCAATTTGTATTTATTAATCCCTTCAACTTTTCTACACATCCCCCCAACTCCCCTCCCATCTAGCAACTGTCAGTTTGTTCTCTGTGTCTATGAGTCTTTTCTTAGGCAATAGGAATTTCTCAGCCCCATTATAATCTTATGGGACCATCATTTGTGGTCCATCATTGATCAAAACGCACAGCATATCTGTATAATGTATATAATAAATGTATGAACTATAATACCTATAACATAATATATAATACTTATATATAATAAAGTGTGTAATAATAACTATATGTATTAGATATTTATTTTTTCAACTTTATTGAGATGTAATTGACATGTAACATTGTATTAGATTAAGATATACCACAGAGATTTGATATGTAATATATTCCAAAATGATTGCCACAATATGTTGATTAACATCCATCACTACACAGAGTTACAACTATTTTTTTGTGATGAGAATTTTTAAGACCTACTCTTTTAGCAACTTTCAAATATACAATACAGTACTGTCAACTATAGTTACCACGCTGTACATTATACCCCTGGAATGTATTTATGCTGTAACTGAAAGTTTGCACCTGTTGACCACCTTCACACATTTTGCTCTGGCAGCCACCATTCTGTTCTGTTTCTATGAGTTCTGTTTTTATTTTTTATTTTTGGTTTCATGTACAAGTGAGATCATGTGGTATTTGTTTTTCTCTGTCGGACTTATTTCACTGAGCATGAACCTCAGGATGTTAACTGTTACAATGGTCTTCCTCTCCCTTCCCTCTACCCTTCACTAGAATTCTCACCGTAGATCTGTAAGTGAAGAAGAAACTTCCCTCTGCCACTCAATGTTCTTTTTGCTAGCCTAATAGTTTTGACATGATAACAACCAAATTTAATTACATACCTATGCACGAGAACCCCACATCCATGAGAGAGTCCTCACATGCATGAAAGGTTCAGAGGCAGAGTGTTAAGCTGAGGTATCTGACATTCTGAACTAAAGATGTGATAAGACATCTTGGGACTTCAGAGTGGAGGGAAGGTCACTGCAGGACAATAAAAAGAGCAGATGTTCATTAGTTGAAAGTTTGCCCTGCCCTATCGATAAGTCATAAAGAGTTATTTCTGATAATAACTCATTATGGGCAAGGGCCCTAATTTATACTCTTTAAGGGAGAGGTAAAAGTTTCTCGTGAGCTTACAGGGTCTTGATTGCCTTCAGCATAAATAATTCCCATACCACATGTTGGGGTGACTTGTTCTGAATCCCTACAGCACCCTCCAGTAGAAAGTGTGATCTAGGCTGGGCTTTCAAGATAACCGTGAAGCCTGTGAAGGAAGTCTGTCTGTACACAGCAGCCTTCTTACTCCGGAGTGGTCATATTGATCCACTCTCTACACATTTCTAGAACCTTCCTCCTACTCTACACTGGCCATTGAGCCCTCAAGCATCAGGGTGGGGCTGTCTGGGTTACCCCAGTGCCTGACTACTTGGTACATCTACCCCTGCAGGAAATCTCAGCAGACCATTTTTCATCTCTCCACTCCCAACATGTAACTCTTTCCACAGCAACTTTCTGATAACAGAACTTTTTTACTTTCTTTTTTGTTTTATTTTAGTTTTTTCATTTTACCCATTTTTTACCCTGAAGGTAGAGTTAATATGTCAGACAAAAAGAACCATATAGATCAAGAGAGATATTTGGAGCAAATAACTGTAGTAGAGTGCCCGTGGACATCAGACAGGTTTATGTTGGGATTCAGGACAGCAGGGCGTACTTCCCTGGGTTTTTTTTCCCATTCTTGCCAGAGGAGTGGGGGTGCTCCCTCCATTTGGCCCTTGACTACACTTGCTTGGTAAGAAAGAAAGAACTGAGATTTGGAGTAAGACCTACCTATTGGAGTGAGACCTGAATTCATGATTAACTTACTTTATGGCCCTGGACACTGTTCCTAATGCTTCTATCTGGGCCTCAGTTTCCCCCATCCTAAGATTGATGTGTAAAGCATCTGGCACATAATAGAGGCTCAGAAAATGGTTGTTCTCTGACTGCATCCTGGCTGACTCATTCTGGAGAACAAGGGAGAGAGGAACACACGGGCTCAAGGGTCCTGGGACAGACTGGGTGTGGTGTGTATCCTCAGAGGAGGACCCCGGGGTGTGGTGAGCCTCTTGCTTTCCCTTCCCCAAATCACTTCCCCTACTGGCTTCCTGCAGCTCGTACCACCCTCAAGTCACCTCAGAGCTTCCTACCAGCACTCTTGGCCCTCCCTTAATCCTCCCAGAGCAAACACGTTAGTACCTGCTGTTCAAAAACAAAGTTTAGAGGCCTATTTGGGCATAGCCAATGGCATAAAAAAAGCACTTGGCCTTGATCTGCATTTGGCAATCAGAGAGCTTCTGAGGATATGCAGCTGACGCATGTGATTCAAGCAAAGAAATCCCCTTTTCCCCTTTCCTTCTCAACTTGTTCTATTTGCAGAAGGCCATCCATAACTGCTTAAGAATTTCATTCATGGACTAACATCTTTCTGCACCAGCTTCCCCACACTCATGCATTAAACTCTTGAGGTTCTGAGGTAACTAAGATTCATTTCCTTCACCCCATACATAAAAGTTAAGTCAAGGCCCCTAGAGTCATTCAAGGTGTCCACCCAACTATATTTTACTTAGGGACACATAACACCAGCTCCCCCCTGCATCCAACTGAGCCTCGCCTGGCCTTCCTCATTAAACCCCTTCATGCCCTCCACTCCACAACGCCAGCCCCGCCCTTGTTGCTGCTTCCTGCATCTTCACCTCAGGCTGACCAAGGGTCTCCTGTGCAAGTGAGTGTCTCTACAGTGGAGATCTAAAAAGGTTTTCTATAAAGGACCAGATAGTGAATATTTTAGACTTTCTGGACCAAGAGACAAAATTAAAGATATCCTACAGGTATTTACCTAACCTTTTAAAAATGAAATATTTTTTTTTACCTTTATTAATTTTGATTTTCAATTCCTGTCAAATAGGCCCAGTCATTTTTGATAGTCTTATTTTTTACTCATCCATTTGATAACACTTTTCTTCTTTAAGCATATAAATACACTTACATTTATTCCATTATCAATAACTGAATATTTGAAGTGCTTGTCAGCCTGTCTGTTGTCTGTTGTTTTTGCCAGTTCTCTCTCATGCCTTTTTCCTCCCGTGAACTGGGGTCTTTTTTTAATTGCAAACTCCAGTTTAATGGAACTTTCTACCTGAGAATCTTTGAGGCTTGTGATAAAGTAGATTCTTTTAGCAAAGATATGATTTATTTCTAGACTAAGCGTGCTACCAACTCCAGGCCACATTAAAACGAATTATCCACTGGGGTTTTACAAACCACACTGAGAATGTCAACTTGGCTGCAAGCCTCCATAAAGATTAACCTGTGGTTATAAATTCTCGGACTTTTCCTCCTGCTATTTAGAGCCAAGGTTAAGACAGGCAAGTTTCCTTTTGATCCTCTCCAGTAGGGAATGAAGTTGCAAAACTTCTAGTTTAAACTGTCACTGGGGAGCTATCCTTTGGGGTCCAAAGTAATTTATAGGAGTGTCTGGTCTGACTTTTCACCTTCCCCTAGGCTTTATCTCACATTTGCCACGCAGATATTAAAACCAATTCTCTGAGTCACTTGGAGGTAGACAGAGATCCCAGGGGAGCCTTCAGCCTCAACACTTATCTCTCTGAATTAATGCTTCCTTAACTGTTTGTTTATTTTGCCTCTTACTTTCCGGTCAGCATAGTGATGTACTTAAAAATACTTTTCAAAATAATTAAAAGGTTTTTAGGTGTCTTAAAGAAGAAAACTTTTAAGGATATCCAAATCACATGTTACCTTTGGTATGTGTTTTAAAAGCTCTAATCTCCTCAAAATATGGATTCAGTAGTACCCCAGCATTTGAGATGGTCCCCAGTGTTTGCCCCTTACTATAATTCTCTTTCATGTTGTATCATGGAGGGTCTGAGTGACCAGTAAAATACAGCAGAGGCGGTGCTTTGTCAGAGACCTCATGATTAAAGGCACTGAAGTTCCTGTGTGTGTGTTCCCTCTTCAATCCCTTATTCTGGGGTAAGCCAGCTGCCATGCTGTGAAAACACTCACATAGGGGTGACCCATGAAACTGGGCCTCCTTCCCACAGCCACGCATGTGAGCTTAGAAGCAGATCCTTCGGCCCTAGTCAAGGCTTCAGATGACATAGACCTGGCCAATATCTTGATTATAACCTCAGAGAGACCTCAGGCAGACCTACTCAGCTACAAGGCTCCAAAATTCCTGACCCTGAGAAATTGTTAAATGTTTATTATTTAAAAGCTGCTAAGTTTAGGAGAATTTATTACATAGTAATAGGTATCAAATATAAACACTCCCTGATCTACCCGTAATTCTAAAAATTTTAGAAATATTTTATGGCAACATGCCCAGAAATTCCTCATTTGTATCTCTGTTATGTGGGTGAGTTAACATTAATACTTAACCCAAGATTCTTTTGTATAACTTGTTACCACCCCTCAGAAACCAGTGCTGGAGTGCCCAGGACACAGGATGGGCAAGTTCTGTTGCAGAGAGTGCTATGGTCTTCAGTCAAGACAGCTCTGAAGAGGGGCCTGTTGTGAATGGTGAGTCCAAGTGGGTGGCCTGAGGGCATGAAGTGACTGGGGCCACTGAGCTGAAGCTCTCTCTGTACCATCGCTCACACTGTTTTCTCCCCGTTGCAGTCCTACTGGGCCTTCCCTGGTTTTCTAAGACCTGCTCGTTCTTCATTCAACTCAAGACTTACGTTCTCAGTGCAGCCTTCTCTACTTGAACAGAAGTGAGTGATTGCTCATTCCCTCTTGTCCACTATAGTGCTCGGGCAGCACAGGGCATGCTCTGCCTACCTCCAAAATTAGATTTGAAATGCCTAGGCATCTTTGTAGCCCACACCACACCCTAGAACCTGCTCTGCACAATGATGCTGAGGAAGGCCCACTTTGGAAATACTGTGGTTTGCCATGTATAATGTGCACTTTTTTGCCCAAATTTTTGAGGCAAAAATAAGGATGTGCATTATACATGGGTAGTACCTGAAATAGTTGGTATCTGTCTGTTCTTGTGTTTTAATTACTTGTTACATAAAATTTCTTGTATCATAATACATTAAAAAATACATGCTAAAATTTCTTTATTATACAAAAAATAAGCCTCTAAATATGAATAATTAAAACTGAATTAAAAAATAAAAATGAAAGATTTTTTTCCTGAAAGTTTGGGCCAAAAACATGGGTGCTCATTATACGCAGCAAAATGTGATAGTTTACCTGCCCCAAAAGGGCTATTTTGATTTAGGCTGTAGCCTTAAATGAGATGTTTTAGTCTTCTAGCACTCAGCTTCCTTGCGGGCGGAAGGGGGACACCCCTGCAGTGGGAGCTTCCCAGGGCCACCAGGTGCGGCTACAGTGTGTGCCCTCCACAAAGGGTCCCAGCTGAGGGTGACACGGGCTGAGATCCAGCCACCACTCCCCTCCCCAAATCTGGCATCAGCCAAGAAAAGGGGGCACATTTTTGTAATTAACCCACCCAGAGGGGACCGTGTAACAGGCACAGGGGTGCTCCCTGTGCTAGCAGCACCCTGCACATGTCACAGTGTGAAGTGATGTGGTCCTGCCGGCTGCAACCCGCCCTCGAGTACAGGTCCCTGGGCTCTGCTGCTAGGAGTCCTGAGTTCATCAAATAACCCCAGGCGGAAAGCCGGTTCTGTTTCTTGAGCAAATGGTGAAGAAGTGAATGGCATTTGCTGTCTTCCCTCTGTGACTGATGGTACCTGGCCATGGCCTTGATTCGGATACTTTTTTTCTGGCTAGGATTCCTGCAGATTGGTGCATAACTCTCTGCCTGACTCCTGGTCATTCTCTCCTTTTGGTGCGTTTTAATGTTCCTTGTTTCCTGGTTAAACAAGTTTTCAGTGTTAGTATTTAAACATCTGCTTTTAATAAACCCTGAAGGGTGTTTCCATTTGTACAAACGGAAGAATAAGTCAGATCAATGGGCCTTGAAACAGCCACTTGAATGAGGTCATGATGAGAGCATGGCCCTTTTGTCCAAATGTACAATAGTATAGGCACTCCCTTCCGCCTTCTTTATAAAGTCTACCATATCCCTGGACAACCTCCTATGGCCAAGAGAAGATACTCATTTTTCCTTAGATTAATTACCAGACCATGTTCTGGATTATATGTATATAAACCCAAAACCTATATTAACTTTGTAACCAAATTTCCAAACCATTCTAACTTGCTGGAAATTGATGCACATTCTCAAACTTATCATATCATTTCTTATTATGACTTTCCACAACAAGAAAAAAACTGCCATTCCAAAAACCCAATTAGAATCCTAAATACTTTTAAAAAGCAAAGACCTATGCATATTTTTGTTCGTAACTCTGTACCAAATGGTCAATTATTCATAATATGTTTCATCCACATGGTCAATAATAGGTATGACACAAGGTCTAAAAACCAAGGACCAGAATCTCATGTTGTCCTGGATGCCTGGGGTCCCCAAAGAGCCAGGGGCAGCCTGCTTCTGTCTCCCAGTGTCTGTGTGTTTTTTCATTGCTCTTTGTCCACCCCAGACCTTGTTTTTCTTTAGCTGGGTCCACATTTTACAGTGGTAGTGTTGGAGGTTTGCTGTGGGCTATGGTTGAAAGAAAATCAGGGAAGTCTTCCAAAAATATAGATACCAACAAGTACCACATGCCTGAAATCCAACACGAATGAGGCCTCTTTGCTTTTAGGTGTTAACTTTCCCTAGGGTCCCCCAATTTCTTTCCCCCCAACATTTTATTATAAAAAAATAACTAATATTATTATGTCAGGAAACCAAAATAATAATTTCTATATGTCAAATGTACAGAAATATTGATAAAACTGTGCAGTAAACACCTCTAAACCCTAGATTCCACAATGAGCATTTTTGCTGTATTTGCTTTATCACACATTTAAGCATCTAACCACCCATCAAGGCATCTTATCCTTTTAAGATTTTATTTATTTACTTTTAGAGAGAGGGGAAGGGAGGAAGAAAGAGAGGAAGAGAAATATTGATGCAAGAGAGAAACATCTATCGGTTACTTCTCACACGCCCCCAACCGGGGACCTGGCCCACAACCCAGGCATGTGCTCTGACTGGGAATTTCCCAATTGCTGACCTTTCAGTTTACAGGATGACACTCAGTCCACTGAACATCACCAGACAGGGCTGCATCATATAATTTAATGTATTTTGGAGTACACTGCATATAACAGGGTGCAGCCAAGATGGTGACCCCAAATAGGGATTTGTAATGGGGTCCAGAACTCAAGTTGTCCAGGAAATATTAGAAAAAATATTTATAGGATGTTCTCACCCCCACAACTCTGAGCTGGGGAAATGGGACATATGGAGCAGGGCCATTGGGAGCTGTGTTGTATAGCAACAGCTTTGCAGCTAACCTCTGGCATGGTCATTTAACATATCTATAAACTTTAACTGGTGTCATGGATATATTAAATAGCTGTGGTATGTTTTGAGCCAGGGGGATGGAAGTGACTTCCACCCAAGATGTAACTGGAAGGCACCTCCCCTTGGTTATAGAGCCTGCGTGAGAGCTTGGAGATGATTGGCTCCATGTCATGGGGCCACACCTGCCCAAACTCACTGTGGCAGCCCCCAAAAGCTGGAAAAATACAGGAGTGCTGGCAGGTGTAACTGATTGTAGGAGGAGTCAGAAATGGGACTGCAGAGAAAGATTGGCGCAGAGATTTAAACCTAGGCACAGCAGCCATCCATAGCAAGGAGAACCACACGGCTTTGGCAGAGTGAGGACCTGTGGCTTTGGGGTGCTCCCTTTTGCCATGTGGCTTAGGAAGCGGGAGAGACTTTGCCTGGAAGAAAAGGGGTGAAAGGACTCTTGCTGGTGGGCCATGAGAAGGTGCCACATGGCTTTGGATTAACTGGAGATCCTGGCAACAACACAACTGATGGTGCCAGGAGCCTGAATCACAGACTTCTACTTCTTTTCCTGAGATATGGTACCCCAGATTAGGACAGAGGGAGAAGGAAGGACTGTGTGCATCTGTGGGTATTCTAATGGATTTTAGTATTTTAATGAAGACATTGAGTCACTACTCTAAGTCTGTACAGCTTTTAAATAAATAATTCCACAAATAAATAATACTGCACAATAAATAATTTGCACAAATCTCTGGCATTGAGAGATATCTTTTTTCTGGCAGCAGGCATAGTGAACCTAGTGGGGGGACTCCTGGAGAAAAAGGGGGGTCCTTTTTGTAATCATATATCATTCACCAACCCCGTCTGTTTTGTAACATGCAGACATCAGTGCACTGCACCCCCATATTCTGCAGCATGCTCACCATTAATTAGAGATCAATATTTGTTTACAGTTCCTTTTTTAATGTATTATGTACATAAAATGAAATGCACAGATCTTGAATGTGTCAATGAGTCTTACTTTGGACTCTTTTAAAATGTAATTATTCTCCCTGCCCCCTGCCTTAGAATAACCCTTTAAGTCACTCATGCCTGAGCATGAATTGAATTAACTTGTTTCTTTTCTTCTTCATAAGGAGAAACACACAGCTGGAAAAATATATATAGAGAAAGTGAAAGTATATAAAGGTAAAAATCTTCTACTCCATTAATTTGCCTATTTGGAGATAAATAACTATTATTTTTTGAAGTAGCTTTTTAAAAAAAATCTGAAAACACCTTTTCATTGCTTTTGGAGAGGGGGCAAGGGAGAGAGAGAAACATGGGTGTGAAAGAGGAACCCTGGGGACTCAGACCCAGGATCATACACACCCAGACCAGAGATCGTCGGTGCTGGAACCAAGGATCAAACCCACAGCCCAGGCATGTGCCCGGACTGGGAATCCAGCCCACAACACTTTGGTTATGGGGTCAGTGCTCCAACCAACTGAGCCATACCAGCCAGGGCTAGAGTAAGTAGTTCTTAATTTTGGAATATATTTTTGATTCCCAACAACATTATTGTGCAAATCAGTATTCCTAGGTAGCATCACCATCTTTAGTAGCACTTGTAAAAACCTTCCATGTGTCAGACACTGAACTAATTTCTTTATATGCACACATTTAATCTTCACAACAATCATATGATGGTCATAATGATTTTTGTTATTATTATTACTTTACAAATGTAAGAACAAAGGGCAAGAAAAGTTCAAAAACTTGTTCAAGGTCACAAACACATAGCTTGTAAATGGTGCACAGGAGCTGAGAACCCGCACATCTGACCCCCAAACCCACTCAACAGTCAACATTCCAGCAACACATACTTACTAAGCACCTGCTAACTCCCCCACAACCCACGCATCAGACACACAGTGGTAATCAAAACAGACTTGGTGTCTAGGTGAGCTTACAGTTTTACTAGAGGAGACATGTTAAACACATACACACACCAATTTTGTACAGTAAATGAATTTCCATGGAAATTATGAGTGACAGGTTTTATTATGCCTCATTTAACAATGAAAAAAAATGAAATTCCCTAGAATAAGACTGGTCAAAGATCACGGTTCTAATAAATAGGTCAGCAATATTGAAAAAAGCCCAACGACAAATGTCAATCATTAACAGCACATGAACATTTTCCTTGTGGGGAAGACTTTCTCAGGTAAGGTGAAGACAAAAAAGTGAATACAATCCTCAAAACTCCTAGATTGAAACGGAAACAACAAAACAAATTCAACTGAGCAAGAACAACAAGTTGCATAGCCTTACCTTGTATCCATCCTGGCTAGAGAAAGGCGAAGCCATCCATTGAGTAAAGATCATCAAAGAAAACGTTGGAAAACTGAGTAACATGCAGCAAAATGTTCCCAAAGAAAGCAAACTTGGGGGCAGGGTGGGGTGGGGGAGGGATCTGAGAGACACTCTTTTTAGAGAACTTGTTTCAGACAGATGGAGAGCAGAACCTGCTACTGTCTCTGCTTTGGTGCTTCTGAGCAGCTGCACCCACATTTCCACAGTTATTCAGAGCTCACATATACCTAGGACCAATTGCAGCAACTGAGGCAAACAACCCTGAGTAGGCACCATAGGAAAGTGGTAGGGCACAAGTTCATCAGTAGGGACTATGGGAAATCAAATTAGATTGCATTGGAGTTTTTTGTTTCGTGTCCTAGTGAATGGGAGAGCAACATAACTGTGATGATTGTAAAAAAAAAAAAAAAAAAAAAAAAAAAAAAAAAACAATTAAATCAGACTCTCCGGGGATGGGATCCAGACATCAGTATATTGGAAGAGCTCCCTGGGTTGATTCTAATGTGCAGCCAGGATGAAGAACCACGGGCACTGGAGGAAGGGCCTGAGGGCTGATGTCAGGAAACTGGGTTTGAATTGTAGCTGTAAATTACCAGCCTTGTGGCCTCAGAGCAATTTACTAATCTCCTCATTCTGTTTCCTCATCCACAAAATTGAGATGAGAACATGTACTTCATAGAGCTCTTGTGGTTTTCAATGAGACGATGTAAGCCAGGCATCTAACACAGTGCCTGGTACAGCACTGAGGCCCGATTACAATGAATGAGGGCGTTCTTTGCATATTGCCTTGTAACAGGAAGTACATGTCCGATTTGGGTGATTTTTTTGATGGCCAGCCATCCAACTGTGCCTGCATAATTAGGAGATACCAAAATGACTTGTTCCCCTGTTACACACACACACACACATGTAATACAGAGGGCTCCATTAAATTTTAATTTCAGGAAAATTTTAGTCTTAAATATTTCCCATACAATATTTGGGCCATAGTTATACCAAATAAATTTATATACTATTTATCTGAAATCAAACTTTACTGGGTGTCCTGTATTGTATCTGGCAGCCCTATTGCATAGTAGGTTTTATGACAGAGATTCTAGGTAGAAATGAAGAGGACAGAGAGTTCTAGAAATAATTAAAACCAAGATATGAAAAATGGCAGGCAGATGGACTGCTGAGATAACTCATAAGGAAAGATCATACCTAATTGTGTAGTTAGAAAGGGCTGAAAGGTGATATTTGTACTTGGCCGTAGAAGATAAATAGAATTTGCCTACATGTGAAGGAGGAAAGGTGGCATTTCAGGCCACCGTAGTGGGGTAAGCAAGGGCGTGGAGGCGGGGTAAAGTTAGAGCTAATCTAGTTAAGAATAATAAATTGAGCTGAATTAGAACTCAGCGTTTTCTGTCTCAAGAGTCCGTGCCTATCAAACTCTGCTAATTACAGAACAATGAGGTCTACACAGGGCAGCAGCCAGTGACAACAGTTAGTTGAGAACAAACTCTCCAGGGACTAGAATGCCAGGCCATGTCCTATGGGCTTAATTAAGTTAAAAATAATAAGGAAAGGTACAACCTTTTGAGGACACTACATGCCCAAGCCATAACTAGCAGAGGGACTCCAGAAACCTTTGGGACTGAAGATGAGGAGAGCAGCAGGGGTCACAAAACTGGTCAGTTGGCCAGATGCTGTCTCCACCACTCCAAGCCCACACCCTATGTGTACATCCCCAGCACGTGTAACTTAGTGTGACTGGGAACCAAAGAGGCCTGCAGTAGTTCACTGGCCAAAGATGCATTCGGCTTTAGCTAGCTATCAGAGTTCCAGGCACCACAACCACTTTGTTCTTGTTTTTACCAAGAAAAAAAAAAACCCTTCAAAAGTGTGAATCTCCATTGTAAGTCAGTGAAAAACAGAAAAGCAGTTTAGCAAGCTCACCCGTGATTGTGCTGACTCTGCAAATGTTTTCCTGGTGAGTAGCTGGGCCATGGCAACAGCCATTCTAACCTTATCTTGTTTACAGAAATGTGTCTTCTCGACCAGTTGTTCCTCTTGTGGAGGGCGAGGTTGGTCGAGACTTTGGAATGGGGACGGGCAGTAAAAGTGGGTAAACATGCATTGCGCACTGTTAGTTACCACTGACTCACTGGAGAGTACCTGGTCTCTCAGGCCTGCATGTCCCCAGAGTACCTCATCCTGAAGAGCAAATCCCTCACCACCCAGGTACTCACCAGTTTACGCATCCATGTGCAGCTCTGGAGAGAGGTAGGGCCCATTTACGATCACAGCCGTGATCTCAATATTGAAGAGCTTTGAATGATACACACTCAGGGAGCAGAGTCCTGTAGGAAGGACATAGAGTGAGACCTTTTCTGGCCAAAGAAAGGGAAGCCCTGGCCACCAACACAACAAAAGCAACTGCTGTTCTTGTCTGTACCTGCCATTTGTTAGGTGCTACGCAGCTGTGAAAAGTGGGCAAATTTCTTCTGTAATTATGAGTAAGCTCACTTAAAAGTGTTTTACATTGTCTACTGAATGTGACTCAGAGATACCATAAAACTAATTTATGGGGATCAAAATGAAAATAAAGGTTTTCCCTCAGGGTGGAGGAATGGTTCACTAGAAAGGGGCCCCAAGTAATTAATTATCCAGGGTGATGGGAAGAGTCATGTCTTGATTGGGATGCTGGTTTCAGAGAGAATACATTTCTTACAACTCATCAATCAGTACACTTAAGATCTTTACATTTCATTGTATATTACACCTCAATTTAAATTTTTTTTCAATGCCTGCTCCCTGAGTCTACAGTCCAGGGTCCTTAGAAATCATCTCTCACTGGAGCCTGAATAAGCCCTGTGACCTAAGAAGGGACTTCAGCAAATTCTATATCCCCGTAAAGCACCCCAGAAAACCATGGTAGTCACAGTCCTGTTTCAAAAGTTTGATGTTTAAATCTTTTACAGCTATGTGTTTTATGTTTTAATGTTTGTTTTACATTTTAACATGCATCCCCCAACTGGCCTAATAGATATGTCATTGTAGACCTATTTCTTTTTTTTTTATTTAATTTATTTATTTTTAGAGAGGGAAGGGAGGGAGAGAGAGAGAGAGAGAGAGACAAACATCAATGTGAGGTTGCTGGGGGTCATGGCCTGCAACCCAGGCATGTACCCTGACTGGGAATCGAACCTGCGACACTTTGGTTCACAGCCCGCGCTCAATCCACTGAGCTACTCCAGTCAGGGCTATATTTCTTTTTTTAATATATTTTATTGACTATGCTATTAGAGTTGTCCCATTTTTTTCTCCCCTTTATTCCCCTTCACCATGTTACCTCCTTCCCATCTGTATTCCCCTCCCCACCCTGCACCTTTGTTCATGTTCATGGGTTGTACATATAAGTTCTTTGGCTTTTCCATTTCCTATACTATTCTTAACCTCCCCCTGTCTATTTTGTACCTACCATTTATGCTTCTTATTCCCTGTACCTTTTCCTCCCATTCTCCCCCTCCCACTCCCAGCTGATAACACTCAATGTGATCTCCATTTCTGTGATTCTGTTCCTGTTCTAATTCTTTGCTTAGTTTGTTTTTGTTTTTCTTTTTAGGTTCAGTTGTTGATAGTTGTGAGTCTGTTGTCATTTTACTGTTCATAGTTTTGATCTTTTTCTTAGATAAGTCCCTTTAACATTTCATATAATAAGGGCTTGGTGATGATGAATTCCTTTAACTTGACCTTATCTGGGAAGCACTTTATCTGCCCTTCCATTCTGCATGATAGCTTTGCTGGATAGAGTCATCTTGGATGTAAGTCCTTGCCCTTCATGACTTGGAATACTTCTTTCCAGCCCCTTCTTGCCTATAAGTTTTCTTTTGAGAAATCAGTTGATAGTCTTATAGGAACTCCTTTGTAGGTAATTGTCTCCTTTTCTCTTGCTGCTTTTAACATTCTCTCCTTATCTTTTTTCCAGATAATTGTGTTTTTTAGTATATTTCTCCTTATCTTTAATCTTGGGTAACTTAATGATGATGTGCCTTGGTGTGTTCCTCCTTGGGTCCAACTTCTTTGTGACTCTCTGAGTGTCCTGGACTTTCTGGAAGTCTGTTTCCTTTTACAGATTAGGGAAGTTTTCCTTCATTATTTTTTCAAATAAGTGTTCTGATTGTAGAGATATTTCTTCAATAAGACTGAGTAGATAGATGTTGTGATAGATTTTTACTAGTTGCCTAGATTATCTCGCCCTCTTAACTTTATTCACAGAACCCAAGTTTTATTCAGGTAGCCCTGTTCCCATTTAAAAATATTTATCTCCTCAGACTCTTGCAGCAATGGATGGCATGTGGCCAAATCTGGCCAATGAAATGTAAGCAAAAGTCTCTTGGATAGAAATTTGGGGGAAACTATTATTTTCCTGATAAAAAGGGTCAGACAGCTGGCAGATGCCTTTTTCTTTCAAGTTTTCTTGATTTCACTTCTCCACCACCACACTCGATCTTCTGCCTGGAAACTAAGTGAAATGGCTGGACAAGATAAAGACACATTGGGCCGTGAAGGTGCTAAGGGTGGCAGAGAAGGATGCAAGAGGCTGTTTTCCTGAGCAGCTGCCCTCATGCTGCATTTCTTAACGATAGCCTCTTTATTACATGAAAAACCATTCTCAAGATTGGTTAGGCCACTGTGTTTGGGCTTCTTGTATATCCAGCCAAATCCAATTCTAGTACTTTATATTTAAAATTTTCAATTTGAGCCCTGGACAAGTGGCTCAGTTGGTTGGAGCATCATCCTGTGCACCAAAAGGTTGCTAATACTATCCACGGTCAGGGCACACACCTGGGTTGCAGGTTCGAGCCTTCATAGGGGAGCATCCGGGAGGCAACAAGCCCATGTTTCTCTCTCACACTGATGTTTCTGTTTTCTCTCTCTCTCTCTCTCTCTCTCTCTCTCTCTCTCTCTCATCAATAAACATGTGCTTGGATAAGGATTGAAAAAAAAAGAGCATTTAAAATTTTCAACTTGAAAAGTAGGAGTGAAAGATAAATACCATATGATATCACACATAAGTGGAACCTAATCAACCAAACAAGCAAGGAAAACATGACCAGAGACATTGAAATAAAGAACAAACAGACAGTAACCAGAGGAGCAGGGAGACAGGGATAATGGGGGGGAGGGGAAGGGGAAGAGTTGTCAAAGAACATGTATAAAGGACACAAGGACAAAGCCAAAGGCGGGTAGGAATGAAGTGGGAGATGGGGATCCATGAGGCAATAGGGAGTGGTGAGGGGAAAATGAAGACAACTGTACTTGAATGACAATTAAAAAAAGTATGTTAAGTATAAGTATACATGAAATATTACACAGGAGACATGATTACAAGACACGTATGACTGATGTCTAAGAAATACTGGACTATGCCATCAGCTCTTCGAGGACAGGGACCACGTCTACTTGTTATAACACATGTTCACGAGCCCAGAACTGGAATACAGTACGTGTCTGATCTGCTCCTGCTAGGTGAACCTCCCTGCCACCCCAAGCAAGGAGCCAGATTTCAAGAGAATCTATTTCCCAGGTCCCCAGATTGGTTTCTGCTATAGAAACTTGTCCTGATAGGGAAAGTCTTTTTATTTAGGAAACTTCTTCTTCAACCAAATTTGAATTCTTCCTTGAGACTAGGTAAGAACTCCATTCACTCCTTTTTTCCTTGGGTTTTATTGAGATATAATTGACATATAGCATTGAATTAGTCCAAAGTGTAAAATATAATAATTTGATAAATATATATATTATGAAATGACCACAGTAAGTTTGGTTAACATCCAGCATCTCACACAGCTTTAATTATTTTCTTATGATGATAATTTTAAAGATCTCCCTTAGCAATTTTTGAATATGCAATATAGTACCACTAACTATAGTTACTGTGCTATACATTAACATCCCCATAACTTATAACTGTAACTGTTTACCTTTTGACCACTTCCCTTGACCTGTCTTTATTCAAGGCAGAGAATAACTATACCCTCATTCTGAAAATCATGACCTCCAACTCAGTGCAGATTCTGAAAGAAGACTTCTTTCCTCACATTATTTCTGGGCTTACAGTGATGTTCTGGCCCTCCTGTGTGAGGACTATGTTGAGAGTCATTGGAATGAACATAGTCCACCCATTGTTTGTTTTGTGGTGAGGCTGGGTTTGACCTTCTTGCAATGGCATGTTGGAGCTGCCTCACAGTGGAGAGACCTGATGTGTGTATCTTTCCCCAACTTCTGGTTCAGTGATTTCACACTGTAGTCTGAAATGGGCCATGGGGGCAGTATGTATATCATGGAAATAGGTAAATGCTACAAATCAGTGTTCTTCCCACCCCATCTAGTCCCAAGAACAGGTTATTAAATATTTTCCAGCACACCACTCTGCTTATCTGTCCATGCTTCCTGTCTCAAGTGATAATGATGGCCTTATATTCAGATAATAGGTTATAGTACTGAAAGTAGAACCACAAGGCCCTGGCTGGTGTGGCTCAGCACATTGAGCGCAGGCCTACAAACCAAATGGTCACTGGTTAATTCCCAGTCAGGGCACAGGCCTGGGTTGTAGGCCAAATCCCCGGGTTGGGGGTGTGCAAGAGACAGCCAATTGATGTTTCTCTCACTCACTGATGTTTCTCTCCCTCTCTTTCTCCCTCCCACCACCTCTCTCTGGAAATGAATAAATAAAATCTTAAAAAGAAAGGAAAGAAAGAAAGAATATGGAGCCACATAAATTATCTCACTGGACTCTCACAGCTGCCCTAAGAGGTAGACAGGGCAGTTATTCTGTGCCTCCTACATTAGTTTCCTAGTGCTACTATAACAAGTTATCACACATCTTAGTGGCTTAAAACAACACAAATCTATCTTTAATTTCTGTCAATCAGAAATCCAAAATGGTCTTAGGGGCTAAAATCAAGGTGTTGGCTGGGTTATGTTCCTTCTGGAAGTTCTAGGGGAGAATCAGCTTCCTGCCTTCTCCAGTTTATAGACAGCACCTGCATTCCTAAACTGGCGACCCCATTGCATCCTTGGAAACAGCAATCATGCCACTCTGACCTATGCTTCGGTGGTTTTAGCTCCTTCTGGGGCTCTGACTCTCCTGCCTCTTTCACTTACAAGGACTCTTACAACCACATTAGACCCATCTGATTAATGTAGGATAATCTACCCAACTCCAGACCCTTAATCACATCTGCACATCCCTTTTGCCATTTAAGGTAACATATTCACGGGTTCTAAGGATCAGGATTATTTGGGGAAGAACATTATCCTGCTTACTCCCCTTTTTTAGATGAGGAAGCCAGCTCTGGGAGATAATAGTTCTGCTGAAGTGCACGAAGCTGTCAGTGGACTTGGGCCAAGAACAGTGTTCTGTCCACTGCAGTGCACAGACTCTCTTTGTAAACATTTGCCCAATAGCTGGCTCAGGAGAGGACATGCTCTGGGGCAATGGGTACAGCACATCTAAGGACAAAGCCTCTGGGAAACTGAATTTGGATATTATGAGCCCTCCCAGGCCCATTCTTCTGCTAACCAAACATTCTTAATTTTCCTTCCCAGCATCCCTGGGAGACTTGGGAGGTCAAGGTCTAGTGACCTAAAGTCCCCAAGAACTGGATTTTCTAAGTGTCAATAGAGACATAACTGACGACTTGCCAAGACACATGGACACATTCCCTTCCACCCACTCTTTAGCCACCCATCAGCCTGATTAACCCCTTTGTTTTTGGGGGCTTAGTCTCCAGCCTCATGGCTCATCCAGCACCTCCTACTCGGTCCTCCATGGTAACCACCACCTCCCTTAGTCAGATGAAATAGCAGGTAAATAGGGGAGACTTAAAATATCAGTACATGTTATGGACATTTGCTCCACTCAAACCTATGAGAAGGTGATGGCCTTAGGAATCCATACTGGAAGAGGCACTAGAGCACTTGCCCAGCCCTAGCACTGTATGTCAAGAGAAGGCAGACTAAAAGATGCTTAATTAGGAAGCCTGTGTCCTCATTCTCACGCTCCTTCTGATTCACCACGTGACCTTCCGTGAGTCACTTCTTGTGAACCTTCATTTCCTCACCTGGATTGCTACAAGGGGCCATTCACGCCATGAGGTCCTATAACAGTGTGAAAGTCCTGCATCCAGCATCAGACTGCCTGAGCTCATAACCCTGCTCCCACCCGCTGGTAGATAGGGAAAGTGGGGCAAAATACTTAGTTTCTCCACCTCTCATTTTTCTTATAAATAAAATAGAGATGATAATGTCACCATCCTTAGGCTTATTATAACAATTAAATGACATAATATAAGTAATGCACATAGTACAGTGCCTGGCACATAGTAAGCTGTTAATGTTAATTATTGTTGCTGCCAATCGCTGATTTTCAAAGTGTGGTCCCTAGATCAGCAACAGGAGCCTCACTTGGGAATTTGTTAGACGTGCAAATACTCAGGCCCATCCCAGGGCTTATGAACCAGAACCTCTGGGAGGCTGAGCCACAGAGGATTCTGATTTTGCATGTTCCAGTGTGAGAACTGCTGGTATGGGTGGTTCTAAGATCCCTTCCAGGTCTGGAATTCTATTTCCTGCAAATGTACCCTTTTATCCAAAGCCCAAGGGAATCATTATTATTTGTCCATATTGTTCCACAAATATCTATTAAATCTCTATTCATGTTGGGACCTGGGGGAAAAAAGAAAAACAAGACAGAGCTTAAGGCCTCAACTAGTTTACAGTTCATCTCACTACTCTTAACTTACAGTTCTCAAAATATGTTGTTTGTAAATTTTTCTGCAATTTTTCATGAACAGAAGAGTTTCCTTCTGTGAAAATATTTTTAAAGTGTTTTCTTATGGTTACAGTTTGAGTAAGGTATTAGTAAGTGACCTTAAAGTTTGTTCATTTTAGAACAGGATTAAATAATACCTATCTCACTGATTTGTTATGAAGATTAATATGATTAAATGTGATGACATGTATGCAATGACATAGTTTCTTACAGATACCCAGTAATGGTCACTTAGATCTTGATTTGAATTGAGTTTATAATTAAATATTGTTGATTAGTATTGATTTAACCTTGCGGTGTATATTATTAACATACAAAATAAAATGAAAATATGTCAACTCATTATATGTTGAAATCCAGGTCCTGAATTCCAAAAAAGAGCCTACACTATGTTCTCCTTTATGGAAGTCAGGCAATGGAGACCCTCAGCAGGCTCTTTGTACTTCAGAGATAAGTCAGGGAAGTAGTTGGCGTTTATCCTAAAGGCAACATGGAGGCCAGGAATCAAAGGAAAGTTCATACTCAATTACAGGCTTCTCAACTGTTTATAGTAAAAACTTTGAAATCTCCTCAGAAAATTCCCTTTTGATTCTTATCTGATTAACCAGGCAGTCTGCAGATTCTAGAAGAGTTTCACCCCTTTTTCTTTGAAATCCAGGACCTGCCCTGAGCTTGAACTGGAAATGGGGCTCCTTATAATTCGCCACATTCCATTCAGCAAACATCAAAGACCTCGATGCACTGCTTTTGACTCACTCAGAGCTTGCAAACTTTGTAGACATGGGGAGAAACTTTCCACACGTGGGGAGGACAACGACCATCTGACCCACTGATAGGAAGCATGGTATCTGCTTCTCCTTTATCCACCAGAGCTGAGGAGAGAGTGCTTTTCTTAAAATTCTTTGGGCTGAAATTTGAAATGTTAACCAAGATCTTGCTTCTCTGATAAGTCCCAGCCAGGGAAGAAAGGCACCTTGAGTGGTAGCTATGGATAGGGACATTCCTTCTGTTTACTGAACTATCACTTCTTTGGGTATTAGGAGTACTCCTTGCCCCTCTCTACTGTTCCCCACGCTTCTCCAGTCTCCACTTGCCCAAATCTCAGTGGCTTCTTTCTTGCCAATGAATCCAGGTAAGCTTTGGAGCTTAAGCAAGGCAATAATGGTCCCAGGTCCTGTGAAGTGAGTAGCAAATCAAAATAAGAATGCCCTGAGGGTTTCTGTGTTAAAAGTATAGCTCTGGATAATGGCCGTAAGGGACACAGTCCAGGATGCCTTTGTTTATTTGGGCAGATGTTTTGTCCACAAGGATGTGTTCTTCAAGGATCTGGGATTTAGTACATTCAAACCCCAAACCATCATCATCACTCTATTTCACTGAGTGCTTCTTATGTCTGTGTCAGGCATTGTGTGGGGTCCACTTCTTACTTGACCCCATTTCAACCCTTGATACTCTACAAGGTTGATTTCATCGACCCCATTTTCTAAGGGAAGGCATCAAACCTCAACCTGGTCAAATAACTTAGCTGAAGTTTCATGATTAACTCAGCAAAAGTGAGATTGGTTCCCAGGTCCACCCGAATGCCAAAACCCATAATTTTCCCTGTTTTGGTTAATGGCACAAAGACAAATCCAAGTGTTAGCATCAGAACACGGAGCACTAACTCCTCCTTCTCCTTCAGCCCCAGACCTCCCATTAGAAGTCTTATGATGCCTTCTTCTTAACTTATTTATACCTGTCCCTCTTCCTTCTGCCTCTCCAACACTCTTAACACTGCACTGTCAAATTATTGCAGTTTCATCCTATCATTTTCCTGACTCCAGTTTTCATGGCTTTCCAATTCATCCTCTATGTTCCTCTCAGCCACCATTCTTTTTAAAAAATTATATTTTATTGATTAGGCTATTATGGTTGTCCCAATTTTTTCCCCTTTGCCCCCAACTACCCAGCACCACCCCCCAACACTCCTTCAGGCAATGCTCCCACCATTGTTCATAGCCGTAGGTGATGAGTATAAGTTCTTTAGCTACTCCATTTCTGAAATTGTGCTTTACATTCCCATGGCTATTCTGTAACTACCTATTTGTACTTCTTAATCCCCTCACCTCTTCACTCATTCTCTCCTGTCATAGTGGGCTGGAGCATCTAGAGACATCTTCAGTTTACATAAGAGAGAACCGAGGCACAGAGAGTTTAAGTAAGTTGCCCTAGTTTAGACAGCTCATAAGTGGTGGAGATGAGATTTGACTCAAGTTGCCAGGTGTCAGATCCCATATTTTATCTATACAAACTTTTTGTATTCAAACAGTTAAGTATATAATTCACAGTGTATAAAACATAAATATGAACTAGTGATTTTAAGGATATTATTGTTTAGAATGAGGATAAGTAAATAATGAGTCCATTTAAAGAAAATAATAGGAGAGTGGCCTCTAAAAGAACAAAAATCAGGAATACTAATGACTAATTAATGGTCATCTTTATGAAATATGTAATTAGCTATGATAAAAGTTAAGAGGCCCATAATTTACATTCCTGGGACAGATAGCTGGTGAGATGCACTGTGATGCTAGATTTACTTGACTCATTGAGAATTTATTGACTAGTTAAAGTGTACCCTTAGGAACCCTCATTCCATTGTCAGTATCCTTAGATGTTGGACCTTTGCCGTGAACACTTCCACCTTATCCTCCCACTTCCATTTCCTTTCACTACTGAAAACCTAACTTTCCCTTTAACCAACTTTTCACCCTCTCAGTAGAGTTTGCACCCTTCCTCATTTTTCCTATATCTCAAAGTCAAAGGAGCATATTCTCCTTACCCTGTACTCCATTTGCTTCCAGATCGTCTTTGCACTACTTTTTACCTCCTAAACTCAAAAATGTCTCCAGTTTTGAAATCCATGTCTGATTATCATCTTCTCTTCATCTTTGCCCTGCTATTTACCAACTCCCAAGTTACATTTCCACGTGCTGAAGACTCTAGCCACAACATATTTGAGTGTGATAGCCTTTGCCTTCTTGAAAAATATCATTTGTTCTTTGCTGGTTTTGTGTTCCTCTACCAAATAGGTAGGATCTCTTCAAGGTCCCCCTATGTGCAGCCCTTAGGTCTTTTTCCTTTCACTTCTGTCCCTGGTAACTGCCACACCTTCAACCAATATCTCTTTTCAGAGATTGCACTTCCACTTCTGGGAATTTATCACTGACCATACAACCTTATGATGAACTAGCTGTGTGTTAATAATCTTTTTATTTCTCCTACTTCCCAATAAGGGCTGCAGGCACTGTTGTCAACCAAATTAAACTTGACTGGCTATTCTTAATCTTGCAATTATGTAAGCACATGATAAATATGACATGTCTTTGTCCTTGGAGACAATGATTTTTAAAATGAGAGTCTCTGATGCTACCAACTAAGCTATCGAAAGGTAAACAACCATATAATTTCACTCATATATGGGATATAAAACTTAAAGCAACAAGTGAACAAACAAGAAAAACAAACAAAAACTCATAGAGATAGACAACAGTGTAATGGTTACCAGAGGGAAGGAGGGTAATAAAGGGTAAAGGGGGTCAAATATATGGAGATGGAAGAAGATCCAACTTTGGGTGGTGTACACACAATGCAATATACAGATGATGTATCATAGAATTGTACACTTGAAACCTATATAATTTTATTAACCGATGTCACCCCAATAAATTTAATTAAAAAATAAAATGAGAATGAAAAATATTAGAATTTGCTAGAGTCATCTTTAACCTCTCAAAATATTTCCACTATTATTAACATGCTTTACATATTCTAAATTTTAAAAATCATTACCAGATTGGTTCAGTATATAAATGAATACTCTACAAACCAACTTCTGAATCAAAGTGAGACAACCCACTCAACTTTTTAAACTCAAAGCACTCAAGTGCAACTCGTTAATGAGGTTAACTATTCACACATATCTCTCTTTTCTGAAGAACAACCTAGGAAATTATTAAGCCAAGGCAGAACAGAAAAGTGACAATGAAGTTTGGGGTTTCTAAGGACTGAAACCAAAAGAATAAGTCATATTCTTAAATTCTATGTGTCTGATAATCATTTGGACATGGCTAATTTGAAGAGGGCAAGGACAATAGCAAGACTGATGGATGGATTTATTATGTTGTCAGCAGACGGACTTCCAAAAACTTTCAAATATTCTTGTAATTAGGGAAAATAAAATCAACTCAAACTCTATTTAATTGGTACAATGGAAAACTTCAGTTTTAAAATACTTTAGAATTTCTATTAACTATTCAATATTTTTCATAATGCTTTTGTAACAGAATCTGGAGTTACTGTTACCTCTCCCCTGCTAAAGCCCTACCTTTTAAACACAAAGCACAGAGGTAGCCAACTCATCCCTAGGTCACAGAATACAAGGTCTGTCCAAAAGGTATCCAGCCATGTACTATGAAAAGTAGAAACATTTATTGAAGAAGATATGAAGTACAAGAAACATAGTACATAGGACAATGATGTCTCAATTCCCTTCGAAGGAAGCACCTTGGACCTCACACAGTTCTCCCAGTAACTGTCAGCTGCCCTGTCATATTTTCCTGAATCTCAACAGTCTGAAATCTCTTCCCTTTCAAAGGAGATTTTAGTTTTGAGTAAAGCCAGAATTCTCAGGGTGCCAAATCTGGGCTGTAATGGGGCTGAGATCAACTGGGCAATTTGATGTTTTACAAAAAACTCTGCATGACACGTGGTGATGCATGAGCGGGCGCGTTGTTGTGATGATGTTGCCAACCACCAGTTGCCCACAGCTGCAGCCTTCTGAATCATCTGAGCAGTTTCCACAGAGGGATGTTCAAGCTTAACATAAAATTTGATGCAGATTCATAGTTCTACTCACTCAATCATTTTGAATGTGATGGCCATACAGCACACATGCTCACTCAACAGCATCTACCCCCACTAACTAGCACAGTGAAGTTGTCATTGTTCATGCATGCACATTCCATTCCTCTCTCCTTGACTGCCAGTTTACACTGGTGTCATTCAAATCATTTTCATTGTATTAATAATGGTTGGAGTTTTTCTGCACAGACCTCCTAGAATTGGTATTAAGGTACAATGCTCCATTTCTTGAAAAACTAAAACTGTGTCCCTGGCCAGTGTGGCACAGTTGGTTGTAGCATCGCCCCATAAACTGAAAAGTTGTGGGTTTCATTCCTATTTAGGGCACGTGCCTGGGTTGTAAGTTGGGTCCCCAGGGGGCTGCACTCTAGAGACAACTGATTGACATTTCTCTCCCACATCGATGTTTATCTCTCTCTCTCTCTGTCTCTCTCCCTACCCCTCTCTCTCAGGTGAGGATTAAAAAACAATCCTCTGAAGCAACTAGGGCTAAATGTTAAAATCTGACAAATTGGATGGATTCTTTTTTATTGGTGTGCACTGTTTCATGTCTTTATCATTTTCTTTTTTAATTATATTTAATTGATCATGCTATTACAGTTTTCCAAATTTTTTACTCTTTGCCCCCCTCCACTCATCACCTCCCATACCCTCAGGCAATTCCCACACCTTTGTTCATGTCCATGGGTCATGCATTTAAGTTCTTTGGCTACTCCATTTCCTATACTATAATTTACTTCCCCATGGCTATTCTGTAACTACCTATTTGTATTTCTTAATCCCCTCACCTCTTCACCCATTCCTCCAAATCTCCCTCTCATCTGGCAACCAACAAAACGCTCTCCGTATCCATGATTCTGTCTCTGTTCTTGTTTTCTTAGTTTGTTTTTTAAATTCAATAGTTTATATGTATATATTTATTGCCATTTTATTATTCATAGTTTTGATATTCTTCTTTTTCTTAAGTAAGTCCCTTTAACATTTCATATCATATTGGTTTGGTGGTGATGAACTCCTTTAGTTTTTTTCTTGCCCAGGAAGCCCTTTACCTACCTTTTGATTCTAAATGATGGTTTGTGGGGTAGAGCAATCTTGGCTGTAGGTCCCTGCTTTTCATGACTTTGAATATTTCTTGCCAGTCCCATCTAGCCCGCAAAGATGCTTTTCGGAAATCAGCTGACAGTCTTATGGGAAATCCCCTGCGGGTAACTAACCTCTTGCTGCATTTAAGATTCTCTCTTTATCTTTATTTTTGGCATTTTAATTATGATGTGTCTTGGAGTGGGCCTCTTTGCATCCATCTTGTTTGCGATTCTCTGTGCTTCCTGGACTTGCATGTGTATTTCCTTCACAAAATTAGGGAGGTTTTCTGTCATTACTTTTTCAAATAGATTTCCAGTTTCTTGTTCTTTCTCATCTCTGGCACTCCTATGATGTAAATGTTGGACCTATTAAAGTTGTCCCAGAGGCTGCTTACACTATCCTTAGTTTTGATTTTGTCTTGTTTTGTTTGGATTCTTTTTTCTTCTTATTGCCCTGATTGGTTGTTTTTTTTTCCCCTTATGTTCTGAATCACTGATTTGATTCTCAGCTTCATGCACTCTACTCTTATTTCCCTGTAACTTGTTCTTTATTTCAATTAGTGTATGCTTCATTTCTGACTGGACCTTTTTTATGCTGTTGAGGTGCTCACTAAGTTCCTTGAGCATCCTTATAACCAGTGTTTTGAACTCTGCATCTGATAGATTACATATCTACATTTTTTAAATGTATTTTATTGATTATGCTATTACAGTGGTCCCATTTTCCCCCTTCACTCCCCTCCACCCTGTACACCCTCTCCCACCCATATCCCCCCTTTAGTCATGTCCATGTGTCATACTTATAAGTTCTTTAGCTTCTACATTTCCCACACTATTCTTACCCTCCCCCTATCTATTTTCAACCTACAATCTATGCTACTTATTCTCTGTACCTTTTTCCCCTCTCTCCTCCTCCCACTCCCCTGTTGCTAACCCTCCATGTGATCTCCCTTACTGTGGTTCTGTTCCTGTTCTTGTTGTTTGCTTAGTTTCTTTTGGTTTTGCTTTAGGTGTGGTTGTTAATAATTGTGAGTTTGCTGTCCTTTTACTATACATGTCTTTTCTTTATCTTCTTTTCTTAGATAAGTCCCTTTAACATTTCATAAAATAAGGGCTTGGTGATGATGAACTCCTTTAACTTGACCTTATCTGAGAAGCACTTTATCTGCCCTTCCATTCTAAATGAAAGCTTTGCTGGATAGAGTAATCTGGGATATAGGTCCTTGTCTTTCATGATTTGGAATATTTCTTTCCAGCCCCTTCTTGCCTGCAAGTTTTCTTTTGAGAAATCAGCTGACAGTCTGATGGGAACTCCTTTGTAGGTTACTGTCCCCTTATCTCTTGCTGCTTCTAGGATTCTCTCTTTCATTTTTACCTTGGCTAATGTAATTATGATATGCCTTGGTGTGTTTCTTCTTGGGTCCAACTTCTTTGGGGCTCTCTGAGCTTCCTGGACCTCCTGGAAGTTTATTTCCTTTGTCAGAATGGGGAAGTTCTCCTTTATTATTTGTTCAAATACGTGTTCAATCTGTTGCTTTTCCTCTTCCCCTTCTGGTACCCCTATAATTCAGATGTTGGAACGTTTAAAGATGTCGTGGAGGTTCCTAAGCTTCTCCTTGTTTTTTTGAATTCTTATTTCTTCATTCTTTCCTGCTTGGTTGTTTTTTTCTTCTTTCTGGTCCACTCTATTGTTTTGAGTCCCAGTTTCCTTCCCATCACTACTGGTTCTCTATGCATCTTCCTTCATCTCTTTTATAGTAACCTGCATTTTTTCATGTAATTTGAGCCCAAAATCAACCAATTCTGTGAGCTTCCTGATCACCAGTGTTTTGAATTGTGCATCTGATAGATTGGCTATCTCTTAGTCACTCAAAATGATGAGCCCTGGGGCATTAATCTGTTTTTCTGTTTGAGACTTGTCTCTCTCTCTCTCTCTTTTTTTTTTTTTTTTTGGTCTGGTCGCTCCTTTTACGGTGAGGGGTGAAGCCTTAGGTGTTCACTGGGGCTGGGCACCGCAGTCGCTAGATTGTGATGTTGTATGTGGGGGCGGGGGCAGGAGGGAGCAATGGCAGTAGGTCTGCTCTCCTGGGACCTCAGTTTCTTCCCTGGGATCCTGGGCTGCGTGCTCTTTCCCGGTCCACAATCGCCGCCTCACTGGGTCCGCCAACTGCCGCTCGCGTACTCAGGGTCCACCGGCTGTGATCCTGAGCACCCCAGATGCCTTATGTGCCCACTGCTCTCTGCTCTCCATGCCGCCACCCATACTGCAACCCACGCCAGCTGCTCCTCTCCGCCTCTCCTACAGGTCTGGATGAATGGGTCTACTTCAACTTCTTCACCTTCTACTTCAACTTCCATACAGATAAATTCTCTATCAGTTCTGGGTGTTATTCTGCCTCTAAATTGTTGTTGTTCTAATCTTGGTTGTGCGTGGAGGTACGGTGCATCCACCTACGTCTCCATCTTGCCCAAGAGTACTTATCTACATTTTGTATGCTCTTTTTCTGGAGTTGTGATCTGTTTTTTTGTTTGGGCCATGTTTCTTTGTCTCCTCATTTTGGCAGCCTCCCTGTGTTTGTTTCTATGTTTTAAATAGAGCTGCTTTGACTCCTCTTGGTAGTACAGCCTAATACAGTAGGTATCCTGTAGGGTTCAGTGGCACCACCTCCCCTATCACCCAAGCTGGGTATTTGAGGTTCACCTTTTGTGTGAGCTGAGTCCACCCCCACCTTGTAGTTGAAACTTGATTGCTGTTGGCAGGCAAATGGGAGGTATTTACCCAGGCCAGTCAGCTGCAAGGACTGGCTGTGACCACTGACCACAAACCTCTACACTCCTTGGAGGATCAGCTGTGCAGGGGTAAGGTGGTGATGTTCTGATGTGGTCTATAGCTGTCCATGGGGTGCACAGGCTCTGGGATTTCCCAGGTGGTGCAAGCCAAGGTCAGCCCCGACCTGTGTTATGCCCAGGGCCACCCTGCATGAGTTACAAAGCAATCTGAGATGGTTGCTACTTGTGCTGGACTTGGAGATTCCCAGGTAAAGCCAAACTGTGAACCTAGGCAGGCTGTTGCTGGTGCAGGGCTGCGGCCACTTAGCAAGAAGTACGGGGGCTGTGGCCTCACTGAAGGCAGCTGTTGCTTATTTGAGAGAATCTAGGAAGTCATGAAGCATAAGCCAAGACCAGCCATTCATATGGAAAAACCACTGTTAACAGCTTGGGTGGGCCTATCAGTTAGGTGAGGCAAAGCCTCAGGGGATCTCCAGGGTGGGGCAAAGAGTGTGAGCAAGGTGGATGGAGTCTCAGATATAGCACCTACCTGCCAGCTCTGTGGCTTTGTGATAGGAGGGTTCAGAAAAGGAACAATGGCCTCTGCCTGCCTTCCTGTGTGAGAGACAGGTGTTCCCCAGCTCTCACCTTGATGCAAGACACTTCAGTTTCCCCGTATGCCACTAGTGTCTTTCAAGCTGCTACCCTGGTGCTGGAGCTCAGAGGGAGTGAGTCTAAGCCCACTTGTGGATTCCTTAAGAGAAACTGCTTGGGACTCCAGGAGTTTCTTCTACTGACTCAATCCCTACTGATTTTTGCAGCCAGAATTTATGGGGAATTTTCTTCCTGACATTGGAACTTTGGGCTAGGGGGCGTGGTGTGGGTCTAGGACTCCTTGCTCCTGAATTATCCCTCTCAAATTTGTATCCACCACTTGTGGGTGTGGGACCAGTGTGATCAGCATCTGCACATCTGCACCCCTCCTACCTGTCTGGATGGATGTGGTTTCTTTAATTCCATAGTTGTCATACTTCCATTCAACTTGTTTTCTGATGGTTCTGAGTGAGAGTTGTTCTGTATTTTAGTTGTAATCTTGATGCAGTTATGTGAGGAGGCAAGCTGTGTTTACCTATACCTCCATCATTACAGGAAGTGATTTCATTTCATGTCTCTAAAATGAGAGGAAAAATATCCATGCACTGCAAAATCATTGGAGAACTAAATAACTGAAAGAATTTTCTGTACTGATTCTGAATTATCCAATTTCTCTACTTGTGCCATAAGCATTTAGGACAGAGCTCTTCCTTTGGTTTCCAAAGGAAGAAATAAAAATAGTTAAGAGAAACCAAGTGATTCTGGAGCAAAGGCACGTCCAATCTCAAGTCAGAGTTAGAATTCCAAATATTGATCATCATAATAGACATTCAATTAGTATTTATTTGATTAACTGGTTGCTTGTTTAACAGGAGTGAAAGCTCAGCTCTTTGAGGAAAATGTGATATGTCACCTTCCGTTCATCACTGACCACAGCAGTACTGGCTCAATCTCAGGAGACCTTTGTGTGACTTCAGTAGTGGTGACAGTTTAATATAGAACCAATCATATTGTCTAGGGTCTCTGCTTATAGGCTGGCAGACCCAGGGTTATGGGTAATTTTTATAGCCTTGGTGTGAAGCAAAGTTAATAAATCCAAGACCAGGAAGAAGAGCTGAATCTACGGACAAGAAAGAGAACTATCCCCAAAGAAATTGACTTTCAAACTGCTCCCTCATTTTGCCATCATTTCAGTTGCTGCTCTCTCTCTCTCTCTCTCTCTAGATCTCTCTCTCTCTCTCTCTCTCTCTCACAGACACACACACACACACACACACACACCCTGCCCTGCCCTTCCAGGTGCCAGCTCTTCCACTCACCCTCAGTGTCCTTGACTCATGCCTCCTTCTCTCTCTCCACCACCACTGCCCATGAAACTTTGCCTCAAACCAGCAAGTCCAGACTTGGGGACCTCCTCTTTGTCGCATGCATATTGGCCGATTTCCTCCTGAGAAATCTCGGTGTATCCACCCCACTCACCAAATCCTCCCAGTCCTTTACATCTCCACTGAAGACACACCCCCTGGAAACCTTCCCCAAACCTGTTAGCCTCTCAGCTCCCTGAAGAGTCTGGGGCACTTGAAAACCTCTCTTCTCATAGGTAGTTTCCACATAAACCTCTCTATAAGGTTGGTTACTGAGCCCCTTAATCAGACTCAAATCATCCTCCCAGCTGAAACCCTAGCCTATGCTGCTCTGGGGCAGTGCCAAGGGCCTCAAACACCCTGCTCGTCCATCTCTGGTTGACTATTGCTGTTATATGGCAAGAATAGCCGACAAGGGGGTCTGGAAGGTCAAGGAAATGGGGCAGAACAGGGGAAGCAGGACATTGTGAGACTTAAAAGAATAGCACAAATATATTAAACATGTACAATTTCCTTTAACTTTGTCCCAACCAAGGGCCTTAACACAGTGCAGGAGCATTTTAGTGACATGGACACAGGTAATACATTCATTGAAGCTTCTTGGGGGAAATGTATCAGAGTCATAGAAAGAAAAGTTGTGTGTGAGTGTGTATGTGAGTTGTGTGTGTATATGTGTCTATGTGAGCACATATATGACTATTGTTTGCAGGACTGTTTCCTACTTGGCCATTGCTTTCACATGCCCTCAATGGGCAGCCACAGTCCTGGTTAGAGCCAGGATTCCACCTCATGCAACATATTGAGAATGGGAAGGTCCACAGGGACTCCTGAAGGCAGGAGCTGGAGAGAGCAAGGGAGTAAGAAGCCCAAGCCTCCACCACGCCAGTGGAGAAGCGAGGCCTGAAGGTGGTGCAGAGCTTTGACCAAGCTATGGCTGAGCAGAAACCACAACTCAAGCCCTGCTCCTGACCTGTCATGAGGTGGGGCACCAGTGCCCGCCAGGAGCCTTCTTTGTTACCTATAAAACAGTGCCAGTGAAAGAGAAGCAGTAACAAGTCTCACCCTCTCATTAAGTTGCCATCCAACTCTTGGCTGTACATACTGTCTTTCCAAATTTTGCCGCTGGGGCTGGCAGCAGAATTTCTCTTCAGGTTTCGTGTAAAGAAGCCAGAGAGGGATGGAGAAGGTTTAAGTAAGTTCAATGTAAGAACAGGTGGGAGAAAAGGCCCCACAAGAAGGGCAGATGAGGTGAGCCAAAGGCTCAGCCATGGAGTATGACTGCAAAGGCCCCTGGCCAAGTTTAACAAAGCAATTCTCCTCTCTGCAGGAGAGGAAAACCAGACCAGGCAGGTTGTGGGATTTACCTCAGAAAACTCCAGCCTCCTGAGTCCTTCAGTTTACATTACTGCAGCATGGAAGCAAAGCTGTATTAGGATGAGTCCCAGATGCAGAGAGGTCCCATAGATAATTCCAGTTTTCCTAAGAGGCTGCTGTAACTGCAACTTGGAAACAAAGCTGGGCCCAACCTCACTCACGATATGAGAGCTCCTTTGAGACTTCTTGTCTACCGTTGGTCTGAACCTGTCTACAACCAAGGCATCTTGTACCTCAGCCAGCCTAATCCTCCAGAAAAATGCTTTCATCTCACCCCTCCCCCAATCAGATCACTCCCCTGGCTCCACATGGTCTCCTGCTTCAAGTCTAAACTGCTCTTCCCCATTCTAGGCACCCCAGTCCCGTCCTGCCTCACTCCCCATCCTTAGACTCTTTCGCTCATCCACACACCTGATTTAATCAGCCCTGCCTCCTCACTCTTCCCTGTACCCTCTATGCTCATCCCTAACTCTGGTGCCTTTTGTCCCTCCTGTCTTGCTCAAGAAATCCTGTCTTCTCCCTCTGCCTAAAAATAATCTGCCTACTCACTAAGGTGTGGCTCGAGTTCATTTCTCCCATGAACCGTTTATCTTCACCAGTCCTCGCTGATCTCCCAAAATGTCATTGTAGCAACCCTATGCACGTCAGGGAGCAAAGATTGTGTGTGTTGTAGAAAGCCCAGGCTTAGCCCTAGCCAGGCAGCTCAGCTGGTTGGAGTGTTGGCCCAATATGCCAAGGTTTCAGGTTTGATCCCCAGCAGGGCCACATCTAAGAAGCAACCGATGAACACATGAGTAAGTGGAACAACAAATCCTCTCCCTTTTTCTAAAATAAATAAGTAAAATTTTTTAAACTGATAAGAACAGATAATACACTTGATCTTAGCCAAAAGTCAAAGAAGTGATCAATAAGTAAAATATAAAAAAAAAAAAAAAGAAAAGAAGACAAATGAAAATAGAAAAGAGAAAGCAAGCCCCAGCCTACACCTAGACAGCAAGATCCAGTTCAATGCTCTGACTCTGGAGTCAGCTGGGCCTGGGTTCACATTGGGCCACCACTAGTCCATATGGCACATTTGTGCCCCTTAGAAAGAGGCGTTCCCAGCCTGCACAGTTGTCCACAGCAGCCCTGGTACAAATCTCTCCTCTGATGCCCACTAGCTGCATGGCTTGAAGCAAGTCCTTAACTTCCATTACTATAGTTCTTCATCTGCAAAATGGAGATAACAGTGCCTACCCCACTTGGTTGTTCTAAAAGTTAAAAAAAAACTAATATAAAGTACTCAGCATTGGGTGCTCACCAAATGTTAGTTACTACTGTCATTAGCCTTCTCTACTTCTTTGATGAGCTGTCTCCAGAAAGAGGAAGAGGTATCGGTAATTTCTTAAGAGAGCAACAGACTCGTCCACTTCCTTCTCCTCTTTTCCTTTTGCCATTTTGTCACCACATCTCCTAATTGGCAATTTCAAAGACTCCAAAATCAAAAATAATATAGCTTTATGCGGGGGGGAAAAAGTGTATCTGGGGACAAAGAATAATCATATTTAGCCTAAGGCAATTCAGCATCAGGCATACAATAAAGAAAGAAAAATATTAACCTCTAAATGGGAGGAGAGTAAGAAAGTTGTCCCTAAAGCCTGTATTTGAGAGTGGAAAGATATGAGAACAAATGGGTAGATGCAGAAACCGAGGCAGTATAGGGCTGACTTGGGTGTTCTTAGTAATTCACTGGATTGGCTTTGGGGTCTGACACCCTAAGGTTCTTTTATTTTTTTTTTTTAAGATTTTATTTATTTACTTTCAGAGAAAGAGGAAGGGAGGAAACATTGATGTGAGAGAGAAACATCAATATTTGAGACAAATATTGATCATTTACCTCCTGTGTGCCCCCAACCGGAAACCTGGCCTGCAATCCAGGCATGTGCCTTGACCAGGAGTCAAACCAAGACCTTTCTGTTTGCAGGAATGACACCCAACCCACTGAGCCACACCAGTCAGGGCTGATACCTGAAGGTTCTATCTTCAGTCTATCCCTAACTTGCTGCATGAATTGGGCAAGTCATTTAACCTCTCTGTGCCCTAATTTACTTATCTAAAGATAGTAGATGAGTGTAACCATATAAGGGATACAGCTTGACAGTGTATGGGGACAGTGTAAGTGTCCCCATATCTAGTGGATACTTAACATGTAGATGACCCTCATTGGCATCCAGTGAGAGAAGAAGCTAAGCCCAGTGAATAATGACAGGATTAATAAAGAAAACTAGTGACCAGAGGGGAGAGGGGAGGAAATCTCAGGGGAAAGGGGGAAGGGTATACAGGAACAGGTATAAAGGACATAAGGACAAAAACTGTGGGAGGGGGCATGGAAATGGGAGGGAGGTGGGAAGGGTTGGGGGGGTGGGCTGGAATAGGAGTAAAAGACAGAAAACTGTACTTGAACAACAACGATAAGTTTTAAAAAAAAACTAGTAAAGTAAGAGAGTGGTTAGGGAGGAAGACAGGGCATTAAGAAGGGAGGTAGGAAGGTTAAGCCAGATGCTACATGGAGCACTAGCACTACAACATACAGCATTAAATTCAGTTAGATGCCTCTTGCCAGCCAGACATGGGGCCATTGGTTATACTCACCATCTCTCTCCAGATAAATCAGGGTCAGGGTCCAGGACAACTGGTTCAGTTTGAGGAAGAAACAGAAAATACAGAGATAGTTGCATTTATCACAGTAAATATCTTATACTTTGTCAAGTACCTGACACATTTCATGTGTGCATTAAATTTTGATGAGGGCATCTGCAAGCCTTCAGTTAGTATTTAATTTATCCTGGTGAATTATTTAACTGGAGCAGAACTCGTGATTCCAAGAGTGTTTATTTTGCATTTTTATTAGAAATAATTTACACAAAAGTAGATCACTAAACCCCAGTGTACCTAGAATTCATCACCCAGAATCAACAATAATCAACTCACAGCCAAGCTTATTTCATCTATATCCCACTCACCTCCTGCCCAAACCCAAACTAGTATAAAACAAATCCAAAACACTGTATCATTTTATGATGTGGATAATTCAAAAAGACAGAAAAGGGAGAAGGGCATTTTACATAAATTTTACTTTCCCTAAAACAAGGGATGGGGCATGGCAGAAAGGAAAGGAAGAAGCCCAGTTCTCAGGATGAGCAGAAAGGGACCAGTTTGACCCCATTTTAATTGCTTCCCCACTTTACATTTACACAGTTCATTCGCTATCATTGCTGTTGAATACAGTGCCCTGTAATTTTAGCTTTAATGGTCTCGCTCATCAATTCCTATTGAATTAGAAACACCTGGCTAGCAACAGCCATTTTTTCCGAATTCAACGCTGTGTGTTGTAGTGCTCCATGTGGCATCTGGCTTACCTTCCTACCTCCTTTTCTTTTTAATGCCCTGACTTCCTCCCTAGCCAATCTCCTAATAACTTCCTAACTTCCTTTTATTAATCCTATCAACATTTACTGGGCCCAGCTCCTGGCATATAAGCAGACAAAATAAAAATGAGATGAGAACACCTAGCAGACACTGGAGGCTGAGAGTTGGCAGAAAGGTGGTGAGTGCAGGCTGAGAAGAGTAAGAATGAATTTGCCAACAAAGGAAGACGGAAGTGGTTAAAGATGCAACATGGCATTCTAGGTGGAGGAAGCAGCCCTGGCAAGGAAGGAAATTTGGGGCCTATTTATGGAACTGCAAAATGCACTATGTGGCTGGATCAACAAATGTGATGAATAAAGGGTGGAGAATAACAAACATTGAAATACGTAGAATTAAGCATAGTGCAAGTCTTGGAGGTCAGTACTATTGAACTGAGGGCATCTGGTTGGAGTAGAGCTGGTGGGAAAAGGAGTCCTGATATGAGAGAGATATATGATGCTCTCTCTGAGCACCTGGGTTCACTGCGACACTTTCAACTTCGACAGCATCTCCTATGAGAACATATCCTCCAAAAACAAGCCTATCTCTTCAATAGTTTACTAAGAACTGGTGCCTCCACCAAACATTGTTCCATGATATAGAAACTACATGTCAGATCAGCAATATTGTCAAAGGCATGCATGTCTATTTAGTTTGCAAACATTCGTTTTTCCAGAGAATGTTTTCAAAACAGATACTAGACCAGACCTTATTTTTATATATTTGTTTCTCATGGGGCAATAAAACAAATGCTAATGGGGATGGAAGGATGGTAATGCGGAGAAATAATTTCATTCTGGTTATTGTTTTTATTAGGTTGACTGAGGCTGCAATGCATCTGTGGAAATGCATTTGGAAATGTTCACTTCATGACACAAGAGCTGTTTAATCATGGAGCTGAGGCTGCGAGCTAGATTTGTAGAACTCAAAATGAAACCCAGTGTTGCCAATTGGCTGCTGAATTGGAGTGCCGCAGACAATCATTGCCATGGAATTATTGAATATCTGTTCTGGCTATCACCACTACCCCAATTTGCTTGGCAGTTGAAAATGCTGCACTTTGCACTTGACTGGTTTCAGAGTTCCAGGGCTGGAGGGATTGATGTTGTAAGTTCCAGAAGTCACAAATCTGAATTGCAGTGAAGTGTGCAATAGTGAGCTCTGGAGTGTGGAGTGTGATTAAATGACCTCTAATGGTCATATTATATTTACATAATAATACTCTGGTCCTTGGGCCACAGATATCTGGGAGCTACTAAATTTGTAACTTTTTTCCTCAAATAAAAGAAACCAAACTTCAGCAAGATGACTCAGTGATGATGATACGGGGAACAGTTTGACAACGCTGGGATCAAGTTTTATGCTTACAAGATTTGGCTTTAGATTCCAGCAAGAATCTCATTCCAGGACAATGCCAGTTCTTCTGCAGCCAGACATGACTTTGTTTCTACCCATATGTTCTCCATTTGAGTCAGGGGCTCACTCACCTGTTTTTCGCATTTGTAGTCCATGGTTTTCTATGCCCTGATTGTACTGTCTTGCTTGGCTGCTCCCACCCACTCTCACCTTCATCTGCAAGCTCAGTTGTGCCTCCATCTTCAGAGGTAGGTCTGATCTTAGAGAAGACAGGCTGTTCCTTGGGTACGTACAGCCTAAAATCCCTGTCTTGAATCCCTCCACTCTCAGACCATCACTTGTAGGGTCTATTTCCAATCTTTCAGAGGCTGCTTGCCCAACACATGCTGCTAGTTATCTTCGCACTAACATCCAGCTCTGTGGAGACTGGCTGATCTCCTACTCTACTCCACCTTGGAGCCACCACTGGATTTTAAACCGTAAAGCCTTAAAAATTGTCCTGTAACCTACAGCTTCTAGATCCCTGAGATACAGACCCTCTAGGACCCCACCACCTTATATTCCCTAGTGGGGATCCCATGTGGATTTTCAGTCTCTGTCTTGACAGCCCAACCTGGGCTCATAATCCCACAGTTCCCGAGTCTGTCCCAGTCCCTGCCAGGCTTGAAGCCTCCCTTATGACCAAGTAGAAAATGAAGGCAAATGAATGTCTGGCTCTGCCAAACCCCAGCCTCAGTTATCAGCACCACCTTATCACTTTCTAATTGCTTTTCTCTGATACCGATTTTCTTCCTTATATGACCGGATGCCGGACTGTGACCCAGAATTTGACCTGACCACAGTAACAGGGTCTGTCTTACACTTTTTCCTTCCCTGGAATTCTCAGGGCCTCTTGAGCCACTGGGATATTACCTTACTTTGGTAGTTGGCTCGAATGTACTCAGACCTTCCTAGTCTTAACGAGCAGTAGCTGTACTCAGACCTTCTTAGCCTTAACCAGCAGAAGTCCTTAACTAGGACTTCTGAACCAACCCATGGTCCTTTCTAGGATGCCACAATATTATGATTTACCTCAGTGTCCTCTAGACTAACTTCTGTAGAAAATTACTATTCTGTGAGATGATAGGAATTTGTAAAAAGGAACAAACAAAAGTGCTATATATACATGTTTATTTCATGATTGTGTGAATTTAGGAAATACTTTGTTACAGGACTTTCCAAGTCCTTTAATATGCTACTGGTAAGCATTGTAATATTAAAGGGATGGTGGAAGGGGGGCATAGTATATAGCTTTTTAAAAATGTGGTGGCCTAGCCCTGGTTGGTGTGGCTGGCTCAGTGGATTGAGTGCTGACCTGCAAATAAGAAGGTGGCCTGTTCGATTCCCAGTGAGGGCACGTGCCTGGGTTGCAGTCCACATCAACATTTCTCTCCCTCTCTCCTTCCCTTCCCCTCTCTCTAAAAATAAATAAATACAATCTTTAAAAATAAAATAAAATAAAAGGCCTAGGGGAGTTTTTTGTGCAATATTCTATGTCACTAGAAGCTCCCCAGAACTCCTCATGGGAAATACTGAGTGACTAAAGATCTATTCTTTGATGCTGACTTGAAGCCATTTGAACAAATTTTTCACTGACAGAACCAAAATAGAGCAGGGCATCAAGACTTTTCTCAATATCACAATAAAATTGGACCCTTATCTTATACCATACATAAAAATTAACTCAAAATGGATCAAAGATGTAATCATAAGACCTGAAAGTATAAAACTCCTGGAAGAAAACATAGGAGGAAATCTTGACATTGGTTTCAGCAATGATCTCATGGATATGGCACCAAAAGCAGAGACAACAAAAGCAAAAATAGGTACATGCTGTGCACCAACCAAAACAGCTTCTGCTCAGCAAAGAAAGGAACCAAGAGTGAATGGAGTGGAAGGAAATCTTTGAAAATCATATATCTGATAAGGGGATAATTTTTAAAATATATAAGGAATTCCTACAACTCGGTAGTAAAAACAAAACAAAAAACTAACTCAATTTAAAAATAAGCTAAAGAGTTGAATAGACATTTCAGAAGATATACAAATGGCCAACAAGTATATAAAAAGATGTTAAACATCACTAACCATCAGAAAAATGCAAATCAAAGCCACAGTGAGCTATTACCACACACCTGTCTGTATGGCTAATACCCAAAAGACAAAACATAGCAAGTGTTGCTGAGAATGTGGAAAAAAAGAGAACCCTTGTATACTGTTGGTGGAAATGTATTTGGGTGTAACCACCCTGGAAAACATGGAGGGTCCTCAAAATACTAAAAATAGAACTACCATATGTCCCAGCAATTCCACTTCTGGGTATATATTCAAAAGAATTGAAATCCAGATTCCCATGTTCATTGCAGCGTTATTCACAACAGCCAAGATTTGGAAACAACCTAAACATCAATTGACAGATAAATGGATAAGGAAAATCTGATATCTACATACAATGCAATATTGTTCACACTTAAGAAAAAAAGAAGAAAATTCTGCAGTGTGTGACAACATGGATGAATCTTCAGGATTATGCTACATGAAGCAAGCCAGTCCTTGAAAGGTAAATATTGCATAATTCCATTTATACGAGGTATTTAAAATAGTCAAATTTATAGAATCAAAAAGTACAATAATGGTTGCTAGAGGCTAGAGAGGGAGAGAAAATGGAGAATTACTAACCAAGGGGCATAAATTTCAGTTATGCAAGGTGAACTAGTTCTAGAAATATGCTGTACATTTATAAATTTGTTAGAGGGTAGGTGTTAAGTATTCTTACCACAGCAAAATAAAATAAAAAAGAAAAAGAATAAAACTATAGTAATTAAATAAAAGTATCAGAGATAGGATTTTTAATTTTAAATTCTTACATGCATTTGTTCAAAACTCTATAAATTCAAGTTTATATTACTACACACAGAATGACTAAAATAAAAATATAAAATTTTAATAAAATTATAATTAATGTATTTTAAATAAAAATACAGCTATAAAATAAATACAGCTATGTTAGGAGCTGGCGAGGATGCTCTGGGACATACAATGGTACCACAACTGTGAAAGCAGTTTGATAGATTCCTAAAGTTAAACATATATTCACATACTATCAAGAAATCATACACCTGAGTATTTACCCAAAAGAAATGAACACACGTGCACACACAAACCAGTACACAAGTGGTCATCACAGAAGCTTTAAACGGTCCAAATGTCCTTCAGTGTGTGAATGGTCAAACTGTGGTGCATCCCTATTGTGGAAATACCATTCAGCAGTAAAAAAGAACAAACTGTTGATATATACAACACTTTGGTTAGATCTCACGGTAATTATGCTAAGTGAAAAAAGCCAATCTGAGCAAGTCACATATTTTATGATTCTGTTCATATAACAGTCTCTAAATGGTGAATAAATAACACTGTCCATCACTGTAGTGACGGAGAACAGTTCCCAGGGTGGAGAGGAAGGCAACAACGGTTAGCAGGAGGGAGTTTCTCTGCGGTGCTGAAGCAGTTCAGTATTCTGTGATGATGGTTACATGAATCTACACATGTGATAAAATTTCATGGTGCTATACACAAAAAAATAAAAGTGCATATAAAAATTGGTGTGAACTGAGTAAAGTCTGTAGTTTAATTAATAACACTGTCAGTTTCCTGATTTGGGTAACGTTTTATGGCTACCCAAGAAGTTATCCTGGGGAGAACCTTGGTGAAAAATAGATAGAAACTCTCTGTACTACTTTTGAAACTTCTTGTGTCTTAAACTATTTCAAAGCAAAGTGACTTTTTTTGTTTAATAAGGAGAAAGCCAAAACAGAAACAATTCAACTTTGGTGCAGTCCAGATGAAAGGCTCTAGGAAGGCAGGAATCTAGTCCACTGTATTTATCATTCAGAGCCATGCCTGGCCGACTCAGTGCTACAAGTGGATTTCGTGGCTCCACCATTTACTAGCAGTGTGACCTTGGGAAAGTCATAATCTGCCAGTGCCTTAGTTTCTTCACGAATAGAATGGAAATAATAATGGGTCCTACAGCATAAGATTCAGGTTAAGATTAAAGAGTGATTAATGTCAGGTGCTTTGAATACTTTATAGGAGGAAGGGGAGTTCCATGAAGGGATAGATATATAAGGTTTGTCCGTAAAAAGTCCAGCCACTGTTAATTAATATAACAAGAATGGTTTGCAAGACATCAGTGTAAGCTGGCAGCCAAGGAGAGTGGACTGGAATGCACAAGCATGAACAATGACAACTTCACTGTACTAGTCAGTGGGGGCAGTAGACACCATTGAGTGAGCATGTGTACTGTGTGGCCATTACATTCAAAATGATTGAGTGAGTAGAGCAACTAATCTGCATCAAATTTTACATTAAGCTTGAACATTCCTCTGCAGAAACTATTTGGATGATTTGGAAGGCCACAGCTATGGGCAACTGGTGATTGGTAGCTTCATCACAACAACATGCCCCCTCATGCATCACAGTTTGTGCAGTTTTGGGGAGAAACATCAAATCACCCAGGTGACTGAGACCCCTAAGCCCAGATTTGGTGCTTCCAACTTCTGGCTTTTCCCACACTAAAATCACCTTTGAAAGGGAAGAGATTTCAGACTGTTGATGAGACTTAGGAAAATCCAGTGGAACAGCTGATAGTGACTGGGAGAACTGTGTGAGGTCCCAAGGTACCTACTTTGAAGGGGACAGAGGCATCATTGTCCTATGTATAGTGTTTCTTGTATCTTTAAAAAAAAAATGTCTCTATTTTTCATATTACATGGCTGAATACTTTCTGGACAGACCTCAATCTTTTAGAAATATGTGTTATGTACAAGCAGTCACATGATTTGCCTAATGTCTGGGCAAGATGATTAACAATACACCTGCAAAATGGTGGAGCCACCAATGTACTCCTTGCTTATGAAATGATATGAGTTCCTTGCTTACATAGTAAATCTTCACTATAACTCTATTTTCCTTCTGGGTTTTTTTTTTTTTTTTTACCTTTTTCAACCTATCCCACTTCCCAAAGCTTTGAAATACAAGGTATATCAACTATCAGCTCTTTGCTTTTGACACAATTTCTTTGAAATTGTAAAAAGAAGGGTTTACTCTACAGAACTTTGAAATATTTTTCCTTGATTCACATTTGGTTTGACTCTCTTAAGACCCTATTTGTATTTCCATCACTTCACATAGACACATTTGATTATAATGTCCATATGTCCATTTCCCTTAAGGAGCTGTGAAACCGAGGCCAGGAATCTGCGTGCGTTCATTTATGCAACCGAGAGGGACTGAGCACCTATCGTGTTCCAGGCTCTATTCCTGATACTGAGGAAACAGCAGTGTACAGACAAATGCCCTGTTCCCATTGGTAGTTACAACCTTGGATGGAATTCTTCTTTGTACTTCCAGCTTCTAGCACAGTGCCTAGCCCATGGTAGGTGGCCAAATGTTTCATGGATAGATGGGTGGAGTGATAAAACCAATGTTTCTGTTGCTGGGTACACTATATTTAAACAAAATAGAACAAAACTTGTTGTGAAATTGGCTGCTCTAAGCTTCCTGAGAAAATGAGAAGCAATTGTCATGACTACTGCGAATGAACCATTGTTAGCCTCTTCCTCCTTCCCCATGAGATTTTCTATTTAGCATTTTGCTGTGTATAAAGCAGTAGGTGAGCCAAACAAGACAATGAGGTGCAGGAGCATCTCCTTTGGAGAGATGGAGGGCTACTGAAAGACTCTTAACCAGGGGTGTCAAACTTATTTTCACTGGGGGCCACATCAGCCTCGTGGTTGTGTTCAAAGGGCCAAATGTAATTTTAGGACTGTATAAATGTAACTACTCCTTAACTAGGGGCAAGGAGCTCAGCGTTGCCGCCAGGTAGAAACAAGGTGCCAGACCGGATAAAACATGGTGGAGGGCCGGATTCGGCCCATGGGCCTTGTGTTTGCCACCTGTGCTCTTAACAAATCTTTGAAGTTTTTCCTCATGAAGACATTAAGTATAAACAATTTCTCTGTTGAGAAATATAAAAGGATTGGCCAGAAAATAGCTGGTATGCTCCTCTCTAAACTTCGAAGTTTAAACTCTCTTGAAATTTGCATTACTTTAATGCTCATTTCAGAGCCAAGTCCAGGGAAAGGATCTGAAATCGCAAAGAGGTTGGGCATGGTGGTGCCACTTCGTTTGGAGAGCCAGGTAAGAGGCTGATTCTCTTTGCAGGTTATACTAAAATGCTTCTCACAAAGCTTTTACTAACATTTATGCCTCGTCCATGTAATTCTTATCTTGGTTTTCAGGGATGTACATTCACTGGATGCCGTAGAAATATTCTAAAATTACTTTATTTTTCAAATTCAACAATACATACACATGGTTCAAAACTTAAAAGGCTCTGAAGAACAAATCATGACACCGTGTCCTTCCTCTCTTCTTCTTGTCTCCTGGCCATCCTGTTCCCCTTCATAGAACTATCCATTGATAAGTTTCTTATATCCTAAATATTTTATGAATATCTGTATTTTGGAAATAACAAGACTCAAGCATCCAGATGGGTTTCTCATATGCAGCTACTTGGAAATCAAATAGACTATGTAAAAACCTTTTTAGACTTGTAATTAATTCCTGCTCAGATGATTAATTTTATTTTCTATTTACTTTCAAGAACAGAGCCAAAAACGGATACCCTGAAATTATGAAGGAGCTCTGGTGGGGACTGATGGCAACCAGGCTGTGCCACTCACAAGCAGGTATGGCCTGACTTCCCACCTAAAAACGACGGGCTCTCCACACGATGTCCAAGGTTCCTTCCAAAGGTAAGGACCTCAATTCTGCCAAATAAGAGATCACGCTTACTTTCCTCAAGTCAAAGGTTCAAGATAGGTACCTGTTGCATCTACAGGACTATATGATTAGACTAATGCTCCAGTGGCCCAAGAGCTACAAAACTCTGAGATTCTTTGATATAGTCAGTGCAGTTTTATGACTCACTGTTACTTCACTTCTTTGAAAATTGAGAAGACTTTGATCATATACATATAAATATACATCAGAGTAACACCACCTCCAAATGTTCTTTACTAATCACACCTTATACATTCTGGTCAAAACCACAAATTGATTAATTGCGGTTTCAGCAATGCAATTTAAGCTTTAATATATTGCTCCATATATGCTTGATAGTGCATCAACTCGTAACAGTTCCATAAGTTTTACAGTATGACCCTAAGCAAGTCTGCAGAGTTCAGCAGGACAGGCTATAGGAAAATCACAATGGCAGATTTCCAGGTTAACTCCCTGTAAGATTTATCCATTAGATCTGGGATGAGGCTTGGGAAGCACTCCCTTGGCGAGCTCTCTTAAATCAGTGGTTCTCCAACTGACTCCACTTTGCAACCTCCTGGGGAGCTTTAAAAACAAGCAAACAAACAAACAAACAAAAACAGAATTGCTCTTTGCCTGGTGGCTCAGTTGGTCGAAGCATTGTCCATACACCAAAAAAGTTGCAAGTTAGTCCCCGGTAAGGGAGTGTACAGGAGGCAATCAATCAATGTTTCTCTTACATTGATGATCTCTCTCTCTCTCGATCTCTCTCTCTCTGAAATCAATATATATCCTTGGATGAGAATTTTTAAAAATGCAGAGGCCCGGGTTCCACCCCATGAGATTTGGATGTAATTGGCCTGGGGTACGAACTAAGCATTGGATTTCCAAAGCTCCCCTGCTCATTCCAGTGTGCAGTCAGGATTGAGAACCACCGCTGTAGATTTTGACCAAGATTGCCCAACTCTGGAAATCTCTTTGGATTATTGGAAATTGTTTATTTCTCTCATGTGGAGCTGGTGTAATCTCCATATTAGCACTACTCTTGGCGTGAAACTGAGGCCTAATCTCAGGTTGTTCATTGTGATCTGGAGACCAGCCACATCCCCATCACCCAGGTACCCCCAACAACGGAAACAGAATCTGCATTTTAACAAGATCCCCGGGTGTTTCATGTGCTCATTAAGTTTTAAAGAGCTCAGCAAAGTGGCCTCAATTATGCATTTCTAACAAGCTTCCAGGTGTGGTTCTACTGCTCCTGGGGCCCCCAGGGGCAAAAATTTAAAGCACTTTTTCTCAAAGTGTGACCCAAGAAGGGTTTCCAGAAAAGTGTAGAAAGCTCGCTCTGGACTTCACCACAAACCTTCCTGAATCCCCTGGGTTTTGTAATAACTATGTATGGTGGGTACTCGAAATATTGGGAGAATAACTCTGTAAAGTATGTGATTGTCTAACCAATATGCTGTACACCTGAAACTAAAAATAATATTGAATGTAAATTATAATTGAAAAATAAAATTTAAAATTCATAAAAGTGTTTGAAACAGGGGCAATACAAAACCTCCCTGGGACTGTCTTCACAGTGGACTGCTCGTTCACAGGTGACTCTTGTTTCCGTGGAGGGTGGAGAAGCCCAGGCAGGCCCGCCTTGTCCCCCGTGTGGGAGTCCTTCTTGCCTTTGAAAAGCAGCCCAGTCTAATTGTCTAAAAGCTCCTCTGCATTTAACCTACAGTATTCCTCTCTAAAGAAAAACTCTCTCTTCCTTAGCCCTCCAAAAAACTGACAGTAGTCTTTTCCTTGCCTATCTGGTCTTTGTCATCAGGCTTAGGTTCCCCAACTATTGCTTTTCACTGTGTTTCTTGCTCTTCTGGTTACCCCCACCCCCCCACCCCCCACATTGGAAACCTTCCAGTTCAGCACACCCCTCAAACAAGAGGAAACCTCTGCAGTGAGTAACATAGTATATAAAGGAGACTATCATCAACTTGGATCAAAACATTATGTTTTAAATCAAGCAGCAGGAGGTTACATTTTTTTTAGAAAAGCTCTGTATCATGTTAATTTAATATTAAGCTTCTGTTCAACCACAACCCCTATGTCCCTTCCCCTGCGTCTTCAAGACTACCCCATTCCTGTACTTCCACAATTATGTAATGAACGTAAGTACACGGCTTTACTTACAACCCAGAAAAATTTCATCACCGTGATCTTTGTCCACTGTTTTGGATCAAGAAGTTCTGGTTATTAGTCTTGAACAGAGTAAACGGTCTTGGATTCAGACTCAAGTCTGACTCCTACACCTCTGCTGTAGGACCTTAACCAAGTTCCGTAGCCTCTACAAGCCTACTTTTTGTATTGTAAAGGTACGATGATAGTACCTATCATGAGGTGGTTGTAGAGCTTCAGCAGGATACTGTAAAAGCACTTTGTAAAGCATAAAGCTGTGTGAATGGTTAAGGGCATCCCCAATCTTTGAATAATTTACACATAATAACCATAACATTTTTTATCCATCCATTATGTTTTCTGCCCCACAATAAATGTGGCAGTCCTGAAATCTTCTGAAACACAAAATCTGTCTCCTCCACTACCATATATGACCCATTCTAATTTGCTTTTTTATTGTATGAAGAATTCCTGACCTCTGTCCACAAAAGGAAGGGAAACCTAGCCTGAGAACCAGTTAAACCAAACACCAGGATGTTTCTCTGGAAACCACCCACGTGGGAGTGGATGAAATAAAAAAAAAAACCTGTAATGACCCTGAGGTGGGTTCAAAGTGCTCAGACAGGGTATCTACTACTTCCAGTTTCTCATTGAAAGAAGAACTCAAAATTGCTGAGGTCTGGCTATCAGAGTTCTGTTGATCCAGGGTTCCCAAGCTAAGCGATGTGATGAAATAGAAATTATAATAAATATAATGTAATGTAGTATGTTGTATTGTCAGATTTCACCTTGCCTTACTGCTAAGAAAGAAGTTACTCAGGGGCAACTAGGTTTCACATAGAAGCCTACGATCTTGTATAGACCTTCCCATGAGTGGGAAATTTCCTAGATGGAAATCAGTAAAAGGAATGCACTCCAAGTCCTCACCATTTGCACCTCTCCACCCCCAAAATCTCATTTCTAGAGTAGAGACAACCTCAAAAACAGGAGACCTAGAAAATTTGTGGTCATTTAGTGTTTGGTCATCCTTTTCCATTAATCTTCAGATACTTTTCTCGACTCAAACCTCTGCTAATTTGCTGAGGTTTTTAGAATATACATATTTTCCCAAGAGATGGATCAAAGAGTTACAACCTGAGCACCTATACAAGGCAAGAATTAAATATACTCAAACTACTCAAGTAACAAACACCTAATATTTATTAATAAATTAGTACACTTGAAGGCATTTTTCCGATGTCATTCCCTCACCATTATCCACAAACCCCGCCCACACAAAGGGAGTCCACATCACCTTTTTGCATTAGGATCTGGCAACTGAGCATTAGAGAGTATGTTTATAAATGGGAGCATAGTTGCAAATATCAGACAAGAGTTCTTACAGCTGCAGCCGTTTTTAATTGAAGTGGCTGAATGATGTAGGAAACCCACCAAGACCGAGGCCTTGAGGACAGACTGGACCTATCAACTATGTGTGGATAAAAACCAAGATATCGTTAAAGCAAAGCTGGGGCAATTCCCTATGGAAAAAGTGCCTCTGGCACTCAGTTGTGACTTTCCAAAGTGCAGCAATATGTTCCAGAAAAGCTCAACCCCTAAAATGTAAAGTTCAAGTTCTTTGGTGGCCCAGGTGTCAAGCCACTTACATAGCAAGTCCTGGTGGCTTGAGGATTTCATGTCTCCAGCCCAGAGTATATTAGTGTAAGAGGAGCATAAGTAATCAAGCATTCTACACGGTGTCCAGGTGAAAACCATACAATCAGCAACAGTGTGGTCAAGTTTCAGCCATGAATATGAACTATACAACAAGGCATATTAAAAAGGTAACACAAAATCTAACTGAATTACAGTAACTCAACGGGGTCTTACATGTCCTTAACCTTTAAGAAAACTCGTACATGACAAATAATAATAAAAAATAGTAAGAATAAAAGAAGTAGATGTGGACGTTGAGACATGAAGACTGCTTACAGAATTCACAAGATGCCATTGCACTTTGAAAGAGGCTCACAATCCAGTGCGCGGGAGCAGTCACACTGCATCTGTGGTGTGTGAAGTGAATTTAAAGTGCTCAGAACAACTTGGACAATACATAAGAAGGCAAAACAGAGAAAATATGGAACCTAAAAAACTTTAGTAGCGGGTATTTTGCAACAGTTACATCTCGAAAAGGTTCATAAACTAACTTCACAGAAGGGCTAAAAAAAAAGAAAGGAAAAAAAACAGAACTCCAAACACTGGCCATATACTCTATTAAACAACCCCCCCCCAAAAATAAACAAAATAAAAAAACAAAAACAAACCACCCTGCCACTAAAAGGAACAGTTTCAGAGCGCGGTGTCCCTTGTGTTCTAGAGCAGGTCGGGAAGATGGCCATAGACAGAGTCGAGGAGGGTCTGGCTGGCCTCCTGGCTCTTCACTCCAATAATCTCAAAAAGCCGGTCCAGCTTGTCCTCAGCCTGAGGAATCTCTTCAATCACCCGCAGTTCCTCAGGATTCAGAATGTGGAGCATGTCATCAAAAATAGGCTGCAAGTCACAGGGGTCCAGGCGTACCTGCCGCAACACCGTGTCCTTCTTTTCTGCACAGGGGAGAGGAGGGGAGGGGACAGCTATAAAAGGACTGTATTGGGGGGACATGCAGGAGAGCCAAGTGACGGCTACTCTCTCCCAGGCTGTCCCCACCTCACCAACCCAAGGTGAGTGAGTGAACCTCTGTCACATTTTAATCAACACAGGAATTTTTACTTGCATTGCACATAAGATATCAAAACAAGATTTGCCTCATAAAGATCAGAAAAAGATCTGCTTGAATGGGTTGTTGATGTGCCTGCCTTTTAACATGACATTTGCCTAACCCTAAACGACTTCTCCTAAATTATTCTAAAACTAAGAAGGAGAATCTGTAATACTTAAAAAAGAAAACTGAAAAAATTATCCCCTCCCGAAAAGCTTTACTCTTTTCCCCCATCTGTAGTTCATTTATTAATAAACAAAGACCTCAGCCCACCCTTTGCTCTCAAAAATCCCAAGTCAATGTAATCTGCTATGACTTTCTAATTATGTTGCCATATTTTAAAACTGACCCGCTAAGAGCAAAAACACATAAATAAGAAAAATATTTTATATAAATAAACATGTAAAATATTTAAATGTATGTAAAATAGAACATTTTATAAATATATAAAATATAACCTTTCATTAAAATATAAGTGGAATTAAACAAACTAGAAAATTTCTAACAAAAATCTGTCATCAATATAGTATGCATGTTAATTCCCTGCTATTAAAAACTGAAAGTGGCAAATTATTTACCAAAAGTATTAATTCATATTGCTTAAAACACTGTTGGTTTACAACCAGGCTTAACAGTGAATTTTAATTCAAGTCACTAAAACCTATACTTCAGACACTCAAGATAGGTTAGTGATTTAAATCCTTGGATTCTACAAGCCTTGTAAATAATTTTCAAAAACCTGCCGGACTGCATTTTATCAGACCTTTCCTGAAACATGTCTGATAGCATCACGAGGATAAAGGGTGGCAGACAAAGGGCTCTCAGCCAGGCAGTCAGAGCTGAAAGATTTTCTAGATGGATCCCCAATGGCTGAAGATGGGATTTCTCTGAGGCCATCTTTATCTTGTCACCTAGAACAGGTTTTCCAGGACAGGTCATTCAAATGATTCTAAACTGTGGAAGTGGCAAGATAAAAGTCCTGAGGGCTCTTTTGAGGAAGGCTTAAAGAATGTCTGTACCTTTGGTAATAAAGGAGCCCGTCCTGCTCAGCGCAGAGGAGCCACTGGATGTGGAGTCACAGCGAAGGAGGGGCTCGGACTCGTCCACGAAGAAGCCTTTGCTCTTCTCCAGCGGGGAGGGCTCCACGGTCAGGAGAGTGGAATTCTCAAGTTTCGTGTTGGGGCTGGGGATGGGGCTGGGGCTGAGTGGGCTGGGGCTCATCGGAAGAGCGAGTTTGTCAGTCTCCAGCTGCGGGAGGAAACAAAAAAAATTTTTTTAATTATATACCTAAGAATTACAGAAAAAAAGGATATAATCTTTTCTCAGCACTTTCATTTGTTCCACCTAATATTTTAAGATAAATTCTCACATTTTGACAGTCCTCCTTAACTTACCACATTCCTGTGATACACAAACATACACACAAACACACTACTCTGGGAGTGAGTTAGCATGCTGCTACTTTGGCCAGCTGAGGTGTAATCATGGCTGTACCAGGTGTATGGTGGAGATAGGGGAAATAATAGTTGTTATCACCCCTTTTCACAGGTGAAATGACTAAGGCACAGAGGGGCACACAGGCCCAGGGAGAAAGCCAGCGTTCATTGCAGGTCGGCCTGATATCCCTACCCAGCCCTGCCATTTGACACTATACTTTAGAACACTGGTGGGCACTTGTGGCATTTTCTAGTCCATTGACTTTATCTTTTTATTGGCTTGTTTGGCCAATAAAACCTGGGAGCCAAGTCACACAGGGAGTGAATGATGTGCACTCTTCCCAGAGCTGTTCGTCACCACTAACTAGAATCCCTCAGGACTTCATTCGCACAAGTCAAACAAAATTTCAAGTTCCCAACAAGAAGACAGTGGCTCTCATTTCAAAGCACTACATTAATAGTTGTAAAATGCACAAGGCAAACACAACTAACTACCTTTTTTACAGCCTTTAAGGCCCAAGAAATTCCTCCAACTGATGGCAGATTCTGAAGACCACTGATTACTGCATGTTGAATGTTCTAACTACATTTTTCCTCTGTATAGCCACCCACACCCTGCCTCTGCTTTCAGTGCTAGTGTAAGACTTAGACAATGCACACTGCCTGCGGCCCCTTCTGATCTTCAGACAAGTTTTACATATATGCTTTTAAATTTTTAATTAAATAGGTCCTGGCATGTGCCCTTCCTCCCTGAAAATGCATATCGCCCATTCACACCAATACACATTTTTTATTCACTCAGACAAAGAGCGCTTGTCTACACTCTGGTTCTCAGGGACACTACATTGGACGACATGGTCAGTCAATATAGTGCACTGTTCTTGTTTAAAAAAGAAATTCCGCCCACAAATCACATGCCAACGAGCTAAGAAATCCACCCACCTATTTCCTAACTCAGTTCAAAACTTGAAGTTTTTACGTTTCCCCCCACTTTTGCCACAGGATCCTATCAGTGGAAATTAAGCACAGGATTTCCAACGTAACTTGGAAAGACAGAATGCTGAAGTGCTGCTCTCTTGTATTTAAGAAGGAGTTGAGTGAATATGAAAATGTCCCTAGGAATGGTTTTAGCGTCACCAGACTGGAGCCAACAACTACCGTTAAAGCCAGAGACCATGACAATTACCTTTCTAGAAAATCTGTTCGGCTACTAAGGGTACACAATAGTTGAGTGCATTCTGAATTTCTCTCAAGTTATTTGTATTTTTTTGCTATAAGCAAAAACTGATCCCAGAAACTTCCTTCTTCGCTTTACGTTAATATTTACAATATCCACCAAAATTGGTTTGCAACACTGCATGTACCTCAAGCATTGTGTTACCCATGGTATCTCTAGTGAGAAATGTGAGTCATCAGGATATTTGGAATAAATTCTTTATTTATTAAGAATTATAAGAATTATAAGAATTTATTAAAAATTATAAGAATTATAAGAATTATAAGAATTTATTAAGAATTGTTATTATTTTTTTAACAAATTTATTTACTTTTAGTGAGAAGGGAAGGGAGAGAGAAACAGAGGGAGAGAAATAGCAATGTGCAAGAGATACGTGAATCTGTTTCCTCTCACATGCCCCTAAACTGGGGACCTGGCCGGCAACCCAGGCATATGCCCTAACCGGGAATTGAACCAGTGACCTTTTGGTTCACAGGCCGGCACTCAATTTACTGAGCCACACAAGGCAGGGTGAATTCTTTACTTTATTAATTCAGAAAGTACATGGTTCAGTATTGAGTTTATAGCACATGACGAACCCTTTTAATAAGATTCAGATACTAAAAGAGAAGACTGTCTAAACAAGAAAGTCAGATTTTTACAGAAGAGAGTCTTATCTTCTTACAACTGCTTTGAGCATAAACTTTTCAAAACATTCACCAAATGAGTAACTTAATTTATTCCTTATGCTTCTTTGAACTTTCCAAATTCTCTACAGGGACTTATTAACTCTATAATTAGAAAAACAATAATGTTATTTTTTAAAGCAGTCGCCCCTGATAAGTATATTTTCTTTCTGCTAACTTGAAAATGTTGTGGACACAGCCTCTTCTATTTATATTGGTAGTCAAGAAACAAGAGAGCTGGAAGATCACCTACTTGGCTGAGCTCCTCTCTATACTTTTGTTAAATGTTCACAGGCACAAAAGGGCAATACTCCCCCCAACTTACTGCAATGATCCTTCGTTGGCCAGCTTTTCCCATAGGCCATTCTTTTATGAGCTCATAAAATGTATCCACCAGATATTTGAAGCACCTTTGGAGAAACTCGACAAATACAGTTCTTTTTGCTTTATGGCCATGAGGTAATCATGCTAGCTTAGAAGACTCAATTGAGAAATGAGGTAGAGACAGTAAGACAGACCAGAAGGGGAGAGGGCAGGGATAATAAGGAAAAAAACAGCCCAAACCAGATGGTTGTATCGTGGAAACTTCGAGAGCATGTAATATCTTTTGGCCGGATGAGCCCCAAGTGTCCTCCTGGTTAGTTTCCATGCAAGTACACTGAGTCCTTCCAGATACCGTAGTTATTAGTCCTAACTGACACAGGAAGAGGTAGATGGTCCACCTGACTCAGCAGCCGAGTCACACCTACAGGAGTTCCACGGCTGACCTGACTATTTCCTTTCTGATTTGCAGAACCACTGAGTATGAAGATCTACCCAAATAGATTTTAACAAGGTACTGGCTGAAAGGTGTGAGCTCGTACATCTCTGGGCTACAGAGGTTTGTAGCCATGTTTATAAGAACAAGGATTTAACTTGTTTTCCCTGTTAAAGAAATGCAGTTTTACTGGAATGAGCCATTCCCAGCTGTGTCGTTACAATCCTCACTCTTATCTCAACCAAAGCCCCAAACCCAAGTGCTCACTCTGGGCATTCCACCAAATCACAACTGCAAGCCGAAGTCTCCTCTTTAATATCAAACCATCTCCCTGTTGCCTGGCCCTTCCTAAGATGATATCATGGGGAAGGTTGAAGTGTTTCTCTAGCTCCTAGGGTCTGAGGGGAGGAGGCGGGGGGGGGGGGGGGGGGGGGGGGGGCGGACAGTGGGAGCTGTGAATAGTACAGGAAAATCCTTCCAAACTTTATTCAAGACAAAGGTGGTATACACATGAAACAAGATTTTGAAACCACTTGTCTTGTCTCCTAGGATCCAGCGGCATTCCTGAATATACTCTGCATGCGGGAATGCACCCAGAACTCAGGCCTCGGAAGCCATCTTTTCAGCATGCATTTCGTGTTTCCCAGTCAACTCCTAAAAATCATACTCATGGGAACCCTGAAATATTCTGCTAAGGAAGAAAGGCAATACCCCACGAACTAGCTGTCTGGTCTTAGAAAAACTACTTCCCTCCTCAGACCTGTTTCCCTACTTCTAAATGAAAAAGGTTGGACTGGGCCATCTCTGTTCAAACTATGTCTTATTGTTTTTCTTCCTATTGCTATTTCATTCTCCACCCCCACCCTGGCCCCCACCCCAAATCCCTCTTGCCTTCCCAGTTACCCCCAACTGGTTCACACAGCTAAGGTTTACACCTGAGGTATTTTCGAGTACTACCCAATTACAATCTCCCTGTGATTGCAACAATCTGTTTTCATAAAACCAATTAACAACTTTGAAGCCTCGGTGACCCCCTGAAATGAAGCATTAACTACCCAGCCTGTATGCTCCTTACCAATCTTCGAAAATAATTCAACTTAACCCTGTGGCTCCTGGCACTACCCAGTTAGACTCCAAGAGGCCCGCCTTTCTCCCGATGCAGCCAGACACGCCTGACAGACTTAAGAAGAAATCGTCTTACAGTGAAAAGTCACCCTTTCAACTGAACTTTTCCTCCAGACCTTGTCTAACGCTTAGAAACAAGAGTTCTATGTTATACCCATGAAAATTTCCATGGTTTTTAAAAGCCTATTTGCTAAATTCAATGAAAACTAATTGCTATTCCATCTGAGTTGACCAGCTCATTACTCAGATCCAGTAAACAAAAAGGGACTTTAAAAAAGCCATTACTGTACTGTGCAAAATCATCCAGCATCAAATATATGTAACCCATTAGCTGTTAAGGCAGCTCTTTATTAGCTCCATTTTACAGATGAGAAAACTGAGATTTAAGTAGCCTGACCAATATCACCAAACCAGGATTCAAGATCGGGTCTGTCTACTTTCAAGTAATCCTCTTTGCTGAGCCACGTCACTTCCCTGTCTGGACTCAATGCATTTAGAGAAATTGACAAACCCTATAAACACAATAAGCAACCACATGAGCGTAAGGAGGTACCCTGCCCCTAAGCCCTAGTGAAGGCGCCAGAGAAGGGGTCTACTAAGACCTGTAACTCAATGGCAGAGCTTACACTCCCCGGGATGACTGCCCTGAGAGAGAGATGAGAGATTCTGTAAATAACAGTCACTTCAACTGGAATCAAAACTATGCATTCTATTTGAAAATACTTCAGATCCCAACAGACCAGTGACTGTTCAGAAAAACAAATTCCACTTCCACTAAAGGTTTATCTCAAAGGAATTAGTGCCTGAATAAATATATAACTATAACTATTTCATGAGTATCATGTCTCAAAGTTCTTTCCCCTGCTTTCCCAGCTGCTACTGTAATCACCCAAATGAGATTTCACGACCTCCTATAGGTCTATGTGGGCAGGTGCAATTGAGCTCTGGTTTTAAAAAAAAAAAAAAAGGAAAAAGCACAATCCTCCTTGCCTTATGAATAAGCACCTCTGGAAATCTGCATCTATTCAGTCCCTATGTTTACAGGAGTCCAGATAATAAAGAATGTTTTGTTACCCAAATCAATGTAGTCCCAGGATTTTAGATAATCAGGGTTACCAGCCCCACCTCAAAAAATTACTCTGAATCTATTCAAGTTATAAGTTTAGATATCTATAAAGGAGATATCTATAAACAATTATTTCTCCCTTAAAAATACATATATATACCACCCCAACAAAATAGGAAAAAGTACTAGGTTTCTTTAATCCTAAATAATAGTGTTACCAAGAGTGCTGGCAAAATTGGACCTCAGTTCTTGAGTTTGGCAAAGAAAAATTTCAGAGCCAAGAACTCAGATTATCAGAGAAAGTTTATTTAGAAAGTTACAGAGGTAGCAGAAGAGCCCTTAGGACTTGGGAGAGAAAAAGACAGAGGTACTAGCCTTGGGGGAAGAGGTGGAAGGAACAGCCCAGAGGTAGGGCGTGCTTGGAGGTCTTAGGGAAGGATCTCATCAGAATGTTCATCAGCCTGATGCTGGTGCGCTGTGAGATTTATTCTCCTGATGGGATCCGTTGTTGGGTGTGGTTGGTTAAAATGACACTAATTGGATTTCTGCTGTCTGTTGGAGAAGGGTGATTTAAGCTATTTACACTCTTGTTGGGGAGAGGTGTAAACCATTTACTCTTAAGTGTCCCTGGTTAGGGAAGATAGGATTTTGCAATTTACTACATGGCTATAAACCGCTGTTTAACTGTCTCAGTCTCCCTATCCCATTTCTCCTGGCTTACTAGCCTGTCTCAATAGGAGACAATGACTTAAGGTCATTCTTCCGAGTGTGAATTCCTGTTAAATCCAACCCAGAATAGGGGTCTAGGCAAGAGTAATCCAAATTTACTTAGCAAATTTTTTTTGCAAACCAAAAGAAAACAGTTAAGAGGAAAATAAGAAAGTGTTGATTCTTAAGCTTTTAAAGGAAGGGTTACCAGTTATCAGAAATTTGGAAGTCTTAGAAATGAAAATATGGATTAGAAACATATACTCACATAAATAAAGCAAAATGATAAAATGTAAATAATTATTGAATCTAGCTGGTAAGTTTATACATGGTGGTTGTACTGTGCTTTCAACTTTATTTTTTGTGTCTTATTTTTAAAACTTAGAAAAATAAATTTAAAAGATGGGCTAAGAGCCAAATATTATGACAAAAATTCCCCAAACTTTTCCTAGTTTTCTAATTGTTTAGTCTTTTGTTGTCTTTGCTTCTTTTTGCTCCTGCCCAGCCCAGATCGCAGGAAAGGGAGCAAGGAGGTGCTTCCATTGCATAAATCATCAATTGGCAAGTAGACACTGTTGGCCTTATGCTGTCTAAATCTTCCTGGGGTCATTGGAGGTCATGGGATGGAAGCTGGAACAGGAGTAAATGCCAAGATGCCTTGCTCAGCTTCCTCAGGAACCCCTGCACTAGACCACAGAGGTTGCAGAACTCACTGAACACTGTGCACTGCCCAGGTGAGTGGGGCACCAGCAGCAGAGCCTGCAGGTGCATTCACCTCCCTCAGGAGGCTCACAGGATTACCCTGGCCGAAAAATGCCAAAACCACTGGGGAATTACTTTAAAAAAACAACCCTCGACCACCTAGATTTGTCCCAGCATAGGATAATGAAAGGGTTTTGTTTCAACTACAACCTTACTTAAGATTGCATTTGAACTTTAGCCCAGGTTAGCTGGCCATGGTGCGTTTCTCCCTTAAGTAGCCCAAGCCCAAATCAAGGTATATGTTGTAGTCTTGTGCATATATGTCACCTACTAATTCTGATCATTTCTAAGAGTTAATTTCAAAACTGAAATTAACACTACAGGCTACAAATCCACCCACATTTAAGTCAAGGTAAGGCTAATCCTTGCCCTAAGCAAGACAATTGTTCCTCTTCTGGATGCACAGGGGAAAAACTGCAGGAAGTGACACGAGCAGTGCTGTACAAAGCTGCCAAAGCTGGTAAGAACCAGCTAGATCTGGAGGCGGGGGAGGGAGGGAGGGAGGAAGGGCGTGTCCTGCCCAGCTGCTGGCACATGTGTCTGCAAGCTGTCCAGGCCGCTGACATCAATGGCAATACTGCAGCCCCAAGCTGACTGACTCACTGGCTAGCTAACTCAACCAAGGAAGTGAGGATTGTTGGTGGGCTCCCTCGATTCAGAGGTGGAATCCACTCACATCCAAATATACTGCCGAGCCTTATAAGAACTCAGCCCATGGACATACGAGGAGATCACGCTGTCAGAAATGCCCTGAGTTTCCCTAAACTCTACTGAATGGGACAATAGGAAGCCTTTCCACTAAAAGTCTTTGAACAATTCTAACCATGCAAAAAAGTTGCTCAAATCTTATAAGGAAGCCTTAAGGCACTGTGGAAGACAGAAGGTAAGTTCACAGGAAACACAACCCTGACACAAGAAGGATAAAGCTTGTCTTTGACCCAAAAGCTTTCTGAACTTTCGAAATATGATTAAATTAGCATTACTTAATAAAATCATCAGATGGATTCATGCCATTAGAATGACAATATATGTGGTACACAATTCCAATTGTTCAAAAGAGGTAACTGAAAAATATACTTTTCCCTCACTAACCTCTAGCTTCCAAGTCCCAGCACCTCAGTTCCCCTCAGGTGCTAACCATTGTTGCCAAGTCCCTGTGTACTTCCAGGAAGAGTCTATGCTTGCACTCACAAATAGGTACAAATATTCTACACCCCACTCCAGCCCTCTTTATTTTTTACATTCTTCTTTGCAAATATGGTGGCACACGGCACGCACTATTCTACACTTCGCCTTTTTCCATTTAAAAAACAGTTCTTGAGGTTAGCACACAAAGATCTGAGTCGCTCTTTTTAACAAGTTTATACTGTCCCAATGCATGGATATTCCATGACCAGTTCTCTCCTGCAGGGCACTTATGATGCATCCATTCTTTTGTTATTACAGATGCTACAAGGGATACTTGCACTTTCATCATGCAGCACATATGTGGGACATGTATAGAAATACATGGAGGACGTACTGATAGAAGTGGAATGTCAGTGGTCAAGTGACAGTTACTCTGGTAGCTAACACCAGATGGCCCTCCACGGCACTGGGCTACCACACACCCATTAGCAGCGAACGCTGTTATTTTTCTGTGCTCCCTCACGACACAAGAATCTTCTGTGCTCCCTCAGAACACGACACAAGGTCACACCTTTCCCTCTTTGCCAGTCGGAGAGGTTAAAGATGTATCTCAGTGTAGGTTTCAAGTTGAATTTTTCTGATTCGGAATAAGGTTAAAAATCTGTCTACCTTTAAGAGCCTTCAGTATTTTCTTTTCTGTGAACTGTCTTTTTCACAGGCTGCCCATTTTTCTTTGGGGTTGTCGGTGTCTTAATTAATTTGTAACAGCTCTTCATTTTTAAAGGAAATTAACCCTATGTTACAAACAACTTCTCCCAGTTATTTTGTCCTTAGATTTGTATATGTTTTTTCTCATATAGTTATTCTTAAGTAGTTAAATCTTTCTTGTATCGTTTCTGTATTTTGTGTCATTCTCAGAAGAGCCTTACCTACTGTTGTAATTACAGAAACAAAATATTTCCCCCATTTTTTTTCCTAGTGGTTTTTGGGTGTCAAGTCACTCTAATGATTGGTCATTCCAGCTTATCCCTGACTCAGCTCCACTGTGGAGAAATAAAAAATCCCCCTGTGATCATTTTTTCCTGGGAAAATCATGAGTGACATGGCTGTCCCTCTCAAGACAATAGTGACGAATAAGAAGTTTAAATGTTGAAATTAACTGATACATAATAAAACCTACTGCTAACCATGAATCAATTCCTTACCAACAGGTGTACCCATCATTGGCACTTGGGCTATAACAGATCTACAGATGGTCTCACAAACACAGGGTGAGCACCCAGGCCAAAACTGGAAGCTACTACCAAGTTTTATCCACATATGTGTTTTGGCTTTAAAAAAAAATGAAAATATGATCTTTATCACTGGTAAATGATGACGAAAATAAGCTTCTTTTCACAATATTGATTCTGATTTCCTCCTCATGCACTTTCTGAGAAAGCCAGCAAGGGTGTGGATTCACGGGCTGGAAAATGTTATCAACCGATAGACTCAGCCTTTTCTGAATGTGGAGAAACATATCTAGGGAAAAAATAAAAGCCCACCTCAAATCCTCTATATAGCAGTTTCACATAATATTCATGTAGTATCTTCAGTGCCTAGTACAGAACTCAAAAACCTACTGGGAGTGTGGCCCTGGCTGCCAGGTATACCAGTTGGTTAGATCATCCCCACATGCAAGGTTGTAGGTTCAACCCCCGGTCAGGTCACATACAAGCAGCAACCAATGAATGCATATAACAAGTAGAACAACAAGTTGATGTTTCTTTCTCTCTCTCTTTCTCTTTCTCTCTCCCTAAAAATCAGTCAATAATTTAAAAAAAAAACAAAACAGGTGTGCCATTAATGTTTACTAAATAGTGTTAAACTATCTCATCCTTAAAGACTACTTTAAAAAAAAAAGACATGTGTGTATATATATATATATTTATATATATGTGTTGAGGAGAGTATATTCATGTCAATATCCCAAGAATCTGTTTCCCAGACTTTTTTCTTCTTATAACTTGCATACCTCAAGTTTAACTACTATATTTCATTTATTTAATACTGCATATTTTCCCCACATTTTAGCATCTCTGAAATAGGGATATATCTTCCAACTACAATTGGCAGTGTTTTTACTTATTTTTTAAAAAAATTGTTTTTAAAGAGAAAGGGAGGGAGAAAGAGAAGGAGAGAAACACCCTTTGGTTGCCTTCCCTAGGGCATGTGCCCTGACCAAGACTCTAACAGACAATCTTGACGATTAGTCACACCACCTAGGGCTTTCTTAGTGGCACATATAATAACGGTACATTTTACAATTGACATGTCATTCAACAAAATCCAGAAATATATTTTAATTCTACTACCTGACTATACCCCACAGGACCATGAACCTTGCACAGATGTTAGAGCCCCCTGATAGTGTGTCTGGGACACAAAAGGTAACACAGCAAACTCTGCTTCCCTTTCTCCTTAATGTATATTATTAAAAGTAGAGTGGTATTATTTGTTCTAGGGTCTAAAAAATAAGAATGTGAATTCAAATTGTAGCAGAAAACTCACTGAGCCCCTACTATATGTCGAGTGCAAGACGAGGCATTTATACTCACTGTATCTAGTTTACACACACACACAGACACACTATCTTTGTATATAAACTCACTATCTCTAGTACTCACCAGATACTTACAAAGCAACTGTGAAAAAACTGAGGCTTGAAGACATAATGGCACTTACTCAAGGTCATGAGACAGGGTAGTAAGAAGCTAGGAAAATTCCTTGGCAAGTGGAATAGGGAAACTGAGACAGACAGCTGAGCACAATGGCTGGGCATTTTACAGCTAGATACAGAAGGTCACCTCCCCAGAGATAACATCTAGGCCTCAGTTGTATTTCAGCTCCAGGCCCAAAAAAGCAGTAAAAGCGGATCAGCTGCATTGATTAAGGACCCCCTGCCAAGGCAATAATCAGTGGAGACCACCACCCTGAGAAAGCACACCTGGAAAAGTAATGAATATTTTGTTGAAACCCTCCTCTGAGGCCTCCTCTAAGATTTCAGCTGCAAGAAAGAGATAAAAACTCAAGACAAAGGACCCAGCACTCAGAGCTCTCCCTCTGGGGAGCAGCCCAGGCACCATTTCCTTCCGTCTCCTCTTCCCTCATAAGCACACATCTCCTAGACTCTAATGGATCTCAAGACACGCAGCGGGGGGAGAAATGCGCAGCTGCAGCTTGTCCCAGGCTGATCCCCTGAACCCATCCCCAAGGCCCCCCTTTCTCTGACTTCCCAGTGAGTTAAGGCAGCCCAGCCCAGGCTCTCCTCTGTTGCTCCTTCTATGCTAAGCCCTTCCTTGTTGCACTGTCCCCAGCTTTAATAAATGTATCCTCACAATGACCTGCACTCATGTTGTGAAATCCTTCCTACACAAAGCCAAGAGCCCACACACTACAGCCGGCTCTGGGCAGAACCACTCTGTGCCAGGCACCCTGTCCAGTACCAGTCACTCAGTGAGTGGCAAATGCAAGATTCAAACTGAATCCAGAGGACCAAAACCAAATCGTTTCATTTGTCAGTCCCTTCTATTAGTTCTTGGAGATTCACAGTTCAAATTCCAGCACTTGATGTGAAGTGGCACCTTATTTCTACACTTTTAATATTGTAGAACAGTAAAAGATTTCTGAAAAGCTTGCTACTGAGCAAAACAAAACTAGGTTCTAAGTAAATGAGACATTCTTTGCAGAATCCAAGGTTTGAGAAGCCCTTAGTATGAAAAAGCACGTGGTGCTCCCCAGGCAGAAACGGGATGGGAAAGTGTAGGGGAAAAAGATTAAAATATAGTCTTATAGAAATGGCAGTTCATTTTTTTAAAATGACTTTCAAATCAACAAATATATACCTGCTCTTGTTTCTATGTATATTTTGGTGGACTGGGTACCCCTGCCTTCTGATGCTATCTTACATTTCCTTGTACACACTTCTACCGTAACTTCTGCTTATGCCCCTGAATTGTAATTAATTGCACATGTGTCTCCATCTCAGCTCATGGACTATCAAAGTCAGGGGCCACCTTTCTTTACATACTACCAGGAATGTGGCTGGTGCTCGACAAAAGGCTGTTGACTAACTAAATGAACCTTAAAATATGATAAGTAGAAGGGCCTGAGTAAAATTAAAACCCTAAAGCTTTATTCAGAGACATTGCTTCTTTATGCACAGTGACCACCTGAAACACAAGCACCATTAAATGTACCTGGACCTAGTGTGGGTCAGCATCCTTTTATAATGTCTCCTCCCATCACCCCAGAAGTTCCCCAGAGCCTGAAGTCACACTCTACAAATTAAGTAACCTGACCTTAAATGACCCCATATGCTGTGGTAATGCACCAGGGGGTAAGGGGTGAATACATACACGTTTAGCCAATATCTTAAGGCCTTAGGACAGTAATCTCTATTTTCTAAGAGATGACCAACTAGCAAAGTGAAGACAAAGACAAAATTTGAATAGCCAAAACACCAACAGTAAAATGTACAGCTGGCATTTGCCTCAACTCATCCTCACTATATTAAATTTCCGAAAATAGCTGGTCTCAGTCAGACCTTTGATAAGGACAGCTGCATCCTGCAGCTGGTAAGCAAAAAAAGCAGTGACTGTAGTTCCCTCTGTGGCAGAAGCAGTGGTTCTGTCCTCACCAAGAGAATGCCCAGTGCTCTTCTCACTGTTAAGAATCTCCCAGTTGATTATATAGAGCGAAGTGACCCAATCTGCAACACAGAGTCTATTGTAGTCGAGAGAGTGAGAGCGAGAGGAGAAGAGTGGAGAGAAGAGGAGAGGGAGAAAGAGAAAACGAACTGGTCCCCTGGGATGCAGCTCCGTATGGTTTCTGGAAAGGATAAGATACCCTAACCAAGAATCAAATCATTCTACTACATACAAGTCAGCAACAACAACACTGGCTTCAGATCCATTTGTTGTTAATTGTAGTGCAATTTTAATCTACTCAATCGTATAGAAGGACGGAAGGAGGGATAAAATAACCAACTCCGTATCCAAGCACATCAGTCCTTTACATTTGTGAATTTGTGGTCAAAGCAGACAGCTAGATAACATTTTATATTATTTTAAATTATTGTGACTTTTAAAAAATGTACATTAAACTCCTTTTTCTTCCCTTTTTCAAAATGAAATAAAGAAATACTGGCATTGAAATCCCACTAAGCATCACTTTGGCACCTCCCTGTTTTACATCCCAGATTAGCAAGCCATTACCTCATTTACTTCTGAAAACCACTGGAACCCATTTTTAAACACAAAATTCAGAATCAATAAAAACACAAACAAGTCCACCCCCTTCAAGGGAGTGAGGGGTGGGAGAAGACGGCACCAATTAAGCCTATCTAAATATACAAAGTTTCTAAAGGAAAAGAAAAAAGCATAAAAGGAACCCTAGAAATTCAGCTGCTCGATTTTGTTGCCCTTTTTCTGACAGCACTGAAAGGACAGACTGTTATCTTTACACATACCACCACCTCTGTTTCTTCACTAGGGAAGACATCCCTGCGGGCAAGGAACATTCATGTGGGCACTAAGGGATAAATATTTACATATTAGCTGGGATTTCCAGTTCTTGGGCACCAAATCCAGAGAGCAACCCTTGGTGCTTAGCAGTCTAAGCAGTCTTGGAAGTGGGAGTCCCTCCCCAACCCACACTAAGTAACCCTTAGTGCTCCAGATTTGAAGGATCTGTTAGGTGTATGAGTTAGAGCTAGTTAGAAACATTCTTCCATCTCTCTTATCTCTAGAGCCTGGGAATAATTGCAGCTATTAACAGTACAGAGTCACTAAGTGCCGACTGTGGGTCAAACCCACTCTCACCACAGCTCACAGGACAAGCACTTAATGGTGTTCCCATTTTCTCAGGAAAAGAACTGAGGCAAAGAGGCCAAGTAATTTACCTTAACAGCCCCAAAGTGAGATGCTGCTAGGACAGGAATTTCGCTTGGCACACAACGCCACACTGATGTTCCATTTGTGGCCTTAATGGCTGATTAGTTGTATACATCTAGTATTCCCCTCCTCCCACTCTGGTGCACTTACCCCCCTTAAGTCATACATCTGAGTTTCTTCCATTCAGCTGTGAACTACCTCGATGGCACTGACCTTGTCTTACTTATTCATCTTTGCATTGCCCAAAGTACCATTATAATATTGCACACATCATTTGTTAAGTAATATAGATTTAAAAATAATATCATATCATCTCCCTTGCTGTTCAGCAGTGGAAACATAAACCCAGACATGCAAGGACTGAAGGAAAATAACTGTCGAGCTTAAATCCTATTTTCCTTCTATCCTTCAAAGTCAAAGGGCAAATAATGCAATGTATTGATTTAGTGGGCATTTTCCAGATAAAGAAAAACAGTTTATTGCTGGAAACCTACAAGAAATATTCTTTATGCCAAAATGATCTCAGATAGAAGCTGAAGTTGCAGGAAGAAATGAAGAACAACAGAAAATGTTTATCTACAAGTAAATCAACAGGAATCTCGATTACGTGAAACTACAGTAATTATGCCTCTGGGCGGTTAAGAAAAGTGAAGTGTTAAAATTCATGACAACAAAAACCATAATGGAAGAGAAGACTAAACAGGACTAAAGTCTTCTGAGGCTGTTGTATTGTTTGAAAACAGTAAAAAGTACACATTTATAAAATGTCTCTCTTAATTGAAGTGTGTATATTGGAATCTCCACGGTATTCACTAAGTGAAGGGTTAAGAATGTACAACTAACAAGCTAACAGAAAAGAAAAAGTCAAATAATAAAAAATACTTGATTAAGCCAAAACAAGGCAAGAAATGCGACAGTCCTGACCGGTGCAGCTCAGTGGGTTGGGTGTCATCCCACAAAGCAAGAGGTCACCAGTTTGATTCCCAGCCAGGGCATATGCTTGAGTTGTGGGTTCAGTCCCAATGGAGGCACATATAAGAGGTAACCAATATGTGTTTCTCACATCCATGTTTCTCTCTTTCTCCCTCCATTCCCTTCTCTCTAAAAATAAATATATAAAACCTTTTTTAAAAAGGAGAGAGGAAAAAGAGGGCAGACAGGACAAATACAAAACAAATAATAAGAGAGTAGATTTAAACCCAAATATACGAATAATTACATTAAAAATGTAACCACAATGAAATTCCCTAATTAAATGACAAAAACTGTCACATTACATTTTTTAAAAAACTTAAATATATGCTACTTACAAAAGGCTTTCTTTGAATAAATCTACAGAAAAAAATCAAAGTAAAAGGATAGAGGAAGAGATAAAGTTATATTAGGCTTTTGTTTCATTTTGATTTTTAAGAAGCTTTGGCCAAGTCCCAGTAACTTCCAACCACTGTCCCCTTTGCTTTACTGCTTTTTCCAAATGCTCATGCCCTGGAAGGAGAAAACAAATATAATTCTGGAAGGCCAGTGTTGAAAGAAGAAAGTACTGAAAATACAGCTCATACCTAAGACAAAGTAGATGAATGGATAAGCATGGTACATCCAGACAATGAAATAATAATATTCAGTGCTAAAAACAAATGAGCTATCAAGTCATGAAAAGACAAGGAGGAACCGTAAGTGAAAGAGGCCAGATTCCTGCTACAGGTCATTCTGAAAAAGGCAAAACTATGGAGACAATAAAATGATCAGTGGTTGCCAGGGGTGCAGCATGTACACTGACACAGACAGAGCATAGAGGATTTTTAGGGCAGTAAAAATCCTCTGTATAATTATAATGACAAATAGATGTCATTATATATTTGTCCAAACCCACAGAATATATAACACCAAGAGTAAACCTTGCAGTAAACTATGGACTTTGGATGATTATGATGTGCCACTGTAGGTTCATCCTTAGTAAAAGATATGTCACTCTGGTGAGTGATATTAATAATGGAGGCAGGTGTGCATGTGCAGGAGCTGGGGGTAATGTGTGAAATCTCTGCCCCTCCCTCTCAATTTTGTTTTAAACCTAAAAATGCTCAAAAGAAAAAGTCTTAAAAAACACTCAAAGAACAGTACACCAAAAAAGTGAATTTTACTATGTAATTTTTTAAGTACAAAAAGATTTTTTTAAAAGAAAAGGTAAGACTCTGAAAATTAGCCATTTTATAAGACTCTGTTTCTTATAAAATGGCTAATAGGCTAACATGGTTAATAATGGACCAGCTGTTCTTGATCAAGGTCACTGAAAAGCACACTGGGGCTGATCCTTTGAGTGGAACCTAACATGGGTACTCTCAAGCTCATGAATAGGAGGAAACATTAACCATTTTTAAACACACACAGTCATTTTTACACATTAAGAGTCCATTAGCTCCTGGGGCAGTACCACAATACCCAAAGAATACAAATCCATCATAAGATGGTAGAAATCAGTCTCAATTATGCCCCCTACGTTCTGATTCTCTTGTTTGGCTCCACAAATCTCAGGGATAAACTATGAACATACAGTTACATACTGTGCAGTTGGTAAGATCTGGCAGCCAGAAATCCATGCTCGCTGGCTATTAATATAGAGTTCAAATTGGGTCCAGAATGTTGCTAGACAATGATGGGCATTATTAAAGCATGGAATAGGAAGCTTAATATTGTCTTCTCAGCATCCATCATAACACGTTGGCTATACTAGCACCTAAGAGAAAGCTCTAAGATGCTTTCATGCCACTGTTTTATAGAAAATTAGTAATGAAAAATAGATACTAGATTTTTTTTATTAGAGGAGATAGAGCAAGGAAAGAACTTAAAAGTATGACAGTCTGGCACTCAGAACTAAGTGTGTTTCTTATTCATTGACTCAGTGGTTTTTGTTATGAATCACTCTCCTCCACGGAGACTTTGGGCCCACTGTACCCAACACCTACGACAGGAGCTGAAATAAAGTAGTTGCTCAATAAACTTTTATGGAATTCCATGGAATCATCAGAGATACATAAAAAAGGCATTTGTTATAGTCAATCCAAAAAAAAAAAAACCTACCCCAAACACTGGGTCCAAATTTTAAGTGATTCTGAGTGTACACAAAGAAATGAAATGGACTCATAGAAACCAAAAATCAAGTAAGTTTTAGTAAATTTTTGGCAATTCTGACCCAACATCACAAACTTCTTGCAGTCCAAATAAGGAAGAATTGATTGTCACATAAATCACCGCTCTCCTTAAATTCAAATGAGGATGGTAACTCTCTCAATTCAGCACAGTAAAACAAGCCCTACCTAGCCTTTCTCTCGTGCCCTTTCAGCTGTCATTCTAAAACACATTTAAATTACATAACTAGTATTTTTATTATAGAAAATGATTTAAAGAGAAGACAATCACTTCTACATCCACCACCTAGATTTAATAACATATATGCCTTTTCACTTTCCTATGTTTGTATTTCCCCATGCCTACATTTGCTTTTTCTAATGAGAAATACAAACTGCAGTTCAGTAACCCTCTTTACCCTTAACGATATATCATAGTCATCTTCCCACCTTTTTAAATATTGCGCTTAACCAATCCTAACATGGCATCCATCACGTTTTATTCATTCCTGTAGGCATCATCAAGGAGGTCTAGTGACTTATTCTCGTGTCTAAAAATCCTTCTTCAAGTCTGCTGCTTGCCCTGCCAGTCCTTTCCTTAAAGCCAAGGCTCCAAGGAAGCACAGTAATATCTGCCTCTGAACTCCCTCCATGGGAACCTCAGCCATGTTAATTGCGCATTAAACATCTACCTCTCCTTTCACCAAATCCAGCTACTTGAAGCTTCGTTTTGCTTGTGAGTCACATATATTAAGATTGTTCCTCAGAAATTCTCAAGACACTGTTTGTGCCTTTGAATGTTTACTACTACATCTATTAGGAAATGTTTTTCTCTGAAATTCCTTATTTCAAAGAAGTTAAAAATATGCCAGGAGCTTTAAAGACTGCCTTCAGAGTCAATTAGCACCTATAAATTTTTATTTAGTCACTTACATAAAAGATCCACATGAACTATTTGCTTTAATAGGCGAAGACACACTATAGTGTCGATATGAAAAGTTAAAGCATTTGGAGTTCTTAAATATTTAACACATAAAATCAAGTCCCTTGAGATACAAAATCTGGTGCAGAAAAATAGTGACTTCGAGTTAATTCACCAGCTCTTTCAGGTAACGAGTTTGGGCTGTGAGAAAATAACACGGGCAGAATGGCTTTTGACATTTTTAGTGGGTTTAATCAAATCTCAGTGGCAGAATCTTTTTTTTTTAACTTTGGGAATATATTCCACAACTTTAATCAAAGACTTTGAGAAATATAAATCAATATCCAAATTTACACTAATTCATGGCCTTTCGGGGAGCACATTCTGATTAGGAAAGGCTAAGTAAAATGAGTTACATCATGATTATAACTACCATTTGCAGAACACCTGCAATGCATCAGGGATTTTTATATGCTTCATTTCTAGTCGTAATTCACCCTACAAAGTCAGCTTACAAATAACAGAAGCAGAGAAAGCTAAAGTCACTTATCTTTGGTCACCCAGCTAGTAAGTGGCAGAGCCAGGATTCAAATCCAGTGCTTTTTCGCTCAACAGCCAGGGCTCACTGACCACAGACTATATATAAATCACACTCCCAGGGCCCCTCGGTTCCCATTTGATATGGGGATTGAACAAGCCCAAGGAGGAGTCTGAATCCTGTTACTAACTGCTGCCAGAACCACAGGCATGTTCAGAAGGTAAGACAGGGGCCTCCGAAGCCACATCACAGAAAACAGCCTCTGGAGGAGAGAGGGTCTAGGAAAAAGTCTTCCTTTTTATTCAGGGGGACAGATCAGATTGCACAGTCTGATGTCAGAATCTCCCCCCAAAACAATGATTCTTATCACGCATTAGAATCACTTAGAGAGCTTTGAAAATTACTGATTCCTAGTTCCCCGTAGAAATTCTGACCCAACTGGTCTACAGTGGGGCCAAGTACCAGAATTTTTTAAAAAGATGTCTAGATTCTTATGAACACCCACAGAGAACGAATGCCTTTGAAGGTGTGTGTGTGCATGTGCACATACATGTGAGTATACCTAAACACCTAACATCAGTTATATTTCCTTATTACATATACCCGGCAAAATCTAAAGCACAGGAACCAAAACGTCTGTAGGAAATACAAAAGACCCGGAGTACCGTACCTGGGTCGTATCTTCCATGAGTCCACGAATCTTCTCCACCACATCGTTGCGCCGGTGCTGGCGAAGGGCGCTAATTAACTGCGCGAGACTGGCCTCGGGACCCCGAATGGTCCAGTGCTGCAGAGCTGCGTAGGCCCGCTCGTGGTCCGCGGTGTACCCATTGGAGAAAGCAGCCACCTCCCTCTCACTGGCATTGCACAGAAACTGATAGATATCCTTCCACTGGCTTCCCACTTGGGCTGCCACAAGCTTCAGAATGTCAATACCTGCTCCAGAAACAAAATAAAAATAACAATAAATAAATAAATAAATGCATATACATACATACATACAAACATGTGAGGGAAGGTCTTTATATAAGGCCACTCTGTTATAACGAACTAAAAGCAGTATACTTATTATTTCACCTCAAAGGAATGCATTGCCTCCTACAAGCACTTGGCGCATCGTGGGGACTAGTTAAGCACCCTCCTGCAAATTTCAATTCTTGAATGTGAAACCAGAAGTAGGAGCAATCTTGAAAGTATAAAATAAATAAGTCATGCAGATGTGCCATATAATAAATTACCCTTAAAAGATGTTTTGAAAGCCAAACTCAAAGTCATCAGAGTGATTCCTTTGTTGCTGCTAAAAAAAAATAGAACCAAATAAAATCAGAGTCTCCCAGACTAAAAAAGTGGTGACTTCAAGAAATGTAAAAAAAGATAAGGCACAGATTTAAACTGCAGTGGAGTTATCCAGCCCTGTCTGGGGTAAGGGCGTCCAGGTTCCGGCGAGGACATCCATGCTGTCAGCTGACAACACACCCAGCTGTTCAAGCCCAATGGAGGTGTTCCTTAAGAACTCCTGACTTCTTGTGCTCTAATTTATGCTCAACAAGCAATTTTCTGATCTATTTAAGTTGACATGCAATTATAATGAAGACAACAGTCAAAATGACATTATAATAACAACAGCTATTATCTTCCAGGCATTAAGACACTAGCTCACTGAACAGCTTGATAAAGCATTAACATTCCATTTGCTCAGGTGAGAAAAAAAACTCTTAGAAAAGTTTTACAATTTGCTCAATGTTACAAAGGATAGGTAGGTTGAGTATTGAGCCCAATTTCTGAAAAATGTTATATATTGTCATTCTGGTTTATCAGTCATTTAGAAACTCAATCAGTGTCAATCTACAGTCCTTAAATTTGATGAATACAGGTGAAATGCCAACACTGAATCCTGGAATCTGCAAACTCAGGATAGGCATGTGGCACCAACCCTCTGCGAGGTACAGCTTTCCCTCAGTAGCATGCTTCGGTATCTTCATCTTCACAGAATCTTCTCCCCTCAATTACATAATGGCTTTGCCCAAATTTATACATAGAGTGTGCCTGTAACCGCAAAATAGGACTCTGGTAGTTTACATGGTGAGTTCTCTGAGTTCTCTGAGTAGGTGAGTTCTAGGAGTCAATACCATGTCTTCCAATGGGGCCATACTTACATGCCCTGATTCGAGAGTTATTACAGTTAACAATGCCTTAAAAAACACTTGCTACTCATAAAAATGGGGCCATGTTCCCAAATGAACCTTAGTGAGGAAAGGAAAAGAGGAGAATAAAAAGCTTCCTGTTGTGGTTAATTGACTTTTTCAATTAATTAGAGGTTAACCAAGGCAAAAACAACTTTTTGCTCCTATCAGTTTTTTTTTTGGGGGGGGGGGGATATTAGCTACCAATTTTTGCTCAATAGCAATATAAGTTCCAGAAATTTCTCTGAAAATGTAGGACTTTGTGATTCCTCAATATAAATCCTTACTCTGCCCATGCAATCCCATTGAGGCAGATGATGTAAAAGGTTGCATACACACCCTGAAACAACCTCCTAAAAATGGTTTTGAAACAGAAGTTCTTAGTAGAGGCTGCTTGCTTGTCAACTGTAAAAGTAGAATGCCACAAATTGAGACATTACTGTCCTCACACAGTTTTCTTTGGCAGTGTAAAATATACTTGAACCAGTTGCTTTTCAGTTTTCAGAGCAATGTTTAGCCAGATACAGAGCTTTTCATTTCAGGCAAACAGACTCCTCCAAAACCCCCCGCAGGTAACTTTGAAGAGTAAGGCAGCTCTTTAGGTCGATGTGGTAGATTGTACCAAACACCAAAAGGTTTATTACTCCCTGAATCTTAATTTAGGTCAATTTGACTAAGGTCCACAGTGTTTTACATGAAAATATTACTGTGTTTTCTTGTATGTGGGTCCATTGCTTAAATCTTCATAATGCCAATGACAGTGTGGCTTTGGGCAAACCACTAACTGTCATGTTCATTTCCTCATTTGTACAATGGGGATATTCACTATGGTCCCTGGGGACGAGCTGATTAACATTTTCTATAGAGCTGATTTATTTTTGGAAGTACCCCATGATGATAAATGCTCCATATACTGGGCACTATTACTTAAAACTAAATGCATTTCTGATGCAAATACACAGCCTTTATAGAGTAATTACAGAGTTGAAAAGGCTTAAGCTTAATAACAGCTCCTTCTTCCAAAGCCCAGTATTTATACTTTTTCTTTCAGCCACAAAATAAAGGAAAAAAAAAAGAAAAACAGAAAAACACAAAGACTAGATACAATGAAATTGTCCTTCAAACTAAAATGGACTAGAAGCTAAATGTAAGGCTTGTGAACCAGGTTTTATCTTATTCTCTTACGGTGAAAACATGTGAGCCAACTCTTGTGAGCCGGCCTGGGTCAGCGACGTTCTACTCCACTGCCCCCTCCTATGGCAGGAGCTGTAAATCTGAAGGTGGCAGAGACAATGGCTCCCTCTGGAGATACCAGCCTTTTATCCCAGCACTCCATCACCAAACCTCAGCTGGGGAAGGGAGACCAGTCTGAGCTAGCCCATCAGTTCCATGAACGTTGTCCTCACCTTACCACCAAGGAAAAAAGAAAAACCTGCGGAATATTTCAGGAGTATTTACTGAGCAGCCCCTGTGTGCTGCTGTGTCTGCTGGACAGGTAGCCGTTAAGAACTTTTAAGACAAAACTGGCGTAGCTCAGTGGATTGAGCGCGGGCTGTGAACCAAAGTGTCGCAGGTTTGATTCCCAGTCAGGGCACATGCCTAGGTTGCAGGCTACAGCCCCCAGCAACTGCACATTGATGTTTCTCTCTCTCTCTCTCTTTCTCCCTCCCTTCCCTCTCTAAAAATAAATAATTTTTAAAAAATCTAAAAAGATAAATAAACAAACACCATATTTAAAAAAAAAAGACAAAAAGAGTTTATCACCAAGAAAATGCAGTGAAAACTGTAGCAACACCAATGAAGCAAAACTGGATGGGCTTTGAAAGTGTTCTTTCTTTAGAAAGAGAGTTTTAGGCAAAACTAAATACAACTAGAGAGGAAAGCAGTAGGATAATTAAAACAAATTGAGATGGTTTCCTCTGGGGGAGGGAGGGGGATGTTAGCGGGCAGGTGCACAGAAGGAACTTCGAAGCTGTTCACAAGGTTCTATTCCTAAGCTGGGTGGTGACAAAAAGGGTCTTCTTTTTATCACTTTATTTGATGTTTACTTTATTATTCCTTTTTAAGCTGTGTCTATAACACACATACCTATATTTATGTAACATGTATTTTTATATACTTTATATATGCACATACTGTTATGTGGAATATGTAATTTTTGAGTGTTGAATTTTATATGAGGAATCTCATGGAGAAAGGTTGGTATCCAGTTCAAAGTCACCCAGCTAGTTAGCGGTGCCTCTGCTGTGGTTGGTGTCCAATTCAAAGTCACCCAGCTAGTTAGCAGTGCCTCTGCTGTGGGTAACTGGGAATGCCATGTTGCCCAGGAGCACTGCTCTTCACTGGAATCAGGTTCCAAGCACATGGCCATTCAGTGTGTGTATGAGTACACTCGGGGCTGGCCGTGGTGTGTGTGGCTGTGTTCTAATTAAAACTTTATTTACAGAGAGGTAGTAGTGGGCTGGATACTGTAAGTGCTGTAGTTCACTGACACCTGAAACTATAACAATTTAAACGGCCAAGCAGTTTACAGCCATCTAGTCAATCACAAAATCTCATCTTCTATAACCAAGACACTTAAGAGTAAAAGGTTTACATTTCTCCCCACCAGAGGGTGAATAGCTTATAAATCACTCTACTCCCAGCTACAGAGAGCAGAAATCCAATTAGTGCCATTTTGCCAACCACACCCAAGGACAGATGTAGTTAAGGGAATAAATCTCATAAAGATGATGAATATTCTATTGAGATCCTCCCCCATGACCTCCCTTAAAGAGAGGTAGACTATCAAATGGCATTCGATTTAGAAAAGCATTTTGTTAAAGGAAAACATACACACACACAAACACACACCCCAATGAAAGTTTCCACCCCAATTATTAACCTCAATTTGAAATGACAGTAGGTGAAATAGACACCATCTCTGCCCCATCAGAGTCCTAAGAGTTTTCCTTTAGATGGGAAACAGTCAGTGTTGCATTGACCTGAACTGTTTAGCTAAATGTGATATCAAGTCTTTTTTTTTTTCTTAGACTGAAAAGAAACACAACCTTCAACCCACCAAAGTGCTGACAGACAGAGAGGCATGTAGCTTAACTTTCCTTTTCCTATGATGTCAGGTCTTGGAGTGCTGGGAATGGCTAGTTTCTAAACAAGTTATTGAAGGGGTCAAGGCCAATAAACCGGGGCCTGCACTTTGCCAGGAGGGACGTGGGCTCAGGGGGCCCTGGCCCAGGCAAATGGCTTGTCAATTTCAAGAGGCAAGTAGTGAAAAAAATCATGAACTCTGCATTTACAAGACATGACTCCATGACCTTGGGCAAATGACAAACTCTTAAGATTTCAATGTCCACATCAATAAAATACCACCTCTTATATCTCACAGGGTAGGTATGAATGTTTGTGGAATCAAGTATTAAAACGATCAAGCACAGCACGTCAGTGCATAGTGGTTCTCCCTCCCCGCCTATTCCATCCCTGAGTGGACAGTATCACTGGGCAGCTCACCTGAAAGGTAGGAGGAGCTCTACATAGACAGAGGTTTTAACACCAGGATTATAGGTGAGGAACAATGAAGCCAAGCACCAGAATCCTGGATTCCTGTGCTTCCCAGAGCCTCACCAGTATGGGTTGGGAGGGGCACCATCCACAAAAAGGCAAATGTGAAAACAAAACACTGCTGCTGTCCCTGTCCAGCGCAGGACCACACAGCAGTAGGCACCTTGGACACCGCCCAGGTCCACCGTGAGGGAGAGAGGCATGCAGTGACCAGCTGGGTGATTGCAGAAGAAACAGCGTTTTCCAGTGCATTCTAAAACCCTGAGTTATATACTATCTGGGTGACAACCCTAATGTGAGGCTCTTTCGTTTTTAAGCTCAACATGAACTGCAGTATGCAAAAAAGGGTTTTTGCTCTTTTACAGAAGCCTGACCTTTGTAATTGGAAGGTATTATGGCTCTTTGCTTTTGGAGGTAAAATATCTGAGATGACTGCCATCATTAAGAGCCCGTAGGAAAGCCTCCCCTGGACGAGATACGTAGGGCAGTGGCAACGGAGCCAGAGACAGGAAACCAAGGCCGGCTACAGCCTACGGGGCAGCACTCCGGGTTGCCTGCTGTACAACCTGGCTCCACACGGAAAGGGTGCGTGGAAAAGAAATCTAATTTAAAGAAAGCCTTTTCATAGTATCAAAAGTTCATCATTTAAAAGATCAAAGCATTCCCACGGCATCCCCCATAGTTGTTAAATGTAATGTCAGTCCTCATTATTCTTTCAGAAAGAGAGGTAGAGAGACAAATGAAGAGAAAATTCCCATGGAGCTGATTAACATACAACCTCCTCCCAGGACAGACAACTCCCCAGTTCTCCCTGTGCTGGTTTCTCCACACACACAGCAGCCTGTGAGACATGCACGTGGGGATCAGGAGACATGAGCTCAAGACTACTTCCCTTTTACCACCACCCTGACCCCAGCCACCCACCGCAGGCATGTAAGCATGTGCTGTGACCTCAGGCTTACACATGACAGATACATGGGCAAAGATGGATGCAATGTATATTCAGAACAATGTAGGTCAGGTTTGGAAATTTGAATTAAAGCCTGACTTTAGCATTCCTAGAATCGATGTTCTTCCCTATACAATGGTAATTTTCTGACCACCTTCTGCCCAAGCCCCATGTCTGTTTTGATTTACTGTTGTCCCCAGGACCTCCCAGAGCCTAGCCGAGGATAGAAGTAAAATCAGTATCTTTGAATAAATGAATGAATGAATGAAAGCCTTTTTTGACATCTCTCCCCTCTTGCCTGAATGCCCCCACCATTTACCATCTCATTAGCCTCTGTA